>NC_057409.1:36999350-37662646 GCF_019320065.1 Cervus canadensis
AGAAAGCCTGACTGTACTTTTCAGCTTGCTGCTATATACCTGCAATAATTCTAAGGGGTCCATTTTCTCCTTAATAAACCTGGTTGCTGATGTAAATCCCTGGCTAACAGCCCAGACACACATTTGCTCTGAGGGCATCACTAGTAACATCCCAGAGGGGCTCCAAATGAAAATTAAAAATCAATAGCTCCATAATACGCATTTGCCTGCTTTTCATAACATACCTAGTATATTAACCCTAATGGAAAAATCTTTACAATGAAGAGGAGGAAGGGAGTAAACAGCAGCTCAGCTGACTCTGAAATTCTTTTAACTGTAAAATTCGACTTATTCCTCTTCACTGTAGCTGTGAAAATGAAACAGTTCATTTGCATGAGTTTCTGTTAGGACTTTCCAAAATCAGAAAATGCAAGAGACCAGGTTTATGTGTTCTCAAGGTTATCATTAAAATGCTTCCTTATTTGGAATTCTTAAAAAGTAAAAACCCCTTATTCTCAAAGAATGGACAACATTTTCAAGGTAATAATAACATATATCCAATGGAGGAAAGTGGGCTTCCTTCAAGAAGACTTTTCTGTTCCCTCTTTATTTTGCGATTAAATGGGGGTGGGGGGTCGGGCAGGAGAATGATACCAATTATTGAAATATTTGGATACAATGCTCCCACTGCTTTAAAAAACTTTTAGTAAGTAATCGTATGATACTAACTTCCTTTACTAAATTTACCTACAATTGTAGATCAATTGGTCATCAAGCAATTACTAGCCCTCCCCTTCTATAGCAGCTCCTACTTTTATTTATTCTCTATAGCTACTAATTATTCAACTATTATCAATTAATATTATGCAAATTAATATGTATAAAAGATAAGAATATGCTAACATATGTCAGACTATGCTAGGTACTGGGGATATCATGCTGGTAAAGAATGCACCTGCAGTGCAAGAGACACAAGGGATGTGGGCTTGATCCCTAGGTCAGGACAAATGAGAAGCCAGAAGACAAATGGGAAGCCACTAAAGACATTTATTCAGGACATGGAAACTGATAGATTCATGTTTTTACAAAATTACATCTACTCTAGTATGGTGGACATGGAGGAGGGCAGGTAGAGTGGTTGCAGGGAAATCAGTTAGTAAAAGGTTATTAAAGCAGAGCTTTGTGTTCATTAGATAGAATAAAAGGAGAAAGATCCCATGCAAGTGGTTTTGACCCTCAGAAAGGTGTTCCCTTTCAGTATTCACTTTCAGAATCCAGGTGTCTTAGTCTGGGGAAAAGATGAATCAGAGAGGTAGTGTGGTCACATTCGATCCCCCCAGTTAACCTTGACGTTGAAAGCTTAATGTGAGTGGAACCAAGATGCAGACAGACAGTCAAGGGTGTTGATGGGGGTGACGATGAAAAGGTACTGGTAAGAAAGCTGGGACCTCTTTCTGATTAGGTTTTGCTATTACCCACTGTGGTTCAGTGGCATCATCTGTTTTTAAAACACAGGAAGGGGAAAGGGAATTATTGAAAAAAAAAATTTTTTATGATTTTTTTTTTCTGAATAGGCAGAAGTCTGAGTGAAGAAAAAAAGTATGTGTAATTACAGTACATCACAAGCTCAAACAGCTAAAGACACATTAATAATATGCCCAGCTGGATAAATATACATAAGCACTTTGCCATATGTAAAATCTATTTCTTTTGCTTTTAAAACAGTGCCAAGGGGCATTGCTCATCTACATGACGAGTTGTTTCCAATGCTCATCTCCTCGTGCACAGCATCTGCCTCACCCAAAGCATTGTTTGGATTTTCACTTCTTTCAATTACAAGTGTTTAAATTCAAACATGCTATACTAATTTTGAACACTGAAGATTCGCTATATTAAAAAAATATGGAATGACTAAGTTCTGAAAGCAAACATATGTGTTTGATGCAGCAAACCATCATAAAACTGGTAGGTGGGCTCTTGAGAATGCAGACCCACAGTAGAAGGGAAACTCATCGTTCTTGAGCACTTGTTATTGAGTCAAGCACTCTTACATTCACTATTTCACTTAATAGTCACCACTTGTGAAAAGCATTCACTTTTCCATTTTGCAGATGAAGAAACAGAAGTGCATTGAGTGAGCTAGTAAGCTGGAATTCAAGTCTTCCTGTGTGCAGCTGAAAGCCAACTTACTTTTCATAATACGAGACTGTGAGCATGAGCTACACTGGCTTAGGCAATTCTCTCTGAGCAGGAATCAAGGTGCTGAAGTTTTTGTGTGTGTGTGTGTGTGTGTGTGTGTGTGTGTGTGTGTGTGTGTGTGTGTGTGTGTGTGTGTGTGTGTGTGTGTAAGAGGAGGAGAGGAGACAGAGAAAGAAAGAGATGGAGAGACATATTGGTTGACAGTGTGAACGGAAGAAGTAGCATATCACTGCTTCTTCTCTTCCTAAGAAGACAGAGAAGAAATGAAGCTAGGCCTATTAGTCACCACTGGAAAAAATATACTGCGTGTACACTTACTGGTAAAATAACTAGTGTGAAGCTGCGATAAAGCACAAGAGGGGCTGAGCTCAGTGCTCTGGGATGACCTAGAGGGGTGGGATGGAGGGTGGGCAGAGAGGTCCACAAGGCAGAGGCTATATGTGTACATATAGTTGATTCACTTCATTGTATAGCAGAAACTAACACAGCCTTGTAAAGCAACTAGACTCCAGCAAAAAACAAATTTTAAAAATAAAATATAAAATTTTGTGCCATGTTAGAACCGTTTGAGAGAACTAAGGATATGTATCCTAAGGAAGAGGACTCAGAGAAGGGGCATGGTGTCTATGCTATCATCCTGGTACAACCATCCTATGGAAGACTGTGAGACGTATTGTGGATAGTTTAAGAGAAGAGCTTGCACAAATGAGTGAAAACTATAAGAACACGAGCTGGGGCCCGATTCTCACAAGCTCTTTCTAGCAATGAGGAGAATGTGGAGAGCTGACTTAAGAGATAGAAAGTTCCCTAATACTGGAGGAATTCAAGTAAAGACTGAATGAGCTCAGATCATAGAAGAATTCATGCACAAGTAATTGAACAAGATAATATGCAAGATCTCCGCTAAAACTCTGATTCTTATTAATCAGATTCCATGATCTGGTTCAGTCTGGGGCTCACAGCACGGTCCTGACAGTATCATCTTGGATGTTATCCCAGAATCTTCAGAAGCAACATATCCTGGAAGTTCAGGGCAACAGAGAAATGTTCCCACATGGCAGCCCCGGGCACCAGAGGAGTCAGACTGGCTCCGAGTCCCATCCACGTTGCTTCACTGCCCTGTGCCTCTGCTTCCGGTTTCCTCACCTACCAAGTAAGGGTAATATGTACTCACATCAAAGACATCCACTTGGGATAATTGGATGCAATCCGTAAAACCCTTTGGCAAGGATACCATATCATTATCTGTCGGAATAGTTTGCGCAAAGACACAAGAACCATAAAACCTGTGAGGTTAAGAGCGGAAGGGATAAACTCCCAATCAATTGAAACAAAGGCTTTGCGTGCTTAAAAAACATTATACTAAAAGCCAACCCCTTTTTCAGTTTTCTTAAGTACTCAATGACCTTGCTTGGAGATACAAGACACCAATCTATGAGCAATTCTATTAAGAATGGACTATTCAGCACCAAGGATCAAGTACTGAACGAACCCCATTATGTGCAAAAACAAACATGACCAAACAGAGGGGGCTGGGAGGAAGTGGAAAGTTCTGAGTTTGAAGTACCAGTGGGACATTCAAGCGAAACATCAACTGGAGGCTAGAAATGTTAGTACAGGACCCAGAAGAGAGATGAGATAGAGATAGAGACAGATGAGAGAAAGAGTACGGTAGAGACTCCATTTCATTGTTCACAAAGGCAGGCACCAATAGCTGATAGAATCTGATTTTATTCTCAAATTTAACTCTATGAACACTTCAGACAAAACTGTAATAGTATTCTCTGGACTAAAAACTATTTCTTCAGAAGTGTGATGGGACATCTATATAAGGCAGCTTGTTCAAAGTTTCTGATTCTTTTGACTCCTTGTCCAGTTGTTTCAACTGGGACAGACATGAGAAAACATAGGACTTTATCACTGAATAGACTTGGTGTCACCATCACCCTATTCTTGGAAAATAAATCGTAGCCTATTAATCTACCTTTTTTTTCCCCCTAAATTCCACCTCTGGATACCATTAGAACAGAAAAGGTAAAACTCTCAAGAACTGACATGTGTCTTAAACCTAAGGGCATTTACCAACTAAACTATCATTTAGACTGATGTGGAAGCCATAAATTATAGTGCTGGCAATACTATATAAGGAAATGAAATATAACTTAAATGCCAAGTATTTACATCCTAGAGTGGGAAAAGTATTATTGTTCTTTGCCATAATGTATTAGAATGGAAAGAATTTTAAAATCCAAGTTTCCTTTTCAACATGTGCTCACTTTATAGCCATGCAATTAACATACTTTGAATAAGAGAGACTGGAAATTCATTTTTTAATTTTTATAAAATGCCATATTTTGTGTGCCCCTCTCTTATTGATAGAGACTGTAACAATTGTTATATGAATGCATTTTGCCTTTAAAATGGGAAGAAAATATTTATAGCGAATGATATATTAGTCACCCCAATGATAGATTACTCATCCACATTTTTTATTCTATTTTGAATGTGGCTTGAAGATTAAGTTTATTTTTCTTTCACTTCTATTTTTTTAAAGAAAAAAAGTATTTCTGGAATTACATAACTCACATTTATTTTCTAAAGAAATAAATGTCTAAGTCAACCTTTCTAGACCTTAGTCCTAACTATAAAATCATGTTATACAAGAAAGTATTAGCTGCTCAGTTGTCACCGACTCTCTGATCCCATGAATTGTAACCCACCAGGCGGCTCTGTCCACGGGATTTTCCAGGCAAGAATACTAGAGTGGGTAGCCATTCCTTTCACCAGGGAACGTTCCCAACCCAGGGATCGAACCCAGGGCTTCCTGCATTACAGGCAGATTCTATACCAGCTGAGCTACCAGAAAAGAACATAGAAGGAAAGGCACTGAATTAAATCTTCTCTAAGCCCCCTTTCCAGCTCTATGATTATATTAAACCATGACCTTTGGAAACATCTAAAGTGCCCAACAGCCAAAAAATGGTTAGAGCCCACTCATGACAAAATGCATGTAGCAATTTATGACATGAGATGAACAGGCTGGCATATAGGATAGTGTACAATTATTCACACACAATTATCATGATCTGTGTGTTTTAGTATACAAACACACACATATAGGCACAGCCATACACATTAATTTAAAATAGAATACTTTTTAAAGAAAACATTACAAAATTATTTCAGTTGTTAGGGGAATAATACAGGCAATTTTATTTTATATCTTTGTATTTTTAAAATTTTTATTAGTTGTGCATAACAGCTTTGTGTAATTAGCAAGCCTGTTTTTAAAAATCTACATTTTTTAATCTTTACTATAAGCTGGGTTTTTCTAATCTGGGCATTTTTATCATTAAAATATGAGTGATAAACACAGGATAAGTAACTGACTGTAGGCTAGTCAATTGAATGCTGAATTAGAATAAATCAATCACTACTGAAATTAACCAACAGTATAAAATTTAATGTCTGCAGAGTTATACCTCTGTTTACCAGTTCATTCTTTTAGGAAAACAGAAATAAAGTTTCCTTCAAGCTTTCTCAAACTCTCCCCAAACAAATATTGCCTGATAATATTACAAAAAAGAGTCTGTCCACAATCATTTTTCTTCCTTAAACAGCATAATTTAAATAAACCTAAGTTATTTCATGGAAATTACTGTAAGTAATCACATGGAGGGACTTTTACCACATTAATTCAAGGGTGGGGAATAAATGGTTATGAATATGTAATGAAATCTATGTTATTTTCATTTGAAGTACCTATGTCATTTAATCCTTAGAAATCAGAAATTAAAGGCACATTAATAAGAAAAACACTAATCCTATCTTGGTACTGAAATGCAATGATTAATCTTAGTAGGCCATTTCACTCATTCATGAAATTTAAAATGGCAAGGAGTATACTCTCAAATTCCAGACTTGCTACTGTAGACAGATCTGTTCACAATAAAAAATAGTATAGTCCATCTGCCCTAGTCACTCATTAAACATTCCCCACCACTGTGATTTGAGCACCTGGAACATTCATCATGCTGAGAATTACGTGTTCCAGAATGAGGGAGATGTTTTTCCGCCTGAAACCTTGTAAAGCACCCTAAATCTGGGGACCAGGAGATAGTTCAGAAATAAGTGATCCCTACCTTAACAATTTTATTTACTTCACTAAATCTGCATTCTCTTATTTGACTTAGGCAAAGAGTATTTTACAATTTTTCAAAGCTTCAGTAAAGAGGACTCTACAGAGATAAGGAAAGAAAAGGAACTAGAAAACTATCATGGATTATCTCAATAATATTTTTCAGTAACAGTTTAAAAAATGGTGTTACAATAGGTGACCCATGGGATAACTGGAGACTAAATCTACACCTGGTTTTTCCTATAGTTTCTTTGATTTATAGGCTTCCCAGGTGGCTCAGTAGTAAAGAACCTGCCTGCCACACGAGAGACGCAGGTTCGACCTCTGAGTCAGGAAGATCCCTTGGAAACAGCAAGATCCCTTGGAAAAGAAATGGCAACCCACTCCAGTATTCTTGCCTGGGAAATCCCAAGGACAGAGAAGGCTGTCGAGCTATAGTCCATGGGGTCGCAAAAGAGTTGGACACGACTTAGCAACTAAACAAGAAAGTTTGATAACCCCGGTTTTCTCTCTGATCCTGTGCAACTGAGTTTGTCTTTCTGGATTCCAGTTTCCTGATATCTGAAATATTAGCATTGGTCTTTTGGTGCATACATTTTTATGATTGTTTTAGTTTAAATGTGTCATTATTATACCTCATTGATCTATATTATGTATGTTATAATGATGTTTACTAATTAACTAGCATGTCTTGATTTTAATTTTTAAAAATCCAAAAGAAAAGAGTAAATTAATAGTTTATTTTCTCCTCGGAGAGAAATCAGAAAAAGAAAAATGTTTTCCAGTATCTACTGGCTGGGGGAAGTCAGACCTTACTTGGAAGTGGATCATAAACACTAAAGGGATGCATTGCTAAATGTACACTTTTTGTGAGACAATAAAAGTTAAGAAATAGTAGGAAGTTGGGTTTTATTAGTTTCTATAAAATAAAACAAGTTAGACATACCATGACTTATCAGAACAAATTTTAAAAGGCCATATTACTAAGTGAAGAATAAGTTTGAGTTGATGAGAATCAACTTATAGAAAGACTGCATAATGACTCAGTGTAAAAAGTTTTCTTCATCTTTTTTCCATCTCTTCTATCTCCCTTTTTTTTTCATCACTTATCAGATAATCAGTATGAGACAGATACTGAGAAGGCAAGATAAAAGACACAGCCTTGTCTTCAAGTTGCTCATGAGCATGTGTGTGGGTGTGTGTGCGCTCACATACATGTTTCATTGTCCTGGGGTTGACAGATGAGCAGGCAAGTAAACAGATAATTACACACACATTCCTCATTTAAAGGGCTGCTCCTGAAAGTCACCTGGTAAGATGATCTTCAACTGAAGATTTTAAAACTAAGTGTAGAGAAAAAGTGCTATAGAAAATTTAAGTATTATCTTAAAAATATATTTGTGTTTACTAAAATGAGGAACTTTCTGAGTTAATACAGTAGCCACTAGCCATATGGAGTCCTGAAAAAATGCAACTGAGGAACTAAATTTTAAATTTCCTTTAAATTTAATTAATTGAAATTTAAGTAGCCACTTGAGGTTAATTTTGGAAGCATAGACTTCTGAACAACAGCTTTACTTTTACTTTGAATTATTATGAATGATTTTCTTGTAATAGTAATACACCTCTTTATTATTAGGTTTTCTGGAATATTATAGTAAGTTTTTTGCTTTTTACTTTCTAGTAAAACTAGTTTATGTCTTTAAATTTTTAACTTTATAATGACCCACTTAAATGATTCTACTTCCCACAACCAAAGAAATCTCTTTTCAGTTATTTAGAAGGTGAAAAAAGAGAGTAAACAGAGAGAAAAGAAAATCATTCCTTCCCAGTTTATCCAGATCACAGTTACTAACAAATTTTTTTCTTCTTGAAATCAAAGGCACCTGAGTCACTCAATTTATGGCACCACAGTGATTTTTTGGAGCAAATCAATGTCTCCATTATGAAACAGCATCACACCCCAAAGCTTTTAATTTGTCAAATTACCCATGTTGCTTTTCCATCAGTAGGTATAACCTGATACTTACTGATTGTCACTGAGGACAAAATTAGTCATATATTAGTAATATTCATACATTATGGTGGCTGATTTCTCTCATCTATTCTATGCAGAAAGAAATGGTTTCAGAACTTACTGAGAGAAAAAAAAAAAGAACTTACTGAGGAAACTATGCACATCCATGTGTGGATGTGCACACACCCATGTACACACACACACGCACACACAACAATGAAATGCCACACTTGTTCAGTCGCTAAGCTGTGTTCAATCTTTTGTGACCCTAGGAACTACAGCCCACCAGATTCCTCTGTCCATGGGATTTACCAGGCAAGAATACTGGGGTGGGTTGCCATGACCCTCTCCAGGGGATCTTCCTGACCCAGGGATCGAACCCTGGTCTCCTGCATTGACAGCTGGATTCTTGACCACTGAGTCACAAATGGAGAAGCCCATTTTGGTTGGTATTCATCTCTGTCTCCCTGTTTCCTTTCCTTCTTATTTCTACCCTTTTTTTTTTCTTTTAAAGTTTGAATCAACAGAGGGTATAGTTTGAATACATCCTATCATCTAATAGAGGTATAACTCTACAGTCTTTGAATTGTGTGGGGGAAATAATTTCCTTCCAGATCCCCTGTGTTGCTTTCTCTGGATAATGTACATTCTTCCGTGACTCCAAACAGTGAGATGAAGAGTGCTAACAACTGGATTCTCACTGGGGAACCTCCTGTTCTGGGAGTCAAGCCAAGCCCTTTATAATGATTCTACTTTATTAAATGGGATTCTTGGCATCTTAACAACAAGGACTTCTGTCAGAGAGAAAAATTTTACCTGTTTGCTTGCATTATTATCCTGATGCTTAGGACACATTAATAATCAACAGTGGTTACACAGTGTGACCTTCATTAATTTAACAAAAAGGCACATTTGCCAGTCACAGCAAAATCAAGGACAAACATGCCATGAAGATGACTTCTTTTGCAGGTGCAACTCATTTAAATGGTTGCAGTGGATAGTGGCAATATTGTGGCACGTGGTTCTGAACTCACTTTGGACCATCCTAACTCAAGAAGGAAAGGCGAAGATGGCAAGGAAACTCAGGTCTCTATATGTTTAGGACATATCCTGGCCTAACCCTCCCCCTGTCCCCATCCCTCACTCCCAGAACACTTCTCAGGTATCCTGCAGTTTTCAAAGAACCTTCATATGCTTTACTGAATTTGGTCTTCTCAATGATCCTACGAAGTTTACGAAGTAGATAGTTTCCTTCTTTTTAATGGATAAGAAATTGATGTTTGGAGAGAAGTTGAATGCTAGGTCACAGAACTCATAAGTAGGAAAACTGGAGTTGAAAGCTTCCTATTTTGGCCATGAATTGAGCACTATTTCCATTACACTCTAAGTAGCCCATACATTGGAGAAGGAAAGGTATTCTTGCCTAGAGAATCCTGTGGATGGAGGAGCCTGGTGGGCTGCTGTCCATAGGGTCGCACAGAGTTGGACATGACTGAAGCGACTTTGCATGCATGCATGCACTGGAGAAGGACATGGCAACCCACTCCAGTATTCTTGCCTGGAGAATCCCAGGGACAGAGGAGCCTGGTGGGCTGCCGTCTATGGGGTCACTCAGAGTCAGACACGACTGAAGCGACTACCAGCACACAACTACCAGTAGCAGTAGCAGCAGCCGCCCACATGTTCAAAAAAATATAAACTGAAAGAATTACTGGAGGCCACAATAGTTTGTTGCATTATGACATTCTTGCTTCCAAAACTGCGTGATGACATAGGATTCTCTTGTGCACATATGCAGTAATTTCCTACTAACTGGCTCACTGCTCTCTAGTTGAGATAATTTGGCTAACAGGTATCTTTCCAAAATGGGTAATTTAAGGTTTTACAAGACGCAGAATATAGAATAGATATGGCAATACCCACATAAATGTTGTCCTGGGCAGCTGTCATAAACAAATCATTCATGGTCTTCAAGATTCATTCTCTTTAAGGACTCAGTGTCCTCATCCGTGAAATCAAGAAAATAATAACTACCACTTTAAAAGAGACTGAATGATTAAATAATGCATGCAGAGTACACTTCTACACAACAGAGCGCTAAATAAACACTCTGATTCAGATGGTCACCTATTGGTGGGGTAGGGTTCTTATTAAAATGGCCCATCTGCTTTCTTTGATCCACGTGTGGATGTATATGCATGTATGCATGTGTTGGGATGGGAAAACTAACAATAATTTTATTCTCCTAAAAGTTCTGCAATGTGACCATTTTTCTATTCCAAAGATTAACTTCCTTTAGTAAAATAAAGTCCTCCCCAGGCTTGTCATTCTTTAATTCAGTGAGCAGGGAACCAATTATCCCAGCCTAAGGATGTAATTCCTAAACTACACTGGAAGATGTTATAAACCATTTCAACTCCCTCTGTCAAAGTGGGAAGATGCTCCATTTGGCCCCTCAAATGTGCCTCACAACATGAAAGAGGCCATTTACGTACTCCATTTAAGGATGACTCAGAGGCAGGAGAGGGACAAAATGTTCAGGAGATTAGGTGACAGTCACTTCGTTTTATTGCTGCTTTAGATTAAAGATGCTCAGGTTTGAGAATAAAACAGGGGTAAACTAACGTAACAAAATCACTGTGAGAATGAAGTAGAATGTGGATACAGTGCTTAGTAGTATGCCTGGTACTTAGGACACCCAAGTAATTGCTCACAACCCTGCTATGGCAGTGGTGGTAGTTGTAGGTGTAATAATAGTAGCAGTAGCAGAAAAGTGGTCGCACTCACAAGGACGGTGTCAGCTAAGTTCAGAGCCAGGTGAATGATTGACAGGTAAGAATGGGAATCCAGTTATTCTCCATGAATCGTCATGACCATTCCCCAAGCCCAGGATTTCTACGCTGATTTTCTAAACATTACTGGAAGTTTTCTTTAAAATATTTATATGACAGGGTCATTCAGCTCTAAATATATTAAAAAGAAATCTGAAGCAGCAATTTTTATTAATCTCTACATGTTACAGAAGTATTTAACACTGATAATTTTTACATTGTCAGAAAATCTTCATAAAGATGCGTCTATATTTCAAGCATTTGAGGATCATTATGAGAAATGGTAAATATGAAACAAGAGTAAACAAAATTTGCACTTTGCTTTGGCTATCGTGAATACAGACCTGCATTCACATAACTATAAACAGAGTTGAGCAATTCCAAAGATAAGATAACTTGCTAATCCATTATATTTTAACATAGCTTTAAAATTGTGATAGTTGATAAGGTCTAGATACCATATAGTCCACCTACCATATAGATACTACATTCTATAATTGCAGAATAATTTAACAAAAGGAAAAATATTACTAAGTAACCTATTTTAAATATTTTAAGCAAATGGACATCTGAAATCACCGCAACATGAAAAAGAACAGACATGATTTGATTTTAGAGAAGAAAGCTGATTCCTGTTGTTAGGATTATGGAATAAAATTTTCACATTGCTACTAACTACCTGTGTGATTCTGGACAAAGTACTTAACATCTCCTTCACCGTCGTTTCCTCATCCAGTATCTACTTAATGAGGTTATTGTAAGGAGTAAGTGATTATACACACTGGAAAGAGCACACGGCACATGCTTAAACCTCATACAGTATGTAAAGATTAGCTCTTATCACATACTTACATATTACATGTTACTGCTGCATGCTCTGTCATGTCCGATTCTTTGCAATCCTGTGGACGGTAGCCTGCCAGACTCCTCTGTTCAAGGGATTGTCCAGGCAAGAATACTGGAGTGGGTTACCATTCTCTTCTCCAGGGAATCTTTCCGACTCAGAGATTGAACCCACGTCTCCTGCATTGCCGGAGAAGGCAGTGGCACCCCACTCCAGTACTCTTGCCTGGAAAATCCCAGGGACGGAGGAGGCTGGTAGGCTGCAGTCCATGGGGTCGCTAAGAGTCGGACACGACTGAGCGACTTCACTTTTACTTTTCACTTTCATGCACTGGAGAAGGAAATGGCAACCCACTCCAGTGTTCTTGCCTGGAGAATCCCAGGGACGGGGGAGCCTGGTGGGCTGCCGTCTATGGGGTCGCACAGAGTCGGACACGACTGAAGCGACTTAGCAGCAGCAGCAGCAGCTCCTGCATTGCCAGGCGGATTCTTTACCACTGAGCCATCAGCGAAGCCATTACATGCTACTACACATTACTGTGTTTTATTATAATATAAAATATTATAATTTAATGTTATTAAATGTATAAGATATTTAGCACTCAATGAATACACTGATGATTTTCTAACACATTAGTTTAGATGAATAAACTCCTGCCACAGATCATGAACAATATAAAATTCTTTTTCTCTGATTTTAGGATTGAGATTTTTCACTCACTATTGACTGAACTAATAGGATTAAAATCTGCTATTTTTTAAAAAATCTCCAGTGGAAGGGTGACTCTATCTAGTACCGTCTGTGTATGCTACTAATGCCCACAATGAAACAGTTACTCACATGAGAAACACTGTTTTTCCTGACATGACACTGCATATGAATAAATGGAGAACAGGGAGCCCCTGGTTGGAAAAATAATTTATTCTATAAAAATAATTCTAAATAAGAAATTTGGTTACTAAGAGAATGTATGGAATCTTTCTCTGCAAGACTTTCAGTGTAAGATGGGCACAAATATGTTTGGGATGACTTAGGCTTTACTCTTTTGGAAAACGAACATAATCAGTAACAGCCATAGGTATTTATATATAATCCTAACCTTCTTCAGCCATCTTAAATTGTTATGTTACATTGCTGTTTATCAAAGCTCTACATTTCAATTTTAGAATATTTTTATAGTGAATGTTCAGACTCATATTCTATTTCTTAAGGGAAAAAAATATCTTTTGACATATGAAATCTAACTAATTTAGAACTGAATGTGCCAAAAGTGCCAAACTAGAACTATCATTGCCAGTTTGTCATTAATTTCTTAAACAAAAGCATAAATACAAGATAGATAATGGCTGATTATGCATCATTAAAGCAGAGAATATCCGGGGGTTCAGATAGTTTACAAAAGAAATAACAACATCTCTACAATTATACTGTCATTCTGAGATGTAATAACAGAGCACAAAACACAAAAGACCATAAGGCACATTTTCACTCTGTCTAATATGTGTTTTTATATAAGCTCAGAATTCATTTTGGGGCTATTCTATCTTCAAAATATAGATGAGGAGGAGAAAACATGGATAAAGAAAATAACTGTAGGACTGGAACATAAGAATCATGAAGGAAAAAAAATCAAGGTTATGGCTAAATATTCTCAATTTCTTTTATAGTCAAAATGAAAATGGAGAGATGTGATTATTATTTATATATGTGAACGATCAACAATGTTTGTAGAGAGGATGGTGACCAACTACATGCACCCCCTTCGATTATCACACAAAATAATGCTGTAAGACTTCAGCAAAGGAGTTTAGGTAAGATGTTAAAAACATACCTTTCTACCTCCCTCCATGTTTCACCTTACATTGAGAACTGTTGACTGGTACTAAGGTGTGTCTACAGCCTAGAAACTGGAGGGATGGAGGCGCATTATGACAGATGGGACTGTGTATTGTAGGACCAAAAGTACTGCTATCAAAAATGTAAAAATTTGGATCAATCCTTTAATGCTTTTATTCTATTGCAACTGACAGTTTCATTCTGAAGATATACTTTGTCAGAAGACATGTTATTATCAAAGGCAGGAAGAATATAGGATGCCTAGGGACACGCCCCAGGATATCATAAAAGGGTACTAAAATACCACACGTTTTTTTTTTTTTTTTTCCTTAGGTGTGTGAGAAAATATAAAATGTATAAGGAGATCTTTAGATTAAAGGAACTCATCTATGCTCAAAAAGGGAGAGGACAGTTTTGGATAGAAAGCCTTTCTAGGAGAAGGACCTACCAGGAGATTAGATGAAAGCAGGTTTTATCTCCTTGAAGAAGCTGGGGAAACTAAATAGCTCCTAGAAATAGGTCTTTCTTATTTGCATATAGGTCAACCCTCCCCCTTCTCAGTCAGCTTCGAGAGATCACAGGTCTATCTCTAGAGGAGAAAACTACCTAGACTCTCAACCTCATAGGCTTTCCTACTCTTAACCTCAAAGACATGATCAGATTTACTCTGAAAGCTAGACTTGAAAAAAGACCTTTTTGGATTTCAAGATGTTCTTCTGGGCCCTTAATTATTACTACATCAACTTGGTGTTGCCTAAAATTTCATTTACAATCAATACAGTTTTTCTATATAAAATTAGAGAGAGAAAGTTGAAACGATAAATGTAAGGCTGAGGTATGCTTCTTTAAAGTTCATCAATTCTAAAATACTATCGTGGTCAAGTAACTAGGGTAACTTCTAATATCAGGCTCTTCTGAATGAGTAGAGAGAGAATCAGATTACAAAGGAAAACGCTGGCAGTGAAAGATAAAGTCCCTACTGAACCCCCCCCCCCACCCCCCGCCAAAGTAGTTTAGAATTGCAGAAGATTCTAAAAAGAAAAAAAAAAAAAAAAAGAGATGCTGCAAACAGAGCTATTCTTAGCCTCCTGCAGCTGTGCCTGCATACACCCAGCAGCAGATCTTCTTCAGATCTGTATTAAACACTCCAAACTTGTTTAGCATGGGTATCTGTCGTGGTCCAATCAGAAAAGTGGGATTTTGATGAGGGGATTCTTTAGAGGTGTTAACAAAACCAACAAGGGATGTTGCTGACTAGGAACTAGAAAAGTACAAAGCTATTTTCATCCCTGGGACATAGGAGCAAAGAGAAAGAACAGTATAACCAGACTACATAAAAGCTATAGCAAGGGATAGGGGCCTGCCCTATCCACCAGGGAGACACAGGCATTCTCAGCAGCAGAGGGAAGAGGGGAAGAGTGGATAAATACCTGACCTTTTTCTTCTCCCATCCATTCTTGCTTCCCTTATGCTGAACCCAAAAGAAGCCAGACAGCATGTTAAAAAGCAAAGCTATCACTTTGCCAACAAAGGTCCATGTAGTCAAAGCTATGGTTTTTCCGGTAGTCATGTAAGAATGTGAGAGTTGGACCATAAAGAAGGCTAAGCACTGAAGAATTAATGCTCTTGAATTGTGGTGCTGGAGAAGACTCTTGAGAGTCCCTACGATGGCAAGGAGATGAAACCATCAATCCTAAAGGAAATCAACCTTGAATATTCATTGGAAGGACTGAGGCTGAAGCTGAAGCTCCAATACTTTGGTCACCTGATGCAAAGAGCTGACTCACTGGAAAAGACCCTGATACTGGGAAAGACCGAAGGCCGAAGGAGAAGAGGGCAGTGGAGGATGAGATGATTACATGGCATCACTGATTCAATGTATGTGAATTTAAGCAAACTCCAGGAGATGGAGGAAGACAGAGGGGCTGACATGCTGCAGTTCATGGGGTTGCAAAGAGTCGGACGAAACTTAGTGACTAAAGAAGAGCAAGAAGTCAGAGAAAACATGAGCCTGGATGAAGCAGGTCCTGAGGGCTATACTCACTCCCCACCTTGACCCTCTCCCCGACTGCAACCAGGCAGGCAGAGTCAGGAGATGAGGAATAAATGATGAATCTTTTATAAAAAAAAAAAAACTCCTTTCCTCCCTAACATGGCCCAACTTCATTTTAAAGAGTCCTCAGAATCAAAGGGTATAAACAGCAGATTTGGTGAGTGAATATTAATAACTCGGTTGTTCAGATTCATATTATGTGGATTTGGATTACATCTCTTGGTTCACCAGTCCAAAGGATATTGTCTTACATTATCAGCCAGGGGAAATAAAAGGTAAAATTTGAACTTGCTAATAGCTTTGGAAAAAAAGAAAACTTTCATAAGAGAACTTAGAAATTCTAATAATTACATCTGACTACTTTAAGTGGTAGTTTAGTCACAAAGTCATGTCCAACTCTTACAACCCCATGACTGAAGCCTGCCAGGCTCCTCTTTTCCACTGAATTTTCCAGGCAAGAATACTGGAGTGGATTGCCATTTCCTTCTCCAGTATAGCAACCCACTCCAATATAGTACTACATAGATTGCAAGACAGTTCAAATAATTTTTTCATACTATATAACGTACTGCCCATTTTAAGGTAATTAAGGTAATTCCTATTAGATTTTGATTCTTTAGATTATTGTAATGAATCAAAAATTATCAAGAAATAAGGAATCCCAATTAGCTACAGTCCTTAATCAAATAGTTTTTGAACATTATTTACAGCTGCTTTCAGATGATACATAGGACACTGAAATGTAAGATAAGACCATCATGTCCTTTACAGACATTCTGATGGGTAGGTAAATAAATATACTTAAGCAAAGGCAAAGAGTAAAAAGTTTTAGATATTCAAGTACTAAGTGACACAGCAAAAATACATGGGCTCTATTGCAGTATAGAAAGTAAAAGTTCAGTTCAGTACAGTTCAGTTGCTCAGTTGTGTCTGACTCTTTGTGACCCCATGAATTGCAGCACACCAGGCCTCCCTGTCCATCACCAACTCCCAGAGTTTACCCAAACTCATGTCCATCGAGTTGGTGATGCCATCCAGCCATCTCATCCTCTGTCATCCCATTCTATCCCTGCCCCCAATCTTTCCCAGCATCAGGGTCTTTTCCAATGAGTCAACTCTTCGCATGAGGTGGCCAAGTATTGGAGTTTCAGCTTCAGCATCAGTCCTTCCAATGCACACCCAGGACTGATCTCCTTTAGGATGGACTGGTTGGATCTCCTTGCAGTCCAAGGGACTCTCAAGAATCTTCTCCACCACCACAGTTCAAAAGCATCAATTCTTCGGCGCTCAGCTTTCTTCACAGTCCAACTCTCACATCCATATATGACCACTGGAAACACCATAGCCTTGACTAGATGAACCTTTGTTGGCAAAGTAATGTCTCTGCTTTTTTTTTTTTTTTTTTTAAATATGGAACGCTTCACGAACCTGCGTGTCATCCTTGCGCAGGGGCCATGCTAATCTTCTCTGTATCGTTCCAATTTTAGTATATGTGCTGCCGAAGCGAGCACTGTCTCTGCTTTTTAATATGCTGTCTAGGTTGGTCATAACTTTCCTTCCAAGGAGTAAGCGTCTTTTAATTTCATGGCTGCAATCACCATCTGCAGTGATTTTGGAGCCCAAGAAAATAAAGTCTGTCACCATTTCCACTGTTTCCCCATCTATTTGCCCTGAAGTGATGGGACCAGATGCCATGATCTTAGTTTTCTGAATGCTGAGCTTTAAGCCAACTTTTTCACTCTCCTTTTTCACTTTCATCAAAAGGCTCTTTAGTTTCTCTTCACTTTCTGCCGTAAGGGTGGTGTCATCTGCATATCTGAGGTTATTGATATTTCTCCCGGCAATCTTGATTCCAGCTTGTGCTTCTTCCAGCCAAGTGTTTCTCATGATATACACTGCATATAAGTTAAATAAGCAGGGTGACAATATACAGCCTTGACGTACTCCTTTCCAGATTTGGAACCAGTCTGTTTTTCCATGTCCAGTTCTAACTGTTGCTTCCTGACCTGCATATAGGTTTCTCAAGAGGCAGGTGAGGTGGTCTGGTATTCCCATCTCCTTCAGAGTTTTCCACAGTTTATTGTGATCCACACAGTCAAAGGCTTTGGCATAGTCAATAAAGCAGAAATAGATGTTTTTCTGGAACTCTCTTGCTTTTTTGATGATCCAGCTGATGTTGGCAATTTGATCTCTGGTTCCTCTGCCTTTTCTAAAACCAGCTTGAACAACTGGAAGTTCACTGTTCACGTATTGCTGAGGCCTGGCTTGGAGAATTTTGAGCATTACCTTACTAGTGTGTGAGATGAGTGCAATTGTTAGAAACTCCATTTATATTTTTTTCTAAGAGGAAAAAATGAATTGTTATAAATATTTAGGTTGCCATTTCCTCCCCACAGTAGTAGATATAATGGTCCTCTGAGTTAAATTCACCCATTCCAGTCCATTTTTGTTTGCTGATTCCTAAAATGTCAATGGTCACTCTTGCCATCTCCTGTATGACCACCTCCAATTTGCCTTGATTCATGGACCTAACATTACAGCTTCCAATGCAAAATGGCTCTTCATGGCATCGGACTTTACTTCTAGCACCAGTCACATCCACAACTGAGTGTTGTTTTTGCTTTGACTCCATCTCTTCATTCTTTCCAGAGTTATTTCTCCACTGATCTCCAGTAGCATAATGGGCACCTACTGACCTGGGGAGTTCATCTTTCAGTGCCCTACCTTTTTGCCTTTTCATACTGTTCATGGGGTTTTTGTGGCAAGAATACTGAAGTGGCTTGCCATTCCCTTCTCCAGTGGACCACGTTTTGTCAGAACTCTCCACCATGACCCATTCATCTTGGGTTGCCCTACATGGCATGGCTCATAGTTTCATTGAGTTAGACAAGGCTGCAGTCCATGTGATCAGATTGGTTAGTTTTCTGTAATTGTGGTTCTCATTCTGTCTGCCCTGTGATGGAGAAGGATAAAAGGCTTATGGAATCTTCCTGATGGGAGAGACTGACTGTGGGGGAAACTGGGTCTTGTTCTGATGGGCAGGGACATGCTCAGTAAATCTTTAATCCAGTTTTCTGTTGGTGGGCGGGGCTGTGTTCCCTCCCTGTCGTTTGACCTGAGGCCAAACTATAGTGGAGGTAAGGAAGATAACGGAGATCTCCTTCAAAAGGTCCATGCGGGCACTGCTGCACTCACTGCCCCCAACCCTGCAGCCGGCCACTGCCAACCCACGCCTCTGCAGACCCACGCCTCCACCGGAGACTCCTGGACTCTCACGGGCAAGTCTGGGTCAGTCTCTTTGGGGTCACTGCTCCTCTCTCCTGGGTCCTGGTGTGCACAAGCTTTTGTTTGTGCCCTCCAAGAGTCTGTTTCCCCAGTCCTGTGTAAGTTTTTGTGGCTCTATGATGGGTTAATGGCAACCTCCCCCAAGAGGATTTATGCCATACCCAAGTATACTGCACCCAGAGCCCCTGACCCTGCAGCAGCCCACTGCTGACCTGTACCTCCACAGGAGACACTCAAACACAGCTCTGGCTCAGTCTCTGTGGGTTCTCTGGGTCCTGGTGCGCACAAGGTTTCTTTGAGCCCTCCGAGCATCTCTGGCGGGTATGGGGTTTGATTCCAAATGTGATTGTGCTCCTCCTACCATCTTGCAAGGGCTTCTCCTTTGCCCTTGGATGTGGGTTATCTTTTTCTGGTGGGATCCAACAGTCTCCTATCAATTGTTGTGAGTTGTAATTTTGGAGTTCTTGCAGGAGAAGATGAGTGCATGTCCTTCTACTTCACCATATTCTACGACTAGAATGGGTGAATTTAACTCAGATGAACATTATATCTACTATTGTGGGCAAGAATCCCTTAGAAGAAATGGAGTAACCATCACAGTCAACAAAAGAGTCTGAAATGCAGTACTTGGATGCAATCTCAAAAATGACAGAATGATCTCTGTTTGTTTCTAAGGCAAAATATTCAGTATCACAGTAAGCCAAGGCTATGCCCAACCAGTAATGCTGAAGAAGCTGAAGTTGAATGGTTCTATGAAGACCTACAAGACCTTCTAGAACTAACACCCAAAAAAGATGTCCTTTTTATTATAGGGAACTAGAATGCAAAAGTACAAAGTCAAGAGATACACAGCATAACAGGCAAATTTGACTTTGGAGTACAAAATGAAGCAGGTCAATGGCTAAAAGAATTCTGCCAAGAGAATGCACTGGTCATAGCAAACACACTCTTCCAACAACACAACAGAAGACTCACATGTAGAAGACTCTACACACGGACATCACCAGATGGTCAATACCGAAACCAGATTGATTATATCCTTTGCAGCAAAAGATGGAGAAGCTCCATACAGTCAGCAAAAAAAGACTGGGAGCTGGCAGTGGCTGCCATGCTCAGATCATGGCATGAATTTGGCTCATTACTGCCAAATTCAGGCTTAAAAAGAAGAAAGTAGGGAAAACCATAGACCATTCATGTATGACCTAATTCAAATCCCTTACAGATTCAGGGATTAGATCTGATAGACAGAGTGCCTGAAGAACTATGGACAAAGGTTCATGACATTGTACAGGAGGCAGTGATCAAGACCAGCCCCAAGAAAAACAAATGGAAAAAGGCAAAATGGTTGTCTGAGGAGGCCTTGCAAATAGCTGTGAAAAGAAGAGAAGCTAAAGGCAAAGGAGAAAACAAAAGATATACCTATTTGAATGCAGAGTTCCAAAGAATAGCAAGGAGACATAAAGTCTTCCTCAGTGATCAGTGCAAAGAAATAGAGGAAAACAATAGAATGGGAAACACTAGAGATCTCTTCAAGAAAATTAGAGATACCAAGGGAAATTTTCATGCAAAGATGGGCTCAATAAAGGACAGAAATGGTATGGACCTAACAGAAAAAGAAGATATTAAGAAGAGGTGGCAAGAATACACAGAAGAACTATACAAAAGAGATCTTCATGACCCAGATAACCACAATGGTGTGATCACTCACCTAGAGCCAGACATTACGGAATGCGAAGTCAAGTGGGCCTTAGGAAGCATCACTACGAACAAAGCTAGTGAAGGTGATGGAATTCAAGTTGAGCTATATCAAATCATAAAGATGATGCTGTTAAAGTGCTGCACTCAATATGCCAGCAAATTTGGAAAACTCAGCAGTGCCACAGGACTAGAAAAGATCTACTTTCATTCCAGTCCCAAAGAAAGGCAATGCCAAAGGATGCTCAAACTACCACACAATTGCACTCATCTCACACACTAGCAAAGTAATGCTCAAAATTCTCCAAGCCAGGCTTCAACAATACCTGAACTGTGAACTTTTGGATGTTCAAGCTGGATTTAGAAAAGGCAGAGGAACCAGAGATCAAATTGCCAACATCCATTGTTATATCATCAAAAAAGTAAGAGGGTTCCAGGAAAACATCTACTTCTGCTTTATTGACTATGCCAAAGCCTTTGACTGTGTGGATCACAACAAACTGTGGAAAATTCTGAAAGAGATGGGAATTCCAGAACACCTTACCTGCCTGCTGAGAAATCTACATGCAGGTCAAGAAGCAACAGTTAGAATGGGACGTGGAACAACAGACTGGTTCCAAATCTGGAAAGGAGTATGTCAAGGCTGTATATTGTCACCCTGCTTATTTAACTTATATGCAGAGTACATCATGAGAAATGCCAGGCTGGATGAAGCACAAGCTGGAATCAAGATTGCTGGGAGAAATATCAATAACCTCAGATACACAGATGACACCACCCTTACGGCAGAAAGTGAAGAGAAACTAAAGAGCCTTTTGATGAAAGTGAAAGAGGAGAGTGAAAAAGTTGGCTTAAAACTCAGCATTCAAAAAAGTAAGATCATGGCATCCGGTCCCATCACTTCATGGCAAATAGATGGGGAAACAATGGAAACAGTGACAGACTTTATTTTCTTGGGCTCCAAAATCACTGCAGATGGTGACTATAGCCATGAAATAAAAAGACACTTGCTCCTTGGAAGAAAAGCTATGACCAAACTAGACAGCATATTAAAAAGCAGAAACATACCAGTAAAGGTCCATCTAGTCAAATCTGTAGTTTTTCAGTCGTCATGTAAGGATGTGAGAGTTGGACTATGAAGAAAGCTGAGTGCCGAAGAACAGATGCTTTTGAACTGTGGTGGTGGAGAAGATTCTTGAGAGTCCCTTGGACAGCAGAGAGATCCAACCAGTCCATTCTAAAGGAAATTAGTCCTGAATATTCAAGGACTGATGCTGAAGCTGAAACTCCAATACTTTGGCCACCTGATGCGAAGAACTGACTCATTTGAAAAGACTCTGATGCTGGGAAAGGTTGAAGGCAGGAGGAGAAGGGGATGACAGAGGATGAGATGGTTGAATGGCATCATCAATTCTATGGACATGAGTTTGGGTAAGCCTGGTGTGCTGCAGTCCACAGGGTCACAAAGAGTCGGACACAACTCACCGACTGAACTGAACTGTCCTTGGCATTGCCACCTTCACCTGGTGGCATCTAACACATCAGATGTCACATGTTACCAAGACTAAAGCCTATACCAACCTGACAAGAAGTCACCAAAGAAATTAGAAACAAGATGATTATGTATAATATAGATTTATATCCAAATTCACTAATGATAAAATTTACTCATATTTGCCTTTGAGATGTTAATAAAGCTATTGTGATTTTCCCAAAAAAAGTTACTCTTTATTTCCTGCTTAATTCAGTCTTCTTTAATTTCTAACTTTATAATTATGTAACAGTTCAATCTATGGAATTTTTAAAAAATATCATAAAATCAATATGCATTAGGTTATATGCTCACTGCTGTTTTAGTATACGGTAAACTACCAAAATAGTTTGAGGTCACTGGTACAGACTATGAAAGTTGGAAAGCTTGATAGAAGAGGTGGGACTTGATATGAAAACACAGGTTTAGGTTACAGAGAGAAGGAAGGGCTTCCTTGAACATCGGGATTTCTTAACCTGTCCTTCTCAAAGCATTTCTGTAGTTCTGGGATAAGGGGCTCATGTGCTTATTCGTTCAGTCGTGTCCAACTCTTTGCGATCCCATGGACTGTAGCCTGCCAGGCTCCTCTGTCCATGGGGATTCTCCGGGCAAGAATACTGGAGTGAGTTGCCATGCCCTCTTCCACGTTTCAAAAAAAGTTTCAGTTTCAAATCTAGCATCCAGCATGCTAGTGCATGCTGGTGGTGGTGGTTTAGTTGCTAAGTCGTGGTGGTTTAGTTGCTAAGTCGTGTCCGACTCTTGCCATGGCCATGGATCCTGCAGGCTTTCTTACTCTATTGTTCCTTCCTTCATTTAAGAAAATCCATGTTATGCATCTACTATGATGCAGCCAATATGCCAGGTGATATACTGGCAAATAAGGCTCACGGCATTTATAACCTAAGAGTTGGTCCTCAGTTGCCTCTTTAGGCCAAGGTGCTGAACTTGGGTAGCTCCCTATCTAACCCCTATGAAAATCAGGCATTAAATCAAAGAGGACCTAATGGAAGTGGGTTCAAGGTTTATCATACTTAGTAGTAGGACTCTAATAATGACATTTTGAAGGTGCACTTCAGGTATGGCATCTTCATATTTTTCTAGTTCATAAACCACAGGCATAAGTACCAGTGGTATGCAGTGGCTACCGCATTTTCCAGAAAGAATCACGTAATGGGCTAAAAACTGATCCTTCAGAAGACTGAACACAAAGGGTGTCTTAGTCTACACAACAGGAAGGCCAGCGTTTGAGGTCCATGTGGAACTCAGGTCTGGGAGAAAAAGCCAGGCAGCTACTGTGGCATCTCACTGCATTCCTCCAGTCATTTAACTAGATATTAGCTCCAGAAAAGGAAAGAATATGTCGGCAGAAGCAAGCTACAGTTCTGCCAAAAGAAAATAACTGTTGGCTTTAAAGGACCTACACAGTCCTAAACTACCTAGAGTACCTAGACAGGTAAGATCTAAGAAAATATCTGCTCTCCAACTGACACTGTCAAACTTTTGAAGTCTTGGGAAATGAATACAGCTCTCTGTATTTGAATTTGGCATGGACGAATTAAATTTCAATAGGAGGCCAGGCTTTAAATTCTGCAGAATTTACTCCACTTAAATAAAATAGTAAAATGGTGTGAGGAAGCACTCTTTGACTCTAGTATTAGTTCCACAAAGAAGAAACTATTACCATGATCTGAGAAAAACCAGGTATATTTATTCAAATTTGGGTGGAGAGATAAGACAGCTAGACTCTCCTTCCCCTCCTGTCTATTTTAATAATATAATTTTAGATGATTTTGTTGTTACTATAAAATTGCTTTCCTTGGCTCATTCATGTCCAGATAGTCCTAGGTTAACTACAGACACACCAAAAAATTCCACCACTGTAAATTTACAGTGTGTTTCATTTTTGTTCATTAAATAGCCAACATTTTCAAAATAATTTTATGTACAAAGCTTTTTTTTAAAACTGAGATTGGTGATGGTGGCAGGGTGGGTAAGTATACCCAAGCTATACCTGGGATTTTTCTTTTTCAACAAAAAATATAAAATATACACTGTAACATTAAAGCTAAGTCAAAGGAGGGAAAAAAATCCCAGGAAGACCCTTGGATGCAACTACAATCAAACTGTTGACAAAAGGCCAATATAAATCTAAAGAACACCAGATATGGTCTGTCAGGACCACATTCAGCAGTCTATTAAAGTTTTCTTCACTTCTGTTTGTTAGTCAATGAATAGAACTGCAAGAAAGTATATGAAAACTGACACTTTTCTAAAATAATCTCACTTTTTCTAAAAGCATGTCAAGCTTACAACCACAGTATGGAATTAAACTGAGCCATTATAAATTACCTACCCCCTCAAATCCAAATAATTTTTAGCATTTGCTTGTGTGGCATCTTGCAGATGCATCTCATGATGAAAAACTAATTCTGTTATGGCATTCTGTAATAGGCAGGAAACAAAGATACTTAGTTTATGATTGTGAAAAAAAAAACACGTGCCTTTTTGTTCATTTAGTTTATGGTATGTTTTATGGTCTATAGGCAAAAAGAAAGGAAATGCTTTGTTTTCTGGTTGAGTTTATACCCACATTTTACTAAAACATGCTGCCTAATACCTCAAAGCAAAATTGCTATTATGAGTAATTTTCTTGGAAGATGTGGGTGTCTGAAAGGTTTGCCAATGCTTCTGATTATCATTCCCAAGTTTAGTTCTGTTGATAGAACATGATTTTCTTGATCATCTGTTATAAGCCATCATAGTTTAGATGTCACATAAAAATGACATCTTACTCTCAAAGCAAACTATCTATGGGCCCAGTAGGATCTTATGTTCTGAGTGATGTTTGCTTTTCCATAAGAAACAAGAGTACTAACTTTTCTCTTGGCTCCACCCCTATTTTTGGCTACATGTTTTAAATGTGTTGTAATTTTTCTGCCGAAAAACCAGTGTCACATAGCTTTAGGGTTTTAAGAAAACAGGAACACTGAAACCACACTTGTCAATCTCTGAACAATGATTATGATGTAGGTTTTACTTTCATGTATGTTCACTATCACTCTTGGCAAAGCAGAAATTTACATTGTGCATCCCACAGTGTTTTTTTTTTTTCTTTTAATGTAAACAGAAAACCCTCTCTAGCAAGCAAAAAGACAATGATATTAGTTGTCCTTATTGCCCACTAGAAGTGCTAGAATAGGACTGTGCTTTATTAGTGATTTCTGAAATTTCTTAAAGAGGGAACCATGTTTTTAAATTTTTATTCGTTTCTTAATTCATGAAAAATTGACCTGCAATTTTGTGTTGGGTTTCTGCCGTACAACAACTTGAATCAGTCATAACTACACACACACACACACACACACACACACACACACACACACACACACACACACACACACACACACACACACACACACACACACACACACACACACACACCCCATCTCTTCCTTCCTGAGCCTCCCTCCCCTGCCCCCACCCAACCCCTCTAGCTCATCACAGGGCCACCAGTCTGGGCTCCATCA
Organism: Cervus canadensis; assembly: GCF_019320065.1. Taxonomy (NCBI): domain Eukaryota; kingdom Metazoa; phylum Chordata; class Mammalia; order Artiodactyla; family Cervidae; genus Cervus; species Cervus canadensis. The sequence goes on from NC_057409.1 coordinate 37,025,286, forward strand.
TTTTTTAAGTGTATCTAACCAAATACTTTACTAGCATGTGAGATGAGTGCAACTGTGTGGTAGTTTGAGCATTCTTTGGCACTGCCTTTCTTTGGGATTGGAATGAAAACTGACCTTTTCCAGTCCTGTGGCCACTTCATGGCAAATAGATGGGGAAACAATGGAAACAGTGGCTGACTTTATTTTTCTGGGCTCCAAAATCACTGCAGATGGTGACTGCAGCCATGAAATTAAAAGACACTCCTTGGAAGGAAAGTTATGACCAATCTATACAGCATATTGAAAAGCAGAGACATTAGTCAATAAAGGTCCATCTAGTCAAGGATAGGGTCTTTCCAGTGGTCATGTATGGATGTGAGAGTCGAACTATACAGAAAGTTGAATGCCGAAGAATTGATGCTTTTGGACTGTGGTGTTGGAGAAGACTCTTGAGAGTCCCTTGGACTGCAAGGAGATCCAACCAGTCCATCCTGAAGGAGATCAGTCCTGGGTGTTCATTGGAAGGACTGGTGCTGAAGCTGAAACTCCAATACACTGGCCACCTGATGTGAAGAGTTGATTCACTTGAAAAGATCCTGATGCTGGGAAAGACTGAGGGCAGGAGGAGAAGAGGACGACAGAGAATGAGATGGCTGGATGACATCACCGACTCAATGGACATGGGTTTGGGTGAACTCCGGGAGTTGGTGATGGACAGGGAGGCCTGGTGTGCTGCAATTCGTGGGGTCACAAAGAGTCAGATACGACTGAGTGACTGAACTGAACTGAACCAAATTCTATGTGATTAGTATCTGAATACTAGAATATTTCTCTTAGATTATAACTCTAAAACTGAATCATACAGAAATATGCCATATCCTTCTTGGAAATTTACTGATTATAGAATCAGACACAAGCAAGGCTGCATGCAAACTAAAATGACAAACCACGTCTTCTTCAGAGTAATGCTGGTAATCCATCCAGCATCATAGTTTCTTCTTCTTCTTCTTTTTTTTTTACATTTTCGCCATGCTGAGTGGACTGTGGGATCTTAGTTCCCCAACCAGGGATCAAACCTATACCCACTGTGATGGAGGCAGGAAGTTTTAAGCACTTAACCACTGGATCACCAGAGGAGCCCCCACAGTTCCTTGATTTATGATTTTAAAAATGTAACAACCAAATATTTTTTGAAGTGTGGCATTTCATAAAATGTTTTAGAATTTTTAAATGCACTATTTAAATTATTTATTATTTATTTATTATTTAAATGCACTATTTAAATAAAATTTAAATAAAATGATGACTACAATAAGGCTGCTTAATAAATACGTTGTTTCAATTAAAAAAAATAAATAAATAAAATTTAAAAATTTAATGCAGAAACCTAGTGTTTTTCACATTTCTTCAATGGATATTTAAATAGCAAACTAGTCTCAATCTCAAAGACAACTCAGTTTGAAAATATTCATTATAGTTAAATTCCAGGTTAAATAAATAACTCACATACCCCTGGAGAAGTCAGTGTAATGTAATATAAATTATACTCTAATTTTTATTTTCCCTCTAACAAACTACTTACAAGTAATTTTATTAAGCTGCAACCAAAAATTTACCAAAGATTTCAATTCAGAGTAGCAACCCAATTCAAGTTCAAATTTTAGACCAATAGCTCTGTCTCCTTATACATAATACTGACTGGCTGGATTTAACTGGAATGTATACTTACACTTGACAATGCAATGCAGGTGTAATTCAAGTCTTTTAATTATAATATACTAATTAGTATTCATATGTTCACTGTATATTATTTAGGCATAAATTATTAATTTTCTTACTGAGATTAAATAACATAATTAATCCTACGGCAAAAACAAATATTGAATGCTAAAGTCATACAGATTTCTATTCTAGTCCCCAAGAAAAGTAAAAGTTGGAGGTCCTAATTTCCATCACTGATTTGAGACAAATACGCCAAACTTCCAATCAGTTTGTTGGTTTCAATGGTTAATCTTCTTGGTAAATCACTGCTTACCACTAAATTAAGTTAACCTAAACAAAATAATCTTGGGCTCCAAAATCACTCTGGATGGTGACTGCAGCCATGAAATTAAAAGACACTTGCTCCTTGGAAGAAAACCTAGGACAAACCTAGACAGCATATTAAAAAGTAGAGACATCACTTTTGCCAATAAAAGTCCATATAGTCAAAGCTATGCTTTTTCCAGTAGTCATGTATGGATATGAGAGCTGGACCATAAAGAAGGCTAAGTGCTGAAGAACTGATGCTTTTGAATTGTGGTGCTGGAGAAAACTCTTTTAAGTCCCTTGAGCTGCAAGGAGATCAAACCAAGGACTGATGCTGAAGCTCCAATACTTTGGCCACCTGATGCAAAAAGCTGACTCACTGGAAAAGACCCTGATGTTGGTTATTGAGGGCAGGAGGAGAAGAGGGCGACAGAGAACGAGATGATTGGATGGCATCACCGACTCAAAGGACATGAGTTTGAGCAAACTCCAGGAGATAGTAAAGGACAGGGAAGCCTGGCATGTGTAGTCCATGGGGCCACAAAGAGTTGGACGTGACTGGGCAACTGAGCAACAACAAAGCGAAACAATATAGACTTCAAGCATACTAGTATCCTTGTTCACCTTATGAAATGCTAATATCATTGCCACTTAGGTTCTCCATCACAGTGAACTTTCATAAGAACCCACTAAGAAAGCAATAATCTAAGGTAAAGAAGCCTTTATTTTACTCAGATTTGGGTGTCAACATGAAGTAACTGCTCTTTGAGTGGATGGAGAAGAGATTAAGAGCATAAATTAAGAATCATGAGGAAAATACTTGGTATACTTAAGTATTTGACCAAAGTTAACTCCACGGATGGAAACTCAGTATTGCAGACAATCACCCATTTAATCAAAGCAATCAATAGCAAAAGGTAAACAGAACCATAAACCAGCATTATTCAGTTCAACAAATAATTATCAAGTGTATAGTGTATGTCAGGCCCTCTGCTAGGTATTGAATTTATGATAATGAATACGACGGTTCCTTTCCTCAAGAAGCATAAATATCCAGCAGGAGAGAAATACAAAAGCTGATCTGGTTTTGCAAGATAAAAGCAATTGCTGTTTAGTCACTAAGTCATGTCTGACTCTTTTGCAACCCCGTGGACTATAGCCTGCCAGGTTCCTCTGTCTATGGGATTTCCCAGGCAAGAATACTGGGGTGGATTGCCATTTCCTTCTCCAGGGATCTTCCCAATCCAGTGATGGAATCTGTGTTTCTGTCATTGTCAGGTGGATTCTTTACATTGAACCACCTGGGAAGTCCGGAAAACAAATAGCCATGAGGGGGGCGGAAAACATAATGGGAAGAACAGAGCAAGTAATTTATGGGCAGACCTATAGTAAGTTTGGTAGTTCTGAAAGAGGCCAAAATGCAGGCGGTGGCTGAAAATAGATGGAAAAGATACCATGCTTATAGATTTGCATAGCTTTACAGTTATGTTAAAAATACACTGAAGGGAGGATTCTAAACAGAAGAGTGATCTGGCTAGATATACAGTTTAAAAAAATCACTTTTGTTCTTCTAAAGACTGAATATAATGTGAAAAGGCTGGAGGCAAGAAAATCAATAAACTAATTGGACAATCAATTCAGGGAGAGTAGAGAGGAAAAGAAAAATTTGAAAGAAATTAATATTTAGGAAATACATTAGGAGTCTAGGATAACTTTTCGTTTCTGACTTGGAATAGTTCCATTACCTAAAATAGAGACTGTAAAAAGCATGTAGGATGAATGTTGAAATAAGTTTCATTACGAACATGATGAGTTTCAGGTGCCTACAGAATGCTAAGTGGAACCACTCAGCAGACAGTGCGGTATATGAGTCTGACTCTCAGAAAGAAGCCCCAAACTGGAGATACAGAATAGAGAGCTGGCAGAATACAGGTGTTTGCTAAGCTTTAAAAATGGAACCAATCGACCAGTAATAGTGATGGATCCAAACCAAACAAAATATTGTGTGTGTGTGTGTGTGTGTGTGTGTGTGTACGTGATGGTGGGGGGAGGAGGAAGAGGCCATAATTTTAAACATTTATTGGCTAACCAAACCTCTTATTATTTCAAGAACTGAGACCTAGTCCTTAGCTATTTCAATAGTACAGAAATTATTCATTTGCCTATATAAACCATATTGTCATATAAAAGGCAAAATCATGGATGAATGTTTTATAAAAATGTATATGACTCCTAAGCTCCAAACTTTTAAAGTTCTTTTATTCCTTCACTTCCATAGTTTGTACAAAACTCAATCAATATATTTATAGTTTCCCTTCCTCACGGATAGTTGTTTTCTTCATGACAGATCTATGATGTCTGATTGACACCAAATACTAGGATAAGACCAAGTTCAAATGAACATATACCTACATGAGTTATGTGTAGCCCTTTGGGCTTTTTCTCAAAGTACTTAAATTGGTATAATAATACAAATAAAAACTAATTTATCTGTGAAAATCCTTGGATCTGAAAGCTCTCATAGATTTCTGTTCTATTGTGAATACAAAAAATTTTGACCAAGCTCATGCATAATCTTCCTATTTTGTTCCCATGTGGCACTGCCTTGCATTCAAAGACCGCTATTTTGATTCATAAAACCACATGAAATGCAACTCATGCGAGCACCATAGTTCAATTTACAGTCCTGCTATGGTACTAATGCAGCGGCTCCCTCAGTTCTGTGCACTGTTATCTTGTAATTTGGATTCAGTCCCAGCAGAATTGAAGTACTGTTCCTCAATTAATTCAACTACCCAGAGTCCTAGACAATCTGTGGGTTGTGTCCACTTAGTTCCTTGTAAATCACTTCCCTCCTAGCCTTTCAATTCATTCGTGACTTGTGCATAGTAGAAAATCTCCCTGAAGCCCCTTTCCCACTGTGATTGCATTGGGCATTGTCTGAAAAGAATGACTCTCATTATTCCCCTTTGATAATTTACATTTTAATTCTAGTTCCCAAACAGCTGGCCTCTGCTTTGAAAAATGGTACAACAAATCCTTTGGGCATTCTGCCCTCTTCTTCCCTTCCTTTCCAAAGCATCATGTCCTCCAAAGGACTTACATTTGAAGTGGAACACATTCTCAGAGAATTTAAATGGATATATGAAGATCATCTAACACTAACAAGAAATTTAAAGGATTTAGGAGAAATGTTTTCTCCACAATAAGTCTGATGGATTATTTTAAAACTTAATATACAAGAAATAAAACACAGTATCATATATATTAGTGAATAAAATGCTTTTTGCCTTTCTATTGTAAAATAATTTTTTTCAAAAGCCATTGTTCTTTCCTTTTAAAATCCACACTGGCTATGAGAAGGGCAAACATCTGCCAAGTATATAGAGTTATATCTATCTTTTCCTAAAGCACTGTCTTAGTCTCATCTTTCCAACAGCTCTGATTATTTGTATCAGTCATATTCATTGTTGTTGTTTAGTTGCTAAGTTGTGTCTGACTCTGCAACCCCATGGACTGTAGTCCACCAGGCTCCTCTGTCCATGGGATTTCCCAAGCAAGAATACTGGAGTGGACTCTCATTTCCTTCTCCAGAGGATCTTCCCAACCCAGGGATTGAACTTATCTTCCCTGTGTCTCCTGAATTACAGGCGGATTCTTTTTACCCGCTGAGCCATCGGGGAAGCCCTCAAAGGACTATAAGCACTAATAAACGTGGACCTTAGCAATCACAAGTAGCTGTGAAACTAACTAAGTGCGTGTAGTCTCTTAAATGACAAACAAAACAGAGCAGCAATGTGGGCTCTCAGAAATAACAATGCAAAGTAAAGCCTGCTGCTGCAAAGTCACCTCAGTCGTGTCCGACTCTGTGCGACCCCATAGACAGCAGCCCACCAGGCTCCCCCGTCCCTGGGATTCTCCAGGCAAGAACACTGGAGTGGGTTGCCATTTCCTTCTCCAATGCATGAAAGTGAAAAATGAAAGTGAAGTCACTCAGTCGTGTCCGACTCTTAGCGACCCCGTGGACTGCAGCCCACCAGGCTCCTCCGTCCATGGGATTTCCCAGGCAAGAGTACTGGAGTGGGGTGCCATTGCCTTCTCCGAAGTAAAGCCTGGAGTTACACAAAGTACTTAACATATACTTCCCTTCTCTGTTCTCTCTTCTATCCTTTCTGACCTCAGAAATGGAGAAGAAACTTTTACAGACCTTCAGTGATGAGTCATCATTATGTCTGTGTACACTTTCAAATGTTTAACTTTTCAATTTTATTAACTTCAGTGGTGACAAAATAAAAGTCAGTAAAGCAATACTTAAGTGTAAAACAAAATGAAATTTTTATTAGAGTTGTACAGATTTTTCCAATTTGGGGTCCATTTTTATTCTATCATTAGGTTATATTACAACTAACTGTATAACAGTTTTTCCAAATGTGAAGTACTGCTTGTATCTTAACTACATCCTGTGCTGCAGATACATGTACACCTAGATTTTGTGATGGTATACAATAGTAAATTTGACCACCAGAGAACTGTGCCATTGAAAAGTTAGTTTTCACTCCTTCTGGAGGGACTTTGACCTGAGTTCAGAAATGGCCTAACAACCACTCTAAGTCAACAGCAGTTTTTTGAGCAGCATTTTCCACACATGCCTTGGCTTAAACCAGGGTTCCTCAGCTCACTGGTAGGAGCAGATTCTCCACATACATAACCGTCTATGCAGGTCTCAGAATCTCTGAGCAGCACCATAATTTGGGAAAGGCAACTATCACTGTTCAATATCTTTTCCTCATGCTCTTTCCAGAAAAAGCTTTCTGAATCAATTTATTAGAGTTATCACACAATAAGCTATACTTTATCACAAGATATAAAGTCATGGTTATTCTGTTTGTTACAAAATCTACAGTGGTTGCTCTCAGAGGCTTCCCTGATGACTCAGCGGATAAATAATCCTGCATCGCAGGAGACACAGCAAACTCGTGTTCAATCCCTCGGTCGGGAAGATCCCCTAGAGGAGGAAAATGGCCACCCACTCCAGTATTCTTGCTCATGTTTTTGATGTGCTTTATGATCTGAAAAGCAATTTTCACCTTGAAATGGTCATTTAAAATAATAAAATGGATATTCTTAAGGTTAAATATGCGTGCTCCATTTACATCCTTCTTTACAGACTGTCTCCATTTACATGTGATATATACAATAAAATGTGATTTTTTAGCATGAGAAATTCAAATTGTATTTGCTTTAGGAAAATATGAGCCCACCTTTTTATTATGACTAAGTTAATACTCTTTAACCTGACCCTCTTGCTAATGTTTGAAATACTTTGTATATTTCACTAACAATGAAATTAGTACAGAATCACGCCTTAGTCTCTCCCTCTAAATAGGCTGGTGTATCTATGCCACACCATATGTAGAAATTCTCAACCTGCTACTAAGTCCTCTCAAATTCACCTTGCTAATCTTAAAAGGTTGCATTCCTCACTCTGCTCCCCAAGGCAAAACCCTTCACTGATTCCAAAGGCCTTATGATAATACCAAAATCCCAGTAAAGCCTAGTATTTAAGTCCCTCTCCACATCCAAGACCACTTACCCATTCTATTCTTTCCCTAAAGAAATCTCCCATTGCAGACAATATTGTTTACCATGCTCTTTGTCACCTCAGTGTCTTTGCTTCTGCTATTATCCTACCTGGGTGTTTTCTAAACCCAGCCATATATGCAGCCCCACCCTACATCCTTCACTTCCCACATAAAATCTTTAGCTTCTGCACATGGTGATATATTTCCCTCCTCTAAATTTACATAGCACTTACAAGACATGCTCTTGTTTATCATTTATCTTATTGTGCATTATATTCTTTTTGTTATTAGTTTTATGTCTTATGTCTCTAGTGAGTGGAAACTAGGGGAGAACAACATGTTGTATATTTTACACTCCAAACTAGTGGAGAACAACATGTTGTATACTGTACACTCCACAGCATAAGCATGGTTGTACATACAGAGGAAAATTAATCACTTTCTTGTTTTTATTAAAGCCTTTCACTAGTTTTTTGAAGTAACAGTTTATATTTGATATTTAGTGACATCTCAATAATAAAAGACCTATGTTTAAATAAGATTCCAAGAACACTATTTAAAGCTTAATATATATTTGAATTATCTGTTGGTTTGTTATTCCTATATTTTATAATTAACTTGAGGAACTGCTAGTCTGGGAGACAGAAATATCACTCTAGCTAACTGCTCCATGTTAAAGCAATTTATATTACATAATTAATTAACCCTAGAAACAAAACAAGATGGAAATCAAGAAAAGAAGCTTGAAGAACAACAGTAATTCAATTTTTCATTGCAAAATAAAAATACTTTCTCCTAAATTATGTGATTTTTTAAAATGCCCTATAAATAATATTACATGAAAGAACAAAAAATTTAATAGCTTTGTTTTCTATTGAGAAAATGTCTAGGAAAAAAGTAAACAGCCCTGAAATATGCCAAAAGTATAATCAATCAAAAGTCTGGTACACTGTGTTTAATGTTAAGTCCAGTAGAGCATTACACTTGGTCTACAAATATTTGAAAAGCACATTTAAGTATTTGAGCATAAGCAATATATACATGAAGAGACACACTAATCATTAATCTCAAAGGTGATTTAAGATCATCACGAAATTGGATTAGTTCACTTACTGAATTTCAGGGCATTGGGGCCATTACCCTTAAGAAGTAAAATATGTGTAATTTGGTTACTTAATTCATTTATAAATTCTGATACCATATTGGTTGTTGCTTGGTACCTGATCTTGTTTATAACTAAAGCTGCTATGGGGAAATAGTCAAAGAACACACTCATATTGAAACTGCACTGATTTTTGTTACTACTTTTCTCAAACATGGATTTGTAATTTTCTGTTTAGATTTAAAAAAAAAAACAAAAAACTTAATTTCAGATCCAAAATGGCTGCAAGGGTTAAAATTACATATATAGGTAATACTCCAGTATCTCAAGAAAATGACACAGTTTAGGTTACCTATGTTTAGACCATTTTATTAGACTATATCAACAGAAGTCTAATCTTGTCTCTACCATTGATTTCTAATTTTCTAAATCATTTCTCTCTTGTTATTTAAGACATCAGTGAATGTTACAGATATATCTACAGGGATTTAGAAGACATAATTAATCTCTGAAAACTCTTATGAGATTATCAAAAAGAACTGCTTCTACTACCTTAAAAATTAGAACGCACTGCCAGTCAAATAAAAGTCAAACCCTTTATCATGGTCAAGAGAACCCACGAGGCCCGAAACCTGCCTTCTGCTCTCTTCCCTGTCCCATCACCCTCTACCATGGTCATGAGACTCCCGTGCCACTGGCTTTGTATTTGTTTCTCAAATATGCCAGGTTTCTTCCTGCTCTTAAGGCTGTTGCTTTTTCTGTTCCCTCTACCTAAAAACTCTTCCCCCAAATGTTCGTTTACTTGGCTTCTTTTCATTATTCACGTCTCCAGGAGCAGCTTATCCCATCCAAGACAAGCTCTATCATATGTTTTTGTTTTCTACCTCTTACAGTAATTTTTTATGTCTGAAATATTTAATCATTTATTTGTTTACAAGTTAATTTCTGTCTCCCACTATTAGAATATAGGCTCCATGAAGGCAGGGATCTGTGTAGTTTGTCCCAAAATCCTACATATGCAGAAAACTTCCTGCTGCATGTTCAGGATCCAACAACCATTTGTTAAAGAAATGATTTATGAACCATGATATTTGAAATACATTGGGCACACTAGACTGATAGTTAAATGAAAGAAAAAGAGAATATCTATTTGTCCTGTAGTGTTTAAAAATGTTAAAATTTGGTGACTGTGAAATTTTTTTTATAAATTTTCTATTTAGAAATAAAAAAAAAATCTTCAAGACAAACACTAAGTTTCTTTTCATAAAAAAGAATATCTATACAAGAATTTTTTACATTTCAGAGAGTTTGGCAGTTTAAAAAAATAATGTTATAATTTTTCAAGTACAGCGATTAATAATATCCCTGTTACACATACTAATTTTGCATGAGCAAGTTTACAAATATGTGTTGCCTGTAAAATAGCATGTATAGATTATTCATAATGCAAAAGTTAAAAATGAATTATTCCCAAAAACATCATTTACTACAGATATTATTTTAACTCTTTATGGATCATTTAGATTTTCAGACTGGTCAAATTCAGTAAATCATATCTAAGAAGAAGAGGACAAAATATCTTATTTCAAAAGATTTGCTTTTATACATATGCATTACTTATGTGCAAATAAGATGGTTTTTTTCTAGATTTATGGCTCAAAATAAAGATATTCAGGAGAAGCTAATGTGCACAGCCCATTCTATCTCAAATAGTCATGGAAAATATTTTAAGGAATTTTGTTCCATCCATTCAATGATAAAACAGTAACTCCAATTTTGATTAATGATTAAATATGTCCATTGAGAGAATTAGGACATACTATACGACATTCTCTAACAGAAGGAGGACATTAGAATTCCTTCACTCCCTAAAGAGTGGTATAGTTTCAGTTTTCACTGACTAGAATATATTTCTCTTTAAATATTTAAGCATGGTTTCTGCTCGGTTTCTTTCCTCCAATTTGCCCATCATGCTTTTCAAATATTTGTCAACTTAAGACTCTAAGGTGCCTAAGCAGTGTGGGTACAGGTGAAGCTCTACTGAACACAGTAACGATGGAAACACCTAATTCTTATTTAATTTGCTGTCTCCTTGGATGAGGCAAAGAAACAAGACGCATGGAGCACTAGAGGCAGAGAAACAGGAAAACATACAAGAGTAGGAGAGTTCAGAGGGAAGCAGACACAGACATAGAGGCCACAGCCTTTCTAGCTCACTTCCTTTTAGCTAAAAATGTTAAAGCTGGGGAGACACAAAAGGAAAGCTATTTCTGAGAAAATTTCATTGTGCAGAAAGAAGTTTCCACCTGGCTATTTTTGTTGGATTTCCCTTGTACACAGACCCAAGTTTAAACACAAACTCAATCAATCTGGAGGCATCAGTATGGATAGTTCAAGTTCAGAGAAAAGCTCCCTGGCTTTTCAAGTAGCTTGAGTCTGGGCACACATGCCCAGAGAGTTTAAATGTCTGTCCTAAGAGATCCAAACCACAGGAATGAACCTGGAGCAGCAGCCGGGTCAGTGTTTCCTGAATCAGGTTTAGATGCACCACGTTCAGTAGTGGAGCTGGCAAGGAGCTCGTTGGAATGGCCTTAAAATGCTGAGTCTCTCCCTCTTTTATATTCATGTGAAAGTCACGGTTGAGTCACAAAGTGGGGGAGGTATGACAGGCAGATCACCCCACCCTTAGGTCAGAGAACAGGAATATAACCTGAATTGGAAGAAGAGTCAGAGTGAGACGGTTCTTCATGGGCACCTCCTTACCAAGAGCTGAGTCTGACCTGAATAACAATTTTAGGCCTGGTTCCACCACTCAGAATCTCAGGAAAGTCATTTAACCACTCCCTGTCCCAGTTTCCTCACACGCACATCAGAGGTTCACACCGTTTGCTCCTAACTTATACATACTTCAGAAGTCTTAAGAACTGATGTCCCTTCTGCTACAGGGCAGAGGCACAGAAAAATATACTTTATGTTTTCATTTGTACAAGCACACAATCCTTCTAAGCCACTAATCAATAGAGTTACAAAATGTCACTCTGTTATATAGACTATAAACATATTAAGCAAAAGGAAAGGATTTCATTAAAAATACATTTGCTCAATATCAGTTTTTTAATGGAAATCAATATCAGTTTTTTAATAGAAAAATTAGGATTCTTCTCCCAAAACCTGATGGAGGTCTTTCAGAAAGGGCTGAAATGGGACAGAGAGACTGTCCTAGATTGTATAAAGTTTAATAAATTACAATTTTGATATGGACCACCTTCATTTAATACGTTTCTATTCAAAATAAAGTAAAACCACACCCCCTAATCATGGAACTTATGACTGAGTCTAATAAGCACTTTTCAAAAATCCACAAAATGTCAATTTCACCAAAGACCAATTAATAGTCTATAATAGTTTACATCATACAATTGTGAATGAGGCAAGCTTTAGTTTGAGATGCAATGGCCAAACCCATTTAAATAAACCCTAGATCATACCCACTTCGTGGTTTCATAAGAGATGTAGCTTCCAGTAGGATGCTTGGTGCTTTCTCGGAGGCAAAATTTCTGAAGTTCCACCAATACTGGCTTCTCCTCTTTAAAAAGAAGAAACTATGCAGTTTCCATGCAATAGCAATGTCATCTGCACTTCCTAAAAGATAAATTTAAGTGACCAGTATTTCAATTTAGGACACTTGATCAACATGGAGATGCTTTGATATTGAGCACCAGATTTAGCTTTATCATTTCAATTCAGTAATGGACAATAGAATTTGGATCATATCTCTCAAAACAGAAAAATATAGTAATTATTTGAAATTTGTTTAATTTGATTTTATGATTGAAAACATACACCATTGTTTTTCCTATAAAAGTGTATTTAAAATCAAATATTCTCATGTGAACATCAAAGTATAATTTTCAATTTTTTATAAATCAACTGTATAACAATTTATCTCAACTATGAAAAAATGGGATATATAAATACTAATATAAGGCTAACAGCAGTACATGAACCAAGAACTACCAAATGTACAAGCTGGATTTAGAAAAGGCAAAGGAACTAGAGATCAAAGTGCCAACATCCTTCAGATCATAGAAAAAGCAAGAGAATCCCAGAAAAACATTTACTAATGCTTCATTGATTACTTGAAAGCCTTTGACTGTGTGGACACAACAAACTGTGGAAAATTCTTAAAGAGATGGGAATACCAGACCACCTTACCTGTCTCCTGAGAAACCTGTATGCAGGTCAAGAAGCAACAGTTAGAACCGGACAATGAACTGGTTCAAAATTGTGAAAGGAGTACATCAAGGCTATATATTGTCTGCTTATTTAACTTCTATGCAGAGTCAGTCAGTCAATTCAGTCGCTCAGTTGTGTCCGACTCTTTGCGACCCCATGAACCGCAGCACGCCAGGCCTCCCTGTCAATAACCAACTCCCAGAGTCCACCCAAACTCATGTCTATTGAGTCGGTCACGCCATCCAACCATCTCATCCTCTGTCGTCCCCTTCTCCTCCTGCCCCTAATCTTTCCCAACATCAGGGTCTTTTGAAATGAGACAGCTCTTCTCATCAGGTGGCCAAAGTATTGGAGTTTCAGCTTTAACATCAGTCCTTCCAATGAACACCCAGGACTGATCTCCTTCAGGATGGACTGATTGGATCTCCTTGCAGTCCAAGGGACTCTCAAGAGTCTTCTCCAACACCACAGTTCAAAAGCATCAATTCTTTGGCGCTTAGCTTTTTTTATAGTCCAACTCTCACATCCATACATGACTATTGGAAAAACCATAGCCTTGACTAGACAGACCATTGTTGGCAAAGTAATGTCTCTGCTTTTTAACATGCTGTCCAGGCTGGTCATAGCTTTTCTTCCAAGGAGCAAGCGTCTTTTAATTTCATGGCTGCAATCACCATCTGCAGAGATTTTGGAGCCCCCAAAAATAAAGTCAACCACTGTTTCCACTGTTTTCCCATCTATTTGCCATGAAGTGATGGAACCAGATGCCATGATCTTAGTTTTCTGAATGTTAAGCTTTAAGCCAACTTTTTCACTCTCCTCTTTCACTTTCATCAAGAGGCTCTTTAGTTCTTCTTCACTTTCTGCCATAAGGGTGGTGCCATCTGCCTATTTGAGGTTATTGATATTTCTCCTGGCAATCTTGATTCCAGCTTGTGCTTCTTCCAGCCCAGCATTTCACATGATGTACTCTGCATATAAGTTAAATAAGCAGGGTAACAATATACAGAGTATTTCATGTGAAATGCCAGGCTAGACGAATCACAAGCCCAGAATCAAGACTTCCCAGAGAAATATCAGATATGCAGATGATACCACTCCAATGGCAGAAAACAAAGAGCAACTAAAGAGTTTCTTAATGAGGGTGAAAGAGGACAGTGAAAAAGCTGGTTTAAACTCAACATTAGGCATCCGATCCCATCACCTCATGGCAAACAGATGGGGAAAAAGTGGAAGCAGTGACAGAGTTTATTTTCTTGGGCTCCAAAAATCACTGCAGATGGTGACTGTAGCCATTAAATTAAAAGACACTTGCTTCTTGGAAGGAAAGCTATAACAAACCTAGACAGTATATTAAAAAGCAGAGATATCACTTTGATGACAGAGGTCCATATAGTCAAAGCTATGGTTTTTCCAGTAGTCATGTATGAATGTGAAAGTTGGACCATAAAGAAGGCTGATGCTTTCAAACTGTGGTGCTAGAGAAGACTCTTGAGAGTCCCTTGGTCTGCAAGGAGATCAAGTCAGTCAATCCTAAAGGAAAACAGTCCTGAATAGTCATTGGAAGGACTGATGCTGAAGCTGAAGCTCCAATACTGTGGCTACCTGATGAGAAGAGCCCACTCATTGGAAAAGACCCTGATGCTAGGAAAGATTGAGGGTAGAAGGAGAAGGGGGCGACAGAGGATGGGATGGTTGGACGGCATCACCAACTCAATAGACATGAGTTTGAGCAAACTCCAGGAGATAGTGAAGGATTAGGGATGCCTGGCGTGCTGCAGTCCATGGGGTTGCAAAGAGCTGGACATGACTTAGTAACTGAACAACAACAACAATCCTGTGATTATTACATACACAAACAAAAATATCACCATGATAGCCCTTTGGAAAACACAAAGTGAACACATTTTGTGGACTAATAGATTGTCACAGGTGTTATGACTCCATATAGCAAAGATTTGCATGCAACAGATTGCAGATCTTCATTCAAATGACATAATAAGTACATGTAGTAAAGTACAGAATCAGATCTTTTCCTGGCTATACTAGATGACACTAACATAAAAAGAATGCACTACTGATCCTAAAAACTTTTTTTTTGCTCTTTGTTTTCAAAGTGGGCCAAAGGAATGTGGTCTCATAAACACCAGAAAAACAGGCAGCTTATTGTTTAAAATACTGTTTTGTTCAAAAACATAGTTTAAAGAAAAGACTAAATTACAACTTTGAGAGGCACAATACCCAAATAAAGTAATATAATTTCAAAGCTGAGAATTATTTAATTGTGATGCTTCCTAGTCAATAAAACTAGGAAACATTTTCTCCTACCATTTTGTTATATAATTTCACTATTGTCTGTTAGCAAGATAATACAGTGTTGTTGCAACTGTTACAAGAATACAACATGGGCAACAATAAACTCATTAATACTTTAATGCAATATAAAAGGTTCATACCAGCATGAATATTCTATCTCAAACTAAATGAGCAAGTCTGTATATTTACTTACAAGTTTGCTTTAAATATAGGAGATCTAGACAGTTAAGCAATGAAATATACTAATGGACATTCAAGCACTGTATTTTATGATTACTGAGAGATGGATTCAAGATGGCTAATGACAACACTGTACACAGCAATGTAACTAGGGATATTTTATTTTAAATTAAAATAATTCAATTCAACTTAAGAGAACATCAGTGTAGCTAGCTAGCATAAAATGAAGACAGTGGACTGCCTGACAGATAATGACTTTACTGTGGGTGCATGCTCTATCGCTAAGTCGTGTCTGACTCTTTGCGACCCATGGACTATAGCCCACCAGGCTCCTCTTTCCATGGGATCTCTCAGCCAAGAATACTGGAGTGGGTTGCCATTTCCTCCTCCAGGGGTTCTTCTCGATTCAGGGATCAAATCCACATCTCATGTACTGGCAGGCAGATTCTGAGACACCAGGAAAGCCCGGATGACTTTACTAGTCAGTTTCCATTTTACTTGAAGTCACGTGAATAAAATAACAAAACACAGTTAGCTAATCAAAATTTTCATTTGAAAGCAGTAAGTTGTACAGCTACACCACTCTTACCTTTTTCAACTCATTTGAAGAAGGCTGGTAAGAACACAGCTGGGATAAACAACTGTCTATAGGATAAGGGAATCTGGGTCAGCTTGGGTACAAACCATAGGAAGACGCAAGGCAGTAACTTTTCTTCCTGATCCAGAAAGGCTTTCCAAAGAAAGGAAGCAGGATCAAAGACTGGTATACAAGGAAAAGTCTGTTCAAGGCCAGAGTATATAAAAGTCAAGATCAAAGGAAGGACCAAGACAGTGATGAAGCCCTGAGAAGAAGTTGGCATAAAACTGTATGTTAAATGAGAAGTATAGATATAATGGTAAATAAATTACAATAAAAACGGCAGGTTCTATTTTCTAAAAATTGGTGTTTCGTTTTGTTTTTTGGCCAATACAAATTGAAGGCAAAGAGCAAAGGAAGGAAAGAAGAAAGGAAGGAAGGAAAATGGGTAAAGAGGAAAGGAAGAAAAACAAGAAAGCAAGAAAGAAGTCCAGCTGTGTGATCTTAGAAGCTAAATTATTTTCTCTAAAAGGCCTATTAACATAACAGGCTCCTCTGTCCATGGAATTCTCCAGGCAAGAATACTTGAGTGGGTTGCCACTTCCTTCTCCAGGGGATCTTCCCGACCCAGGGATCGAACCTGTGTCTCCTGCACTGGCCAGGCGGATTCTTTAACACTGAGCCACCAGGAAAGCCCCAGTTTATATATATACTAATATTTATACAATTATATATGTTGTTGTTTAGTGGGTAAGTCATGTCTGACTCTTGCGACCCAGTGGATTGTAGACCCCCAGGATGCTCTGTCCATGGGATTTCCCAGGCAAGAATACTGAAGCAGGTTGCCATTTCCTTCTCCTTCTATATAATTATATAGAGAGAATACATATATGAAAAAAGGAGGTTAGGTATAAAGGGTCTACATTAGGACATTTACATAACTGATACACAAAAAATTGCCTTTGAGGTTTGGGACACCACTGTCCCCATGTGCAGCCCCTTGTGTCCCATATCTGAAATACAATAACTGCTCAATTAAATGTTATTTTTTAGTTATTCCCCATTACAAAAGAAACAAATCTAACTTTATGTGAAGATTTCTTAAAGCCAGGAACCCTGTAGCATTTTTAGTGTCTCTACACTTAATTCCCAGGAAAATATTCTGCATCCAGTAGAAATATAACAGACACATAACAAAATATATAACTGAAAAAAAAAAAAGAAAAAAAAATACATAACTGATGCTGAAGGTGAAACTCCAATACTTGGGCCACCTGACTCAAAGAACTGATTCACTGGAAAAGACCCTGTTGCTGGGAATGATTGAAGACATGAGGAGAAGGGGACAACAGAGGATGAGATGGTCAGATGGCATCACTGACTCAATGGACATGAGCTTGAGCAAGCTCCAGGAGTTGGTGATGGACAGGGAAGCCTGGTGTGCTGCAGTCCATGGGGTCTCAAAGAGTCAGACACGACTGAGCAACTGTCAAACAAATAAATAAATAAGTTGGAATAAATGCACTCCTAAATGAAGAGTAAAGGCTAAGTTTGTAATGAGAGTAACAGTATTGAAGACAAAATGCCTGGAGAAGACTAACATTCAAATAGGAGATTACAAAGAACAGAATGAAAGGAGAGGAAAAAAATCAGTGAAATGATCAAAATACTGCTCACACTTAAGGTCTAGATTGAGCAGATCAAATAAGGAAAGGCGTAGAAAGAACTAAAGTACAAAAGAACAGACATATCTGAGAGAATCAGACATGACTCAAAGAGCTTAATAGCATCTCTACCAGATATACCAGAGACATAAGAGTTTATAATTGTTTTAGAATATTATCTTTAGTAACATTCACTAATGCATTACTAATAACTTACCTAAATGACTGCTTTTAGGATTAAGGAATATGACATTGTTCTGGGGGTAGTGTTACTATCCACTGTAACTGTTATTTCAGATTCTTTATCTTACTCTGTCAAGAGGAAATTAAGCATTGAAAGGAATTCATTAACCAAGCGATCAACTTGAATACTAAAATCTCCAAGATGGCTTCATACGCTCAATCTTATGGGGACATCAATGAATATTTTAAGGATGCACATACTATAATGTGCATCTAAGCAAACATTAAAACCTTTGCATTTTAAAGTCCAAGAGTGCAAACCCATTTTTCAAAAGCATAGCAATCCAGTCTGCTCTCTAGATGCTAGTAAAATGTTACCAAAGAAATGTGTATCATAAGAAAACATGCAAATATACACCAATAAACATTCTTTTTCCTTTTCCCTTCTGATGTGTTTAGAAAATCTGCAAATTGATTTCAAGCCAAAAGTGGTAAAGGAATGAAATTATTCTTTCAGGTTTAGGGGATGTTGTGCCAAGTTTCATTTCTGGCTGCATATTTATGACCAAGTTCAAGATCCTTGAGAAGAAATACATAAAAGAGGAAATACCCCTTTAACCTTAGCAGAGCAGCAGAGCAGAGGCTGCTGTGGGAAGCGGAAGGCTTCTGCGAGACGAGGGTGTGCTGCTGGTGTTTGCTTTCCACGGAGAGGTGCCTGCTCTCTCAGTGAGTCTGAAGTAGCTACTAGGATGAGGTAATGGCTGTGCCAGTTTCACTGGGTCAGGCTCTGTCAGCACATTCCTTCTCCTCTCCTCCCTGAGAAGGTGCTGTAAACACGTCATCCCAGGAGAGTTGCTACAGAGAACGAACAAATTCGAAATTCCTGAGAAAGCTGGCTCTGCTCTAGACAGTCTAGACAGAACTAGAAGCTTAAAGCAGCATAGATAGAGTCACAATAAACAGGTTATTTGACGGAGGTGAGGGAAAAGAAGAGAAAATGGACATTCAGGCATTAAAAAAACATGTTTAAAGGAAGGTCAATTTTTAATTGCTTAGATCTACAGATGTATGTTAAGCAATTTTCTGCTTATGGGGAAAGAAACCTTTAGGAAATTAAATAATACTGTAGCATATTATGAAATAATAAAAATTAAAATTAAATCAAGCACAAAGAGCACGAACCACTGATCCGAAAGGCACAATAGCTCTGCTCAATGCAAATTGTGGATTCCAGATATAAAGCTATGATAATGAGATAAAATTATCAGGGAATCAACCTTAAAATACACACACACAACAGTACTTTTTAGTTGAAAGAGAAAAATGCATTTCACCTTTTCTTGGGAAGGAAATGTTTCCGTGCATGAAGAGGGGGTGACTGAAACGCCCATGATATTTATACAGAGGCATAAAGATTTCTACCAAAATACGTAGCAAGTGACCAGCTAAATGGGTGTTTTGTGTCACATTCAAGTGAAAGGCTATAATCTTCCTCTTGGGCATTCTAAAGAGCTTTTATTTATTTAATCTATTTTCATTGCCAAAAAAAATTATAATTGCCCACAGTGAAATGACAGGGTTACAGAGCCATGCGTTATACTGGGCTGATACCTGCCGCTCAAGCATGGGACATTTTGCATAACACAGCTCACATAAAAGGCTTTGTTCTCCATCGCCTCACTGCGGCTGCAAACCTCAATTTCACTTAGCAGTCATTTCCTCTCCCAGACCAATCATTTCAAAATAAATCACATTTTTGACATTTAATACCTTACCGATATTCATTAATCCTTTTGCCTCACATCCAAACTTATATACCACCCAACAACATATATTTATTTGTTCTGCAGTACAAATGTGATTCACACCATAATCCCCAAACCTTCAAGGATAAATATTTTAAGATTCGTCTATTAAGTATTACTCTCTTTTGCAAAATTAGGTATATATTATACGTGCGAATGTGTTTATGTGTGTGTGTTTGTGGTGTGTACCACCATACGCCTGTGCGCGCTTGTGTGTGCATTTAAACAAAAACCTTTCACACTGAGTCAGTAATAAAGGGGCTATGTCCTGGAATCATTATGCTAAAGGTTTCCAGCTGATAGCAACCAGCAAATGGGCTTGTAGCTAATGAAAGCTTTTTAATTTTCTGACAAAATCCCAAAACCCTGATGCCAGGCAGTATAACATCCATTTCCAGTTTTCAAGGATGGTTTTTTCTGACCCCATCCATTTTACTACCCCCTCCTCCCTACACACACCCAAACACACACATCCCCACTCCTGGCTCCTCTCAAACACTCTCTTTAAATTTTCATCCTGAAACAAAAGACGAAGTTGGGGAACGAAGACGCCCGGCACTGCAGCCCCCAAAACGCCTTTTAAGAAGAAAAAGAAAAGAACTGTTGGACTGTAGATGCTGCCTCCCACTCCCATCTCTTAAAAAGAAAGACTATGTGGACATTCAAGCTCATCCAGACTCATTTTTTTCGTATCCCGCCCTCCATCGAGACCAGACATTAATTTTTCATTTTCCTAAAACTATAAACATTTGTCAATCTTTCTCTTCCAGCTGTTTCTGGGACAATTACAGGGAAAATGATTTCGAATTGACAAGGCTTCTTTAACTTAGTCATCCGTCATTGTGCAGTTCTCTGCAATTCCATGGACCAAAAACAAACAAACAAAAAAACCTAAACAAAAAACCTCTACTTCGAAATTCTCTTTTACCCCAGTATAATTCATTTTCTGTCTCTCCCCAGCTCAGGTAATATTAGCTCTAAAGACAAGTATCCCAACCTGATGTAAGTTCCCGGGCGCTTCAGAGTGGTACCTACCAAGGTCACACGCCCTTCTCCAAATCCAGAGCCCAGGTACAGCCCGGGTCCCCTGCTGCGCAGTAGTTACACCTAGAGAGGCCGGGCCTGAAGCTGCCGCCAGGTGGGAGACAGCTCGACCAACCTGTGCCTGCTCCCAAGACACGGGATGAGACAAATCCCTTCCCATCCCCGTTCCTTCCCTGGGCTCCTTCTCCTCCCTCCACGCGGTGGGCGAGGCAGGAGAAGGGAGAAGCACGTTTATACTGAATCAGAGGTGGGGAACGGCTCTCTTACCTGGGCGCGGAAACGATGCACCCGCAAGTCGCCGCTGCCACCTCTCAGGGACTTGAGGACCTAAGGTCCTCTGGAGAAGGAGCAGGGGGGTGGGTGGGGGTGGGACAGGGCAGGGAAAGAAGGAGGAGAAGGAGAAAGAAAAGAAAGAAGCGGAGGGGAAGAAAAGAAAGAGAGGAGGCGGAGGAGGATGCTGTCGCCGCGGCCGCCGAGAGCCCGCGCAGCCGGAGCTCCCGGCCCAGTCTGAGCGCCGCCCTGGCCGCCGGCTCCCCGCGGCCACCCCGCCCTCCGCAGGCCCCGCCCTCCTCAGGCCCCGCCCCTCGCCCCCACAAGCCCCGCCCGGTCGGCGGCCCGGGCGGGGCGGGGCTGGCGCGGGCACCGCCACAATGTCCCGGCGGGGAGCGCGGCCGGCCCGCCTTCGGCAGCTGTCGGCCCGCCGCCCGGCGGGGACCGCGAGGGTGGCAGCCTCGGAGCGCAGGCCAGACCCCAGCCACTTCGGGCTTGGGACTGTGGGGGCCCCCTTTAAAGAACCCCTGCCCTCTCCGCCACCAGAAGCAGAGTGAAACGAGTACCTTTGGGACAGAGGGACCCATTGGACCCTTTTCTGATATCCTTGGTGAACTCGGAGTGGCGGGGGCGAGGAGGGGGGGAGGTGGCATCAGCTTTAGTCTCTCAAAGAGGAGTCCCCCATAGAGGCCTCTCTTTTCCCTTCTCCATCACTGTGACGGTGGGAGTTTCGGTTACCCTTCAGTGAAGAGGGCTCCCTGGCCTTGCCGCCACATAACCTCAAGATAGTTGCATCCAGAATAGATAAGAAAATTGGGGGGAAGCATGGGGACAAAGAATAACTCCTGTCAGTACTAAAGGAACAAGGGTTGAGGGTTTAGAGAGTTACTAGACCCCCGTTCGATCACTAGTCAGATTTGTTCATTGGTTTATTCCTTCTACAAATGTGTATTAAATTTGCTGTGAGTCAGGCACTGTTCTAGGCACTGTGGAAACATCAGTGAATAAAACAGAACTCCCCTCCCTCAAAAAAAAAAAAAAAAATACTTGCCTTGAACAACAGTACATTCTAAATAGCCAAATGCAAGTTCCAGGGTCAATTCATTTAGTATAAATCTCATGTATTACTGTGTCAAATAAGGATTAAAAAATGTTAGCCCTACCCCTCTGGCTTGTTTAATATGAGGATATAATTAGATAATGAATAAGAGTCTGTGAAGAATATGAAGAATGATATAAGAATAATGAATTAGCACAGAAAACGTTGACCTCGAAATGTCAATGACCATTTAAAAGAATTACCTCTTAAATACTTTTGAAAGAAATATGACCAACTGAGAAAACAGATAATTCTTTACCGTGGAATCTTCATAATCATAGAACAGCTTTTCATTGTAAGTAAAAAAGGTAAGATGCAATTTAGAATTGTTTCTGGCTTCTACATGGAGTGCTAAGGTTACCAAGCTAGTGGGGTGTGGTCTGTGCAGTTTCAACAGTAGTTACAATTTGGATTTGTCACTTAAATTATCCATAGAATCATAAAACCGTAGAAACTTAGGGTGTATTTCTTAGGCATTTGGCCCAAGTTCCTCAATTTTCAGATTGAAAAAGAGGCCTAATGATGAGACACTGTAAAGATTAGAAACTAAAACAGAGCAAAATCTGAAACGCTGGTCTCAAAAATCACACCCCATGTTCTGTGTATTGCTTCCCTCTGTCCAGCTTCATTCCAGGTTCCTGTGCTCACAGGGAGGTTGAAAGTGTCAGGGCATACCTAGTAACACAGAGTTTGGAGGAGTTGGGACTCCTGCTCAGAAAGTGGCCTGAATGAGAATAAGGAGGTCTTAGGGGATTATTAATGATATGGATGGAAAGAAGGAGTAAGAATCCTCTAGAGCGTTAGAAGTTGACATTCATGACCTGGCACAAAGCTGCAGATGTTCACTGAGGGTGTGTCATCAATCCTGTATTACTTCTATTATTATTTCTCAGGTCCTATTAGTTCTGTGCAAGAAAAACATCCCAAGGTAGGTAGTGGTGCTCCTTCTACCCTCCTTCACTTCTGGTAGAACTCCCCTGCGTCCGCATCAACTCTGAGTTACCAAAGTAGAAAGATACTGTGCTCTGGTGTTGAACACAGTTCTCCCTAGTGTCACTGTCTATAAGCCAAAATATTGTTTTGATTACTCTAGTTTTACAGTTAGTCTTGAAGTCATGTATTGCCAAGTCTTACAATCTTCTTCTTTTTCAAAATTCTTTTGAATCAATAGTACTTTGCATTTTTCCATAAGTTTTGGTGCCTTATCCATTGCTATAAAAATAATACTGTTTTTTGATTGGAATTGTGTTCAATTTATAGGTCAGTTTTTGGCATTATTGCCATCTTATTAATACTGAATGTTCTAATCCATGAACATGGTATAGGTCTCAATTGGTCTTCTTGGGTTTTTTAAAAAATTATTATTAATAGGTTTTTATTTCTCAAAACAGTTTTACATTTCAAAAAACTGAACAGGAAGTACCAAGTTCCCAATACAGGAATTCCCCTGCTTTCTAAAACTTTGCTGCATGCCACTTCTCTTTTATTGATCTATATTAGTATATGTTTGCACTAACTGAAAGAAATCCAAGGAGGATTTTTGCTTTTACAAAAAAAAAAAAGACAAAATAGCATTCAGTGTTTGTTTTGCAGCCAGCCATTATAGAGGCAGACACATCGGAGCAGTGAGAATGGCACCACCAAATTCCATCAAGCCCCATAGCTTTAAACTCTTGTCTATGAGGATCTGTGCATATATTAGCAAGAAGGTAGTTGCTTCTTCATTTTATGCCACTCTGCTTACCAATGAAATGTTCTACTTTTGGTTAGCAGAGTGTGTGTTTCACAGAGCAAAGCTTTTTAATTTTAATGAAGTCCAACTTACCGATTTTTCTTTCATGAATCATGCTTTTAGTGCTGTATTTAAAAAGGCATTGCTAGACACAAGTTTACTAGGATTTCCTCTTGCATTATCTTTACAGTTTAATAACTTTGTGTTTTTCGTTTAATTCTTAGCCCATTAGGGCTGCCATAATAAAAATACCATGAAGTGGGTGACTTATAAACAACACTTGTGTCTCAGTTCTGGAGGCTGAAAAGTTCAAGAGCTTGGTGCCGGCAGATTGTGTCTGGGGAGAGCCCATTTCCTCGTGAATAACACTTTCTTACGGTGTTTTCATATGGTGAAAGGAGCAAGGGAGCTTTCTAGGGCCTCTTGTACAAAAGTATCAATCCCATTCTGGACAACTTCACCTACATGACCTAAACACCTCCCCAAACGCCACCTCCCAATACTATCTCATTGGGTATTAGGTTTTAGCATATGAATTTTGGAGGGACACAGATATTCACTTTATGATTCATCTTGAGTAAATTATTGTAAAGGTTGCAAGGTCTCTGTCTAGATCCATTTTTTCTTTTTTGCATGTGAATATCCAGTTGTTTTAGCACCATTTGTTGAAGATTGTATTTTCTCCATTGAATTGCCTTTACTTCTTCACCAAAGGTCAATTGAATGTATATGTGTGAGTCCTTTTGGACTCTTTTCTGTTCCATTGATT
This sequence comes from Cervus canadensis, assembly GCF_019320065.1. Classification (NCBI taxonomy): domain Eukaryota; kingdom Metazoa; phylum Chordata; class Mammalia; order Artiodactyla; family Cervidae; genus Cervus; species Cervus canadensis. The sequence goes on from NC_057409.1 coordinate 37,049,852, forward strand.
TATTTGTCTGCTCCTTTGCCAATATTACCCTGCCTTGAATACTACAGTTTTATAACTCTTGATGTCAGATAGTGTAAGTCCTCCAAGTTTGTTCTTCAAACTTATATTGACTATTCTGGGTCTCTTTCCTTTTCATAAAAATATTTGATTAACTTTGTCCATATCCACAAAGTAACTTGCTAGGATTTTGATTGTGATTGCATTGAATCTGTAGATCAAATTGGAAAGAACTATATCTTGACAATATTGAATCTATTGAATCTACTCGTAATACATAATTTATTAGATTTATATCTAAGTATTTTATTTTCTTGGCACTAATGTGAATGCTATGTTTTTAACTTCAAATGTAAATTGCTCATTGCTGTGTATAAGAAAGAAACTGACTTTTGCATATTAACTATGTATCCTGAATCCTAGTTATAATCTCTTATTAGTTTCAGGCAAATTTTTTATTATATTTTTTGGAGTTTTCTACATGTACAGTCATGTCACCTGCAAACCAAGAGTTTTATTTATGCCTTCCCAATCTGTGCACGTTTTATTTGCTTTTGTTGTCTTATTGCCTTCCAGTATGATGTTGAACAGGGGAGGTAAGAGAGCACAATCTTACCTTGTTCTCAATCTCAAAGGAAAAGCTCCAAATTTCTCACCAATAAATATATTAGCTGTTAGATTGTTCATAGATGTTTATTATCGAGTTGAGGAGTTTCCTCTCTTTCTTAGTTTGCTGAGAGCTTTAATCATGAATGGGGGGTTGATTTTTCAAATGATTTTCCTGCAACTAAGATCATATCACCTTTCTTTTTTATCCTCTTGATGTGATAGGTGAAATTGATTGATCCATTAACAGTGTTCCATAGCTGGAGTAAATTCCACTTGGTCATGGTGTATAATTATTTTTATACATTGTGGATTTAATTTCCTGAGATTTTACTGAAGAATTTTGCATCTGTGTTCATGAAAGGTATTGGCTGTAGTTCTTTTTTTTTTTTTTTCATTTATTTTTATTAGTTGGAGGCTAATTACAATATTGTAGTGGTTTTTGCCATACATTGACATGAATCAGCCATGGATTTACATATGTTCCCCATCCCGATCCCCACTCCCGCCTCCCTCCCCATCCCATCCCTCTGGGTCTTCCCAGTGCACCAGCCCCAAGCACTTGTCTCATGCATCCAGCCTGGGCTGGTGATCTGTTTCACCCTTGATAGTGTACTTGTTTCAATGCTAGTCTCTCAGAACATCCCACCCTCGCCTTCTCCCACAGAGTCCAAAAGTCTGTTCTATCAACTGGTCAAGATTTAAGTTTCAGTTATGGATGAAAACTGTCTCAATTCAACTTTTATTACCCTCATCATGGGTATGCAGGCTGCGCAGACAAAAGCTTTTTATTATCAGCTAACTATATGAAAGATAAACAGTGTAATAATTCGTGTGATCCAAAATGGGCAAAAGCAAAAGACTAGCTTCCCCTTAAGAAAAATTTTCAGACCTATGAAAAGGACAACAATACTAATAAAAAAATTGTATTTACTTAGAAGCATTCAGAATGTCAACAAAACAGCTGCAACTTTTTTTCTTTTTCTTTTGCAATTACAGAGTGGTATTCAGTTAACAGAACAACAATTATTCGTATAAGCTGCATCAGAGACAACTGAAGATGAAAAAACTACCATCCCCGTATATAACTAATTTGTGCTATGCACCAACAAGAACCTGCTTTAAATTTCCATGCCAATTTACAACCCCCATACTTTACCAGGCAAGGTTAGTGGCTATTGAAAATACCACCAGGACAGGGCTATCTAGAGGCACATTTGGTAGTGTGTTAACTATACAAAAAAAGACACTGTACAGTTTAAAAACAAATCTTACACAGCCTTACATTTCAATTTTTTTTCTTTAAAAGGAGTAAGTTGTATACAGGGGGGTTAAATGCTTTATAATCAAGAAAAAAAAACTGCGCTAGAACCAACTTATTCATCATCATCATCTTATTCCTCCTCCTCCTCCTCTTCATCATCTTCCTCATCCTCTTCATCTTCCTCCTTTTCCTCCTCTTCCTTCTTTTTCTTGCTTTTTTCGGCCTTGACAACTCCCTTTTTGCTGCATCAGGCTTCCCTTTAGCTCGGTATGCAGCAGTATCCTTTTCATACTTTTCCTTCAGCTTAGCAGCCTTCTTCTCATAAGGCTGCTTGTCATCGGCAGCAGTGTTATTCCACATCTCTCCCAGTCTCTCTGCAACATCACCAATGGACAGGCCAGGATGTTCACCTTTGATTTTTGGACGATACTCAGAACAAACCAAGAAAAAGGCCGAAGGAGGCCTCTTGGGTGCATTGGAATCCTTGAACTTCTTTTTTGTTTCTCCTTTAGGAGGGATATAAGTTTTCATTTCTCTTTCATAATGGACCTTGTCCACCTTTGCCATGTCTTCAAATTTTCCTTTCTCTTTAGCAGACATGCTCTTCCACCTCTCTGAGCACTTCTTAGAAAATTCTGAGAAGTTGACTGAAGCATCCAGGTGCTTCTTCTTGTGCTTCTCCCGGCAAGTTTGCACAAAGAATGCATATGATATTTTGCCTATCGGCTTCTTAGGATCTGCTTCGCCCATGTTTAATTCTTTTTCCTCGGCGAGGCACAGAGTCGCCCAGTGCCCGTCCGGCTCTCACTTGCCCCGGCGCTGTCTCTATGGAGCGCAATGTACTGCAATGGCTGTGGCTGTAGTTCTTATATTAAAAGTTTCTTGTATTAGAAGTTAGGCTAGCCTTATATAGTGAGTTAGGGAGTGTGCCCTCTGCTTCTATTTTGTGGAACAGATTGGACAGAATTGGTATCTTTTTTTTAATATTTGATAGAGTTCACCAGTGAAGCCTTTTGAGCCTGTTGATCTGTTTCGGAAGGTTGTTGATTATTTATTCAATGTATTTAGTAGATACAGGGCTATTCAGGTTGTCTGTTTCTCCTTCTGTGGGTTGTGATTTGTTGTGTCTTTTGAAGACTTGGTGCATTTCATCTTTATCAATATGTGAGCATAGAATTGTTAATAATATTTCTTTAGTTCCTTTTAATGTCTGTGGGATCAGTAGTGATGGTACCTTTTTCATTTCTAAGATTAACAATTAATATATTCTCTCTTTTTCTTGATTAGTATGGCTAGAAATTTATCAATTATATTGATTTTTTCTTTTCTTTTTTTTTAAATATAATGCAGTTTTATTATTTTTTGTTTTGTTTTGTTTTGAAAGAACCAACTTTTGACTTTGTTGATTTTCTCAAGTATTTTGTTTCTGTTGATTTCTGAACTGGTTTTTATTACTAATAATAACATTATTAATATATGCATTTAATGCTATAACTTTTCCTCTAAGCACCTCTTCTACTCTTTTCCATAAATTTTAAAAGGTTGTATTTTCATTTTCATTTACTTCAAAATATTTCTAAATTTCTCCCAAGGCTTTTCTTTGACCCATGAGTTATTTTGGTCTGTTGTTTAATCTACAAATATTTGGACATTTTCCAAATATTTTTGAGTAATCTTTCTCTTATAAATTTCTAGTTTAATAGCATAGTAGTAGTCTGATAGCATACTTCTTATAATGTGTACTTTTTCAAGTTTGTTAAGCTGTTTTATTGAGTATCTGCAATGTTTTGTTGATTTTGAGGACAAGTTTCACATATATGTCTTTAACTTTATTTCTGAATTACTTATGTTTCTTAAAACTGTTGTGAATGGTACTGTTTTATAATTTAATTTAATTTTAATTTATTTTAATTTCTAAGTATACGTTGCTTATACATAAAAATATATTCAATTTTTTGGAGTAATCTTGCATTCCATGAATTTTCTAAACTCCCTTATAAGTTCAAGAAGCTCTTTGGTACAGTTAGTAGGATTTTCTATGTACATGATAATGTCTGCAAAGACAACTATTTTCTTAACTGTATGCCTATTTTTTTTCTTCTCTTGCTGCAATGACTAGTTCCTCCAGTACAGTGTTAAACGGAACTGATGAAAGAGAGTCCTTGCATTTTTTTTTTTTCCTGATCTTAGGGAGATGATATTCAGATGTTAAACTTTGCCTATCATGTTAGCTATAATTTTTTAATATTTCCCTTTTATAACATTGAAGAAGTTCCCATCCCTACTTTGCTATAAGTTTTTTTATCATTTTGCAATGAAAATATTGTTTTTCCCACCACTACCCATTATTCTAAATGTATGATAAATTATATAAAATTTTATGTTAAACAAATGCAGAATCCTGTCATAAATCTTGGTTTGTCCTTATATTGTTATTGTTTAGTTGCCAAGTCGTGTCTGACTCTGCAACCCCATGTATTGTAGCTCACCAGGCTCCTCTGTCCTCTAGAATTCCCAGGCAAGAATACTGGATGGACTGCCATTTCCTTCTTCATTGTCATTATATACTGGACATTTATTTATACAAGACATTTATTTCTAATATAATCAATTAAGTTAAAATTTTCCCTATTTCTTTAGTTGCATCTTAACATTTTTATGTTTCATTTTAATTATCTTTAAGGTTAAAGTATTTTCTGATTTCTTTTGTGTTTATAATTGTCATTTAAATTCAATATATTGTATTGTTTAGTTTCCTAGATATCTTAATTTATTGACTTCTAATTTATTTGCACTGTAGTCAGAGAGTGTATTCTGAAGGATATTCTTCAGCCTGGCTGTCCCCAACATAAGGTTGTAAGGCATTTTTCCATGTTAATTTCCAGAAGCCTTTTGATTAGTTTTCGTATGTAGATGTGGGCTTCCCTGATGGCTCAGATTGTAAAAGAATCTGCCTACAATGCCAGAGACCTGAGTTCCATCCCTGGGTTGGGAAGATCCCCTGGAGAAGGGCATGGCAACCTACTCCAGTATTCTTGCCTGGAGAATCCCAGGGACAGAGGAGCTACAGTCCATGGAGTCAGGAAGAACTGGAAACAACTGAGTGACTAACACATTCACTTTCTGTATGTAGATGTACCGTATAGCTGAAATTAATGTTGATGGTATGATATAAAAGTCTTTCTTTTAAACCATGAATTTCCAATTCACTCAGTACCATTTAATGAAAACACTCTCCCTTTTTGAATGATCTGAGTTATATTCATTGGAAGGACTGATGCTGAAGCTGAAACTCCAATACTTTGGCCACCTGATTTGAAGAATTGACTCATTTGAAAAGACCCTGATGCTAGGAAAGATTGAAGGCCGGAGGAGAAGGGGGCGACAGAGGATGAGATGGTTGGATGGCATCACTGACTCAAAGGACATGAGTTTGGGTAAACTCCGGGAGTTGGTGATGGACAGGGAGGCCTGACATGCTGCAGTCCATGGGGTCGCAAAGAGTAGGACACAACTGAGCAACTGAACTGAACTGAGTTTCACTTTATTATAATCCAAGGATCTAGTATTTGTTTCTGTATTCTCTGTTTTATTGTGTTGATCTATTTAACTGTTCTTGTGAGAAGAACACAGTATGATAATTACCATAGCTTTATGTTAAGTTTTGATAATTTATAGAGTACACTCTCAAAATGATTCTTTAAAATTGTATTTTTTACTCTTGAACTTATACATATTCATATACAATTTAGAATTAGTATCATAAATTATATATTTAATTGAAAGTATAGAACACTAGGAAAAATAAGCAACTTAAACTAGGCCTTATTTGATACATTTCAATAATTTTTTATAGTTTTATGTGAAGAGTTATTGTATATCTTGCACAGGATAATTTGTATGTATTAATGTTTTCCTCTCATAAATAGCATCATTTAAAAAATAGTTTTCTAATATTTTCTTGCTGATATATAAAAATATAATTAATTTTTATATAGCCTTGTACCCAGTGAAATGAATAATATAAAAAAATTAAAATTTTAATTCTAATTATTTCCCTTGGATTCTTTTAGAATTTGGTATTCACAATCATTTTATCTGTTTTAATGTCTGTTTCCCATCTTTATAAATTTTACGTCTTTTGTTCAGTTTTGTTACTGGTTAGGACCTCTAGAAAACTGTTGGATATGTTGTGATATTATACAACTGTGTCTATTCCCTTATCCCAGGGAGAATACTTTCAATATTTTACTGTTAAGTATGATGTTTATATAAATGTGTTTTTTATAGACATGCTCCATCAGATTAAAAAAACTACTTATTATTTTGCAAATAATATTAAAAGTTATGAATGGGTATGAAAATCTATCAAAGCTTTTTATATCTTTGTATTAATTTTCTTTTGCTGCCATAACAAAGTGCCACAAACTTAGTAGCTTAAGAAAAATACAGTATTTTACACTTTTTACATCAGAAGCCTGGCATGAGTCAGGATTAAAATCAGAGTGTCCACAGACCTGCCGTCATTACTAGAGGTTGTAGAGGAGAACCAGTTTTCTTGCTCATTTTAGATAGTGGCAGCACTCAGTTCCTTGTGGTTAAATAACCAAGGTCCCCTTATATATATATTTTTTACTGGTTGTGAGCTGAGGAGTATTTCCAGCTTCTAGATGCTGTTGTGTTTTTTGGCCTCCTTCCTCAATCTTTAAAGCCCATATGGGTGGAGGCAGGTGGAGGTCAGGGTTCAGTCTTTCTCTGATTGTATCTCGTGGACCACAGCTGGGAGAGGTTTTCACTTTTAAGGACTCATGTTACTAGAATGCACCCACATGGTATGTCAGTTTAATCTGTCCATCTCAAGGTCCTTAACCTAATCACATCTGCAAATTTTTCTTGCCATGTAAAGTAACATATTCATAGGTTTTGAAGACTGAGCATGTACATCCTCAGAGGAAAGTAAAAGTGAAAATATTAGTCGCCCAGTAGTGTTTGACTCTTTACAACCCCATGGACCCCATACCCTATCAGGCTCCTCTTTCCATGGAATTCTGGAATGGATAGCCATTCCCTTCTCCAAGGGATCTTCTTAACCCAGGGATCAAACCCCGCTCTCTTGCATTGCAGGCAGATTCTTTACCATCTGAGTTACAAGGAAAACCCATAAATATGTAAAATAAGATATAAATATGTGTAATATGTATATATAATATATAATTTGTATATTATATATATGTTCAGTTCAGTTCAGTCAATCAGTCATGTCCTACTCTTTGCGACCCCATGGACTGCAGCACAATAGGCTTCCCTGTCCATCACCAACTCCAGGAGCTTACTCAAATTCATGTCCATTGAATCAGTGATGCCATCCAACCATCTCATCATCTGTTGTTGCCTTCTCCTGCCTTCAGTCTTTTCCAATGAGTAGGTTCTTCACATCAGGTGGCCAAAGTATTGAAGCTTCAGCTTTAGCATCAGTCCTTCCAATGAATAGTCAGGACTGATTTCCTCTAACATTGATTGGTTTGATCTCGTTGCAGTCCAAGGGACTCTCAAGAGTCTTCTCCAACACCACAGTTCAAAAGCATCAATTCTTCGGTGCTCAGCTTTCTTTATAGTGCAACTCTCACATCCATACATGACTACTCGAAAAACCATAGCCTTGACTAGATGGACCTTTGTCGGCAAGGTAATGTCTCTGCTTTTTAATATACTGGCTAGGTTGGTCATAGCTTTTCTTCCATGGAGCAAGCATCTTTCAATTTCATGGCTGCAGTCACCATCTGCAGTGATTTTGGAGCCCAAGAAAATAAAGTCTCTCACTGTTTCCACTGTTTCCCCATCTGTTTGCCATGAAGTGATGGGACCGGATGTCATGTAAATAACATATTCATAGATTTTGAAGATGGGGTGTGAACATCATCAGGAGAGGGGAACATTATTCTATCTGTCACAGCATCTACTGAGATAATCCTCTAATTTTTCTTTTTTTATGATGCTAATATGGTCAGGAGATTTGTTTATTTTTGATTATTATACCAATCCTGAATTCCCAAAATAAATTCAACTGGGTTATGATGTTATCATCTTTGTTCTATGTTGTTGGACTTGGATTGTTAATACTTTATATTCATTGTTTCATATTCATTGTCCAACATCTATGTTTATGAGACATTTGACCCTATAAAATAATTTTGGAAATTTTCCTTCTTTTAATCTTTGGTTGAAAATTTTGCATACCAAACCTGTTTGTTTAGGTTTGGTATTCTTTATCAAAAATGATTAGGAGAGTATTCTAGGATGGCACCTTGGCCTAATGTTTTCTTTGTGGCAAGTTGTTCAATTATAAATTAAATTTATTTATTAAATGTATTTAGATTTTTATTTCTACTTAGATATGTTTTTAATATGTTGTGTTTTCCCAGATTGTTGTCTTGCTCTTCTCAATTTGCAGATTTATTGGTATTGTTTATGGTATCTTAATTATTTTACATGTAATTTTCATTTATAATATTGGTAATTTGTACCTTTTTTGCTCTCCTGTCTCAAGTTGAAAGTGAAAGTGAAAGTTGCTCAGTCATGTCCAACTCTTTGCAACCCCATGGACTATACAGTTCATGGGATTCTCCAGGCCAGAATACCAGAGTGGGTAGCCGTTTCCCTTCTCCAGGGGATCTTTCCAACCCAGGGATCAAACCCAGGTCTCCTGCATTGCGGGCGGATTCTTTACCAGCTGAGCCGCCAAGGAAGCCCTCCTGTCCTAAGTGTTGTGCAAATGCTTGGGATCTTAGATGGTGCCAAAGGAGAGTGAGGATCATAGTTCTAGTCACGGATCATTAGATCTTACTGGATGACATGGAGAAGGCCATTAGCCAGCTAGTTTGGTCCTTTTAGACTCTGCTTCTCCACCACTTCTAGTCCATGGTTGGTGTTCACGAATCTCTAAGAGAACTAGGGGCAAACCATCCAGCCTGTCCGGCTGCACTGTACAGAAACCCCCTTGTCTTGCCAGATTCTGTATCTCAGTGAACCTTCTAAATCCTGACCTTTTTCCAGTATCAAGAAAACTTTTCCTCTTTCCCTGTGTTGCCCTAAAAGGCACTCCAGCTATCCCATCTGCTTCCAGGCCTCATGGCCATACCTCTTCAGTGAGTATAGGCATTGGCAAGAGTCAGGAAGAGCTGTAGAATTCATATGGCTTTCACCCTTGTACCCTGTGTGATATTAAGGGCTTGGCTGCCTTCTTGCAACTCCTGAGGTGTGCACAGAGCAAAATGCAAACCCAGATGATTCTGTTACAGGCTTCAGCAGGGCAGAGTTTTGGTGAATATACTCCAGGTCATGTGTGTCCTTTTATCTAGGTAAACAGAGAACACCACATTATCTTCTTAATTTCTTGACTGTACATAGGCTAAAGAACAGTTTTTCCCTTTTCATCCAGCTGCTATAATCTTAGTATTAAAGAAAAGGGAAAAGAGTTGTTTATTAACTCTAAAAAGCAATAATAGTGATAGTTTGTAATTTATACTTGATGATAAATACCTCCCATAACATTGTTCTCTGTATCTATTAATTTGCTTCATTTTTGTTGTATTCACTAGTTCCTTTTGTTTTTTAGATTCCACATATAAGTGATATCATACAGTATTTGTCTTTCTCTGTCTGGCTTATTTCACTTTAGCAGGGTACCCTCTAAGTCCATCCATGTTTTTGCAAATGGCATTGTTTCACTTTTGATGACGTGAGTAGTTCTATTGTATGTATAAACCACATCTTTATCTCTTCACTGTTGATAGACATTTAGCTTGGTTATATACCAAGGAGCTAGGCTCTATCATTTCTAAAGTCACTTTGAAAAGCCAACCTTTGTCTTTGTTGAAATAGAAAATAATTCTTTGCTATCATACTGATTTTTTTAATCATTTTTCTTATTTACTTTGTACTATTTTCCTTGAGTTTTATATGGCATTCTCCTCCTATCTTCCTTCTATAGAAGGTGAGTCTTTTCTAATATATGCATTTAAGACAATAACTTTCTCTATAACTATGGCTTTATCTCCATCTCACAAATATGCCATTTTAATTATCATTTGGTCTTAATTTTTTTTCCATTGTGATTTCCTTCTTGATCCATAGGTTATTTAGTAGAATATATTTCCTTTCTAAACATTTTAGTTTTTCTACATTATAGTTTTGTTATTATTCTGGCTTTAAAAAATTTTCTCTACTCTGGTCTGAGGTAAACTCATTTTGCCAAATATCCCATTTACACTTAAAAATAATGTGTAGCCTTCAGTTTTTTGAGTCATGTTCTATATCTATATGTACTAGATCAACTTTCAATTTGTATTTTTAAATTTTTATTTCCTACTGATTTTTTGTTAGCCTATTTGATTAATTTCTGAAGGCTATGAGTTGAAGTCTCCTACTGTGATTATCTAATTTTTCTTTTAATTCTATCAATTTTTGCTTTACATATTTGAGGTTATACTAAACACATTCAAAATGATCATACATCCTTGGTTGATTTGGCTATTTTATAATTACAAAATATTTGTCTTTTTTGTGGTGATGTCTTAAAACCTCCTTTGTCTTATGTTAGAGTACCTTTATCGACTTTCTTTTCCCTGGTGTTCACATGATGTATCCATTTTCCTTTATCTTTGCTTTTGGTCCCTTTTATTTTCTTTTAAGTCATAAGCAATTTATGCAACATTGAATTGAGTTTTGTTCTTTTTCCAGTCTGGCAATTTTGATCTGTTTTGTCTGTTTCCATTTACTGTAATTCATTTACCTTGAGGTTTTAATCTACCATCTTATTGTTTTATATTTGTCCAAGTGCTTTATGGTTCTTTTCTTTCTCTCCTTTATCTGGATTAATCAACTATTTTTTAATTTCAAATTATCTCCATTAGATAGCTAGTTGTACATTCTTTTATTGGCCTGTTTATGATTATGCTAGTGATTACAACCTGCATACATCCTCTTACCACTTCCTAGAAATGCAAGAAACTTAAACCACATTAATTTCACTTATATCCCCTCCTGACTCATGTACAATTGTCATATATTTTATTTCTCTGAAAATTTTAAACTCTAAAACACCTTATTATTGTTGTTGGTTTCTATCATCAATATTCATTTGGAGCTACTTTCACACATTTCTTTATAAATGGCAGAAAGTAGTAAACATGATTTCCAGAACCCTATCTGCAAGAGGATGGGGGCATGTATAGGTTTTGGCATTCTAGCATCTGCAGTGTATGACCATAGAATGAGGCTGAAATAAATGCTGTGCAAATTTATTATATCCAAATTGATTAAATTCTAATATGTAAGCAAGTTGTTCTCCAAAGATGAGTCATTATGATTTAGTTCTTCTCAATGCTCTGTACAACTCAGCATTTCAAAAGAGGCCATTTGATAATACACATTGCTACAGAGTATAATTGTCTTGTGCAAAATAGCACTTTTTTCCTATTCTACCTGAATGATACTCTCTCACTGATCAAAGATATTTTGGCTACACCTCCAGCTTTGCAGGGCAATGTCCTAGTCAACATAAAATGACAATATTTATTCTTGTGAGGTGACAACGCTATAAGGATGTATATGATGAATATTATAGCACAAGATACCATATACTCTAGCTGCCAAGAGAAGCCAGGTGGCCCTTCCGTGTCTTGTCAGGTGCTTAGAAACCAACTAATAAAACTGATCAGCAGTACCTCGGAGCTGTTCTTACCTTCGGAAAGGAAGTCATAATCTGAGTACAGTTGTGCTAAAAAAGGCACAGAGTTGAACTGCTTCTGACACATGAGTCGGTTTACCCCAAGGCCAATGGGGATAATTCAGAGGCTTTGTATTTTTCCATCAACAAACAACAGTACTTTGATGCTGTACTTTAAGCGGGCCTCGGTTATGATGATTGCTATTGAGTATGCTCAGACCTTGGACAATGTGATATTTCAACCAGCCTCCAATTCTTCAGAAAAAAGACTCCAGCACTGCCTATCCGTATTTTATGCCTATTTTGCTTATACAAAAGTACTATGGACAGTACTTGAGAGTACAAGAAATGATAAATAAAAATACTGTTTTTCTGACACATTATAGATCATTTATACTGTCTTCCTGGCTTCTCAGGCTTCCCTGGTGGCTCTGATAGTAAAGAATTTGCCTGCAGTACAGAAGACCCTGGTTAGATCCCTGGGTCAGGAAGATCCCCTGGAGAAGGAAGTGGCAACTCACTCCAGTATTCCTGCTTGGAGAATTCCATGCACAAAGGAGCCTGATGGGCTACAGTTCATGGGATCACAAAGGGTCAGACACAATTGAGTGACTAACACTTGCACTTTCACCCTGGCTTCTAAGGTTCTCATCCTTGCAAGTCCACCTAACCATATACACACACTCCTCACTCAAAACACCAACACATGTTTAAATGATGACCTCATACTGAAAGTAGCCAATATAATTAAGGAAAGCATTTCCAATTAGAGTGTCATTTTTCAAAAATTATTGTACTCGACAAGGTCACAAGACAAGGTCTTCATATGTCTAGAGGCCAAGTAATTTTGCAGTGACTGTTGTGACACTTTGAATAAGTCTTTGTATTTTTAATTAATAGGATTGAAAATGCAGAGATAAATGTAGTTTGACATGAATTGACGGGTACCAGAAGCTGCCTAGTCACATGCAGTGCCCCCATCAGTCTATTGCCATTGTATTGTGAAATTAGTAGGGGAAAGAGAAAAGAACAAATAGTTAACTAAGCTATCACCTAAAATATATTGCACATTTAAAGATATTCCTCAAATTAAAGCATAAGGTATAACACAAGACTAGTCTCATGAATAGTGAATCAAAGTATTTGAATGTCGTTTGTTTTATTTTAGCTCTTTTCATATGAAGAATCCAGAACACCTGGCAACTTATCTCAAGGAATTCATTTTTATTTTAAATCAAATAGAATATATTCATATTTTACCATGGAGTAGTTTTTATTATTTAGATTAAACTAAAATCCAGGCCTACGTTTGAAATCTTGACCAAGCTGCATTTTAAAACTTATATGGTTTATATCACTATTTATTAAACAGTTCCTTAAACTTTATCCTTAAAGAAAAGTTTTTATAAAAATTCAGAATAGTATTACTGATATTGCTCCAAACTGAGCTAATGAAATAGGTGAGTGATGCATTTTAATGCTCAGTTTCTTTGAAATGTGCTTTTTGAGATGAAGCTGATTGATTCCACCAGTGAGGAAAATCTGAAAATGGTATGTGGGAAAGAAATGTGAACGTTTGCAATTGTCAAGAATAAATTGGATATTATATGCAATAAATTTCTTTCCCTTTAAGCACAGTGGTATCTTTACTAAGTATAAATTTCTCTCTCTCTCTCTCTCTTTTTTTTTGGATCAATTGAATTTCCATGTATTTCTTTAAAATCTGTTGGGTTTTTTTGTTTTTTGTATTTTTTTTTTTTTTTTACAATTCTTTCTGAGAAGTACCGGATGCTCTATTGGAGCACACACTCTGTAAGGCCTTACAGAAAAATGCAGACAAACATTTTGGCCAACCCAGTGTGTAAGCATGTACACCTTCTACATTTACCGAGTAAGAGAGTCAAGTAAATCAAAGAGCAGTTCTTTCTTATGTTGACAGGAGTTAGTGAGAAATTAGTTGTGTGTAGATGATACCATTAATGATATTCTCAAGTAGTTTCACCATTAAAAAAAAAATGTGCTCCGTTAAAAATTAAGTTTTATCAACCAAAGTTATAAAAATCTGAGAAAATATAAACAATGTTAAATAGCTTACATATATATATATATATATATATATACACACATATATAAAATTCTAACTGTTCCCCCGATTTCTTATTCTAAAAGTACTCCCACTTTATCATTGTGAGTAGTTAGTATGAATGCTTTGTTCAGTGGAATTCATAATCAAGTAGTATATAGAAGGCATTGGGCTTGGTGCCATGTAATAGGTAGAGATAAACCAAATAGCTCGGTTTTTAATAGAAAAATGCATTTCTTTGTACTGTGCTTTGCTCATATCTTCTCCTATCTATAGTGACAGTAATGTTAGTGATTGCATGTTTTATAAATACAGTATCAGCAGTCACCTGGTGGCTGACAATGCAGAATGTATTAAATGATAGGTATGAATAAATTAATTCTACAAATCTAGTATTGCAAATCAGAAAATTATTCAGGACTTCAAGTAATTCTGTTATGGGCGAGTTAGCACAAAGGTTGTTTTTCTGATTATTGATGCTCAGTGACACCAGCAAAGTCGCTGTGTATTCTCTGTTAGATAATTATCCTCCAGTGCCCTTTACTGAAAATGCATTTATTGCTCTCTGGTATTTCTTCCTTTATACAGACAATTCTCCAACCTTGGCATTCTTAAATCTATTGCTATTTTTTCCCAAACATTTCTTTGTTACCAGGCATTCAAAAACCAAATGTTCTAGTATGTCTTATTTCCCCATATGCTGCTTTAGAATATGATTGTCTTTATATCTCTCTCAAAATCATTTATTTTCTCTGTGATGAATATTTCTCTTAGGTAGGTCATCCACAGCACGATTTGGTGTTTCCTTGGCAACCACACGGTCTTAACATTTCTCAGTATCCTATTTTTACTCCCACTCATCACATTTCACTTTTTCTTTCTAATCATTAATCCTTGAAATGTCTTCACCTAGTCCTTATCATTGATTTTATATCCTCCATTTTAATCATCCATGTTCTCATGCCTATTCTATATCTCAGTCTTTTAATGGCATTAATTAATTAATTTTTAAAATGAAACAGAGATCAGTTCCATTTGAGCTATAGGTAGGTAAATCTCTCCTACAATTTATTGGCTGAGTTATTAAGCTTTACAATTTACAGTTGAACTGGAAGTTTGCTAAATGAGAGTGATGCCTGATATTCCTGTATCAAGATTATATATAATATATTTTGATCCCAGATACAAATCTGACATTTAAACAGGCAGCCATTTATAAGTCTGCTCCACCTTGGAAATGAGCTCCTGTCTCTAACCAAAAGTTAGATAGTAGAGTGTTTTCAGTTGTTGTTCAGTCGCTAACTCATGTCCAATCTTTGCAATCCCATGAACTGCAGCATACCAGGCGTTCCTGTCCCTCACTATCTCCCAGAATTTGCTAAAACTCATGTATTTGGAGTCAGTGATGCCATCCAACCATCTCATCCTCTGTCGCCCTCTTCTCCACTTGCCTTCCATCTTTCCCAGCATCAGGATCTTTTCCAATGAGTCAGCACTTCGCATCAGGTGGCCAAAGTATTGGAGCTTCAGCATCAGTCCTTCCAATGAATACTCAGGGTTAATTTCCTTTAGGATTGACTGGTTTGATCCCCTTGCCCTCCAAGGGACTCTCAAGAGTCTTCTCCAGCACAATTTGAAAACATCAATTCTTCAGCACTCAGCCTTCTTTATGGTCTAACTCTTACATCCGTACATGACTACTGGAAAAACCATAGTTTTAACTATATGCATCTTTGTTGGCAAAGTGATGTCTCTGCTTTTTAATATGTTGTCTAGGTTTGTTATAGCTTGTATTCCAAGGAGCAAGTGTTTTTTAATTTCATGTTTTAGTAATAGGCTTTGAAATCACAGAAAAATTGCTAAGTTTGAATCTGGGTTCTGCCTTTTAACAGGTGTGTAATGTTGGACAAGATACACAAACTCTCTTATCTAAAGTAGGTAAGTAGTATTCTCATCAAATTGTTGGAAGGATTTATTGAAATTTTATATACAGCAAGTAGCTAAGAGCTTAATAGGAAGTAACTATTCATGAATAAGGCCTCCTACCTTCATGGGATTATTTGAGGCCTCTATTTTGAGAATGTTTAGCCTACATCCACTTACAATTGATTTTCTAATTCCATCTTAGAGACAAAAACCTAGGTAGTATTTTTACGTATTTTCTTACCCCCCATGCACTGGTTCAGTGAACCCTAAAATTTTTGTTTTTCATTACTGTTTCTATAGCTCTAGAAACTAGTTTTACTAAGTGTTAATATTTCAATATCTAGAGAGAGAAACATATCCAGTATCTGAAATTAAGAATATAGAAATACATCTTTTGTTGTAGTTGTTTTCATTAGTTTGTTTTTAGTTTCTCTTGTGTTGAAAATTTTGAAACTTCCATACAAATCTAGAACAAAGGGAATCAATCATGCATTATGTTGCAAGCTTTGCATAGGTGATTTCATGTACTGTTCTGCTTTCTTTAAATAAGAGTTTTCTATAGTTGTAATTCTTAACTTCAAGAGGCCTTGGAGTTTCCCATGGCAACATTACTTCACAGTTGTGGAGTAGACACATTGTAACATGGAGGAGTGTGTGTAAATAGAGAGGACATATGCCCAATCCCATGACTCTTGCCTGGCTACTGACTTTCCACAGTTCTTCACTAAGCCTCCAGCCCATCTCTTCTCTTGCTGAGTTACACATAGCTGAAATCCTATTAGATTTCATTTTATTTTGGATTTATATTATTTTTTTCAAAAGCTGATTGATCCATTGTTTTGAATTTATCAGCCCTCTAAATGAACGTATCCTAATCTGTGTTATTTTTTCTTCCATTTACAAATGAAAATATTTGTGCTCTGTGTGTAGACTTAACAGGATTTCAGCATTCCTTTGGTACTGACATGTTTTATATTTTGATTTTCTTCTCTCTTCATAGGATAATGCCTGTCAATGTTCTCCTGAAAGAACTGGTGCCAGGATTAATTATTTCAGGCTGCTATCCCAAGGCTGGAATGTTCTGAAATGCTTAGCCTTTCACCTATTATGGATGGCTTTTGTAAATTTTATCCCAGTCACCTACATGCAGTCTACATTGTTTCTTTTGATTGAACTTAGCTCAGCTAAGGGCATAAGGTCATGAATCTATTTTTTTTTCCCTTATTCCTATCTTCAGTGTGTAGTTAAAGTTTTATCATGCATGTATTAATATATTTCTACAACTGAGGTATCTTCTTTGTCCCAAATATAAGTGACTAAAAAGCTCTCCAACTGGGTATGCCTTTTGACCAGCAATTCCACCTACACCAGGAGTACATAAAAAATAAAAATTCTATTTTGTGATAAGATTGTTGATTGTAGCTTTGGTAATAATGACAAACTTTGGAAGCAGTGTTGGAGGTGAATTGGTAAAATAAATTTGAGTATAGTATTATAATGAGATAAATATGCAGTCATTAAAATGATAAAAATAATTTGATAAGCATTAGTATGTGCTAGGCACTATGCTAAGTTCTTTACATGTAATCTCATTACTTTGTACATCAGTGCTATGAGAGAGATATTACTTTTATCATCCCATTATTTGTATAAGGCAATTAAATCTTTGAGGAGTTGAGTAAGCAAAAGCACACAAATAGTAAGTAGCAGAATTTAATTCCAGAATTTCTGACTTCAGAGTTCAGGGTCTTGGCCCATAGTCTGTCTTGAATTTGTAATGGAGAGGAAAATATTCATGATATATAAGATTAATTACATGCAATAAAAAGCAATAAAATGGGTATTTATTTTTAATTATTTATATTTTCTGTTCCCACATATTATATAAATTACTGTATAATAAAATAATGCATGCTGAAATAAAAATACGAGAAAGTACAAAAAGATATTAGTTAATAGAAATTGATATGTAAAAAACTTCCCTTGTGGCTCAGCTGGTAAAGAATCCGCCTGCAATGCAGGAGACCTGGGTTTGATCCCTGGGTTGGGAAGATCCCCTGGAGAAGGAAAAGGCTACCTACTAAATGTAAAATACTTCTCCTAATGATTTTTCTTTAAAGTCATGATGTTTTAAAATTCTTTTCAAAACAGATATTCTTTGTAATGTGGTCAAAGGGCTCAGTGCCATGAATGTAGTTTTCCACTCCATTTCTGTTCAATACTATAAATATTTATCACTCTTATTGACTATGTCCCCCATTTCCTAACAACCAATTAGACACCTCTTTGGAGGTACATCAAGTACACTTTCTGCTTTAAAGCAAACAAAGTAAAATGCATCCTCCAGTGTTATTTTCTCTTGACCATAATTGGATTCAATCACCACTCTTTCTTTACAAAATTCTCTCTAATTATCCTTCAAGTACATTTTATAGGTACACTCTGACCAATTTTTAAGGGTCAGTGATATTTTTATTGGGCTTCCCTGGTGGCTCAGCTGGTAAAGAATCTGCTTGCAACGTGGGAGACCTGGGTTTAATCCCTGGGTTGGGAAGATCCCCTGGAGAAGGGCATGGCTACCCACTCCAGTATTCTGGCCTGAAGAATTCCATGAACTATTATATAGTCCATGGGGTCGCAAAGAGTCGGACATGACTAAACAAATATGTACTGTTTAACTGAGATCTTTTCTTATAAGTGAATAGAAATAAGCTAGATTTGTATTATAACTCTTCCTTCAGTGTGGTTAAATGTTTTAGTCATTCAAATAACTTTAGGGGTCCTTCTTTCCCTTAGTTCTTGTCCCCTAGTGTTTCTGTCTGTCGCTCTCCCTTCTCTCTCTTTCCATGTATAAATATCTGTATATACTCTAAAATCTATATCCAGAAAAATTAACAAACTGATCTTTTCCACGAACGATGGGTGGGGAAATTAATGAATCAGCATCCTATTAACATATCTCCTGCTGAAGACAGTCTTAAATTAACCCACAGCTCTCTTGTAGGTGGGAGGAAAACTTAGGCTGTCGTGAGAGTTCACGCAAGAGATGATGACGAATAGGTCCCTTGTGATACTGGAGAAAACGGAGACAAATGCGTGGATTCCAGTGTGGCTGGAGGCCAGCTCCTGATGTTTATAATGTATAAGTGTTAAATGAATAAATGAATGTACAAATTACTAAAATAAAATCTTTGCTCCTCCAATAGAACATAACCTAATTGTGGTGACAAATGTGTGGTGACACACATACGCAATTATAATCAGAATTATTTTTTAAAAATCATTTTTGTTGGGTGATTCTTGAATAGATTAAGCAAAAGATTGCAGTCAATCTATTAATCTCCATGTTCTTTTGGAAATATTAAATAACTTTTTTAATGTTAAAGAAAACTAAGATTAATTTGAAGAGTCTACAAAAGAGTTGAAATAAATAAGATCTGAGAGTGAAATGGATAATAAGCACATCTTAACAATACTGCAATATAGCCTGTATATATTTTAGCTTCAGTTGTTTTACTATTGCAAAGTCTTTTAAAAAATAGCAATGGATCAAATTACCATGAGAAGAAAAAGTAAAAGTTAACAAAATAAAAGAGTATATAGGATTATGTTCTCTAGACTTACAAAAACAATAACTTTTATTTTACCATTACTGTATGTCAGAGTGTCAGCAAAACAGAATACATGACATCATGTAGTAATGATATTAAATAAATAAATAATAACAAATTATTTAATAAACACTGACTACATATTTGAACTATGTTAAATGTAACTTAATGTATGTATTATTTTAAATTCTAAGCAAAAATGTTTCTTTAACAAATGCTAATCTAATTTTTAACAGTGAATTTGTCCAAGTACATATTGAAACATATTGATAAGGTGTTTCATTCCAGATTAATAGTTTTTGAATCATCAGGCAAACATACATGTATGATTCAAACTCCAGTCATTTTGTAACATTAATGTATTTACATTTCTTTACAAGTGCTAGTAAAGATGCTGAGGCAGAAATTTCAAAGTAATTATGAGGTCTAAGTAGAAGAGTACTTTGCTTCTTGTTCTGCCACAGATATTAAGTACTTGCATAATAATATATGGAGAAAATGAGTGATGAGACTTAAGGAATGATCTATTCTGGTCATGAGCAAAATGATGGAGTGGAGGGAGAGTAACTTACTAATGTAAGAATAGTCACTGTTTATCTATAAGATTCTGACTGCCTTGCAAGTGAAACGCCTAAGAACGAATACCATTGCAGTAGTCCTCCCTTACCCATGGTTTTGCTTTCCATGATTTCAGTTACTCATGGTCAACCATAATCTGAAAACATTAAATGGAAAATTCATTATATACAATTCATAATTCTTAAATTGTGCAACATTGTGGGTAGCTTGATGAAAGTGTCGGTACAGGATGTGAATCATCTCTTGGTCCAAAGTCAGTCAGTCAGTTCAGTCGCTCAGTTGTGTCCAGCTCTTTGTGACCCCATGGACTGCAGCATGCCAGGCCTCCCTGTCCATCAACAGCCCCCAGAGTTTACTCAAACTCATGCCTATTGAATCGGTGATGCCATCCAACCATCTCATCCTCTGTCATCCCCTTCTCCTCCCGCCTTCAATCTTTCCCCAAATCAGGGTCTTTTCAAATGAGTCAGCTCTTCACATCAAGTGGCCAAAGTATTGGAGTTTCAGCTTCAACATCAGCCCTTCCAATGAATATTCAGGACTGATTTCCAAGGTAGCCCACCATTAGTCACTTAGCAGACCTCTCATCTGTCTGCTGTCGTATTTGTGTTCAGTTAATGTTTATTTTACCTACACCAGATGGTCAACACCGAAATCAGATTGATTATATTCTTTGCAGCCAAAGATGGAGAAGCTCTATACAGTCAGCAAAAACAAGACTGGGAGCTGACTGTGGCTCAGATCATGAACTCCTTATTGCCAAATTCAGACTTAAACTGAAGAGAGTAGGGACAACCACTAGACCATTCAGGTATGACCTAAATCAAATCCCTTATGAATATACAGTGGAAGTGAGAAATAGATTTAAGGGACTAGATCTGATAGAAAGCCTGATGAACTGTGGGCGGAGGTTCATGACATTGTACAGGAGACAGGGATCAAGACCATCCTCATGGAAAAGAAATGCAAAAAGGCAAAATGGTTGTCTGAGGAGGCCTTACAAATAGCTGTGAAATGAAGAGAAGCTAAAAGCAAAGGAGAAAAGGAAAGAAAAGAAAAACTCTGCATCCCATTTGAATGCAGAGTTCCAAAGAATAGCCAGGAGAGATAAGAAAGCCTTCCTCAGTGATCAAAGCAAAGAAATAGAGAAAAACAATAGAATGGGAAATAGAGATCTCTTCAAGAAAATCAGAGATACCAAGGGAATATTTCATACAAAGATGGGCTCAATAAAGGACAGAAATAGATGGTATGTACCTAACAGAAGCAGAGATATTAAGAAGAGGTGGCAAGAATACACAGAGGAACTGTACAAAAAAGATCTTCACAACCCAGATAATCACAATGGTGTGATCACTCACCTAGAGCCAGACGTCCTGGAATGTGAAGTCAAGTGGGCCTTAGAAAGCATCACTACAAACAAAGCTAGTGGATGTGATGGAATCCCAGTTGAGCTATTTCAAATCCTGAAAGATGATGCTGTGAAAGTGCTGCACTCAATATGCCAGCAAATTTGGAAAACTCAGCCGTGGCCACAGGACTGGAAAAGGTCCGTTTTCATCCTAGTCCCTAACAAAGACAATCCCAAAGAATGCTCAAACTACCGCACAATTGCACTCATCTCACACACTAGTAAAGTAATGCTCAAAATTCTCCAATCAGGCTTCAGCAATACGTGAACTGAGAACTTCCAGATGTTCAAGCTGGTTTTAGACCAGAGATCAAATTGCCAACATCCGCTGGATCATCAAGAAAGCAAGAGAGTTCCAGAAAAACATCTATTTCTTCTTTATTGACTATGCCGAAGCCTTTGACTGTGTGGATCACTATAAACTGTGGAAAATTCTGAAGGAGATGGGAATACCAGACCACCTGACATGCCTCTTCAGAAACCTGTATGCAGGTCAGGAAGCAGCAGTTAGAACTGGACATGGAACAACAGACTGGTTCCAAATAGGAAAAGGAGTACATCAAGGCTGTATATTGTCACCCTACTTATTTAACTTATATGCAGAGTACATCATGAGAATCGCTGGGCTGGGGGAAGCTAAAGCTGGAATCAAGATTGCCAGGAGAAATACCAATAACCTCAGATATGCAGATGACACCACCCTTATGGCAGAAAGTGAAGAGGAACTAAAAAGCCTCTTGATGAAAGTGAAAGAGGAGAGTGAAAACATTGACTTAAATCTCAACATTCAGAAAACTAAGATCATGGCATCTGGTCCCATCACCTCATGGGAAATAGATGGGGAGACAGTAGAAACAGTGTCAGACTTTATTTTTTTGGGCTCCAAAATCACTGCAGATGGTGACTGTAGCCATGAAATTAAAAGACGCTTACTCCGTGGAAGGAAAGTTATGACCAACCTAGATAGCATATTAAAAAGCAGAGACATTACTTTGCCAACAAAGATCTGTCTGGTCAAGGCTATGGTTTTTCCAGTGGTCATGTATGGATGTGAGAGTTGGACTGTGAAGAAAGCTGAGCGCCGAAAAATTGATGCTTTTGAACTGTGGTGCTGGAGAAGACTCATGAGAGTCCCTTGGACTGCAAGGAGATCTAACCAG
Source organism: Cervus canadensis (assembly GCF_019320065.1). Taxonomy (NCBI): domain Eukaryota; kingdom Metazoa; phylum Chordata; class Mammalia; order Artiodactyla; family Cervidae; genus Cervus; species Cervus canadensis. The sequence continues at coordinate 37,072,216 of NC_057409.1, forward strand.
TCCATCCTAAAGGAGATCAGTCCTGGGTGTTCATTGGAAGGACTGATGCTGAAGCTGAAACTCCAATACTTTGGCCACCTGATGCAAAGAGTTGACTCATTGGAAAAGACCCTGATGCTGGGAGGGATTGGGGGCAGGTGGAGAACGGGATGACAGAGGATGAGATGGCTGGATGGCATCACCGACTCAATGGGCATGAGTCTGAGTAAACTCCGGGAGTTTGTGATGGACAGGGAGGCCTGGCGTGCTGCAATTCGTGGGGTCCCAAAGAGTCGGACACGACTGAGCGACTGAAATGAACTGCACTGAACTGAATGGACCCAATGCACAGCAGTAGTGATTCTGGCAATTCAGACATGCCCAAGAGGAGTTGTAAAGTGCTTCCTTTAAGTGAAAAGGTAAAAGTTTCTGACTTAATAAGGAGAGAAAAAAATGGATGCTGAGATTGCTAAGACCTACAGTAAGAATGAATCTTCCAGTTGTAAAACTGTGAAGAAGGAAGAAAGAAAATTTTACTAGTTTTGCTGTTGCATCTCAAGCTGCAAAAATACAGCAGCAATGCAAAATGAGTGCATTGTTAAGATGGAAAAGTTGTCAAACTTGTACAATAAGATACTTTGAGAAAGAGAGACCACATTCACATAACTTTTACTACAATATATTGCTATAATTATTCTATTTTTTATGATCATTGTCAATCTCTTACTGTGCCTAATTTTTAAATTAAAATATAAAGGTATATATGTATAGTAAAAAGCATGGTATAGTTGACCCTTGAATAACATGGGTGTGAATTGTACACATCCAGCTATACATATTTTTTTTTCCCCAGTAAATGTATACTGCAGTAGTAGATGGTAATGGGTTTCCCCGATGTCTCAGCGGTAAAGAATCCACATGTCAATGAAGGAAATGCAGGAAACTTGGGTCCAAAACCTGGGTCAGGACGATCCCCTGGAGGAGGAATTGTCAACCCACTCCAGTATTCTTGCCTGGAGAATCCCATGGACAGAGGAGCCTGCCAGCTACAGGGGTTGGTGCCCCAGATCTCTGAATTCAAGTGTCAACTGTATATATAGGGTTCTGTACATTCTGCAGTTTCAGGCATCCACTGGGGGTCTTGGAAAGTATACCCCATGGGTTAGGGGAGACTACTCTGCTTCAGAGAAATCTGAAATCCTGGGCTTAGACACAATCAGACTCTGAAGCTGGCTGTTCACCACATTGTGAGGAGTGCTGGGGAAAGTTCTGCCTCTCCCCTAGTGCTAAAACAGTTTCCCTACCTGTTTTGCAGTGATCTTTGTAAATCCCAGTTGGCCATCCTTTGCAGTTAATTTTGGGAGTTATTGGACAATATAGAAAAACTTAGTTTCTTGGCAGGAGGAACAGATCTGGAGTCAGCTGGTTTGCCTTGAATAAGCTGGTTTATCCCCCTATTGCAAAATGGGAAGAATGTCTTCCTCAGAGTTGTTTTGTGAGAATTCAGTGTAACTATGTAAGTGTTTATGTACTAAAGAAGTCTACGTAGGATGATGCTAATTCACTTAATTTTTCCCATGGTGTATGGTTCATAGGCTTTGGGAGATAAATCACCAGTTGCCTGGTAAGGATTCAGGTAACATTATGAGTAACATTGCACTGTAGAGAAAGGCAAGCAAGCCACATGTTGATTATTTCAGTGTTTTGTAGGAGGCTGGCTATCAATGAATACATTGAAAGTTTGATAAGCAAGTGATAAGGTAGAACTATATTAAATGATCTGGAAATTCCAGCCTGTCCTTCAGATTTCAAGATGGCATTATTCCCAGACAAGTTACTCATTCTGTTCCTAAAAACTTCAGAGAAAGAGCTTTCTGCCTTAGTAAAGCACCCCAGGGTTTGCCAGCCACAACAACATAGAAATCCTTCCAAATATCTCACTGCATTCCTGCTGCAGTTGGCCTGAGTGCACCCTTATTGGAGATGGAAAACTACAGATGGGATGCTTTTAAAAGCAATCCATTATACATATATATATATATCCCAAAAAAGATGATACTGATGATTCACTTTCAAAAACTTAAAAAATACTTTTGCACAGAAAATTTATTGTTAAACAAAATATCACCTTTGATCTATATAAAATAATCAAGTATTAAAATTAAACAGATAATAAAAATGATTAAATACAAATATTATTGTGGTTAATGGTTTTATGGAATATAGTTCTCCTTTGGGTTCCTAGCACTTATTGCTGAAGTCATTTTTGAACCATTTTAATTAGTCTTAGTACACAGAGACTTTTGAAGAGAGGGACCAGAAGGAGGAAATGAAGGAGAGAAAAGAGGAAGAAAATAAGGGGATCAGAAGTTCCTATAAAAATAGAAATTCACTTGCAAACTGAAATGGAAAAAATCTTGTGTCTGAATGACAGTGAAATAAAAGAGAAACTGGCTCTGCATTGGCTGAAAAATAAGCTTCTTTAAAGAAAGCATGAGAATGTCTTATTTTTACTGCTTCTTGAATGTTAAGCAACATAAATGTCAACAATAGCTTGCCAATAATTCCAAAGAATTTAATAAAATTTATGCATTCATTATATGCATTGGATTCCCCCAGTAGTTTCTAAAATGATAATAGTAATGCTTCATGATTGACTTTTGTTATTTTTATGCTAAAGTGCATTAGGCAATTAACCAGTGAACTGCTTACTTTGGAGGCAAATGATTATGTGGGCAGCTACACGGCTATCAATTAAATGAGCACTTGAGTGCACTGAATGGTACCCTAAGGAATGCTTCTGAAATGATAAAGTAATAATAGCTAATATTTATTGAGTGCTTATGATATGCCAGGAACTGTTAAGTACTTAAAAGTATTGACCTATTTATTTCTTCTAACTCTATGGTGGATTTACCACCTTTATTCCTATTTTATATATGTGGAAACAGATCCAAGAGGATATGGAAGGTGCCTGCAATGAAAGAGCCAAGAAGGGACTGATCCAGGTGCGCAAATGAGGTTGTCCACCCCTAGAGGCCTATCCTAGCTGGGCGACACCTCCTCCAATGGCTAGTGAGGCCCTAAACAGAAGTCAGTGATGTGAGTGAGCACAGAAGTTTGGATTTTATGTCATCCCTGGTGTCTCCCCTGGTGGCTCAGGGGGTAAAAATCCACCTGCAATGCAGGAGATCAGGGTTCGATTCGTGGGTCAGGAAAATTCCCTGGAGAAGGGAATGACTACCCACTCCAGTATTCTTGCCTGGAGGATTCCATGGACAGAGGAGCCTGGCAGGCTACTGTCCATGGGGTCACAATGAATCGGACACAACTGAACAACTAGCACTTTCTTTTTTTCACTGCTCATAAAGTTAGAACATATGCCAGGGCACTCTACCTTTCTAACACTTGTCGAAGGGAATGATGAATATGTAGTGGTTAGCATGAAAAGAGTGCCATTTTGTACCATGATGAATTACAAAAGCTGATCCTTCTAAATCCTGACAAAGAGGTCTGTACAGAATAAAAATATATTTTTGCTTGTTTCAAAATGAAAATATTATACAATGCACAAAAATATTATGGTGCAATACTGACCAGATTCTTAGGACTTCAGCCTTGCTCTTATTATTGATCATTTTCTGAGGGAGGAATACGTTTATATAGAAGTCTTAAGTGACAGATAGAACACAACATATTTTTCAGTTGATAAACTGAAGCTACTTTGAAGTATTCCAGTTCAATTCTGTCATTTTAAAAAAGAGAAACCCAACACTGAAACATTAATATCAAGCAGTAAGCAGGAGTGATTAAAAACTAGGCCTCCTGAACCCTTGTGTTGAATATTTCCAGACAGCTTGCATAAATAGAACCACTGGAAGCAGAGTGAATCCATTTTCCAACCCCCATTTCCTTCTGCTTTGTATCCTGAATATTCTATTAGCCCCAAGAAAGCAAAATGAAAAGAAATGCTTTGGGATGGGATTTTATTCCTAAGAAGTGTCAGAAAGTCATGAAATTGGGAAAGGATTATCCCCTTCTGCTGGGCAAGGGATAATCTTTGCTATTGATATGGTGGTCTGACATGACTAGCGACTCCCTGGGGCTATTTGATATTTCTTAAATAAAGAGTCTTTGGAATGCCTTGCCTGGGATACGTTGCCATGGAAACAGTGGAGTCAGCAATTGCAGTCCTTAGTGAACGATTTCATCTATTTGTGCACCTAGCTGGTGCAGAACATAGCTGGTGCAGATTTTCAAAACAGCAGCTTTGCTTCTAGAGCATTTGACATTGACCATTAACTTGGATTCAGGGGTTCACCTTTTAAATGTCATTCTGCCAGCAATGATGCTAAAGCAGTCTGGAGAAAAATACCATAAGGATCGCCAAGCTGACATCAGTGTTGTCACAAATTTGAAGTAGCAAAGCCTGTTTTAGCTTGCAAAGCATCTCAAGCTCCCCAGCCCCTGCCCCCACTCTCCACCCTAGAAAATTTAGCCATGACTATGTCTTCTCCTGGTCAGTGATGGAGGATAAAGAAGAAAGTACATGAGAGAACATGGGGGAGAACGGAGGAAAGAAGGAAGGGCAGAAAGAAAGAAGATGGGTCTAAGATGACTTGCAAAATTGAAATGCACAATAGCAAATGCGAACAAGGAAGGAACCCGGGTGAATTAATAGGCACTGCTGGTGGTAACCTTTCTTGAAAAAATTTAACACTCTTTGTTTTGAAAATATACATAGTCTAAGGCTTCCCAGGTGGCTCAGTGGTAAAGAATCTGCCTGCCAGTGCAGGAGACCTGAGTTCGATCCCTGGGTCAGGAACATCCCCTGGAGTAGGAAATGGCCACTTACTCCAGTATTCTGGCCTGGAGAATTCCATGGACAGAGGGGCCTGGCGGGCTACAGTCCATGGGGTCATAAAGAGTCAGACACGACTGAGTGACTAACACACATTTACCAGTATTCTTGCCAGGATAATCCCATGGGCAGAGGAGTTGAGGGGTCTACAGTCCATGGGGTTGTGAAGAGTTGGACGTGACTGAAGGACTGAGCATGCACTCATGCACATGACCCAGCAGTTGCACTCTTTGGAAGACAGTCCCGAGGCATCCTTGCACAGGTGCAGCAGAACAGTGAAGAATGTTCCTGGTTCCCAGGGTGTGATAACAAAAGTGCTGAAGACTTTACAGAATCCCCTACACACATGAGCACAGATGATTCTCACAACCTAATGTTGAGTGGGGAAGCAAGTCATAAGGCATAAATGCAGTAAGAAACTAAAATATCCAAAGCTAAACAGTAGATCATTTAAGGAAGCATACACAAAGCATAGAATTATAAAGAAAAGTGAGACAATTATTAACACAGAATCCAGCATTGCATTTATGTTTGGAGAGGAGAGAGAAATGTTTTGGTTGGGAGAATAACATGAGTACTGAGGATATTCTCTAACTTAAAAAAATTAAAACCCTGTATATCTCTATAGACACTCTTAAAATAACTTTTAAAATACTAAAAGTTGAAAAATAGAAATTCATATGCCACCTTACACCATTTTAGTCATTATTTTTATCTTTCTCAACAAAGAGCATGACAGACGGATATTGTTATTAGCAGGCATAAATAGCACTTACATGTGTTGCATCTGCTAAGTTGCTTCTGTCATGTCTGACTCTTTGCAACACTATGGACTATAGCCCTCCAGGCTCCTCTGTCCATGGGATTCTCCAGACAAGAATACTGGAGTGGGTTGCCATGCCCTCCTTCAGGAGATCTAATTTATGAAAACAATTCCCAACACTTCAAAGTGGATATGATTAGTTTTGAGTCACAACCAAATAAGAGAGTCTCAGATATGACATATTCAAGGAAAAAGAGCTAGGAAAGGAATAAAGTGAAACTCTGGTCTTGTGACTTAGTAGCCTGGTAACTATACAAAAACCTCACACCCATTCTTGCTGTCCTTCTTACACAGTACAGGCTTTGATTAGAACCATGAGGCTGTTGTTCTATACCTCAAAGTCCATGTTCCTATTGCTAGCAATTCCTTTAAAATCTTAATCTTGTGTTCTCTCACATTCCCAGGTCTTTGCACATCTTTGCACATTTTCTCGATTTGTGGTGTTCTGTCAAATCACAACTCTCCTCCAGCCCTCTTAGTTTGCTCATTCTTATTCATCCTTCAGTTCCAAGCTTAGATGTCACTCCACCTAGGGCACCTGAGTGCCCAAGATCAAGTTAGATGTCTTGCAGTATCTTGATAGGAGTTTATTTTCTGTTTACTACTGTGTACCATCGACTACATTGTAAATCCCTTGGTAGCAAGGGTTGTGTCTTGTTTCCTTCTTCTCAGAACCTCAGTCAATGTATCTGTTGTCTGTTACTACAATGAGACTGCAAAACGAAGCACTTCAATTCTCAATGGCTTAAAGGGACAGTTGTTCAAATCTTGCTTGTGCATTTGCAGGCCTGCAGGGATTTGGCTTGTCCGGGTTTGGCTCCAAAGTATGGATTGAATCCACCTCTAATTCACCTGGCTCTTCAATCATTTCTGGACCTGTGTGCTGGCTCGATTATGCTCTACCCACAGCTGTTGCAGAAAGGCAATAGAATGTGCAAATATATTTGAGTCCTGTCTGCTAGTATTCTTTGGGATAGTCACGACTTAATCAATGGTAGGAAAGGACACTCTGCCTTTAGTAGAAGGAACTTCAAAGGCATGTAGAACAGAGGGTGGATATGAGGAAGAGTAAAAAAAATCAGGTCTAATAATTCAAGATATCACACCCAGTACACAGCATGCACAGGGACGCTTCTAGACGTCAGAGAATGGCTTTGTTGCTCACTTGCTTTCCCTTTCACACTCACAGAGCCCTCTCTATCTCATCTACCTGCACCTTTATCTACTCCTCCCCCCTCTTGTTCAGCTTTGTGCACTTTAATAGAAGACTATGTCCTCAAAATGTCTCAGGATCCAGCATAAGGGATTTTATTAGCTTAGGTAAGTGATGGGGAAGATTTGGTGGATCCAGATACCTTGCCTGAAACTCCTTAAATTCTTCATCGGGTCCCAGGAATATGCTTTCTGGATAGTCGAGCTGAGTCACCAACATTTCCTTACCTCTGTCTCTTAGGGCAACTGTTATTTTATCACTGATTTTGAATGTTACTCATTTACTCCTTAATAGTAAAGAGTTTTCTACTGTTCTCTACATGCCTTCTTGTTCAAATGGATAAAAAGGAACCAGGGAAGGAAGGAAGAAGTAATACATATTTTTAAAATGCAATCTATCTTTAGTCTCTGCCTCAGATACTTTATATTTGGGAAAAGAAAATGTTTTATAGGTCTTTTAGGAGCCAGCATAAATATATAAAAATCATTTTATAGCATTCATAAAACCTTTCACCATCTTCTATATGAATAGCATAGTGTTTTTATAGAATTGAAATGGAGTTGAATTATGGAATTTTGATGAAAAACTTGGAAGTAAAGGTAGTAGAAATAATTTTACCCTATATATGTCAACACTCATTCAGTAATGCTTTTGTTAGGAAAACTTTTTACATTACTGAAAAAATAATGACAAGTTTGTAGACTTTTCTTAATGTCATATTATAGGAATGTAATCAAGTTTTGTTTCTATTCAATAATTAATAGAAAGCAAAAAAAGATTTAATTTATTTAATTTTAAAAAGATCTTTTATTTTATATTGGAGTATAGCCAATTAACAATGTTGTGATAATTTCAGATGGACAGCAAAGGGACTCAACTATACATATACCTGTACCTATTCTCCCCCAAACTCCTCTCCCATCCAGCCTGCACATAACAGTGAGCAGAGTTCCCCATGCTATACAGTAGGACCTGGTTGGATTTCCATTTTTAACATAACAGGGTACATGTCGATCCCAAACTCCCTAACTATCCCTTCTGCCCATTCTCATTTCTTTCTTTTTTTAAAATTTTAATTGGAGGCTAATTATTTTACAATATTGTGGTGGTTCTTGCCATACATTCGCATGAATCAACCATGGATGTACATGTGTTCCCCATCCTGACCCTCCCTCCCACTTCCCTCCCCATCCCATCCCTCAGAGTCATCCCAGTCCACCAGCCCTGAGCACCCTGTCTCATGCATCAAACCTGGATTGGCGATCTAGTTCACATATGATAATATACATGTTTCAGTGCTAGTCTCTCAAGTCATCCCATCCTCACCTAGATCCTGCATATAAGGGATATCATATAATATAGCTCTTTCTCTGTCCTGAATTCACTCAGTATGACATTAGCTAGGTCCATTCATTTGCTGCAAATGGCACTATTTTTCTCTAAGATGTAACTTAAAACATTACCTTGGCATCACATATTGAGAAATATATGAATGGAATGCAGTTGAGGGCCTAAGTATTTTTATTGATTTCTACTGTTCTCTGTGGATTTCACCAAGCCACAAATTCTCTGGGCCTTTCCCCATTGAGATCAGTTTGTGAAGACTGCAGACTTCTTGCATGAGTTCCCCGAGTTTCTGAAGTATGACTAGTGTTAATGTAGTGACTTTAGCTCGGATACTTGCTTCTGAAGAAAGGATAACTAATTTTTCTGTTTAATATGTATTTTGATTCGATTGTGAACCCTAAACTACATGGATGTATTATGTTCAACTCTTGATAGATGGCCTCTTCTAAAACTAAAAGTCAGGTCACCTTGTTTTGTGGGTTCCAATTAACTTGGAACTTATGGGCCCTAACAGTGTTTGAATTTGTCATAAGTAGGCCACTATTTCTAACAGATTAGTAGACTCTTGGTCATTTTTTAACATCTAAGGATTAAGGGAAAATAATAATATAGTTCTATGGCTAATATTTCACTTTTGCAATATTGAAGTTTGTGACCTTAGTCTCAGAGCATTTAGCTATGTGTTTGTTTTGATCCTACAGAAGCTTAATTAAACTATTTGTGTCAGACCTCTTCCTTTCTTCTATGATTATATTTATTAGAAAAAATAATCTGAGCTATAAGCTTCTAGTTCCCAGGTAGTTGAGTTCAGAGTTGTATTTGACTGGTGAGACAATAATAAGACCTTGAAGAAAAAGCAAGCATATAATTCAACCTCTTAAAAAGGGGAAATATTGAAAAAATATAAAAGAAAAAAAGTGGGGAGAGCTTTCCTATCTATTCAGGATCATTTGCTAGGAAACCCTGCTGCTTTCCTAATCCCAAAGCAAGGAGGCTGGCTAATCTTAGAAAAATTCCCTTGCAGCATGAAACTCTCTGCTTCAGTGACTATGACTCAGCATGCTTGACAGCCAGGTCTAGCCTTGAAACATCAGGCGCAATTTCCTGGAAGCTGTTGTCAAATCTATTTACAAAGCCAAGCAGAAAAAGTTTCATCGGGGACTCAATTGTGCACCTGTCTTGGGCATCTATAGAAGCTTCTTTATCTGCAGCGAGGCAATAGAAATTACACAGAAGTGGGTGAGCTGTGAAGTGCTTACCTGTGGCAGTACACTGAAAGAGGCAACAATGAGTTTTATTGCCTTTCTCACTCCTCCACTCCTGACACAGGAAAATAAAAAATAAAAAAAAAAATCACAAAATACATGCATGGGTGCACCCACGAAGGAAGGGGGAGTATGGGAGGAGTGGAGAAACAGAAGGTTGCTCTTTCAATGGAGACCTGGAAAGGTATCAGAAGAAAGCCTTTGGGGGAAGAGCCTGTAAGAGCTAGAAGAACTGGTTTGTCTCTCCATTGGTGAGGTGGAGCCAAAGCGTGTGAGAGTGAAAAAGCATCAGTGAGAAGAGATTTGGAGAAAGGTGTAGGAGAGGTGTGTTTTTCCTCTCCAGTCCACCCTCCTCAATTATGGGGGCTGGTGGTATTTGACTTCTCTTCTCATACAACTAAGGCTTCTAAGGTGGCGCGAGTGGTAAAGAATCTGCCTGCCAGTGCAGCAGACATCAGAGACTCGGGTTCGATCCCTGGGTCGGGAAGGTTCCCTGGAGGAGGAAATGGTGACCCACTCCACTGTTCTTGTCTGGATAATCCCATGGACAGGAGAACCTGGCAGGCTACAGATCACGGGGTCGCAAAGAGTCAGACATGTCTGAGCACGCACACACATAGATCATTAATTGAAATTAGATATTTTTACATTAAAAACAATACAACTGTTTAAAAAATTGCATCTGTTTTGTACATACTTGGTATTGTAGTAAGTAAATATTTACATTCATTTTACTCTCCCTTGAAATTAGATGTTTGTTTGAGTACTTTTTTTTTTTCATGACTGTCTTCCTCAGGGATGCTTAAATTCTTCAAGAAAAGATTTAGTCTCTCTTGACTGTCATGTCATTCCTAGACTTAGTAGGGATGATGCATAATAGATTATCCACAAAGTATGTTTGTTAAAATGGGCAAGCGCATGGTTGTCCTCACCATGGTGATTTGGTGACAGCGAACATTGTAGTCTCTTTTCTTATCTGTCTGCTACTGCTGTTGAGAGCCATTCAAGTCGGCTACTACTTCTGCTACTTAGCAAATGGAGCATGAGTATGTCTAGGTGTATTCTTGTAATCTAGGGCAGGGTCCCTCAGGAAGCAGCACACTCATGTTTCATAGGGCCTCTTTAGACACTTAAATAACGATGACATCAGAGGAAGCCACGGGTATAAATGGAGGATCACTAGACTAGAAACCAAAGGCGTCTTATTTTGCTAAGCTATTTTAGGATATTATTTAATTTATCTGCACCTCGGTTTCCTAATTGAAAACAAATGGAATAAAACATCTGGTTTAGTTTCCTCATTGATCAATGTATGACAAGACCCACTGAAATGTTGTGAAGTAATTAGCCTCCAACTAATAAAAAAATTAAAAAAAAAAAAAACAAATTCCCAGGGTTGCTGACATCCACTGGGAAATGAAAACAGTTGTGCACAAATCAGAACCATTACCAGACTTATCCAAATATTAGGAACTGTCAACCACAGTAAAATCTCATTCTTTGCATGAGATTTTCCCCCTGGGATTAAGAATGATATGCCTGGGTGCGATTATTGTGAAAAGCAGTATAATCGTCCATATGCTATACTATACTATAGAAGAGTCACTATATTTCAGAAAGCAGCATAGTCTTGTCAGACAGGTGATTCCTCCTGTGCATCTTAGCGAAATCTCAGCTGTGTACCTTCCTAGTGGCATACCCAGTATCCAGTTTGTGCTCAATAAATATTTGATAATGATCTCAAAAAAAAAAAAAAAGAAAACAATTGTTTTCAATTGTTGAAACATTGAACATTGAAAACCTTAGTTTCCTCATTGAAAAGAATGGAATAAAACATGGGCAGAAGCCTGGAGGATACAGTTATAGAAATCACAAGAAAATAACCATGGTATCTTTAAACATAGCCTTTCAAACATCAACACAAAAACCTTACCTTTCTCAATTACGGAATAACAGATGAGGGGGATTCTAGAATTCTCTCGTTTGACCATTGTCCCTTCTGCAAATCCCTAAGGATTTATTAATTTTCACATCTTGAACTACTTGTTGTTGTTCAGTCACTCAGTCATGTCCGACTCTTTGTGACCTCATGGACTGCAGCATGCAGTTCAGGAAGCCGGGCTTTCCTGTCCCTCACCATCCCCCAGAGCTTGTTCAATCTCATGTCCATTGAGTTAGTGATGCCATCCAACCATCTTGTCCTCTCTTGTCCTCTTCTCCTCCTGCCTTCAATCTTTCCCAGCGTTAGGGTCTTTCCTAATCAGTCAGTTCTTCCCATCAGGTGGCCAGAGTGTTGGAGTTTCAGTGTCAGTCCTTCCAATGAATATTTAGGACTTACTTCCTTTAGGATTGACTGGTTGGAGCCCCTTGCAGTCCAAGGGACTCTCAAGAGTCTTCTCCAACACCACAGTACAAAAGCATTAATTTTTCAATGCTCAGCCTTCTTTATGGTCCAACTCTCACATCCATACATGACTGCTAAAAAAACCATATCTGACTATACAGACCTTTGTCAGCAAAGTAATGTCTTCACTTTTTATTATGCTGTCTAGGTTGGTCATAGCTTTTTTTTCAAGGGGTAAATGTCTTTTAATTTCATGGCTGTAGTCTACTAAACATTATAAAAGGACAATGATAGGTGGAATCACATGGTGACTTTTAAGTAAATTAGTCATTTTGATTATACAGGGTATAGCAGAATCCTCAAAATTTATTTGTACCACTAGAATTCAAGTATGGCTAAAAACATTTTCTGTCATGAACTATTACCACCAGTTCAGTTCAGTTCAGTCGCTCAGTCACATCTGACTCTTTGCAACCCCATGGACTGCAGCACACCAGGCCTCCCTGTCCATCATGAACTCCTGGAGCTTGCTCAAATTCACATCCATCCTGTCAGTGATGCCATCCAACCATCTCATCCTCTGTCATCCCCCTTTTCCTCCTGCCTTCATTCTTTCCCAGCATCAGGGTCTCTTCCAATGAGTCAGTTCTTCGTATCAGGTGGCCAAACTATTGCCATAAGCCATTCAAATTTCCAGTGATTTTCAGTTGTGGAATATGCACCCCACATTCATTTTCAGTAGATGCCTGGTTGCTTGAGGTCTGCTAATACAATGCCTTCATCTTAAGTCCTTTGTTAATTGTTTTATTTCTCTTATCTTTTTCCTACTAACTGCTATTTGGCCTTCATTAAGGAGACTGAAAACCTGCCCACCCCCTTCTTCTACCGCAGTTGGCCTTGTGACTGTTCTTTGAATAACAGTCATTAACATCTGTGTGGAATGATTTTTAGTCACAGAGTTCTGAGGTATTAATTAGTGTCATAACATCCCTGAGAGGAAAGTAATTACGATTCTCACACTTTTTACACAGGGGAAACCGAGACACAGCTGGGTTCAGTCATATGCCTAAGCTCATGCATAACAAGGTGAAGAATAGGCCAGACTTGAAAACACAATAGCTTCCCTGTGCCTGACACCAGTGGGCCATCTAGACAGACTGCCTATGGCATCGCACTGCAGAGTCTCCTGGATGGCTAAAAAATCTTGTTTCGATTCTTACCGTGGGAATCTTGTGGAGAGTTTCACTAGGATGGAAATTTTCTTAGACATCAAACTAGAAAGTGATCATAGGTTTTCCCCATGGAGAAATCTAGGGGAAATATGAAGGGCCCCTTTAAGACATGTGACATGTGTTGAAGACACCTACGATGCTAGTCAGTCATCCCTCTTTCTGTTATCATCATTGAATACAAGGGTTCAGTAAACATTCAGTTCAGTTCAGTTGCTCAGTCCTATCGAACTCTTTGTGACCCCATGGACTGCAGCACTCCAGGCTTCCCTGTCCATCACCAACTCGCGGAGCTTACTCAAACTCATGTCCATCACGTCGGTGATGCCATCCAACCATTTCATCTTCTGTTGTCTCCTTCTCCTCCTGCCTTCAGTCTTTCCCAGCATCAGGATCTTTTCTAATGAGTCAGTTCGTCCCATCAGGTGGCCAAAGTATTGGAGCTTCAGCATCACTCCTTCCAATGAATATTCAGGACTGATTTCCTTTAGGATGAACTGGCTTGATCTCCTTGCAGTCCAAGGGACTCTCAAGAATCTTCTCCAACACCACAGTTCAAAAGCATCAATTCTTCAGCACTCAGTTTTCTTTAAAGTCCAACTCTCACATCCGTATATGACTACTGCAAAAACCATAGCTTTGACTAGACAGACCTTTGTCACAAAGTAATGTCTCTGCTTTTTAATATCCTGTCTAGGTTGCTCATAGCTTTTCTTCCAAGGAGCAAGCATCTTTGAATTTCATGGCTCCAGTTACCATCTGCAGTGATTTTTAAACCCAAGAAAATAAAGTCTGTCACTGTTTCCATTGTTTCCCCATCTATTTGCCATGAAGTGATGGGACTGGATGCCATGATCTTTATTTTTTGAATGTTGAGTTTTAAGCCAGCTTTTTCATTCTCCTCTTTCACTTTCATCAAGAGACTCTTCAGTTCCTCTTCACTTCTGCCTTAAATGTGGTGGCATCTGCATATCTGAGGTTATTTGTATTTCTCCAGGCAATTTTGATGCCAGCTCGTGCTTCATCCAGCCTGGCATTTCTCATAATGTACTCTGCATATATGTTAAATAAGCAGAGTGACAATATGTAACCTTGATGTACTCCTTCCCCAATTTGTAATGAGTCCATTGTTCCGTGTCCAGTTTTAACTGTTGCTTCTTGACCTGCATACAGGTTCTCAAGAGGCAGGTCAGGTGGTCTGGTATTCCCATCTCTTCCAGAATTTTCCACAGTTTGTTGTGAGCCACACAAAGGCTGTGGCATAGTCAATAAAGCAGAAATAAATGTTTTAATGGGATTCTCTTGCTTCATCTATGATCTAATGGATGATGGCAATTTGATTGATTGTGTAAATACATCTCTACATCAAACCTCAAACCATAATGGATTTTTAATATAATAGTATTAGTAATAGACTTTTTCAAAATTACTTGATTAATTTATGTGTCAATAGCTTCCCATAAGATTTGAACATGATTCCATTAATACCAGTGGGTAGCTCTTTGTCCAAGTCTAACATTTATTGATAAGACTTAGGGTATTGCCATTTTGTATGCACATGTCTGAATGATCAGAAACAGTTTCTTAAAAACATCCCATTTTTCATTATTTTGTAACTTATTTGTTAACTATCTCCTATTTTATTTATTTTATATGAAAAGATCAAATGAAAATTATGCATTAGTCTCCAAGTTTCTGCCCCCCAGAACAAAAGTATTCATTTAAAACAAAAATGGAAAGCTTTTTGGACAGTTATGGAGTAATGAGCTGGCCTCTCTAGATACTTTTATGGAACCACAAAATTAAGGGCAATTAAATGCACTTTATTATATCTCACATTTTTTTCTTCTCTCTCAAGTAAGGCAGAAATGAGAACCCAAATGCTGTCTGGACAAGTTCCCTCTGCAGATCCATAGGTCAGTCAGTCTTGATCTGGGTTTAATTTGGGAGAGAAGTAGATATTAATTGTGTAAATTTGACTTAATCCTAGACTTTAAGTTAGGGAAAGATAATGCTGGGAAAGATAGAAGGCAGGAAGAGAAGGGGATGACAGAGGATGAGATGGTTGGATAGCATAACTGACTTAATGGACATGAGTTTGAGCAAGCTCTGGGAAATAGTGAAGGACAGGGAAGCCTTGCTTACTGCAGTCCATGGGGTCACAAAAAGTCTGTCACGACTGAGTGACTTAACAACAACAGACTTTAAGTAAAGAGGTAAACACTGCTGTCACTTTAGATGAGAATATCTTAAGATAAAACACTGAGTTGTGTGATTTTTCAATCTATACTTAGCCTATTTGGTAATGCAGCAATCCAGTGAGCTGGGTTATGTACTACTTTATCCTACCTTGTCCCCCAATTAACCTATGAACGACTTGGAGTGGAAAAGCTCAGCACACTTTCGGAAGCCACTAGTGAACAAAAGTCATCAGTTATATTTAAAGGCATTGTTATTAATTCTGCTTCTAAAATAAGAATGGAAACTGCCACCATCTTTTCATTCTCAGTCCAACAACTTAATTCCTGGTCTTCCTTCCTTTCAATTTATTCTCCTTATTGTTCAAATTAATGAACTGGAGCAATGCTTACTTAAAGAGAAAGTCTTCTAGAATGCAGTAGCTCCAGGAGGTCCAAAGGAGATTAAAATTCCATAGATGGGATAAAGATTATTCATCATGTTCTGCAATTTCCTATTGAAACCTTGGGGTTCATTCAGACCTACTACACTGCTGTGTTTTTATTTGGACGAAAAAGGAGTTCTGTGCATTGATATGTAATGTTTCTCTTGTAAGAATGTCCTTCTCTTTGTCTACTAGGTGGAGATCCTATTCTTCAATATACTCCATTACACTTATTTTAGGAACAAATTTTCTACCACTCGTACCCACCCACAACAAACAACAGTAAGTTGTTCCTACGCCTATATTTCAACAGTTTTTTGAACAAATCTCTCTTCACACACATCACACTGCATTGTAATCATATTAGGACAGAAATAACTTCTTTTTCTCCTTCACTTGTAAGGTACAAAATAAGGGCACAGTAGATATTTACTCAACTATCATTTCATCTTTCCTATAACATTCTCCTTCTGTAAATAATAGTGTTGAATTCAGTCAGCACAGTCCCTCAGTCATGTCCGACTCTTTGAGACCCCATGGACATTGCAGTATGCCAGGCTTCCCTGTCCATCACCAATTCCAGGAGCCTATTCAAACTCATGTCCCTTGCCTCGGTGATGCCATGCAACCATCTCATCCTCTGTCATCCGTTTTCCTCCTGCCTTCATTCTTTCCTAGCATCAGGGTTTTTCCCAATGAGTCAGTTCTTCACATCAGGTGGCCAAAGTATTGGAGTTTCAGCTTCAACATCAGTCCTTCCAATGAATATTCAGGACTGATTTCCTTTAGGATGGACTGGTTGGATCTCCTTGCAGTCCAACCAGAAGTCCAAGAGTCTAAGAGTCTTCTCCCACACCACAGTTCAAAAGCATCAATTCTTCGGTGCTCAGCTTTCTTTATAGCCCAAATCTCACATCCATACATGACTACTGGAAAAACCACAGCTTTGACTAGATGGACTTTTGTTGGTAAAGTAATGTCTCTGCTTTTTAGCAAGCTGCCTAGCTTGGTCATAGCTTTTCTTCTAAGGAGCAAGTGTCTTTTAATTTCATGGCAGCAATCACCATCTCGAGTGATTTTGGAGCCCCCCCAAAATTAAGTCTCTCACTGTTTCCATTGTTTCCACATCTACATGCCATGAAGTGATGGAACCAGATGCCATGATCTTAGTTTCCTGAATCTTGAGTTTTAAGCCAACTTTTTCACTGTCATCAAGAGGTTCTTTAGTTCCTCTTCACTTTCTGCCAAAAGGGTGGTGTCATCTGCATATCTGAGGTTATTGGTATTTCTCCAGGCAATCTTGATTCCAGCTTGTGCTTCATCCAGCCCAGAATTTCACATGATATACTCTGCATATAAGTTAAATAAGCAGGGTGACAATACACAGCCTTGACATACTCCTTCCACTATTTGAAACCATTCTGTTTTTTCATGTCCAGTTATAACTGTTGCTTCTTGACCTGCATACAGTTTTCTCAGGAAGCAGGTAACATGGTCTTGTATTCCCATGTTTAGAAGAATTCTCCACAGTTTTTTGTGATCCACACAGTCAAAGGCTTTGGCATAGTCAATAAAACAGAAATAGATGTTTTTCTGGAACTCTCTTGCTTTTTCAATGATCCAGCAGATGTTGGCAATTTGATCTCTGGTTCCTCTGCCTTTTCTAAAACCAGCTTGAACATCTGGAAGTACACAGTTCACGTACTGTTGAATCCTGGCTTGGAGAATTTTGAGCATCACTTTGCTAGCATGTGAGATGAGTGCATTTGTGCAGTAGTTTGAGCATTCTTTGGCCTTTCTTTGGGACTGGAATGAAAACTGACCTTTTCCATTCCTGTGGCCACTGTTGAGTTTTCCAAATTTGCTGGCATATTGAGTGCAGCACTTTCACGGCATCATCTTAAGATTTGAAATAGCTCAACTGGAATTCCATCACCTCCACTAGTTTTGTTCATAGTGATGGTTCCTAAGGCCCACTTGACTTCACATTCCAGGATGTCTGGCTCTAGGTGAGTGATCACACCATCGTGATTATATGGGTCATGAAGGTCTGTTTTGTACAGTTCTTCTGTGTATTCTTGCCACCTCTTCTTAATATCTTCTGCTTTGGTTAGGTCCATACCAAGTGTTCATCTTTGCATGAAATATTCCCTTGGTATCTCAGTTTTCTTGAAGAAATCTCTAGTCTTCCCATTGTATTATTTTCCTCTATTTCTTTGCATTGATCACTGAGGAAGGCTTTCTTATCTCTCCTTGCTATTCTTTGGAACTCTGCATTCAAATGGGAGTATCTTTCTTTTTCTCCTTTGCCTTTCACTTCTCTTCTTTTCTCAGCTATCTGTAAGGCCTCGTCAGACAACAGTTTTGTCTTTTTGCATTTCTCTTTCTTGGGAATGGTCTTGATCACTGCCGCCTGTACAATGTCACGAACCTCCATCCATAGTTCTTCAGGCTGATTGACAGACAATCAGATGTAATCCCTTGAATCTATTTCCCACTTCCACTGTATAATCATAAGGGATTTGATTTAGGTTCATACCTGAATGGTCTAGTGGTTTTCCCTACTTTCTTCTATTTAAGTCTGAATTTGGCTATAAGGAGTTTATGGTCTGAGCCACAGTCAGCTCCCGGACCTGTTTTTGCTGACTGTATAGAGCTTCTCCATCTTTGGCTGCAAAGAATATAATCAATCTGATTTCAGTATTGACCATCTGGTGTTGAATTAAGTGTTGAATTAAGTTTCATAAATGTCCTTTTTTATCAGGTAGTTTATTTAACCAAGTCTCAGTTTTGTAGTGGGGGAAAAAAAAACCTGTGAAAATTATAATTATTCACTTTGCAAGGATATATACAAATTAATGAATAGACTCAAAGTGTTTGTAAAATGTAGGCCATATTGTTTATGTGTTAAGTTCTATGATTTAAGATCAGCAACAAGGCTTTTTAAATGTCAGGAATAAATTTTGAGAACACAGTGCCACAGGAAAAAAAATCTAAGAAGGCTCAAGCTAGGTGTGAAGTTCTTTTTCAAGTAATTTTGGTTCTGAAACATCACATTATTGGCTGGAAATTGAGTTTATAAGAATAAGATTAAGGGGAAGTGGAGTGTTCAGTGTTTTGTAGACAGATGTGACTGTGTATTTATAGGCATGTATATGTTATGTAGGTACCATGGGTTCACAAGTATATGTGGTATAATGTTAATTGCTTAGTCACGTCCAACTCTTTGCAACCTCATGGACTGTAGGCCAGCAGGCTCCTTTGTCCATTTAATTCTTCAGGCAATAATACTGGAGTGGATTGTCATTTCCTATTCCAGGGGATCTTGCCAACTCTAGGATCGAACCTCGCTTTCCTGCATTGCAGGAGAATTTTTTACCATCTGAACCACAGGGGTCTTATATATGGTATAGGTGTACAGAATCATGATATACATATCATATATCTAAATATTATACACACACATACACACAGAGTGAGTGGAGAGAGAGTGAGAGCAGAGTTAGTTAGTTAGCTAGTTAGTTATTCCTGGTAAAGCCACTGAGTTTGAGGTTAAGGAAGGCTCTTTCGATTCCACTTCCAATTTATGATTGTTGGCATTTTGTATTCTCTCCTTTCAAGTCTCAGTATGCATCCTTTTGGCTTCATAACCAAGCACATGCCTGTCAGTTTATTGGTGCTCAGGGGAATCTCTATTTATTGACTTTGTAGATTATTGGTAAAAAAACACACAAGGGTGCACATAAACAAAATTTCTATAAAGCTTAAAGATCTGTAAAGTTCTTTCATGTATATTTGAGACAAAGTCCTGTTTTCTGACATCAGATTCAAAGATTGGCTGGGTAGTTGAAAAAACTTATTTCATGGAGGAAGCTTAAAAATAATACATATTAGCTTTATTTTTCTTTAAGTAGCTCTAAAATTAATTTCAATTTCTCTATATGCTTATATTATGCCAGGTCTTTTTCTCTATTCCAGATTCTGTGCTTTGAATTTCATCATCTTGCCTAATGCACATCTAAAATTCATCATATGGGAGGGGAGTCTGGGGGAGAATGGATACCTGTATGTGTACATGTATGGCTGAGTCCTCTTGCTGTCCACCTTAAACTATCACAACATTGTTAATCTGCTATGCTCCAATATGAAATAAAAAGTTTAAGATAAAATAAAATTCACCATATATCATATACAGTTTCCAGATTTATTTTACTTAAAGTGGAAGGAGAATTTAAAGATACTTGTGAAGACATTAGAGTACAAATTTCTTTGACCTATTTTATGATTTTCCCTTTAAATTTTTAGTTATCTGGATATCCCTGAATTGATAAAGATTTTTGATGGATTTACATCTATGGAGTTTTTCCAAAGCATTCAACTTAGTTTTCATAGAAATGACTCTCTTTTTACATGTATATTTCCATTGATTTATATAATGATTTGAATATGTAGTTACCATGCCTAAGCTGTAAACACCTAAGTCCATATTCCATGAATCCTTGTCCAGAATTTTTCATTCACTGAATATATACGTTTCTCTTAAATGCTTACTAATGGCAGACACTGTGCATTATTTATGTTTCCATAACAATGTGTGCTTACCATTTTTAATGTGACATTTGCTATAAAGTTTAATTCAATATTGGTGTAATTGTCATAGTTATCAGGGTCTATGAACCCCAAGACTCTCTCACACCCAGTGGCTTATAGACTTATGAGTCTGACAAAGTATGCAGAGGAGAAGTTTCAGGTGAGTAGAATTGAATGGGTAGATGCTAAATGTAAGGATGCTAATTCATGTGTATGTGAGCACCTATGAAAGCACTTTGACCTTTGAACTATCTGCCTAGACTCTTGCGGCTCTCACTTATTCTGAATGAAAACCATCTCCACCCATTCTATTGTCTAGCACCCTTCATATTGATTTACACTTTTGCAGAATGTTTGAGAAAGATCATAAATGCTTCCACAGTAATTCAGTCTGCCAGATGACTGCTTTTTGTCCATAATTTATATTGTACTTGTCATTATTATAGAGCATTTTATCACCATTCAGATCAATTAAAAGTTAATTAGTTTCAGATAGTGATACATTTTTTTTATCATCTTCATGGTGTATAAAGAAGAGGAATACAGAGCAGTGAAGAGTCCTGCCCAGACTTTGAAACAAACAAGCACACACAAAAGGGATGGCGTTAGATTGTTTATGGCTGCATTTGTTAAATGACTGTCTGGAGATCGAAGAAGGATTAGCAGTCTTCTCTGCCAAATGCTTGTGTTTATTAACAGCAGAACAGTTCTCTTTCTTAAGGGCAATGGTTAGGTCCATATATTTTTATTTATTCTGTAGTTGCTTTGTCTTCACAATAGAACAAGATAATTGATGTTTCACTTTTTTAAAACACACCCTATAGTAGTTGCAACACTTGTCTGGAATATCTAGCTCTAATGTTTTTATTTTTCCTTTTATACAGTATCTTCTTTTACTTATTTATTCAATTGGAGAATAATTGCTTTACAATGTTATTCTGGTTTCTACCTTACCATAACATATGTCCTCTCCCTCTCAAACTTCCCTTCTACCCTCCCCCCATTTTCACCCTGGGCCAGGTTGCAGCTCTGATGTGTTTAATATATTATACTCACAGGTGAGGCTGGAGGAAGTTCAGAAATGTGAGTTTTGATCTGATTCAAGAAAGAAGTGTGTCAGGAATTTAATTGCAGGGAAAATGTTCTAGCCACGACTTGTTATCAACGTGAAGCCATGGCTCTGGTTCAGGAGCCTACGATGCCATTGTTGTCAATAAGACTTCTAGTTTCATTCCCAATTGTTAGTTTCATTCCAGGGCCATGAGTCAATGATCTGAAGTGGCATTGCCTCTGACACCTTACAGACAGGTGTAAGAGATGAGAATTCCTGACAAAGCTCCAATCAGATAAGGAGCAATCTAACCAGCTTGTGATGCCAGGTCTCCCTAAGAGGGAACAGAGAATGCTGCTGTTGTCTAGAATTAGAACTACCTTACTATGATTAGAATCTAAAACCATTTGAAAATTTGAATTTTACTCTAGGCAACAAGAAGAACCATAATATTCTTATCAAATGTTTCAAATACATAAGTTAGTCTCATCTTGAGAAACAGTGTTTTACGTGATAGATTGAGATATTCCTTTCTCTTAGATATGCAGGGGCCGCATGAAGCTTTATTAAATATTGAAAGCCACAGACTCCCTAGGCATGCACTAGCCCTCAGGAAAATCACAAAGGGATGAAAGTAGTGTTTGAGATTTTGTTGTTGTATAATCACTAAGTCGTGTCCGACTCTTTGCGACTCCATGAACTGTAGCCTGCCAGGCTCCTTTGTCCCCGGGATTTCCCAGGCAAGAATGCTGGAGTGGTTACTGGCTCTCTTTTGCTATGGTCCTTCCCTTTCACCTCTCTTTGGGTTCCTAATAAGTCAGTGGTGGGATGGAAAGAGCACTGAGTTTGGAGTTAGAGGAATTAAGTTTTCATCTCAGCATAGGAGGGGTTAAGTTTGCATCTCATCAGACCTACCCTAATAGATCATATGTAACAAAAAGGGCAAACTCTTACATACACACACACACACACACACACACACACACACACACACACACACACACACATATATATGTATGTATGTATATCAGTCAAATACTCTTTTAGGTGAATTCCGGCATTAACTCATTTAATCCTTAAAATCATCCATGATGTAGGTACTATTTTTATCCCCATTTTACAGATGGGGAAACTGAGACAGAGTGGATAAATATCTTGCCCATGTGCACATAGCCAGTAGGTGCAGGAGTCATGCTCATTGTTTTCATTTTGCGAGTTGGCCTCTGCAAACCTCTCCTCACTCCATCCACTTGTTCTAATTAAAAATGAAGTGCTTGAAGTTCAACAGCATGTGATCCTGTTACAAATTTTTGCCTTTAAACATACAGTGACTTCTCTCTGGAATGTCCTTGTTCCTGTGTCTACCAAGTAAACACCTTTGTCTTTTAATTCCCAGCTCAGATATCATTCTTTTCACCAACTCAGGTAAAGTTGACCCATCCCTTTTGTGTGTATAAGATGTGTATTTAATTGAAAATATATTAAAGTTAAAAATTTCCCTAAGAAATGTACAGAGTATTATACAAATAGGTTTACGAGAAGAAGCACTCAAAAGATAAGAAATTAGAACAAAACTAAAGCACAGCCAAATGCAGAAATACAAGGTATCTTCTTTTAAAATATTTAATAGCATAGTTAAATTTGGCTGCAAATACAGTTCTATGCTTCCAAGTAGCCAGAGAGAAAAAGAGATTTTTGAGATTCAGAATGTCCTTGGGATACATTTTTAAAAAGCTAGATGCTTAAGAACTATATAGCTTTATATCATTCTGAAAGAAATTTCTCCCAGTGGTCTTCATAAATAAGCTATTAGCTGGTATACTAATAAATATGTTCAACTCCATTCAGGATTGCTATTCAGTGAGTAAGCATTATTAGCATGGCCTTCCTGGTTATTAAAATGCTGAAGTACTTCCTTACTGATTGGTAAAATGGCCATTGCCTTGAATGCCTTTTCTCCATCCCTCTGTATTCCTTGCTTGTCCACAACATCCAGCAACCAGGGATGAAATTTTGCAAAGCAAGGATACCTCATAACTGCTCCAGCACTCCATAGGTGTCTCTCCCAGTGGACCAGTGTCTGTGAGTTGATTGTTACTCACAGGTTGTTCAACAACTCACAGGCTGTTCAATATATTGGCTACCATCTTTCAATTAAAACAGTGCACCACCTGAGACTTAGAAACTCCATTGGCTACATTACATAGCCACTTGGATTTCCCACAGATTCCTCCATGTTAGCATGTCATAAATCAAATTTTTAAAAGTTGAATAAATTAGTAGAGACAATATTGAGTTTTATATTTTCCCTAATAGTTTTCTCAACTCGAGCTGATGGTCATGCCAAAGTATGATATATTCAAAGAAAATCTAGGAACTTCCCTGACAGGCCAGTGGTTAAGAATCCAGCTGCCAATGCAGAGAACAGGGTTCGATCTCTGGTCCAGGAAGATCCCACATGCCAAGGAGCAACTAAGCCCATGGTCCACAACTACTGAGCCCTGGAACCTAGAGGATGTGCTCAGAGAAGCCACCAGGAGGAAGAACTGCGCACCGCAACTAGAAAGTAGCCCCTGCTCACCAAAACTAGAGAAAGCCGGTGCGCGGCAACAAAGATCCAAAGATCCAAAAATAAAAAAAACGATCACAATTTTAATGAGAATTAGCAACATGCTGCTCCAGGGCTCAATTTTTGGTGAGGCCCGAAAGGCAATATTTTATATTGCTAACTAAGGACGGATCCATAGGCTTTGATAATGTGCCAGATTGAGGAGAAGAATCAGTTTTCAGTGAAACTGCAGAAGCCAATCAGAGCAGCTGTCTGGAGAGACGGCTCTTCTATCTCAGCACAGGGCTGGCAGAGGATGTTTCCACAGAAAATAGTTCTGGGGCAATGCCAAATATGAAGAGGTGGGCACCGAAATCCATTCATACACCAGAAATCATGGCCAGGTTATGCCACCATGCGAAATTAGCAAAGCATGTAAATTAAATTTTTGGGTGATTATTTTTTCTTAGTTTTCAATTAATTTTATTGAGATACAGTTTATGTGTGCATGCCCAGTCATGCCTGACTGTTTGTGACCCCCATGGACTGTAGCCCACCAGGATCTTCTGTCCATGGAATTTCCCAGGCAAGAAGACTGGAGTGGCTGGTTCTTCCTGACCCGGGGATCGAACCCTCCTCTCCTGCATTGGCAGGCAGATTCTTTACCCATGCGCCACCTGGTAAGCCCAAGATATTATTCACATACAATAAAATGAACCCATTTTAAGTGCAAGGTTTGATAAGTTTTGAACAATGAAATTATCCATGGAACCCACCTTGATCAATTTGTATTTTCATCATCCACCATTACATTACCTCTCTTTTCAGTCAGCATTTTATTTCCACCACCACAAACTCCAGGCAATGACTTATGTGCTTTCTATCATCATAGATTAGGGTTTTTTTTTTAATTCTAAAATTTCATAGATTTCATAGCAATAGAATTATTCGGTAGTTACTTATTGATGTGTCTCATTTGCTTAGCATAAATTTTTTGACAATGATCCATGCTATAGTTTTTTTTCCCAAAGGTGAGTAATATTCCATTGTATAAATGTCACGACATTATTTATTTACTCAACTGTTCATGGATGTTAGGGTTGTTTCTAGTTTTGTTTTGTTTTTTTAAAAATACAATTAAGAGTGTTGCTGCTGTGGACATTTGTGTGAGCACATTTTGTATTTGTTACTGGATTTCATTTTAACTCTTGCAAAAAAAATGTTAGGCCTACAGAAGAATTGAAACAGTATTAAGAGTTTTTATTTACTCTTCACTCTAATTTCCCTAGTGTTACCATCTTACATAACAGTGGTAAAATAATCAAAACTAGCAATTAAATCTCGGTTCAATGCAACTAATGAAACTATAGACTTTGTTGAAAGGTCCCTAGTTTTTATACTAATGTCCTTCTTGTGTTCCCGAACTCACCTCAGGATGGTGCACTGTATTAGTTGTCACGTCTCCATAGTTTCTCCAACCTACGATAGTTTCTCAATCTTTTCTTGACTTTTATGACCTTGACACTTTTGAAGAGTAGTGGTCAGGTGTTTCATGGAATGTCTCTCAGTGGGGTTCATTCGATGTTTCATAATGATTAGACTGAGAATATGAATTTTGAGGAAGAAAACCACAGAAGAGCTGGGCCTTTTTTAGTGTATTGTATCAGAGTTGAATGCTATCGATATGTCTGATGACTGGTGATGTTAATCTTGATCATCAGTTCAGATGGTGCCCGTCAGATTTCTCCGCAACAAAGCCACTATCCTCTTTTTGAGCTTCCAAGGTGGCATAGTGGTAAAGAATCCACCTGCCAATGCAGAAGATATAAGAGATGTGGATTTGACTCCTGGGTTGGGAAGATGCCTTGGAGCAGGAAATGGTAACCCACTCCAGTATCTTGCCTAGAAAATTCCATGGACAGAAGGGCCTGGCAGGCTACAGTCCAGAGGGTTGCAAAGAGTCAGACACCACTGAGCACACAGCATATACAATATGCATTAAAATATACCTTAAAATAAGATGAATTCTTATGGTAGCCCGCCAGGCTCCTCTGTTGATGGAATTCTCCAGGCAAGAATACTGGAGTGGGTAGCCATTCCCTTCTCCAGGGGATTTTCCTGACCCAGGGATTGAACTCAGATCTCCTGCATTGCAGGCAGATTCTTTACCATCTGAGCCACCAGGGAAGCCCAATTCTTACAAATATTCCAATTCCAAGCCACTCTCCCAGGATGCATTCTAACAAGCCCCTTGTGCATATTTATAATCTTACATTGCTGAGTAGTTTTCTCCAACAGTGAGGAACTCTCAACATTGACAGTATACTTACTTATGTGTTGAGTTCCAGTACACATGTGAAATAATTTGCAGATTGCTAACGTATACCTCTGTGAGAATTAGACTTACCATTTAGAGTAGAGTGCTTTGTATGACTCTTTCGTTGTCTTCATAACCAGAGCGTAGAATCAAAACACTATTACCAAGTGGCTCTAGTCTTCTTTCTGCCCATAGCTCCACCGCCAATCCCAGCTCTGTGGCACACTGGCTCTGGAGCTTCGGAACAATTACTGACCTCTTTGCCTCACTTTTATCATTTGTAAGATGGACAGTATAATAGTAGTAATGTCCTTTATTGTGAGTAGATTCCTGGTACATAACAAACATTAGATATATATTTGCTATTATTATTGCCCACTAGTCATTATCAGTGCAATAAGTTGGCTTGCAATTATGACATACAATTTTGCACTTTAATCTACTTTTGTCTATTTTCCTCTTTAAGTTGTGAGCTTTCTGAGAATAGAAATTAGATCTTTATTTCTTTTTACAGGTGTCTTGGGTGATAAGTTCTCAGAAGATGTTTGTTGATGTTATTGAGTAGTAGGTACATGCACATTGGGCTTCCCTCATAGCTCAGTCAGTAAAGAATCTGCCTGCATTGCAGGAGACCCAGCTTCAATTCCTGGGTGGGGAAGATCCCCTGGAGAAGAAAATGGCAACCCACTCCAGGATTCATGCCTGGAGAATCCCATGGACAGAGGAGCATGGCAGGCTACAGTCCATGGGGTCGCAAGAGTCAGACACGACTGAGCAACTAAACCACCACCACCACCACCACATGCTAAATCTTAGCAAGTGCATATGGATATGCTGATAAATAATAATTGTTCAATATTATCTTTCCCTAGTCACAAGTTCGTGGTTTTGACATAATCTTTCCTGAAAAGGACCTATTCACTTATCCACATATCTATGTTTTAGAAACTTGTGGAATGGTACCTAAAATTCTCTCTATTTGATCTATTCTTTGAGTTAACTGTTTATTATCAGAGGGAAGATTCAACGTAATCTGTCATAAGAGCTAATGAGAACTCTTTCATCTTTCTATTTCAGAAGAAAAGATTTGACCAAGATGTCTCAAAAGGAAGAAGAGTCAGGGGATGTGAGGGTAAGAACAAGAATATTGCCATTTCTCTTAAACAAGGATGATGATTTAGCAAGAGCTAAAATGTAAACATTAAATCATGATTTCTCTCTAGGGGGAAGATATAGCTTCCACTTTCATGATGATAAATTTTATTCTTCCAGTGGTAATCTGTTCTGATTATTGTGTTCAGAATAACTTGTTGATTCTCATCATGTTTTGCATGTGAAATCATTATAGAGATACAGGAGAAATTTTTGTCTGTCTTTATTTTGAATTTATAATTAGGAACTCTTTTGCTACATAATTGTCAGATATAAATGATATAAATGCATATTTCATATTCTTTTATTAAACATCCAAGAAATGTGGAGAAATCACATTTTGGAGAATCAGGAAGTAAATAGTACCCTGAATATAATAATTTAGAATTATGGAAAATTAATAACTGCCTTTGAAATGGTTAGCTTTGTGCTTTAGCATTAGCACTTGACAATGTTCAAATAGGGAACATTTAAAAGGGAATTAAATTTGCCTAAAAATTGTCATTTAACCAAAATAGTTAGTATAATTTCTGGTAGCTGGAAAATTTTCATAATGTAATATTAGAAAAGAAAAGAGCATTAGATAGTTGGACACTGATTTCCCTTAAATGTCCATAAAAACTTTTTTTTAAATGTGTATCATTTTTAAAGTCTTGAATTTGTTACAATATTGTTTATATTTTATGTTCTTTGGGATTTTTGGTCCCTGAAGTTGTGAGATCTTAGCTCCCCGTCCAGATATCAAACCAACACCCCTGCACTGAATGGCAAAGTCATAACCACTGGGCCACTGGGGAAGTCCCACACCCCCCCTACCCCATAAAAGCTTTTTGAGGAAAAAATAAACAGCAATGACAACAACAAAAAAAATTCTGAGGTTAGCTTCATATGTGTTAGTACAACTCCATAGACTCTCAAAAAGTACATTTTTTAAAAATCAAGTTAAAGAGTCTATAACTGAATTGAGGCAAAATTTACTGCCTTCCTAGAGGAAGAGATGTAACACTTTTATTTTCATTAACATGTCACAGTAACCAAAAGCTTAGGTTACTTTGGAGCCAAAAACATTTAATTGCTGGGTACTGAAAAATAAAAAGTGCATTACCATGTTATAGTTAAGATGATTGGAGAAGGCAATGGCAACCCACTCCAGTACTCTTGCCTGGAAAATCCCATGGGCAGAGGAGCCTGGTGGGCTGCAGTCCATGGGGTCGCTAGGAGTAGGACACGACTGAGCGACTTCACTTTCACTTTTCACTTTCATGCATTGGAGAAGGAAATGGCAACTCACTCCAGTGTTCTTGCCTGGAGGATCCCAGGGACGGTGGAGCCTGGTGGGCTGCCGTCTGTGGGGTGGCACAGAGTCAGGCATGACTGAAGCGACTTAGCAGCAGTTAAGATGATGGAACATCTTCAGTGAACCTACACACTAGTTGTCAGTCATTTGTTCATAAAACACTTATTGATGAGGCATTCTGGTCAATGTATTGGGCTATAAATTGGGGGAATATAAAGATTAGAAAGACATCCTATTTATATACACAGAGAATTATAATACAGAGCTGAAATTGGAAGGGACCTAACATTTTTGGAAGTATGTGAATGGGAGCCAATAGTAAAGTTTTAAGTTTCAGTAAAATCAGCATCAAAGAAGAGTTTCAGTTCAGTTCAGTTCAGTTCAGTCGCTCAGTCGTGTCCGACTCTTTGCGACCCCATGAATCGCAGCACGCCAGGCCTCCCTGTCCATCACCAACTCCCAGAGTTTACTCAAACCCATGTCCATTGAGTCGATGATGTCATCCAACCATCTCATCCTCTGTCATCCCCTTCTCCTCCTGCCCCCAATCCCTCCCAGCATCAGGGTCTTTTCCAATGAGTCAGCTCTTCACATGAGGTGGCCAAAGTACTGGAGTTTCAGCTTCAGCATCAGTCCTTCCAATGAACACCCAGGACTGATCTCCTTTAGGATGGACTGGTTGGATCTCCTTGCACTCCAAGGGACTCTCAAGAGTCTTCTCCAACACCACAGTTCAAAAGCATCAAATTTTCAGCGCTCAGCTTTCTTCGCAGTCCAACTGTCACATCCATCCATGACCACTGGAAAAACCATAACCTTTACTAGACGGACCTTTGTTGGCAAAGTAATGTCTCTGCTTTTTAATATGCTGTCTAGGTTGGTCACAACTTTCCTTCCAAGGAGTAAGCATCTTTTAATTTCATGGTTGACATGCAAAGAAAAGGACATAGCCTAAGATGTCATTGTTGCCTCAAACCATGATCATTTTAATATCAGTATATTCTGGGGGAGATGTTGCTAGAAAACATTACAGTAAACAGACACAAGTGTTTAATTTTCTAACTAATAACAACATGATTTTTTCACATTATTTTCTTTTTTTTAACATTATTTTCTATCGTTTTCTTGTTTAGCATCACAAAGTTTATTAAGTTTTCTTCAGTGTAAACATCCAGTTAACTTACTTTGGGACATTGGCAAATAAGCAGCTTTAGTATCAGCGGTACATATTGCTTTTCATAACATGATTTTAATGACTTGAGCACCACTGAAATTGTTAATATAATTTGAAGTAAAATTATTTGCATTTCTTATTTAGCTGAAAATATAGATTATTTTTTCCTTAACTTGTCTTTCACATTGTTGGAATATAAGCAGCTTTTCTTAAGAGTCAGCCAGAAGCCTTAGACAAATACATGTAAATGACTTAAAGTGAA
Source organism: Cervus canadensis (assembly GCF_019320065.1). Lineage (NCBI taxonomy): Eukaryota > Metazoa > Chordata > Mammalia > Artiodactyla > Cervidae > Cervus > Cervus canadensis. The sequence goes on from NC_057409.1 coordinate 37,102,291, forward strand.
TTGGGCAAATCAACCTCCTTATTTCAGAAATACTCTGATCTGTTCTGTCAGGTTTAACTGTCAGATTTCTCAATGTCAAAACAAAATTCAGTTTTTCTCTACTCATAAGTTTACTTTTCTTGAGTTGGTTCTATAATGCAGTTGACTATTGTTTTACAAGAAGATATCTAAATGTGTAATTCTTCCAACAATGACTATTTACTTATTTTATAGCCAATATAGGGCTTTTATGGTGGCTCAGATGGTAAAGAATCCACCTGCAATGCAGGAGACTCGGGTTCGGTCCCTGGGTTGGGAAGATCTCCTGGAGAAGGGAATCGCTACCCATCTCAGTGTTCTTGCCTGGAGAATTCCATGGACAGAGGAGCCTGGCAGACTACAGTCCATGGGGTTGCACAGTCGGACACAGCTGAGCGACTAACACATACACACACATAGCCAACATATGTTTCATAGATCTAGGTTCATCTCTCCTGCTTATACCAAAACTTTTTGTTTCATAAACCCAGATGTGGGATAAAATGGAGTTCAGATAAAGTGAAACAAAATGAGGAAAATATATTGCTTCTGATTGTTTACATATACAAAAATCACGACAAATACATATATTTTTAAGGAATGATGTAGTTTAACCTATGAAAGCACAGGCACATTTGTTGCCCCAGCTTAATGAATGTGTGAGTTGAGATGGAGACCCTAAATTATTTGAGCAGACTTGGCAACAGTGTTCTGAACAATAGCTACTACCTGCACTGGACTGATGTGTTTATCTTCCCAGGAAAAAAGTCCCATAGAATCTTAAACACTTGCAGTGAATCTATAGCTAAGAACCTCCAGAGAAAGAATTGTTCTGCTTCAATAGAAGCAGAAAAAATATTTACATTGCTTTGAAAGAGGCTGTTTCTATTTTTCAAATTTTATTGCTTTTAAAATTATGAAAACAGTCATGTTCATTGAAATAAATCCCAACATTACAGTATAAAATGTTATCAAGCTTCATTCCCTTCTCACCAGTCTCCTCCTCCTCAAGGATGATCAATGTTGGATATCTTTCAAAATTTTAGTGTATGTGAGAAGTCTCACCATTTTACATTCCTAAATACATTAAATGGACTAAGTCATGTGTAATTATCAAGCTTATTGCATAGAGATATGTCTCAGTTTACTTCAGTTGCTCAGTCCTGTCTGCCTCTTTGTGACCCCTGGACTGCATGCCAGGCCTCCCTGTCTAATACCAACTCCTGGAGTTTACTCAAACTCATGTCCATTGAGTCGGTGATGCCATCCAACCATCTCATCCTCTGTTGTCCCCTTCTCTTCCCTCATTCAATCTTTCCCAGCATCAGGGTATTTTCTAATGAATTGGTTCTTTGTATCAGATGGCCAAAAGATTGTAGTTTATGCTTCAGCATCAGTCCTTCCAATGAACACTCAGGACTGATTTCCTTTAGGATGGACTGGTTGGATCTCCTTGCAGTCCAAGGGACTCTCAAGAGTCTTCTCCAACACCACAGGTCAAAAGCATCAATTCTTTGGCTCTCAGCATTCTTTATTCTCTAATCCTCATATCCATACATCACTACTGGAAAAACCATAGCTTGACTAGACAGACCTTTGTTGGTAAAGTAATGTCTCTCCTTGTAAATATGCTGTCTAGGTTGGTCATAACTTTTCTTTCAAAGAGCATGTGTCTTTTAATTTCATGACTAAAGTCACAATCTGCAGTGATTTTGGAGCCCCCCCCCACAAAAAAAAATAAAGTCTGCCACACTTTCCACTGTTTCCCCATCTATTTACCATGAAGTGGTGGGACCTGCTGCCATGATCTTAGTTTTTTGAATGTTGAGTTTTAAGCCAACTTTTTCACTCTCCTCTTTCACTTTCATCAAGAGGCTCTTTAGTTCTTCTTCGTGTTCTGCCATAAGTGTGGTGTCATCTGCATATCTGAGGTTATTGGTATTTCTCCTGGCAATCTTGATTCCATCTTGTGCTTCATCCAGCCCAGTGTTTCTCATGATGTACTCTGCTTATAAGTTAAATAAGCAGGGTGACAATATACAGCCTTGACATACTCCTTCCCCGATATGAAACCAGTCTGTTGTTCCACGTCCAGTTCTAACTATTCCTTCTTGACCTGCATACAGATTTCTCAGGAGGCAGGTTAGGTGGTCGGGTATTCCCATCTCTTGAAGAATTTTCCACAGTTTCTTGTGATCCACACAGTCAAGGGCTTTCGCGTAGTCAATAAGGCAGAAGTAGATGTTTTTCTAGAACCATCTTGCTTTTACTATGATCTAACGGATGCTAGCAATTTGATCTCTGGTTCCTCTGCCTTTTCTAAATCCAGCTTGAACATCTGGAAGTACACGTACTGTTGAAGGTTGGCTTGGAGAATTTTGAGCATCACTTTGCTGGCATGTGAGATGAGTGCAATTGTGTGGTAGTTTGAGCATTCTTTGGCATTGCCTTTCTTTGGGATTGGAATGAAAACTGACCTTTTCCAGTCCTGTGGCCACTGCTGAGTTTTCCAGATTTGCTGGCATATTGAGTACAGCACTTTCATGGCATCATCTTTTAGAATTTGAAATAACTCAAGTGGAATTTCATCACCTCCACTATCTATGTTCGTAGTGATGCTTCCTCGGGCCCACTTGACTTCACATCCCAGGATGTCTGGCTCTAGGTGACTGATCACACCATAATGATTATCTGGGTCATGAAGATATTTTTTGTATAGTTCTTCTTATATTGTTGCCACCTCTTCTTAATGTCTTCTGCTTCTGTTATGTCCGTACCATTTCTGTCCTTTATTGTGCCCATCTTTGCATGAAATGTTCCCTTGGTATCTCTAATTTTCTTGAAGAAATCTCTAGTCTTTCCCATTCTGTTGTTTTTCTCTGTTTCTTTGCATTGATCACTGAAGAAGGCTTTCTTAACTCTCCTTGCTATTCTTTGGAACTCTGCATTCAAATGGGTATATCTTTCCTTTTCTCTTTTGCTTTTTGCTTCTCTTCTTTTCTCAGCTATTTGTAAGGCTTCCTCAGACAACTATTTTGCCTTCTTGCATTTTTTCTCTTGGGGATGGTTTTGATCACTGCCTCCTATACAATGTCATGAACCTCCATCCATAGTTCCTCAGGCACTCTGTCTATCAGATCTAATCCCTTGAATCCATTTGTTACTCCCACTGTAAAACTGTAAGAGATGTGACCTGAATGGTCTAGTGGTTTTCCCTACTTTCTTCAAATTAAGTCTGAATTTGGCAATAAGGAATTCAAGATCTGAGCCACAGTCAGTTCCCAGTCTTGTTTTTGCTGACTTTATAGAAAATTTCCATCTTTGGCTGCAAAGAAAATCTGATTTCAGTATTGACCATCTGGTGATATCCATGTATAGTCTTCTCTTGTGTTGTTGGAAGAGGGTGTTTGCTATAACCAGTGTGTTTTCTTGGCACAACTCTATTAGCTTTGCCCTGCTTCATCTTGTACTCCATGGCAAAATTTGCCTGTTACTCCAGGTATCTCTTGACTTGCTACTTTTTCATTCCAGTCCCTTGTGATGAAAAGGATATCTTCTTATGGTGTTAGTTTTTGAAGGTCTTGTAGGTCTTCATAGAACCATTCAACTTCACCTTCTTCAGCATTACTGGTCAGGGCATAGATTTGGGTTACTGTGATAATGAATGGCTTGCCTTAGAAACAAACAGAGATCATTCTGTCATTCTAGAGATTGCATCCAAGTACTGCAGTTTTGATTATTTTGTTGACTATGATGGCTACTCCTTTTCTTCTAAAGGGATTCTTGCCCACAGTAGTAAATATAATGGTCATCTGAGTTAAATTCACCCATTCCTGTCCATTTTAGTTTGCTGATTCCTAAAACGTCAACGTTCACTCTTGCCATCTCCTGTTTGACCACTTCCAATTTGCCTTGATTCATGGACCTAACATTCCAGGTTCCTGTGTAATACTATTCTTTACAACATTGGACTTTACTTCCATCACCAGACACATCCACAACTGGGTATTGTTTTTGCTTAGGCTCTGTCTATTCATTCTTTCTGAAGTTATTTCTCCACTAATTTCTCCACTGAAATAGCAAGATATGTCTATTCTTTAACAATGCTGCTGTATAACTCAATATGGGACATTCCATAATTTATTCCATAATACCTATGGTCAGTTCCATAGGTTGGTTTGTTTTCTGAGGCAAATCAGGCTGTTATGAATGTTTCTATGTATAAATCTTTGCAATTTGTATTTTAGTTTTGTAGGATTTTTAGGAGTAAAATCTTGCTACAGAATTGTGTATTGAATATCTTGATAGATAATATCCATTTTTTTAAAACAAGAGTTAGATTGTGTCATTGTTGTTGTTCAGTCACTCAGTAGTGTCTGACTCTTTGCGACCCATGGATTACAGCATGCCAGGCTACCCTGTCCTTCACTATCTCCTGGAGTTTGCTCAAACTCATTTTCAATGAATTGGTATGCCAACCAACCATCTCATCCTCTGTCATCACTGTATCCTTCTGCCTTCAATCTTCCCCAGTATCAGGGTCTCTTCCAATGAATTGGCTCTTCACATCAGGTGGCCAAAGTATTGGAGTTTCAGCTTCAGTCCTTCCAATGAATTTCAGGACTGATTTCCTTTAGGATGGACTGGTTGGATCTCCTTGCAGTCCAAGGGACTCTCATGAGTCTTCTCCAACACCACAGTTCAAAAGCATCAATGTTTTGACACTTAGCTTTCTTTATAGTCCAGCTCTCACATCCATACTCACTACTGGAAAAACCATAGCTTTGACCAGATGGAGCTTTGTCAGCAAGGTAATGTCTCTGCTTTCTGATATGCTGTCTAGGTTGGTCACATTTTTTCTTCCAAGGAGAAATGTCTTTTAATTTCATGGCTGCAGTCACCATCTGCAGTGATTTTGGAACTCAAAAAAATAAAGTCTGTCACTGTTTCCATTGTTTCCCATCTATTTGCCATGAAGTGATGGGGGCAGATGCTATGATCATTTATCAAATGTTGAGTTTTAAGCCAGCTTTTCGGTCTCCTCTTTCACTTTCATTAAGAGTCTCTTTAGTTCTTTGCTTTATGCCTTAAGGGTGGTGTTATCTTTGTATCAGAGGCTATTGATATTTCTCCTGGCAATCTTGACTCCGGCTTGTGCTTCATCTAGCCCAGCATTTTGCATGATGTACTCTGCATATAAGTTAAATAAGCAGGGTGAGAATATACAGCCTTGACATACTCCTTTCCCTATTTGGAACCAGTCTGTTTTTCATGTCCGGTTCTAACTGTTGCTTCTTGACCTGCATGCAGATTTCTCAGGAGGCAGGTGAGGTGATCTGGTATTCCCATCTCTTGATGGGATCTACACGTGGTAGATCCCAAACTTGTAGATCACAAGTTTGTTGTGATCTACATAGTCAAGCGCTTTGGCATAGTCAATAGAACAGAAATAGATGTTTTTCTGGTATTCTTTTGCTTTTTTGATGTTCCAACGAATGTTGGCAGTTTGATCTCTGGTTCCTCTGCCTTTTCTAAATCCAGCTTGAACAGCTGGAACTTCACAGTTCACATACTGTTGAAGCCTGGCTTGGAGAATTCTGAGCATCACTTTGCTAGCATGTAAGATGAGTGCAATTGTGTGGTCTTTGAACATTCTTGGCATTGCCTTTTCTTGGGATTGGGATGAAAAGTGACATTTTAGAATGCTCTGGCCACTGCTGAGTTTTCCAAATTTGCTGGCATATTGAGTGCAGCACTTTAATGGCATCATCTTTTAGGATTTGAAATAACTCAAGTGGAATTCCATCACCTCCACTAGTTTTCTTTGTAGTGATGAATCCTAAGGCCCACTTGACTTCACATTCCAGGATATCTGGCTCTGGATGAGTGATCACACTATCATGGTTATCTGGGTCATGAAGTTTTTTTATATAGTTCTTCTTTGTATTTTCATCACCTCTTCTTAATATCTTCTGCTTCTGTTATGTCCATATCATTTCTGTCCTTTATTGTGCCCATCTTTGCAGGAAATGTTCCCTTGGTATCTCTAATTTTCTTGAAGACATCTCTGATCTTTCCATTCTGTTGTTCTCCTCTATTTCTTTACACTGATCACTGGAGAAGGCTTTCTTAGCTCTCCTTGCTATTTTTGGAACTCTGCATTCAAATGGGTATATCTGTCTTTTTCTCCTTTGCCTTTTGCTTCTCTTCTTTTCTCATCTATTTGTAAGGCTTCCTGAGACAACCATTTTGCCTTTTTTGCATTTTTTCTCTTGGGGATGGTCTTGATCACTGCCTCCTGTACAATGTCACAAACCTCTGTCCATAGTTCCTCAGGCACTCTGTCTATCAGATCGAATCTCTTGAGTCTATTGTCACTTCCACTGTGTAATCATAAGGGATTTGATTTAGGTCATACCTGAATGGTCTAGTGGTTTTCCCTACTTTCTTCAGTTTAAGTCTGAATTTGGCAATAAGGAATTCAAGATCTGAGCCACATTCAGCTCCCAGTCTTGTTTTTGCTTACTGTATAGATCTTCTCCATCTTTGGCTGCAAAGAATATAATCAATCTGATTTCAGTATTGACCATTTGGTGATGTCCATGTGTAGAGTCTTCTCTTGTGTTTTTGGAAGAGGGTGTTTGCTATGACCAGTGTGTTCTCTTGGCTAAATTCTGTTAGCCTTTGCCCTGCTTCAACTTGTACTCCAAGACCAAACTTGCCTGTTACTCCAGGTATCTCTTGACTTGCTACTTTTGCATTCCAGTCCCTTGTGATGAAAAATACATCGTCTTTGGGTGTTAGTTCTAGAAGGTCTTATAGGTCTTCATAGAAACATTCCACTTTAGCTTCTTCAACATTATTGTTTGGGGCATAGACTTGGATTAGAGTGATATTGAATGGCTTACTTAGAAACAAACAGAGATCAGAGAGAGTGCACCCAAGTACTTCATTTCGGACTCTTTGTTGACTATGAGGCCTACTTCATTTCTTCTAAGGGATTCTTGCCCACAGTAGTAGATACATTGGTCATCTGAATTAAATTCACCATTCCAGTCCATTTTAGTTCACTGAATCCTAAAATGTCGATGTTCACTCTTGCCACCTCCTGTTTGACCACTTCCAACTTACCTTGATTCATGGACCTCACATTCCAGGTTCCTATGCAATAATGTTTTTTACAGCATCAGACTTTACTTCCATTATCAGTCACATCCACAACAGCGTGTCATTTTCACTTCGGCTCCATCTGTTCATTCTTTCTGGAATTATTTTCCACTGATCTCCAGTAGCATATTGGGCACCTACTGACCTGGGGAGTTCATCTTTCAGCATCCTATCTTATTGCCTTTTCATACTGTTCATGGGGTTCTTAAGGCAGGAATTAAACCACTGACGTGCTTTGCCATTCCCTTCTCCAGTGGACCACTTTTTGTCAGAGCTCCCCACCATGACCCGTCAGTCTTGGGTGGTCCTACATGGCATAGCTCATAGTTTCATTGAGTTAGACAACGCAGTGGTCCATGTGTTCAGTGATTTTTGGGCCCAAGAAAAGAAAGTTTGTCAGTGTTTCCATTGTTTCCCCATCTATTTCCCTTGAAGTGATGGGAGCAGATGTCATGATCTTCATTTTTTGAATGTTGAGTTTTAAGCCAGATTTTTCACTCTCCTCTTTCACTTTCATCAAGAGGCTCTTTAGTTCTTCTTTGCTTTCTGCCATAAGGGTAGTGTCATCTACATATCTGAGGTTATTGATATTTTTCCCAGCTATCTTTATTCCAACTTGAGCTTTGTCCAGCCTGGCATTTCACATGACGTACTCTGCATAGAAGTTATAAGCAGGGTGACAATATGAAGCCTTAACCTACTCCTCTCCCAATTTTGAACCAGTCTATTGTTTCATGTCTGGTTCTAACGATTGCTTCTTGACCTGCATACAGGCATTTGTTGATATCCCAGCCAAATTATGCATGATTCTCTACACTTTCACATATGCCAGTTATTATTATTATTATTTTTAGTTTTCTACATTTAAACTTTTTATTACCTGGAATTTATATCATGTACAGTGTGAGGTGGGCTTCCCAGGGGACACTAGTGGTAAAGAACCTTCCTGACAAGGCAGGAAGTGCAAGAGACACTGGTTCAATCCCTGTTTCGAGAAGATACCCTGGAGGAGGAAATGGCAACCACTCCACCATGCCAGTTTTCTTGCCTGGAGAATCCCATAGTCAGAGGAGCCTGGTGGGATACAGGCCATGGGGTCACAAAAGAATTGGGCACGACTAAAGTGACAGCACATATGCAGTTAGTGTGAGGTAGGACTCAAACGTATCTTTTTTCCCAAATGAATATCAAGACCCAGAATAATTTATGCATGGAGTATCCTTTCCTTTCAAACTGTGATGCTGGAGAGGACTCTTGAGAGTCCCTTGAGCAGCACGGATGTCAAATCAGTCAATCCTAAAGGAAATCAACCCTGAATATTCATTTGAAGGACTGACGCTAAAGCTTAAGCTCCAATACTTTAGCTACCTGATGTGAAGAGCTGACTCAATGGAAAAGACTCTGATGCTGGGAAAGCATACATAAAAAGGAAATTATTGGCAGAATGATGAATGATTTGGTTTAGCAATTCTGAAACTTCAATGAAGGAATCATTCTCCCTTAAGATATTCCTAGCTGCAAACGGGAAGTAGAGGTAATGAAATTCCCTAATTCATTTTCTCAGAATATAGATCGCAGCGTCAAGAGGGATCAGGAGGCACACCACTCTATCCAGAGTCACTCTTAAAAATAGGATTCCACCCAAGTGGTAGAAGGGGCAAAATGTTCCCTCTTTTCACCTGTGCTGCCAATCATTCTGTTAGTAAAGGCTTACATTGTGGCAATATTCCATTAAGTGGCACTGACAAAAAGTGTTCTATTCAGAATATCGAAGAGTGTTTCCCATCCCTTGGAGAGAGCCATGAGTCCAATTTAGGATCACCATCCCTCTGGGAACTCAGACAACCTCCTAATACAGAAAATAGAGAAATTTCACATTTGTAATCTCTTGTGAAATGATACTATTAGAAAAAATAGAACTTTATATAGATAGGAAAAAATCTGCAGAATATAGGAATGCTAATGAAAAGAAAATCTTCCATAAGGAAATCCATCAAATAATTAGCAGTGAATACCTCTGGGGATAATACTGAGATGAGGAAAAGATGGTGAAGGTTTCACTAGAGACTTTCATTTTTTACTTATTTACTTATTTACAAATTTCCGCTTGTTTTTTGAACAATGAGAAAGAATGCATGCAACCCCTAATGTAGCTAAAATATTGACTGACACTTCTACATAGTTTAATATATCAAGATGTTAGCTGGGTCATTCCTGCCCAAAGAAATCTAGATAGTAGTGCCGTAAAACTTCAGTTCCATGGCCTAAGGAATCCCTAATCTCCGGATTCCAGGAATTTACTCTTTCATGGGCCCTTGTACTTCTTCCTCCATCCTCATTTGCTGTGTGATTGTAGCAGATGGGTTTACACACATACCTTAACAGTCCCAGTTGTTGTTCAGTCGCTAAGTCATGTCTGACTCTTTTAAGACACCATGGACTGTAGCCTGCTAGGCTCCTTGTCTCCATACTCCTCTTCAGAATTCTTTCCCAGGCAAGAATACTGAAGTGGATTGCCATTTCCTTCTCCAGGATCTTCCCGACCCAGGGACTGAACCTGCTGCTCTCCTGCATTGGCAGGAGGACTCTACCACTGAACAACCAGAGAAGCCCTAACAATCCATTTTGTTGTTCTTGTTTAATCCCTAGGTTCTGTCTTAGAGATCCATATGAAAGCTACAAGGGCAACATAGACCTTTACGAAGATTCTATGGGGAGTGAGAGAAGACTCGACAGCATGCAACCTAAAAATGCTTATTTACTGTTCTGTTCTCCAAAGACACGTCTCACTGCTCTCACGCTCCAATGACCCCGTCTCCTTTCTCCTTCCACACAGCTCTGAGTCTCCTTGAATTCTCTGTCTGCCTTCCAAATTTTCAATTCCTGTCCTTCCACTTGCCTTAGTTATTTAACTCCTACTGCCAATTTTTGCACATAAACATTTCAAGGTGCTCTGAAGAACGGAGCAATGACTTTAGACAGAAGTTATTGTTATGAGTGCCAATTACTATCTGTCATGTTATACCTTCCTCCCTTGAAAGAAAAAAAAATATTTATAATTCTTAAATGCTTCTGGTTCATGCTTGTTGCCTGTCCTTATGCTTGGAGTCTTCTTGACGGGTGCTTTCTGCTTAACACGGGGAGTATCTTTCGCCTTCTTCTTCAGGGTTCTCATTTACCACTTATTCCCTCCTTCAGGCTGTAATTCAACTGTTCCAGGAAAGGGGTTTGCTTCTCATTATTTCTGCATCTGGGCTGAGTCATCCTTGCATGAACACTACTTCCTCAGTTGCTTCCAGTTCTAAGGATACAGTTCAATTTTGTTCTGTGGTGAATGCTGAAGTCATCTTCCTATCTCCTCATCCCAAATTATCTCCATGTACTATGATAATTTATGGAGACACTCAGGGCTCTCAGACACAGTGTGCCTCCCTAAAATATTTTGCACCAAATTGCTTCTGCAGTGTCTTACCACAACCAAACCAGATTTTTGAGACTGAGTTCAATAGCACCTACTTGTATGGCTCACTGGAATCATCTTTGATTTGAAAATATATGCAGAGGACTCTTCAGATAAACATCATCTACAATTGTGAAAAAAGAACCCTGAACTAACACCAAATGTTAATCAATACTGTAATAAGTATATATATATTTCATTGGAATATGCAATGGGATGAAGTGATGGGGAATTTATGATTGAGAGCTGTATGTAGTCTCCTGGATGAATCTCATGGTAGAAATACTAAGTGGGAGACAACTTACATATAAATACTGATAGTTGAATTTACATAAAGTTGTAAATATTGTGTATACATTTACTATATCAATATATAAGAAAATAATAGCAAAACACTCTTGTGCTGTATTAGTCTAATTCTGAGATTGATTTTAGTTTTTTAAACATGTTGCTTGGAATATTTTGAAGGACTACAGTTCACTTTGTCTCAGAGGTAACTAAAGCTACAGGATTGAGAGACGTACTAGATACGGGAGCAAGAAACCAATTTTCCTGCCATTTCTGGTGAAATAACCTGTGTTTCTGTAATTTTAGAAAGTGAAACTGTTTTTCTAGCTAAATTATGCTAGTTGCAGACCTGGACAACAGATTAATGAGGTACCTTGACCTTGAGAAATCCCTAAGAGATTAGGCACCTGTAGATGAGAACGTTGAATGAAAACACCCAGGAGACCGAACCTCAGAAAGAATAGAATGAATGGCATGAGATAACGTCAGGTAGCATTTCATCCTGGAGACCTCTGTGAAGCAGGAAGAAGATCTTTACAACGTCTTCCTCAGTTTTCTAGGTCAGTCTAACCGGATAATTAAGAGCAGGTGTTTGAGGAGAAACTGGCAACTAGTGAAAGAAGCTGAAAACAAAGCCACACAATCTTAAAACAAGTTCCTGGATCTTCTCTCTCAGGAGAGGCACCTCTGTACTAACACGTGCTCCCACAATTGCCCCAGCAGCATCAACCACTAGCAGAGAAGTGCTGCTCCCCAAAACTGACTCGCTCCTTTCCTCCCGGTCCATTCACCAAAGCAAGTCCAGTGGCAATACCTAAAGCTGTGAGAGGATGCGTTCATGCGTGCTAGGTCGCTTCAGCTGTACCTGACTCTTTGTAACCCTCTGGACCGTAGTCCGCCAGGCTCCTCTGTCCATGGGATTCTCCAGGCAAGAATACTGAAATGGGTTGCCATTCCCTCCTCCAGGAGATCTTCTCGACCTAGGGATCGAAACAGCGTCTCTTATGTCTCCTGCATTGGCAGGCGGGTTCTTTACCACTAGCGTCCCCTGGGAAGCCTTGTAAGATGGTGGGGAGATTCAGTTCTCAGAAGTAAAGTATTCACATATGAACACGCCTCAGTAGCACCTATTACCCAGAACAGGCACCAAAAATGCACTTCATTTTACATTTTAATGTTTCTAAAGAAAAATAGGAAAAAAACTAATCAATTTTCAGGAAAACACTAACTATAACCCAGAAACTATTGAGAAATCTCTTGTAAAATCTGTTTGCCTTCGTTTACTCACTGGAAGAGATGCAATTAATGTAAACTGACTGGAAAAGAGAAAACACTCATTATATGAGCATTGATCATACAGCTTCCAGGGACGACCATGCACAACCTATAGCAAAACTGAGTTTTTGCTGTTTCAAGAGCTTCCTCTTAGAGGAAAAGCTAACACCCCCCACACACACCCCCACCCCCACCCCCCGACTCCCCCAGATATCAATTCAGCAGACTCTACATAGATCACACACTGCTCAGGTTAAAAGAAAATAAGAAAGATAGGTTAGAAAAGAGAAGGATGTGTGGGAAATGGCAGAATATTATTTAATACAGAAACAGGAGATTAATTTTGAATCATCTTGCCAAACTGCTTCTCCATCTTTTCTGTAGTTTGGCATGTTGATCAGTTTTTCAAAATCAAACAGTTTTCAATTTCATAAATGAAAATTGTGGTTCAAAAATTAGGGGGACGTTTACCTGGAAGGAATTTTAGATTCTCTTTTACACTTCTCTCTACCTTTGAGAAATCCACCTTAGATCAGACTCAGTCAGATATAGTCTGAAGTTGCATTTAGTATAATGTTTATTTTTGCTAGCCATTTCTTCCCCTTCATTCCTTTAATGCCCTTGCTTATAAATAAGGTGAAATGTCCTTCCTCTAAATCAGTGATTCTCAAAGACCTGTGTGCTTAAGATCCAAGTAGAGTGGTTATTTAAAAAAAAAAAAAAATCCTTATTCCTGGATGATATCTCTAAAGATACTGATTCAGAAAATCTCAGATGGAGTACAGCAATTTCCATTTTAAACCAGAGCTTCTGTTGGTTCCATTATGAGAATCTGAATACCACCCTTTGAGACTCATTGTTATAAAGTGATCAACATGGATCAATTGACTCAAGAATTTTTTCAACACCTGTTGTGAGTACCCAGGAGACTGGCTGGGTACCATCCATGGTGGCATTCCAAGGAAGCTGTGTGTTTTTTATAGCACTGATTCTCTATGGAATCATTGATATTTGCTATCCCCTGACCTCCATCAAACTAGTAGTGAGTTCCATCACAAATGAGACACTAATATAGTCCCTATGTAGAGACATTAGCTCTGACTTCAAGGTGTCTAGTTTTTTAAGGGGAGTAAAGCCAGGCAGACCAGGTACAAAGCAGAAATAGATGCAAGAAGGTGGCATTTGGCTGAGTCTTAAAGAAAGTGAATGTTAGTCACTCAGTCGTGTCATACTCTTTGCAACCCATGGACTGTTGCCCACCATGCTCCTCTGTCCAAGGAATTCTCCAGGCAAGAGTATTGGAGTTGGTAGCCATTCCCTTCTCCAGGGGATCCTTCCTAACCCAGGGATAAAACCCAAGTCTCCTGCATTGCAGACAGATTCGTTACCATCTGAGCCATCAGGGAAGATGCTTGGAGGAAGAGTAGCATTTTAACAGGCACTGGATTGAATACATCTTAATTAGTGGGGACAGCATCACTACAAACAAAGCTAGTGGAGGTGATGGAATTCCAGTTGAACTATTTCAAATCCTGAAAGATGATGCTATGGCAGTGCTGCACTCAATATGCCAGCAAATTTGGAAAACTCAGTAGTGGCCACAGGACTGGAAAAGGTCAGTTTTCATTCCAATCCCAAAGAAAGGAAATGCCAAAGAATGCTCAAACTAACCACACAATTGCACTCATCTCACATGCTAGTAAAGTAATAATCAAAATTCTCCAAGCCAGACTTCAGCAATACATGAACTGTGAACTTCCAGATGTTCAAGCTGGTTTTAGAAAAGGCAGAGGAACCAGAGATCAAATTGCCAACATCCACTGGATCATCAAAAAAGCAAGAGAGTTCCAGAAAAACATCTATTTCTGCTTTATTGACTATGCCAAAGCCTTTGACTTTGTGGATCACAATGAACTGTGGAAAATTCTGAAGGAGATGGGAATACCAGACGACCTGACCCACTCTTGAGAAACATATATGCAGGTCAGGAAGCAACAGTTAGAACTAGAAATGGAACAACAGACTGGTTCCAAATAGAAAAAGGAGTACGTCAAGGCTGTATATTGTTACCGTGCTTATTTAACTTATATGCTGAGTACATCATGAGAAACTCTGGGCTGGAAGAAGCACAAGCTGGAATCAAGATTGCCGGGAGAAATATCAATAACCTCAGATATGCAGATGACACCACCCTTATGGCAGAATGTGAAGAACTAAAGAACCTCTTGATGAAAGTGAAAGAGGAGAGTGGAAAAGTTGGCTTAAAGCTCAACATTCAGAAAACTAAGATCATGGCATCCGGTCCCATCACTTCAAGGCAAATAGATGGAGAAACAGTGGAAACAGTGTCAGACTTTATTTTTTTGGGCTCCAAAATCACTGCAGATGGTGACTGCAGCCATGAAATTAAAAGATGTTTACTCCTTGGAAGGAAAGTTATGACCAACCTAGATAGCATATTAAAAAGCAGAGACATTACTTTGCCAACAAAGGTTCATCTGGTCAAGGCTATGGTTTTTCCAGTAGTCATGTATGGATGTGAGAGTTGGACTGTGAAGAAAGCTGAGCGTGGAAAAATTGATACTTTTGAAGTGTTGTGTTGGAGAAGGCTCTTGAGAGTCCCTTGGACTGCAAGGAGATCCAACCAGTCTATCCTGAAGGAGATTAGTCCTGGGTGTTCATTGGAAGGACTGATGTTGAAGCTGAAACTCCAATACTTTGGCCACCTGATGCGAAGAGTTGACTCGTTGGAAAAGACCCTGATGCTGGGAGGGATTGGGGGCAGGAGGAGAAGGGGACAGGAGGAGAAGAGGATGAGATGGCTGGATGGCATCACCGACTAGATGGACATGAGTTTGAGTAAACTTCGGGAGTTGGTGATGGACAGGGAGGCCTGGCGTGCTGTAATTCATGGGGTCACAAAGAATCGGACACAACTGAGCAACTGAACTAACTTGTGGGGACAGTATGGACCCAGGCTTGGGTAGAGAGATGTACAATTGTATGCTATGTGAAGAGGTAGCTAGTGATCCAGGTTGACTAGGATCTAGTGATGTGCTGATTTTCTCAATGATTTATTGCAATCTAGAAATTTTAAAGTGAATAATTTTGTGCAAATGGGGGAGGAGGGCAGGGTGAAGAAGAGGGAAAAATAGCTGACATTATTTTTTCTGATAGTAATCATAATAAACTCTGTAAAATTTAATCATATTTAATTCTCAGTTTAATCCTTTAGTGAAAGGACAAGGAAGTGAAATTACATAAAAGCAGACAGCAGAAGGGAGGGAGGAGCCGGGAGAGAGGCAGAATGGAATGAGGTTAGATGGCTGCAGTGTGCTGGGAAGAACATTATCCCATTGCTGGGGTTGCTGTGATTGTGTCTGATTAAGGTTGGCATAGAAAAGCTACTTAGGAGCTGGCAACTGTATAGAGGAAGGCAAAAGAAATAGACCTGATTTTAAGACACAGTCAGTTCACAAAGCTCCCAAGAAATGACTCAAATAAGTGTAATATGTGATTTGCCTAAGAATAGTGTATATAAACATCATTGCTTCTTGTGATAATAGGTCAAATTCTGTTCAAGAGCAATACTTTGCTCGTAATTAGAATGACTCTCAGAGAAATAAATATCAGTTTGCCTGAGGACTTTATTCCATTCTGTACATGTTTACTCCATTGTATGCCCCATCTCTAATAAGAAATTCAATTATGACACATCACTTTCATTTTTGACACTTTTATTTTTGACACTATTTTTAAAGGATTTATGAAATTAAAAAATGAATTACTTTTCCTTTTGCCAAAGATAGGCTGCACTGCAGTAAGTTCTAGAGAAATCTACTCAATGCTTTGATCAGAAAGAAGTTTTCCCCAAATTGAGATAATGAGCTTTAAGAAATGGAAAATCAATTTGGGTTGCTGTTCTTTGTGTAAGACAGTATATCTGAATGGAGATAACATAATCTTACATATTCAAATTATTAATGCAATTAATCATTAATGGTTCTGTGCCGTGTCATCAAATTGGAATCTAGAATAAGTTAAATTTGTTTTTAAGGTCTATTAATTTTCTAGCATTTTTCCAATTTAAGAATTATAGTAAGCAAAATCCCAACTTTTGATATTTTCTAAAAATTTTTACATTTGGTAGAATGCATTATTCTCTACTCAAAAAAAAAAAAGAAAAAGATTTTTCAAACCATTTAAATTGTGATTTAACAAAAAAAATCAATCTTCATGGAATTTCTAAGAATCTATTTACTTCATAAAGGAAGGCAATCTTTAACATGATAGCAGATAGGAAGGGAGAAATGGGAATGTCAGATTATGGGTATATACAATAGCGCAACGTTGCAGGGATGCGCGAACAGCCTTTATACTGAACAGATAATGTGGGAAGACTGAAATGCTCTAGCAAGGGGGATGTGCCCATTTTGAACAACTTGTTCAGGGAATTGGAAAGAGTACCAGAGCAATCTGTCTACACTGAAAAAATTGCTTGGCTTGGAACCAGTCATCCAACTTTTCTGCACCTCACTTTATTCATCTGCATTATTATTAATAATGGAGTTGGACCAGATGCTCATTATTGGAAGCTTAAAAAATGCAGAATACTGGATTATACCAAGATCTACTGAAGTAGAAATAGTATTTAACATAAGCTATGGATTCTTCCTATGTGTATCAAGTTTAAAAAGCACTATCTTAGATGGTTTTTACATTACCTTAAGTTGTACTTTTCTTTGTGTATCTCCTTCTTCTCTACAAATTCTCTCTTCAGCAAAGCAGGCAACAGGCTTTAGCAAAAGGTCAAAGTTTTCCTGAGTCTGGGAGTCAGACAAACTTGGGGTTCCTGGCTCACAGTTACTTTGTGGGACTCTGGATAACTGACTCCATCTTACTTAATCACAGTTTTCTTATCTTAGTAATGCATATTAATGTGTTCATCACATGTTTTCTGTGTTAATTAGTGTTTGTTGAGTCTCTGACACATATTTGAGGCTTAATAACTGGTAGCTTTAATTATTGCTATGATTCCAATCATTTTTACAACCCTGAATTTCCCTGCATAATTCATATTAGCTAAGGGATAAGTCTAACTAATAATGGTTTAATGATTAATCTCGCCATCTCTTTTTTTTGGAAAAAAAAAATATATATATATATATATATATATACACATATTTATTTATTTACTTTTGTCTGTGCTGGATCTTCATTGCTGCCTGGACTTTCTCTAGTTGTGGACAGCACGGGCTACTCTCTAGTTGCGTGTGTGGGCCTTTCACTGTGGCGGCTTCTCTTGCCGCAGGGCACAGGCTTTAGGGCACAGAGGCTTCAGCAGTTGTGGCGTGTGAGCTCAGTAGTTGTGGTTCCCAGGCTCAGGCTCCATGATTGTGGCACACAGATTTACTTGCTCCATGGTGTGTGGGATTTTCCTGGATCAGGGATTAAACCTGCATCTCTTGCATTGGCAGGCGGATTTTTTTTTTTTTTACCACTGAGCCACCAGAGAAGTCTTCCATCTCTTTCTATGCTTTCCTTTCAAAAGGAGAGTCTAAAAGGCTATTGGTCATGGAAGGACATTGTCCAAATGGCCTTCGAGTCTCCTCTCTTCTCATTTGCTTCTGGACTGTTACTGGAGTCTGGATAAGCATCCACACCCTGTCTTCCACTCTAGAATTATAGGGAGGAGGGATGATTCACTCTTGTGACCCAGTACTTGTCTCTGTGGCAGATCTTAGACCTACTTCCTCTGTTGCTAGTGAGGAAATAAAAAGTTTCCTGTCCCAGAAAGAGAGCTGATCTCTGATTTAAAGCTTGAAAAATATCTTCCATCAGGTATTATTCTGTTGCAGGTGAACTGAAAGAAGAGTCCAAATATTCTCAGTGTTTGCCATGTACACTGCCATTTTTGGAAGAAATTGACCCATCCCGGTCTTTCTCCATCTTAGCAGCCTTTGCTACCAAGGGGAAGTAACCAGTCACCGCACTATGAAGGTGGTTTAGTTGCTAAGTCATGTCCGACTCTTGTGACCCCATGGACTGTAGCCCACCAGGCTCCTCTGTCCGTGGGATTTTCCAGGCAAGAATACTGGAGTAGGTTGCCATTTCCTCCTCCAGGGGATCTTCCCAACCCAGAGATTGAACATGTGTCTGTGCATCGCAGGCAGATTCTTTACCACTGAGTCACCAGGAAGCCTAGACACTGAACTGGTCATATCCAATCTTATCTTGACTGTTGCCTGACCCCAGAGTAGGCTGGTTCCTAACTATTGGCATCTTGCATCAAGAAAACAAATGAAACTCCGCATCACATTATCTCCAAATTAGTTGAAGTCATAAATTGAAACAACATTATTTTGATGAATCTGAGATTTTCAAGTTAATTTAAAAATTTTAAGTACATTTTTAAATCTTTCATAAAGAAATTAATTATCTAGAGTTCTAGTGTTCAGTGTCTTCCCAGTTGCCAATGAAAAAAACAATATGACTCCTCATGTCTCTCTGTCTCAGTATTTATATATATATATATATTATTATTTAATACCACAAAATATTATTCAGTAGCCTTTTGCAACTGTTGAAAATACTGATTTGTAAATTTCTACAAATTGAGATATAAAAGGAAGCAATAAAATGAACCATCATTGTTCATGGGAAACAATATTTAATGACTTAAGAATCAAAAACATGGTATCTGAGAAGAATATTGCCACATTACTTAGTCTTTTCAATTACTTAAGGGCTGAAACTGCTCAAATATCTCCCATATTCTGAAGTGCTGTATTTTTCCAACATAGCATATTACAGCCTATAAACTTTGATGATATTTGTCTGTATGTTTTTCTTTTGATAGCATGGAGCAGAAGATGTTGAGAAGATTTATTTTCCTGAGCTTGAAAGGTGTTCATTGAAAGGGAGGACACACAGCCTCCTGGTTGTCTGCCCCGAGAAGACATCCTTGTGCTCTTCAACAAACTTATTAGTTTGCAAGAGCATGGAGAAGGGAATAGCAACCCACTCCAGTATTCTTGTCTGGAGGATCCCATGGACAGAGCACCCTGGTGGGCTACAGTCCATGGGGTCACAAAGAATGGGACACTCTGAGGGGCTAAGCACGCATGATATGCAGAGCTCTCTGAACAGAGTGGCTCAGTGGAGAGGTCCCTCTTGCTTGAGTATAAGGACAGTTGGTTTCTGATCCCACCAAGATAGTTGGCTAAAACTGCCTAATAGAACTAGAGCACAATGGATGATATCCAAGCCACCCAAGCTAACTCTTCCCTTTGGAAAATGGTGGTTTGTGTGGCCAGAATTTCTGTCTTTAGAATTCGCAAGTACATTTTCTGTGTATTTATGAAGACTCATCTCTATCAGGAAATTTGGATAACTGAACCCTAGTTGATGTGTTGCATAAACTGATTACTGCTCCCACTCCATGCACCTTCATCCTTGCAATAAACATATACAATTATGGATAAGCTGGGATTTTTATTTCTTGAGATCCTGGGTGGTCTAAATAACACATCTAATATACATCCTTTATAAATAACTTCAATTTCATACCATGTTATCTTGCATAAGCCACTATTATCCCAGAGCTTCAATGATCTATTAATATAAAATGAGGAAAATTATATCTATCTCTTAGTGATGCTTCAAGGACTAAATATGTTAATATGCTTAGAAGGTGCTCAGTTAATTAAACATGAATATAAGTCAAAAAATACAAGACTAAAACCCAGAAATGCTTTTGCCATTAATACCTTTACATTTCATGGTAAGACTGTTGAGACATTATTTCTTTCTTGCCATAGTGTTGCTGTTGTTTTTGTCATCAAATAACTCTGAGAGTCACTTTGTTATGGGTAATTAGCACGCTCATATGAAGAACCACTGGTTCCCTACACTGATAAAGTTTAAAGAAAGAGACAATAGGAAGCTGGTTGTTGAGTCAGGCTTCTATCTGAGGACTGCCAAGTTGGGATAAGCCTGCAGACCTTCCATGGTGCAAACAGAGGAAATGAGCTTTTAGTTAGGAGCCTGAGGGCTTGAGGAAAATGTTATTTGCTACATTTCTGAGATGTATTGCATAGAAAACAACTGAAACATTTATTGCTTCCAGCTGCTGCATATTCCAGTTTTGTTTGTACTTGACCAGTCCATTGGTGGATGCTGTTGCTCCTACCCAAACTCTCACACCTGGATTTCCTTAGAGCTACTCTTGTACTGTCACTTTCGAGGTGTCCTAGAATTATTTTGTAGTATAAGTATGGTTCGGAGTTACTTTGCCGAGTTGACGTCCAACATCAAATATTGGATAGCAATGGAGAATGCAGGGTAAAAAGCATTCAAATACATGCATTTAAATATGCTTTTCTATTTGTTTAAATGTCTTGTAGTTCATCTATTTTCTAAAAGGATTTGGGGTAACTAATGGTTTGGATACATACCCAAAATAAACACTTGAAATAAAAATTTTAATTTTAGATCTGCATGAAAAGAGAGTGAATGTTGCATCAGAAATTTAGGATTAGAAAGCTACTCTTAGTGCATTCAAAATTTATATCTGAATCCCAGGATGTAAGAGCAGAAAATGTTCACATAAATAGCTATCACACTCCTCATGTGGGGAAATAAAATGCCTAAATTCACCTGAACATGCAAAACTACTAAATATGTATTCTGTCCCCCAGTATTATATAATCCACAGATTATACATAAATGCATTCTGAGTCTAGGATTAAGATCTGTTGAATAATCATGTAAGATAATGTTGGCACTGCATTCCCAACCCCTAATCCATTAGTACAGTTCTGCACTTCCCTTCCCTGTACTTCCCCAAACACATTTCACTCCTTGGCTTTCAGAATGTTTTCAATGGCTAGATCTAAGGCTCTCCTTCAGCCCACTGCCCTAGGCCTAGTTTATGTGGCCCAGCACTCCCCTGTGGGAATATTAAATTTCAGTTCCCTCATCCCTGCTAGGGACAGCTCTGCGGAGTACCCCATACTTCAGGGTTCCCTTGCCGGGTCAGCTGGGAGCTACCCTCGATGGGACTTTTGCCAGAGACCCCATCTTTGTCTCTAGCATGATGTATACTCTTGGGGAACACTTCCTGAATAAATTATTTGTGCACAGAATCTCTTTTCCTCTTTGTAAGATCAGCTTCTGGGAAATTCAGTCTAGCACAATAATTGATGAACTCTAAAAAGCTCTCAAGTCCTCTCTTGGAGCTGAGGCACGGCAATAAAGTTCAGGTATACCTCAACTTGATTGGTTTCTCAGAGTTGAGGAACCCAATCTTCCAGTGTTAAAAAGAAAATATGTTTAGAAATTTTAAGGAATATAGCAAGGTCATTTGTAATTTTTTTAAGTCTGAAGATAGGATAGTTTTTTCTTTCCCAGGAGAAACAGGACAGAGCAATGAGCTAATTAGGAGAAATGGATATGATAATAGTGATTCTGCATCAGAAGAGACTGGCTCTTAGAACTGCCAACTTTTTAACAGATAATTAACGGGATGTTTTAAAGAAGATCCTGATCCCGGATTCTACCTAGGAAAACAATAAAGTCTATAAACTGTAGGCAAATCATCTGAACTGACCCAGCAAGCATATGTTTTTTGGGTTTTTTTTTTTTTTTACCAAAGCTTTGTTGTTTAGTTGCTAAGTTGTCCAACTCTTTGTGACGCCATGGACTGCAGCAAGCCAGGCTTCCCTGTCCTCCACCATCTCCTGGAGTTTGCTCAAGCTCTTGTCCATTGAGTTGGTGATGCCATCCAACCATCTCAAATCTCTGTCTCCTCGTTCTCCTCCTGTCTTCAATCTTTCCCAGCATCAGGGTCTTTTCCAATGAGGTGGCTCAGAGGCAAAAGAATCTCCAAATCTGCTTTTTTATTGGCCTCAAAATCTGTCATCAGGTGTCATTATATCCAATTTAGTTTTCTATGGAACATTATTTATAATTAAAATATTTCAGAATATGTATATTTATATGATTCATAAAAGGTCTCACATTTCTGCTATAATTGGCTTGGTTCCCTACCTCCTATTTATTCCCACAGAGAACCACTAATATTGGTATTTCGTGTATTCTTCTGAAGTTTCTTTGTGTAAACATAAGCAGATAAAAATAAGATTTCTTATCCTTTCCAGTGCCCTGATGCCCAGGTATAGAGCAGTTCAACGGGATTGCAACTTATGAGTAAATGTTGCTATGAGACTGTAGAGACGACTCTTCCAAGAGTGCTGATCAGGATGCTGAGACTTCTCTAGACCTCAATTTCTTCTTCGTAATTAGTTCCTCTTGCAGGAGTAACAGCAGGGGAGTATTTGTACTGGCACCTTATGCATTTCCTAGAGGACACACATTGGATGTTAGCTTCCCATTTAACTTCTGATGGCAATGAATTAAGATGGACCCTGTGGATGAGCATGTCCAATTGTTATTTCCTGACGTGTGACACTGACCTATTCAATTCCACATGTCAGTTTTCACTCTGTATTGGATTGGCCAAAAATTTCGCTGGGGACATCTTACAGAAAAAACCTGAATGAAGTTTTTAGCCAACCCTATATTTTGTGGCATCAGTTATTAAGATCTGAATGTACTCTGTATATTCGCCAAACATCTTTTTTCCTAAACAAAAAGGAGAGAAGCAAATTAATATGATGTGGAAAGAGAAGTTTTTCATGCATAGCCCCTTAGGCTTTCTCTTTGAACCCTACATAGAGTGGAGAATTAAATATTAATTTTTAAAGACGGCAAGATTCTTTTTACTCTCCCTCAAAAGTAATTTTTATGTTTTAACTAGAAATTGTTAAGTTATAAAAGTTCAGTTCAGTTCAGTCACTCAGTCGTGTCTGACTCTTTGTGACCCCATGGACTGCAGCACGCCAGGCCTCCCTGTCCATCACCAGCTCCCAGAGGTTACTCAAACTCATGTTCATTGAGTCAATGATGCCATCCAACCATCTCATCCTCTGTCATCCCCTTCTCCTCCCGCCTTCAATCTTTCCCAGCATCAGGGTCTTTTCAAATGAGACACTTCTTCGCATCAGGTGGCCCAAGTATTGGAGTTTCAGCTTCAACATCAGTCCTTTCAATGAATATTCAGAGTTGATTTCCTTTACAATGGACTGGTTAGATCTCCTTCCTGTCCAAGGGACTCTCAAGAGTCTTCTCCAACACCACAGTTCAAAAGCATCAATTCTTTGGTGCTCAGTTTTCTTTATAGTCCAACTCTTACATCCATACATGACTACTGGAAAACCATAGCATTGACTAGACAGCCTTTGTTGGCAAAGTAATGTCTCTGCTTTTTAACATGCTGTTTAGGTTGATCATAGCTTGTCTTCAAAGGAGCAAGCGCCTTTTAATTTCATGGCTGCAGTCACCATCTGCAGTGATTTTGGAGTTCCCCCAAAATAAAGTTTCTCACTGTTTCCCAATCTGTTTGCCATGAAGTGATGGGACTAGATGCCATGATCTTCATTTTTTGAATGTTGAGTTTTAAGCCAGCTTTTTCACTCTCCTCTTTCACTGTCATCACGAGGCTCTTTAGTTCTTCTTCACTTTCTGCCATAAGGGTGGTGTCATCTGCATATCTGAGGTTATTGATATTTCTCCTGGCAATCTTGACTTCAGCTTGTGTTTCATCCAGCCTGGCATTTCTCATGATGTATTCTGCATATATGTTAAATAAGTAAGGTGACAATATACAGCCTTGATGTACTCCTTTCCCAATTTAGAACCAATCTGTTGTTCCATGTCCAGTTCTAACTGTTGCTTCTTGAACTGTGTAGGATTTCTCAGGAGTCTGGTTAGGTGGTCTGGTATTCCCATCTCCTTAAGAATTTTCCACAGTTTGTTGTGATCCACACAGTCAAAGGCTTTGGTGTAGTCAATAAAGGAGAAGTAGATGTCTTTCTGGAACTCTTATTTTTTGATGATCCAGTGGATGTTGGCAATTTGGTCACTGTTTCCTCTGCCTCTTCTAAATCCAGCTTGAACATCTGGAAGTTCATGGTTCATGTGCTGTTGAAGCCTGGCTTGGAGAATTCTGAGCATTACAATGCTAGTGTGTGAGATGAGTGCATTGTGCGGTAGTTTGAACATTTTTTGGCATTCCCTTTCTTAGGGATTGGAATGAATACAGACCTTTTCCAGTCCTGTGGCCACTGCTCAGTTTTCCAGATTTGCTGGCATAGTGAGTGCAGCACTTTCACAGCATCATCTTTTAGGATTTGAAATAGCTCAACTGGAATTCCATCACCTCCACTAGCTTTGTTCGTAATGATGCTTTCTAAGGCCCACTTGACTTCGCATTCCAGGATGTCTGGCTCTAGGTGAGTGATCACACCATCATGGTTATCTGGGTCATGAAGATCTTTTCTGTATAGTTCTTCTGCATATTCTTGTCACCTCTTCTTAATATCTTCTGCTTCTTTAGGTTCATACCATTTCTGTCATTTATTGTGCCCATCTTTGCATGAAATGTTCCCTTGGTATCTCTAATTATCTTGAAGAAATCTCTAGTCTTTCCCATTCTGTTGTTTTCCTCTGTTTCTTTGCATTGATCACTGAGGGAGGCTTTCTTATCTCTCCTTGCTATAAATGTAATACATAAGTATTTTATCATTGTTAAAAATCAATTACACAAGAAAACTAAGAAGTTAGGATGTGGTGACTCTTCCAGTTGCTGCAGACTTTATCCCCAGAGGGAACCACAGCGATCAGTTTTGTCTTTGTCCTTCCAGACACTTTTCCTGGACATTTGTACATTCGTGCCGCTATGGGCATTGTAGGTTCGATGTGCTCGTTGTCATGAATGGAGTCATACTCTGCAAAATGATCTCCCTACATTTACCACATAGAGATAAAATTAGAATTTTTTAATATCATAATATATACATCTGAACCTAGTATTCTGACCGTTGGCAAACTGCTTTACGTCTCTTCATCTTCAGTTCAGTTCAGTTCAGTCGCTCAGTCGTATCCGACTCTTTGCGACCCCATGAATCGCAGCACGCCAGGCCTCCCTGTCCATCACCAACTCCTGGAGTCTACTCAAACCCATGCCCATCGAGTTGGTGATGCAGTCCAGACATCTCATCCTCTGTTGTCCCCTTCTTGTCCGGCCCCCAATCCCTCCCAGCATCAGGGTCTTTTGCAATGAGTCAACTCTTCGCATGAGGTGGCCAAAGTATTGGAGTTTCAGCTTCAGCATCAGTCCTTCCAATGAACACCCAGGACTGATCTCCTTTAGGATGGACTGGTTGGATCTCCTTGTAGTCCAAGGGACTCTCAAGAGTCTACTCCAACACTTTATCTATATGGTGACCATCATAATGAAACATACCACACTGGGTTATTGCAAGGATTGCTTGAGGTAGTGCTTGTGAAATGCCTATAGCCCCTCCACCTCTTCAAAAGTTTGCTGGATATTTGTACTTTTCACCTTATAAATTGCTTATTCATGTCCTGATTTTATTTTTCTACATGTATATTTTTCTTATTGACCTATATGCTTTCTATTGACCTACATGTTTTATATTGTTAGCTAATTAGCCTTATGTGTATCACATGTATGCAACATTTTGTTTTCACAGCTTGATTATTTTCTTTTGACTTTATTTATGGTGTTTGAATTTTCGCCTATGGGCAAAAATGTTATTTCATTTAAGATTATATATGTGGCACAGTTATATAAAACATCCCTCATAAATTTGTATTCTATCAAGTAGATAGGAAATTTACAAGTAGATATACTGTATCATGTCAGTGAGTGTCTTGGAAATGCCAGGTACTTTAAGGGAAAAGATAGAGAAGGAAAGGAGCGAAAGCTGCTTTGAAGTGGTGATATTTGAATGAAGATCATAACAAATGAAAGAACACTCCATGGAAATGCCTGTTAAGAGTTCCAGGCATCTTTAAAAAAACTAAAATAGAACTACCGTATTATCCAGCAATTCCACTCCTGGGAATATACCCAGAGAAAACCATAATTGAAAAGGACACATGTACCCCAGCATTCATACGTGCTCCATCACTAAGTTGTGTTCCACTCTTCTCGACCCCATGGACTATAGCCCATCATGCGCCTCTGTCCATGGGATTTCCCAGGCAGGAATACTGGAGTGGGTTGCCATTTCCTCCTTCAGGGGATCTTCCCAGGGGTCAAATCTTCTTTGTCTCCTGCATCGGAAGGCAGCTCTTTACTGCTGAGGTGCCAGGAAAGCCCTTGCAGCACTATTTACAGTCACCAGCACAGGGAAGCAACCTAAATGTCCATTAGCAAAGGAATGGATAAAGAAGATGTGGTATGTATATACAACGGAATATTACTCAGCCATAAAGGAATGAAACTGGGTCATTAGTAGAGAGTTGAATGGACCAGGAGATTGTCATACAGAATGAAATAAGTCAGAAAGAGAAAAACAAACATCATATATTAACACACATATGTGGAATCTAGAAAAATAGTATAGATGATCTTATCTGCAAAGTAGAAATAGAGACACAGATATAGAGAACAAATGTGTGGATTCCATGGGGGTGGAGGGGAATAAGAGAAATTAGGAGATTGGGATTCATACATATATACTATTGAACCTATTGCCAGGAGAAATATTTGATATTAATAATATCAAGATTGCTGGGAGAAATATCAATAACCTCAGATATGCAGATGACACCACCCTTATGGCAGACAGTGAAGAGGAACTAAAGAAGCTCTTGATGAAAGTGAAAGAGGAGAGTGAAAAAGCTGGCTTAAACCTCAACATTCAAAAAATGAAGATTGTGGCATCCAGTCCCATGATTTCATGGCAAATAGATGGGAAAACAATGGAAACAGTGAGAGACTTGGTTTTCTTGAACTCCAAAGTCACTGCAGATGGTGACTGCAGCCATGAAATTAAAAGACGTTTGCTCCTTGAAAGAAAAGCTATGACCAACCTAGACAGCATATTAAAAAGCAGAGACATCACTTCGTCGATAAAGGTCCATCTATTCAAAGCTATAGTTTTTCCAGTAGTCATGTATGGATGTAAGATTTGGACTACAGTGGTGCTGGAGAAGACTCTTGAGAGTCCCTTGGATGGCAAGGAGATCCAACTTGTCCATCCTAAAGGAAATCAGTCCTGAATATTAGTTGGAAGGACTGCTGTTAAAGCTGAAATTCCAATACTTTGGCCACCTGATGTGAAGAGCTGACTCATTTGAAAAGACCTTGATGCTGGGAAAGACTGAAGGCAGGAGGAGAAGGGGATGATAGAGGATGAGATGGTTGGATGGCATCACTGACTCGATGGACATGAGTTTGAGCAAGCCCTTGGAATTGGTGATGGAGAGGTAAGCCTGGCATGCTGCAATCCATGGTGTCGCAGAGTCAGACACGACTGAGTGACTGAACTAACTGACTGATTGACGCTATGTGTAAAATAGACAACTAAAGAGAACATATTGAATAGCACAAGGAACTCTACTTAATGCACTGTGACAATCTAAATGGGAAGGAAATCTAAAAAAGAGTGAATATATGTATATGTATGGCTGATTCATCTTGCTCTACAGTGGGAACTAACAAAACATTGTAAAGCAACTATAATCTAATAAAAATTAATTTAAAAAGAGTTCCAGGCAGATGGGACAGCAAATGCAAATCCTCACTCAGGCACAGGTATGATATGTTCTGGAACCAGAAAGGGCCCCTGTCACTTGAACATTAGTGAGCAAATGGGAATAAGCAACAAGTGGAATTGAATAGGTTGATCAGATCACATATGGTCTGAAAGGCTGTAGGAAGACTTGTGTTTTTTTTTTTCCTGTATGTTAAGAGAAATTATTGGAAGATTTCCAGCAGGGAAGTGACTTGGTATGTTTTTAGGAGTTACTACCCTCACTACCCAATCATCTGAGTATGAGATAATAGTGACCTGGACTAAGGTAGTAGGAAGGAAATTGATAAGAAGTAGTTGTATTTGGCTAGTTTGAAAGTAGAAATTTGTTATGAAATAATGGGGAAGAGAGAAAAGAGAGACTCATAGCTGATGCCAAAGGTTTTAGCTTGAGCAACTGACTGTATTATTTACTGAGATATAGAAGAAAAAGTGAAGGATAGATTTATAGAAGGGGATCAAGTTGTGTTTGACATATTATTTGTGAAATGACTATGAGGTATGCAAGTAGAGTATCAAGTAGACAATTAAGTATGGAAGTCAGAAGAGAACAGAGCAGGGCACATAAATGTGAAAATCACTAGTGTGTGGATGGTATTTAAAGTCACATTACTGTATGAGATCACTTAGAGTTTAATGACAGTGAGGAGATGAAGACCTAGAGAACTCCAACATTTAGAGATCAGAAGGAGGTGGTAAATTCAACAAAGATGAGCAAAATTGGCTTACAAAGTAGGAAGAAAATCAGAATCATATTGTGTCCTGCAAACCAACTGTGCCAACTATTTCTACTGTGTTTAATACTCCTGAGAAGTTGAGTGATAGGAGGACTGAAATGAAACAGTGGGTTTAGGATTACGGAGCACTTGTGGGTTTAGCAGTAGGATTTTGAACAGAGAAGCACAAGGAACAATAGCCAGATTAAATAAGAAATAACACACCATCATTTCTCTTCAGAGCATCTTCATTTTGAATATAATGGCAAAGTTCTCCTCTCTGCAAAGATTCTATAAAATCATGATAAAGGACATTACAATGGAACTATTTTAGACCCAATTTTGGCTGAGGCACTATAATGACAGATGCGCAACCCACAGTGAGACATGGGAGATAAAAAAAGGTTGTATCAGAATATTGGTTTCCATCATTGGTTGATTACTCACCTCTAACAGATCTTGGATAGGCTAAGAAAATAGATCAGAAATTCGAATAGAATTTTTAGATAGAGTCTTGGTGTTCTATGGTTTATCCAAACTGCAAAAAGCAAAGTGCTTTTCCTTTTTTTTTCAGACAAATAAAGGGGATGCAAGAAAAGAACTTGGAGAGCTTAATATTGGGTTGGCCAGAAAGTTCAGGTTTTTCTGTTAAAATGGTACAGAAAAGTCCAAATGCACTTTTTGGCCAACTCAATACATTCCCTTCCTATGGCCATCTGACTCGTGCCTGAGAAAACTCCAAGGGCAAGTTCTGGGCTGCCTTTCTGGGGCTCATAGAAGGGAGGTTGTTGTGGCTTCAGAATTGTGCTACACTCAGAAGTTCAGCGGGGCAAAGCTGTGCATTTCTCTTATGCCCCAAAGACATCATTTCTGAAGAAAGGTTGTGAGCTTGTCTTTGTTCTTGCCTAAGTCTTATATCAGTTAGACTTTGCTGTGTAAGAAACCAACCAAAAATTTAGTGGCTTAACACAGCAAATGTTTGTTATTTTAATGCATCAACCACATGACTATTCTGGGGTCAGTTGGCAGGTTGGCTGGGGCTGGATTGCCTAGAATACCTTCATTCCTATGTCTGGTCATTGGTGTTAGCTGGTGTGATGATAGGGACATCTCTCACCATTAGTAGGCCAGCCAGCACCATTCTCGTAGTAGTGGTCACAGGGAGCACTGAAAGTTTCAAAGAGTAAGTCTTCCTTATGCCCCTCAATTACTTGAAAAACTTTTCTTTGTATAGGTGTTGTATGTTAACTGAAAATTTTATTCCTATTATTTATATTTTTGTTCATATTACTATCAACAATAACATAATAGTGAAGTTAACATTTACTTTTCTATATTTGTTAGCAATTTATTTTGAAAATAGTTTTAGAAATGTCATGGATGATTATGGAAAAATAAAATGCACCAATTAATTTTCAGTTTATTGAATATGATACCTATCCTTAAGACCTGCTCAGTCATTTTTTTAATTTGGATTCTCTGTTTTAGCTCTCCCTTTGTGCTGAGCTCACAGAGATGAGGTTGTTCCCAACTATTTTGCTTCTATCTATTCCCATTTACAATTTTTGCAGTTTTATTTTAATGGTCTATAATTTGATGCATAAATGTTATTGATCCGGTAGTTAATGTGGTTTGCTCTGATTGATGATTATAAAATTTCTTTTTTTTTCTCAGTTCATAATCATTGGGTTGAACTCAAGCTTATAAGTCCCTACTTAACATTCTTATTTTAATAATGTGTGCTAATTTGCTTCAGTTGTGTCGAACTCTTTGCGACCCTATGGACTGTAGCCCACCAGGCTCCTGTCCATGGGATTCTCCAGGCAAGTATACTGGAGTGGATTGCCATGCCCTCTTCCAGGGACTGTTCCCAACCCAGGTATCGAACCCACATCTCCTATATCTCCTGCATTGGTTGGCAGGTTCTTTACCACTAGCGCCACGTGGGAAGCCCTTATTTTAATAATAGATTGTTCCAAACTTGGTGAAAGTTTGGTAATTCACACTTTTTCATAATTCAGACAAAACTTAAGATACAGTTATATTTAATTAATGAATTATTTTTATAAAATATTTAAATCATTTATCAAATTATAAACATATTCAATTATTAATCAAATGTTCAAATTATAAGGATTAACCTTGCAAAAATTCCAAGAGAATAAATTTTTCTAGTATTTTGGAAGTTATATTTTATTTGCAAATAGATATTTAAATAACTACACTCTGCACTTGCCCTAAGAACATTTTCTTCTTTGAAAGAGAATCTTGGGGTCAAAGATTTTGCTGAAAACCATATAAAATATTGAATAGTTTATATATTAGAGTAAGTGACACATATCAAAGTTTTTGTCCTCCCTGCAACAAGCACCACGCAAATATTACTACCATGCTAGTTACAAATCAATATGACCTATCGAAATAGTTATATAACCATTATTTTCTCAGCATGTATTCTGTGCACTTAACATTGTACTCAGCATTTCTGTACATTATGTAAAATGTTATGTGAAGCAAGTATCCTTATTTTTACTTACAGATGGAAGAATTGAGGCTCACAGATGAAATGTGACTTCTCAAGGTTACACAGCTACTAAGTAGCAGAAGGAGAATTTGGACCAGGTCAGTTGGATGCCAAAGAGCGTACACGTCATCAACTTTGCTCTTATGTTTAATATTCCCTTCCTGGGAAACAATGCGAGTGAATAAAGGATGTCAGCTTAATAAGGAAGAAATATATTTACAAAAAGCAATTTAACAGTATTTAAGTATGTGAACTGGGGTTTTTACTAGATCAGCTAGGTCTTTTGGCAAGGATAAAGTAAGGAAGTTTCACTATTAGCATTTTTGTATTATAATATTGGGGATTGAATGGTTTTAGAACTTGAAGTGCATCCCAATATTCTAAAAATGTTGATTTTCTCTGAAAATAAAAAACAGTGATCTAAACGGTTTGCAGAGTTTTCAATATAACTACAGTATGCAAATATATGATATGTAAATATATCTATCTGGTGGCTGAGACGGTAAAGCATCTGTCTGCAATGCGGGAGATCTGGGTTGGATCCCTGGATCGGGAAGACCCCCTGGCAAAGGCAATGGCACCCCACTCCAGTATTCTTGCCTGGAAAATCCCATGGATGGAGCAACCTGGTAGGCTACAGTCCATGGGATCACAAAGAGTCGGACACGACTTAGCGACTTCACTTTCACTTTTCATCATATATCAAAATAGATGATTATCAAATATTGATTAAAATGTAAAAACTCTGCCATGAAAGTCTTAAATGATAGTCAAATCTCCAGGAGAGGAAATGGGAGCATTGGCATTCAGTGACCGCCCCCCCAGTCCACGGCCAGTCCACGGGGTTAGGGGAGTTTTTTCCTCCCAAGGTTGTCTTATGAGCGGCACTAAATTCTGCTGGCTGGTCACTGGTGCCCTCTGCAGGACAAATGCGTGCTCTACAGTCCTACTGTGTTTGCAACGGAAGCACGGAGGCAAATTGCCTCCTACAGTGGCATTTTACGGCTGTTAGCCAACGTGACGCTAATGACACGTCTCCCAGCCTTCAGCAGGCTACCCCGGGCTCTTTGCATAGCATTGGTCATGGGGGGAATTGGAAGTGTCAAAGAACCTGTTTTCCTAATGCCCTTCAGTTGTTTTTTAAATTTCTTCTGCATATAGGTGTTATGTAACTATAACACTCATAATACAACACTCATATAACGACTTTTTACATTGTTCAGTTAATTCAAGATGATTATTTTTAAAAGGGGGAATAGGAAACAGACCTGGTGATGGCAAGAGTGGATTTTTCTTTAAAATTTAAAGAACTTAATATCTTCCTGATTGGTTTATTGTAAGACAAATAAGTTGTGTAAAGCACATGGCAAACAGGACCTCTGAAAGAATTATCACTCTATCAATTAAGTTTTAAAATTTTATGTGGGAACAGAGCAAGCTAGGGTGAGGATGGAATGGCTGGGGATTATGGAAAAAGCAGGCAATGTGGAAAAAGTTTCTACATAGTCTTCAATGAAAATATGTCTCAGTAAATATGTTTTGTATAAAAAATTGAAAAACGGACACAAAATATAAACACATGTTTCAAGCATAATAAAGAAAAGCCATGTAAGGTCAATGTTAGGCATTTTTTTTTTTTCTTAATGAGAAACCTAAGCTTGCAGTCTTTGCTCAGGGTCAGACTTAAGCTGTTGGTTAGATTTATTTACAACCTTTTTCTTGACAGTTTTCTGACATGGACTAATTCGGAACTCCTTGACTCTTGGTAAAGAGACAAGCTCTAGTTTTTTCCTCTTCACTGTGTATAGAGGATAACAGCATCCTAACGCTACTAAGGGCTCCCCAGGTGGCTTAGTGGTAAAGAATCTGCCTGTCAGTGCAGGAGACGCAGGAGACGTGGGTTCGATCCCTAGGTCAGGAAGATCCCCTGGAGAAGGAAATGTCAGCCTACTCCAGTATTCTTCGCTGGGAAATCTCATGGATAGAGGAGCCTCTTAGGCTACAGTCCACGGGGTCACAAAGAGTCAAACATGACTGAGCAACTAAACAACAAATTCCACTAAGGTTTTTGTTTTGTTTTTTAGGCTAAATAAGAAATTCATGTAAAAACACCTAAGACTTATCATGCTGGACATGGTCATAAGTTCTTCACATATAATAACTTGACTCTCACAACAATCTTTCAACAAAGGACTATTTTCCTCATTTTTCAAAAGAGGAAAGCAAGGTAGAAAAAATTTTAATAAATAGCCTAAGTTGGACACAGTTTATAAGTGCTGGACCCAAATCCATCTTGGGCAATCTGATTCCAATTATCTATGTGCTTTATCACATATTCAATCTTGGCATGTTTTTATAAAGTGATATTTAAATTAAGGCATTGTTATAAGGACTGATACTAATCGGGTCATTATTTCTCACACTCAGCTAAACTGAGTTAATATGAACAGCATGGGCCCATTTAGAATGATCAAAATTAAACATTATTCTTAGAGGTCTGGGTAGCATAATTTTGGCACCATTTATACTGGAATGGGATATGGTGTTTCTCTTCTGTTAAACAGGTTTGATTTTCTTTGGTTGCTTAAATTTTTCTGTAACTTTATGCCACAAATGTGCATCCTTACTTATAGCATGGTACCTTAGGGTATGATGTTTAGATCAGGTTATGATATTTAGATATTTAATTAAAATGTTTTTGTTTTTTTGAAAGTAAACTTAGATTAAATGTCTTTCTACAGTACTCAAAAAACAGGATCTGTGTATATATTTGGAATTATTAAATAATTTAATTATCTTAGTCTATTTGTGCTGCTATAACAAAATACCATAGACTGGGTGGCTTATAAACAGGAATTTATTTCTCACAGTTTTGGAGGCTGAGAAGTCCTAGATTTACCATCATATTAATGGGATTTCAGATGGGAGGAGTGATAAATAAAGTGGTTATTAAATCATAGCAGAAGCCACATAATGCTTAAGCAAGAGATGATGTAAGAAGAAACTTTAAAAGAAAGAGAATGCCTATTGTCATCAGACCAATGAACTGTAGGTCTAGAAGTCTTTCTTTTACAAATCAGTGTTTACGAAGCAAGGTAGAATAAATTAATTTTCTAAAATTATGTAATTGTCAGTATCAGTCCAGAATGAGTGGCAATTCTAGCTGGAGTGATTTTTTACTTCTTATCTGTTAACATCTGATTTTAAGGGTACATAATGACTGTTTTTGCTTAGGACTTGGTGCACCTGGCACCTTTAGCTAACTCAGGTCAATAAAGGCTTAATAAGGTATTTTATTTTTAGTTGCCCGACTCTTGCCCTGCACTTGCTGTACTTTTTTTCTTTTTTTAATTTTTTTTTTTTTTTTTGCTGTACTTTTTTTCATCCTCTTCAGTGACAGGGCAGATAAGAGCTTGGAGGCTTTCTACTAAGCACATTTCAAAATATCAGACCAAGCTAATACTAGTGCAATTTTTCTTTTCCAGCCAGAAAGTCTTATCTGGAAAAAATAGTTATCTTTTAAACTCTTTTTATGAATAATTTTTATGAATAATTTATTTTGAAATATTTTATTTGATCATATTACAGTTCAGTTTTAGCTAGAGCTAGTGGTAACTCTGAGCTTCCCAGGTGGTGCTAGTGGTAAAGAACCTGTCTGCCAGTGCAGGAGACTTAAGAGACGTGGGTTCAATCCCTGGGTCAGGAAGATCCCCTGGAGGAGGGCATGGCAACCCACTCCAATATTTTTGCCTGGAGAATTCCAAGGACAGAAGAGCCGGGTGGGCTATAGTCCATAGGGTCACAAAGAGTCGGACACGACTGAAGAAACTTAATATGCATGCAACAAGAACTCTAGGCTGCTGTTTTTATTTTTCAAAATTTGAAATGTGAGTTTGAACTGTTTTACCCAAAAGAAAATAAAATATAATTTACAAATACAAAATCATAATTTTCTATTTCTGACAATAAGTAACAAGGGCACTTATTCCTGAAGTATTTCTGTATGTTTGGACATTTTTTTCAGCTGTAGAATTACAAAGGACATTATACAATGTCTTACTTCACTAATGTACCTGAGGTTATATGACAATGAGTGTTTTGTTAGTCTGCCAACACTATGGGCTTTAGGTTTTGAGGAATGAAGTAAAAATGGCAAGCCTAGACTAAAACTCCTTTTCAGTTGATACTTCATAAGGAAATTAAAATTCTAAATCTGTCAAAATTTTTCTCTAACACTATTACCTATAAAGTTTTATTGAGGTTGTGTTTTCAGATGTAATGCTTTCTCATATTATAAATTCAGAAATACTCAAAGTTGGAAGAGACCCAACTCAGCCAGCTAACCCTGGTCAGGTAAGTGAAGACATTGAGAGTTTAAATGGCTGTCTCAAATAGGTGCACAACCAATTACTGGCAGCCTTGATGATATTTCACAAATTTTTAATATGTTGTAGTTTTATTCTCATTCAGCTCAAGATATTTAAATTTTTTCTTATAATTTCTTTGACATCTGATTATTTAGAAATACTATTTATTTTCTAGACATTTGGGAATTTTGCAGATAGCTCTCCTTTGTTAATTTGTGATTCAATTCCACTTGGGTCAGAGAAAATAGTTTGCATGATTTCATTTGTTTCCAATATACTGAGAGTTTATTTAAGGCTCAGGATATAGTCTATTTTAGTAAGAATTCTATGTACGTTTCAAGAAAGCCCATCTTTTGCTCCTGTTGGAAGTCACCCAGGGAGGATGTTACTGAACTTGCTAAGTCGCTTGTGCTGCCTGCAGAACTTTCTGGGAAGAAGTCCATGGATGTGTCATGGAAGCTCACTGGGAGTAAGTTCAGCTGTGTGTCCCACTTGTCAGCTGAACGCTGAAAAAAAAAAAAAAAAAAAAAAAAAAAAAAAAAAAGCACAGGGGAATTATAAGAGAAGGTCCTTCCTACTCCTGCTGTGTCCCTCAGGGTGACGCTACTGGCAAAGCTTACCATCCAGACGGCTGGAAAGAGAAATGATTTTAAGATTCAGCTCCACAGGCCATACAATCAAGAATGGATTTGGAACTGAGAGGCAGTAAGCTGGTAGCTGGCATACTGAAACTTCTTTCTAATAAAATAGATCTTATTTTCTTTTGCATTGTATCAGTAACAACCATCAACAACAGACTAGGAATTAAAATCTTTGGAATGGCCACCGAATAAGTAGAATCATATTTCCTGTCATTTGTGTCTTTAATTTTCATTGACATAAAATTAAGCTGTCTTATAAATAAGTGGATTTATCAGTAGATGGTGCTGTTTGCCTTATATTTTAATTTTTTCCAGAGAATTTAAAGTATTTTTATTTCCCTTTAACAGTTATATACCTTTTAAAAGTTACAGAATACAACTTATATTTAAGCAATTTACAAAAATATTTAAATTTAAGTTATTTGACAAACTAGGCAGGCTTTCACAGAGCAATAAAAAATGCAAATAGGAAAAAATGCTAACAGTGAAGCTTCAGAGAAGTACACGTTCTGACAGCTGTCATTAAGTCAGTTCTTAATTCTAAGTTCCTTAGTATAAAAACTACAGTAAAACTTATGGATAATACCAAAAATTACTCACAATACCTTTGTTGAATTGATTTTTCAGGTGAGTGACATCAGGAAAGTGGATGGAGCATTAAAAACAGCTTTCTCCAAAATGCGTACCTAATCAATCATGAGTTTTAGTATAAGAGATGCAGTTCAATCGGAGAAATAGAAAACATTGTTGCCTAGAGTTTTGATGAAGTGTAAATAGTCAATTGATTGTACTAAAGATGAGAGTTGGACATATGCTAAAGATGGGAATTGGACATGTTTTACCCCTGAACGGAAATAAGAATGGGTTTGAGAAGTCATATGTAAACTTTCATTGGCTTAGAAACTTCAGTGATAAATGCTTTATTAAATATTATTTTCTATTTTACTCAAAATATATAGTTTCTCGTATTAAGAAAAGGCATATCATTTTGCTTTGAGAGTGCATACCATTTATATGCCAAAAGTTGACTTTTAAGATTTAACTTTATAAGGTTTATAGAGACCTGTGGACTCAGGTTACATTATCCTTTCTGATGCTTTTCCTGGATACATTATTCTTTCTGACAGCATTGTCTTAGTTAATTTGGGAGAGTTTTCAGTGGAATACATTGATCGTTTGTCTTCCAATTTACAAACACTCAATTTGTATATAAATAACCTCTATCTATAAACATGTGCCTCTACCACACTTCATTTCCCCTTGAGTCTGTCATTGCTGCTCTTGGCATTGTGGAACCAAACCCTTTGTGTGCTTTCTCTTTCCCTTCCTTTCTCTTCCCTTTCTTTTCATTCCTAAATATTTTTTCCAGAACAATTTAGTCCTAAAGCTTTAGACAGGGCGGAGAAATGTAGGGAGGAAAGAGAGACAGGCAGACAGAGAGAGAGGGCGAGAGAGGAAGAGAGACTGAAGACGACAAGGCCATCTGCCTTCAAGGGCAACTTGGTGCAAAGCCTGAACAGAGACGAAAGGAAGCTGAACTCAGAGGGCGCTCAGCCCGCGGCGTCGTAGGGGAGTTAGGAGAGCATCGGGCAGGGAAGAGATCTGACGTGGGGGCTCAGCCCACTCAGGCTGAGGAGGAAATACGCGTGGGAGGAAGGAGGCACAGGATGGAAGCCTGAGTGGGCTGAGCAGGGTGACCCTGCCCACCCAGCGTGCAGTGTGTGAACCTGAGGTCCCGGTGTGAATGGCATCCCCACAGCGGGGCAGCATGACCTTGTGTCCAAGCCCAAGCAGGGTGGTGAGGGCACACACGTGGCAGTGGGCGATGGCCTGGATGCAGAATCACAGTCTGCAAAGCACATCACTGAGCATCTGAGGCGGTCCCGTGAGGGGTGGTGGACCTGAAAATGGGTCTCAGCACACTTGGATTTAAAACAGCAGACTGAATGCACGACAAATCAAATTTGCCCACTAGGATGAAATCTTTGCTCTTATTGTTATCATACAACGTCATCCTATGATGTTAATACCTGTCTTCAGCACTGGATTTTATGAAGTTCCACATTTTACAGTATCTCAACTCAGGAAATGTCATTGAGAAAGCAAGGGATGTTCTTGGCATAGTTGCTCTGGTCTCCCTGGTTTCTTAGAGAAACACTGACCAGCATTTTCCACCAGTGGAGTCCAGAACATCCTCATCAGGTCAGGTCTGAGCATGTTCAAAAATTCCAGAATGTCCCGCAGATTTCCTCCTGTCTGCCCTTTCTGGTCAGTAAGACACAAGTGGCATCTGTCTACCTAACAAGATACATCAGAATACACTTAACCTTTAAATGAGCACCCTTAGCTGGTCTTGGTTTGGGAATCACCTACATCCCACTTGTATTTCTATACCACAAATATAAAAATTCAAATATATCATAGTGGTTTCAGGACCAAATTTCATCTCTTAACTTTCTATTGAACAGTATCCCCTGCCACACCAAACTCTCAAGGAGAGTCTGATTTTTCTGAATGGATATCCCTTATGACAGAAAACTCATTACCTATCAGATTGCTCTTTCTGTTTTCAGTTAGAATGATGTGATTTGCCGTGAAACAGAACTGTCTTCCTACACCTTTGGTGGATCAGAACTCATTCTTACCTTAACAGTCGCATGAAATGAAGCATAACCCACATTTCCCAGAGCAGACATTGAGACACTGAAAGCCTCACTTCCTGACCTGATACATGTTTTCTCCACAATTACCAGCCCCAGTTACCTCCACAGCTCACTGGGTAGAATGGTTTTCTGAATCACATTATCTTATCTACCTATTTGCAATTTATTCTTCGTAACACATTCCAGTTTTTCTCTGTTCCTCCTGACCTACATGTGCAGAACTCAACATAATACCCCAAATAACTTCATCTCTACAATTTTGGTATCCATATAAGTAATTTCATATTTCTATGAAAATTAACTCTGCTTACTATCTTTGTAATTTTTCTATAAATCTAAAATTCTTATAATTAAAAAGTTCTATTAAAATTTCCTGAACTGATTTTTAGAAAAGTCACTACTGAAATATGTAACCCCATATATTAAATATGTATGATCATATATATAAATGCACCTTCATTTTTCATAGACAAATTCTAAAATCCCACTATTAAACTTACTATGGAAGTATACTGTTATTTGATTATGGAAGACCAGTTTCCTTATCCAGAAAATAATCATTTGGGTAAGATATTCTCTAACTTTTATAAACTCTTTTTATTCAAAACATTGGACTTTTTTTTTACACATTATTTTCAGTAAAATTTAGAAGTTAGACCAAAGCATGCCACGTTCTCAATAACAGTAGTTCAATAAACTTTTCTGACAGTTTCTGTAATATTCCATGAGATGATGCTATGTTACTATAAAAAATATTCAAATTTCCAATTTCACAAAGCTTGGCACTAATCAACCCTTTATTTCATCTGTTCAGTTCAGTTCAGTCGCTCAGTCATGTCCAACTCTTTGCAACCCCATGGACTGGAGCACGCCAGGCCTCCCTGTCTGTCACCAACTCCTGGAGTTTACCCAAACTCATGTCCATTGAGTCGGTGATGCCACCCAACCATCTCATCCTCTGTCGTCCCCTTCTCCTCCTGCCCTCAATCTTTCCCAGCATCAGGGTCTTTTCAAATGAGTCAGCTCTTCGCATGAGGTGGCCAAAGTATTGGAGTTTCAGCTTCATCATCAGTCCTTCCAATGAACACCCAGGACTGATCTCCTTTAGGATGGACTGGTAGGATCTCCTTGCAGCCCAAGGGACTCTCAAGAGTCTTCTCCAACACCACAGTTCAAAAGCATCAATTCTTTGGTGCTCAGTTTTCTTCACAGTCCAACTCTCACATCCATACATGACCACTGGAAAGCCATAGACTTGACTAGATGGACTTTTGTTGGCAAAGTAATACCTCTGCTTCTTAATATGTTGTCTAGGTTGGTCATAGCTTTCCTTCCAAGGAGTAAGCATCTTTTAATTTTGTGACCACAGTCACCATCTGCAGTGATTTTGGAGCCCCCCAAATAAAGTCTGCCACTGTTTCCACTGTTTCTCCATCTATTTGCCTTGAAGTGATGGGACTGGATGCCATGATTAGTTTTCTGAATGTTAAGTTTTAAGCCAACTTTTTCACTCTCCTCTTTTTACTTTCATCAAGAGGTTCTTTAGTTCTTCACTTTCTGCCATAAGGGTGGTGTCACCTGCATATCTGACATTATTGATATTTCTCCTGGCAATCTTGATTCCAGCTTTAGCTTCCTCCAGCCCAGCCTTTCTCATGATGTACTCTGCTTATAAGTTAAATAAGCAGGGTGACAATATTCAGCCTTGATGTACCCTTTTTCTATTTGGAAATGGTCTGTTGTTCCATGTCCAGTTCTAACTGTTGCTTCCTGACCTGCATACAGATTTCTCAAGAGGCAGGTCAGGTGGTCTGGTATGCCCATCTCTTTCAGAATTTTCCACAGTTTATTGTGATCCACACAGTCAAAGGCTTTGGCATAGTCAATAAAGCAGAAATAGATGTTTTTCTGGAACTCTCTTGCTTTTTTGATGATCCAGCAGATGTTGGCAATTTGATCTCTAGTTCCTCTGCCTTTTCTATAACCAGCTTGAACATCTGGAAGTTCACTGTTCACGTATTACTGAAGTCTGGCTTGGAGAATTTTGAGCATTACTTTGCTAGCCTGTGAGATGAATGCAATTGTGTGGTAGTCTGAGCATTCTTTGGCATTGCCTTTGTCTGGGATTGGAATGAAAACTGACATTTTCCAGTCCTGTGGCCACTGCTGAGTTTTCCAAATTTGCTGACATATTGAGTGCAGCACTTTCACAGCATCATCTTTCAGGATTTGAAATAGCTTCAACTGGAATTCCATCACCTCCACTAGCTTTGTTTGTAGTGATGCTCCCTAAGGTCCACTTGACTGTTAGGTTGCATCTGTTTTTTCAAAAGCTATTTGAAAAAAAACATAGTTAACCGATATAATTAACAAAGGAATTAACTTATGCCAAAACCCACTATTTAAATCAGAGGTTGGTAAACTTTCTGAAAGGGCCAGATAATAAATATATTATAGCACAAAAGCGTGCATGCATGCTCATCCCCAAAGTTGTGTCTGACTCTTTGGGACCCATGGATTGACTGTAGCCTGCCAGGCTCCTCTGTCTATGGGATTTTCCAGGCAAGAATACTAGAGCGTGTTGCCATTTCCTACTCCAGGGGATCTTCCCAACCCAGGGATCAAACACAGATCTCTGGGTCTCCTGTGTTGGCAGGCAGATTCTTTACCACTAGCGCCACCTGGAGGGCTTCCCTCCCTGGTAGCTCAGAGGGTAAAGAATCTGCCTGCAGTTCCATGGACAGTCTTTGGGTGGCAAAGAGTGGGACATGACTGAACACAGCGCCCCCTGGGAAGCACGTCCAGTCTTATGGGTGTCATTCAAATGCTGATTTTTGTCTCTAAGCTACTATGACTCAGAGTCAGTGAGAAATGTGCTTTCTTTGGATTTTGCATGAGTGATGAAAGATTTATACTGGCCATTTGAGTTTTTAACCAATGTCGTCCATTTAAAGAAAATACTTATTATTTTGTTCTGTCACGTGGACACTCTGGGGCCATAGC
Source organism: Cervus canadensis (assembly GCF_019320065.1). NCBI lineage: Eukaryota > Metazoa > Chordata > Mammalia > Artiodactyla > Cervidae > Cervus > Cervus canadensis. The sequence goes on from NC_057409.1 coordinate 37,144,099, forward strand.
ATCTCAGGAGATGTGTCATCCTTCATGTTGTGAGTGTAATTTTTCAGGTCAATACTGACTTAGAGTTGGAGGTTGGCTTTCATGGAGGTCTCATTAACTTCAAAGTTGCAAGAACTTTACTGTCTTCTAGCTGCCCTTATACCTCCTAACACTATCAGTCAACTGGTCAGCCATCTCTTTTCTGTAACCACAGGGAGGAAAGAAAGAAACCATTACCCAAAGAGCTTACAATCTGTGGGACTTAGAGGATAAGCTATGACATTCTGGAGATTCCTACAGAACCTACTCTGAGAGTATAGTAATAATGGCAAAGTGTTCCAAGTACATACATAGCTATTTAAAGCATGAGAGGAATGTACCTACATTTTATAAGCTATCCCCTTTTGAAGTTTCTTAGCAAGGCCAAAGAGTAAGTGGGGAATCGGGATTTGAATCTAGCCAGAGTCATCATGGGTGCTCTTAACACCAGGACGTAATGTGTCTTCTGGCCCAAAGTAAAACAGAGTTAAACCCACTGGTGCTTGGTTTCTGGCATTTCTGTCATCGCCAAGAGAAAGGCATATCGTGGGCAGCCTGTGGGTTTCCAAAGAGCAAAAGGCACATGGAGTAGACACAAACCTATAATCTAAATACAATCCTTCTCAATCTTCTCTGAAAACAGCTGAATGCCCAGAACTTGCCAGGTTAATGAGAAATAAATTCTTCCTGTCATACACTGCTGAGTTTTGGGGTTGTCTGATATGTGTATTTCTGTGAAAACAGCTTACTGATAAACATCTGTAAATAATTTGTTAGTATTTACTGTTTCTAAAATAACTGATAATTATTTTACTAAAAATACTTTTTTTTTTCCATTCTTGATTAATTCTTTATTACTATTCAAAACTTCAGGACAGAAACAGGGTTAATATAATTCTAACTAAATTCCGAATCAGTTTTTAATGGTTCTAATGTGGCTCATTCATCTATATTTCTTAGATTTTTTTTCCCTCTCCTTTGTTGATTTGGACTTATTTATATCATGCTTTTCTTAGAAAAATTCTGCAAAGTAATCTTCAGTGTGCTGTCTTTGAACCTGACAAATAATATATTCAGCAGAATACGAGAGAATGGTATTTTATCATACTGAATGGCTAGTTTGGCAGTTTCTTATTTTACCATTGCTTATTTTCCAAAATAAGTTCTTATATTTTTTTAAAAGAACAATTTCCAGTTCCATAGTAATCATGCTAATTAGAATTTTACAAGTAGGTATATTCTTAGAATTTATTTTAATGACATTATAATAACCTGAAACTCATGGTGGACACTATTGCAGCTTAAATATTGTTGATTTGGAAAATGAACACTTCAGTGCATTATCTGCTGAGAAATAGTACTGTAATAACCTCAGGAATTATTAGAACATAGCTAACTTGCTACCATGGGGTGGTTTCAGTACACACAAAAAATTGAATTCTAAATAATCTAAGAGGAAGACCACAACATTAAAGTGTTGGCTAGGTAACTTTTTGAATCTCAGAAGTTGAGACCTAATTGTTTTCTAAGATAAATACAGACTCCCATTTATAAGTTTATCACATTGAAACTGTATTATTGTCTCAGATCACTAGGATACCTCAATGTCCCTTGGTCTCTATAAATAGGCTTACTTTGATCATTCTTTAACAGCTCAATGTTTACTCATAAGGCTAATAAAGCAAGTAATTCTAAGGGGTAATGTTTGAGAGAAAGAGATAAAAACTGCTCCAAACTGGGTTGTTCTAAACTGAAAGCAATGAGATGACTTGTGAATACTTCATTCTCTGCTACTTAACCCAGGCTTTGGCTGTTCTCTTTGTAGGAACACACCCTGAACCATACCTCTAGATTCCCATCATATAAATCTTCTCATAAAAATTAGCAACTTGTTTTTGTGAAACCTCTAACAGCCCCATGTGGTAAAGAATCTGCCTTCAATGGAGGAGACCTGGGTTCGATTCCTGATCCCGTGGAGAAGGAAATGGCAACCCACTCCAGTGTTCTTGCCTGGAGAATCCCATGGACAGAGGAGCTTGGCAGGCTCCAGTCCACGGGGTCACAAGACTTGGACACTACTTAGCGACTAAGTCGCCAGCACCAACAGCCCCACACAGAGGTAAACTCTTTGCCTTTCTGTTTCACTTCCTGTTAGCCACTCTATTATTTTTTTAATTGAAGGATATTGCTTTATTAATAAATGCTGTGTTCGTTTCTGCTGTAAAACATTGTGAATCAGCCATGTGTATACATATACTCCCCCCCTCTTGAGCTTCCCTTTCACCATCCCATTCCACCCTTCTGGGTCATCACAGAGCACTAAGCTGTTTGCTCTCTGCTATAGAGCAGCTTCCCCCGGCTGTCTACTTTCCACGTAGTAGTGTATATATGTCAATGCTTCTTTCTCAGTTTGTCTCAGCTCTCTTTCTGCCCCCACCCCATGTCCACAAGTTCATTCTCTACATCCATGCCTCACTAACTACCTCTGTGTTACTCTTACCATTAGGCTGTTAACTCTTCGAGAAGACAGAGCATGACTCATGCTTTTACAATATTGGGAAAGTTGTTGATACCCAAGATATATCTGTAGAATTAAAGGATAATCTCAGATAGAACTAAATACAGGAATCTGGTTTTTCCCTTCTTTTACTCTTAACATTGGGAAGCTAAATCACACATGCTAATTGAAAAATCTTTCTCAATCACATGTCTTAACAGTTAAATATATATATATATTTTACTTCTAGTCTACTTGATATTAAGTTGACATGAGAAACTAAAATTTGGCTTTGTATTTGGACACGTGAATGTCTCATACACACTTAAAATTTTTCATAATTACCTGGAGGACTTTCAGCTACAGGTTTTTCATATTTACTGAAGTATCTAATTGAATCAAAATACTGTTGTTCAGTGAGCTAAAATTAGGTTATCTTTGAAAACATTTTCAAAACCACAATACTAGTATCATAGTCCCACTTTTCTATCTCTTTATAACCTTTTCTAAACTCTGCTTCTTGAGAATTTCTGCTTCCCACTTGCTTTTCATGCTTTGCCAAAATCATTCTAATTTCTGTTCCTCTTAGCGGTTAGAATTATTTTGGTTGACATAAACTATTACTTACTCCGTTTTATGGAAGATTTAAATGTTGTTTGATATTGAATAGTAGTAAACTGAATGTGGCAAAAGACAGCATTTTTTTCTCTAACAATCCTTTGTTATGACAGACATCATTCATCTAGTCCCACATTAAATAACTGCAATATGCAGTAATAAGAATTGGAAGGAGTTACATACACTGCACAGAACCTATGTCCCTACACAGGTAAACAGAGATGGATTGTTGAGGTGATCAGCTGACAGAAGATGAGTGATGAGAGGCCTCATGCTAACACTTTAGGAAGTCTCAGAATTAAGCTAATCAATATACTTAAAATTTTATTTTTGGCAATTGTGAAAGTTGAAGAAATCTAGTAATTCTGTGTTCAGACTTTTCTTAAGGAAAACTATTTGTGAACTTACTGTTAAGAAAGAACTGTCCGTTTCTCTTATAAGCCAATAAGCTGCTAACAGAGTCTTACAAGGGATTCAGGTGTTGCTGATGGTGAGAGCAAGTATTTCTTGGGAGATCCTGTTTACCGTTGTATCTGCAATTCAATATTTATTTTTATAACATCATGGTCCTTTACATAGATAAGTGTGGGTTTGGATGATATTAGGAGACAGATGGTTAATACAGCAAATAATGGAAAACAACGTCACTGAAGAAATATGCCTACATATTTTTAGCCATTGATATATGTTCCAGTGACCTGCAAATAAATCACTGGGACAAGAATGGAACAAATGGCCATGACATTCCTATGTCATGGAATAGGTGTGGTGCCATGTCTGAACATGTCTGATCCAGTGACACAGGAGTCATCACACATGTCTGCACTGCTTCATGTCACAAGCCAAGTATTCTGCTTTCTTTCACCGATCACAGTGTGATGTCTGCACTGTTAGATATTTTGCATTTGTGAATACTTGATAAAGTCCAGATGATTTAGTCCTTTCATAGAAAAAGAAGATTTGATAGTTTTTCTCTTAAGAAATCAATTCAGGTGAAAAGAGTCCAATTTAAAGAAAAGGATTTAACTGATATGTTAAAAACATAATCGCCTGTTTCTTTAGTTTTGTGTTTAGGTAATGATGGGAATCATTTAACAGCCAAAACTGCAAAGAAAAGATGATGCTGATTTTTAAATTTTGAGATACTTTTGTTCAACCAAGTAATTTTACCACATAAGAAGAAGTGAGCTATAGATCCTAGAGACACAAATTGAGGCTTTAACATCAGAGGACAATGCAAAGTTAATTTACTTGACTGCCCCTCAAAAGAAAAATTTTAATCTAGTCTTAACAGATTGAATAGCATTGTATCACAACAATTTATCTTACTTTGAGTAAGTATTAAATTTACCTAGGCATTGGGAGGTTTTAAAAATGTACTATCTTTAAATAACCATGTAATTATTTTCATCATCATTTAACTATAGTTTGGGGCAAATTGTAAAATATTATTTCCAGTATTCAGTTCATTGAAAGGATGTATGACATATGTAAGCTTATTTTTTCAGTGTAATATTGAACTGGCATCTGCTAAGGCTTCTACAAAGTGATAATCTATTAGATATGAAATAACTTCTTAAAACAAATCATTTTTTAACTTATTCTTGTTTAAAACTTGATGACATCATGAACTCATTGAGGGAATTGGTTATCTGTCATTATCACTCTTATGAAACTAAATTGAGACAGCAAAATGACACATTTCTCTAAGAAAATTCTAGATCCTGTTACCTGTTAAAATTACTCTTTCCTTCTTCATATTTGCCTTAGAAATTTGCAGATAGAAGTTGGGAATTCAAGCAAATATGTACTCCTAATTATGATCCTCCTAAATTCTGTCATTCTCCTGCATTGACAATGTGCATGGGAATTGGCTCTAGAGGTTGATAAATTTGGACACAGATATTACTTTTTAAAAAATTTTTATTTTATTGGAGTATAGTCAATTAACGTTGTTGTTAATTGTAACTAATCAGGTATACAGCCAAGTGAACCACTTACATGTATACATGTATCTATTCTTTTTCAAGTTAATTTCCTATTTAGATAATTACAGAATATTGAGTACTAGATCATTGTTATTTATTTTAAATATAGAAGTGTGTACATGTCAATCCCAAACTCCCAATGTGTCACTACCCTCATCTTCCATGTCTGGTTACCATAAGTTCATTCTCTAAGTCTGTGAGTCTGTTTCTGTTTTGTAGAGTTCCTTTACATCATTTTTTTTAGATTCCACATATGCCTGATGCCATATGACATTTGTCTTCCTCTGGCTGATTTAATTTACTTAGTATGATAATCTCCAGGTCCACCCATGTTACTGCAAGTGACATTGGTGGTTTAGTCGCTGAGTCATGTCCGACTCTTGTGAACCCATGGACTGTAGCCCGCCAGGTATATGTACCACATCTTTATCCATTCTTCTATTAATGGACATTTATAGCTTCCATATCTTGGCTATTTTAACAGCACTGAAATGCACACTGGATTGCATATAATCTTTTGAACTATGTTGTTCTCCAGCTATATGCCCAGGAGTGGAATTGCTAGATCACATGGTAGCTCTAGTTTTAGTTTTTTAAGGAACCTTCAAACTGTTCTTCATAGTGTCTGTACCAAATTATATTCCCACAAACAGTGTAGGAGGATTCACTTTATTCCACATACGCTCCAGAATTTATTGTTTGTAGACTTTTTGATGATGGCTATTCTGACCTGTGTGAGATAATACCTCCCTATAGTTTTGATTTGCATTTCTCCAATAATTAGTACTGCACTGAATATGCCAGCAAATTTGGAAAACTTGGCGGTGGCCACAGGACTGGAAAGGTCAGTTTTCATTCTGATCCCAAAGAAAAGCAATGCCAAAGGATGTTCAAACTACTGCATAATTGCACTCATTTCACAAGCTAGCAAAGTAATCCTCAAAATTCTCCAAGTTAGGTTTCAACTGTATGTGAGCTGTGAACTTCCAGGCATACAGGTTGGATTTAGAAAAGGCAGAGCAACCAGAAATCAAATTGCCAACATCTGCTGATCGTAGAAAAAGCAAGAGAATTCCAGGAAAAACATCTGCTTCATTGACTACGTTAAAGCCTTTGGCTGTGTGGATTACAAAAAACTATGGAAAATTCTTCAAGAGATGGGAATGCCAGACCACCTTTCCAGCATCCTAAGAAATCCATATGTAGGTCAAGAAGCAACAGTTAAAACTGGACATGGAGAAACAGACTGGTTCCAAATTGGGAAAGGAGTATGTCAAGGGCTGTATATTGTCACCCTGCTTATTTAACTTATATGCAGAGTACATCATGAGAAATGCTGGGCTGGAGGAAGCACAAGCTGGAATCAAGATTGCTGGGAGAAATATCAATAACCTCAAATATGCAGATGACATCACCCTTATGGCAGAAAGTGAAGAGGAACTAAAGAACCTCTTGATGAAAGAGAAAGAGGAGAGTGAAAAAGCTGGTTTAAAACTCAGCATTCAAAAAACAATGATCATGGCATCCGGTCCCATCACTTCATGGCAAATAAATGGGGAAACAGTGGAAACAGTGACAGACTTTATTTTCTTGGGCTCCAAAATCACTGCAGATGGTGACTGCAGCCACAAAATTAAAAGACACTTGCTCCTTGGAACGAAAGCTATGACCAACCTAGACAGCATATTAAAAAGCAGAGACATTACTTTGCCCACAAAGGTCCATCTAGTCAAAGCTATAGTTCTTCCAGTAGTCATGTATGGATGTGAAAGCTGGACCATAAAGAAGGCTGAGAACCAAAGAATTGATGCTTTTGAACTGTGGTGTTGGAGAAGACTCTTGAAAGTCCCTTGGACTTTCTGCAACCAGATGGACTGCAACCAGTCCATCCTAAATGAAATCAATCCTGAATATTCATGGGAAGAACTGATGCTGAAGCTGAGGCTCCAATACTTTGGCCACCTTACACAAAGAGACGGCTCATTGGAAAAGACCCTGATGCTGGGGAAGATTGAAGGCAAAAGGAGAAGGGAACAACAGAAGACAAGATTGTTGGATGGCATCACTGACTCAATGGACATGAGTTTGAGCAAGCTCTAGGAGATGGTGAAGGATAGAGAAGCCTGGTGTGCTTCAGTCCATGGGGTTTCAATGAATCAAACAAGACTGAGCAACTAAACAACAGTAATTAGTGATGTTGAACATCTTTTCACATGACTCTTGTCCATCTGTATGTCTTCTTTGGAGAGATGTCTATTTAGGTCTTCTGCCTATTGTTTGATTGCTTTGTTTGTTTTGATGATATCAAGCCATGTGTGCTTTTTGTAAATTTTAGAGACTAATCCCTTGTCAGTTGCATTGTTTGCAAATATTTTGTCCCATTCTATGAGTTTTCTTTTGTTTTATTTATGATTTCCTTTGCTGTGCAAAAGATATTGAGTTTAGTTAGGGCTCATTTGTTTATTTTTGTTTTTATTTCCATTACTCTAGGAGATGGCTCAAAAAAGATATTGCTGAGATGTATGTCAAGGAGTGTTTTCCCTGTGTATCCCTATTAAGACTTTTATAGTATCTAGTCTTAAATATAGGCTTTTAATCAATTTTTAAGTTTATTTTTTGTATATGATGCTGAAGAATATTATAATTTCGTCCTTTTACATATAGCTGTCCAGTTTTCCTAGCTCCATTTATTGAAGAGACTTTTTCTCCATTGTATAGTCTTGTGTCCTTTGTTATAAATTAATTGACCATAGGTGTGTGAGTTTATTTCTGGGCTTTCTATCCTGTTCCATTGACCTATGTGTCTGTTTTTGTGCTACTATCCTAGGGTTTTGGTGAATGTAACTTTGTAGTAATAGTTTGAAGTCGAGGAGCTTGATTCTTCACATTCCATTTTTCTTTCTCAAGATTGCTTTGGTTTTTTGGAGATTGATCACATCTGGGCCACAAAGAGAGCCTCAATAAATTTAAGGAAATTGAAATCATATCAAGCATCTTTTCTGAACACACATTATGAGATTAGAAATAAACTACAAGACAAGAAACTATAAGAAACAAACACGTGGAGGCTAAACAATATGCTGTGTGCTGTGCTTAGTCACCCAGCCATGTCCTACTCTTTGCGATCCCACAGACTGCAGCCCTCCAGCCTCCTCTGTCCATGGGGATTCTCCAGGCAAGAATACTGGATTCAGTTGCCATGCCCTCCTCCAGGGGGATCTTTCCAATCCAGGAATCGGGATCTCCTGCATTGCAGGCCGATTCTTTACCAACTGAGCTACCAGGGAAACCTGCCAACAATATGCTATTAAACAACTGATGTATCACTGAGGAAATGAAAGAGGAAATAAAAAAAAAAATACCTAGAGACAAGTGAAAATGAAAGCACAATGATTCAAAGCCTATCAGTTCAGTTCAGTTCAGCCGCTCAGTCGTGTCCGACTCTGCGACCCCATGAATCGCAGCACACCAGGCCTCCCTGTCCATCGCAAACTCCCGGAGTTTACTTAAACTCACGCCCACCCAGAGGAATCGGGTGGAGAGGGAGGTGGGAGAGGGGATCGGGATTGGGAATACATGTAAATCCATGGCTGATTCAAAGAATAAAAAAAAAATAAAATTAAAAAACAAAAAACAAAAAACTCATGCCCATCAAGTCGGTGATGCCATCCAGCCATCTCATCCTCTGCCGTCCCCTTCTCCTCCTGCCCCCAACCCCTCCCAGCATGGTATGCCACGAAAGCAATTCTAAGAGGGGAGCTAATAGCAATACAATCTTATCTCAGGAAATTAGGAAAATCTCAAATAAACAGCTTAGCCTTAACATGTAAAACAACTAGAGAAAGAAAAACAAACAAAACCCAATTAGTGGAAGGAAAAAAATCTTAAAGATCAGAGCAGAAATAAGTGGAATAGAAATGAAGAAAACAATAGAAAGGATCAATTGAACTAAAAGCTAGTTTTCTGAGAAGATAAACAAAATTGATAAACCTTTAGCCAGGCTAATAATGAAAATTCAGGAGAGGGTTCAAATTAATAAAATTGGAAAGGAAGAAGTCAAAGTTACAATGGACACCACGGAAATACAAAAGATCATCAAAGGATCATAGACTACCACAGCAACTATATGCCAATAAGATGGACAACATGGAAGAAATGGACAAATTCTTAGAAAGGTACAATCTCTTAAGACTTAACCAGAAAGAAATAGAAAATATGGACTTATCAGTCACAAGTACTGAAATTGAAACTGTGATTAAAAAACTCCCAACAAACATGAAATAGAAAATATGAACTGATCAGTCACAAGTACTGAAATTGAAACTGTGATTAAAAAACTCCCAACAAACAAAAGTCCAAGACCAGATGGCTTCACAGGCGAATTCTATCAAACACTTGGAGAAGAGCTAACACCCATCCTTCTGAAACTATTCCAGAAAAGTACAGAGGAAGAAATACTCCCAACCTCATTCTGTGAGACCACCATCATCCTGATACCAGAACCAAAGATACCACAAAAAAAGAGAGAACATTACAGGTTAATATCACTGATGAACATAGACATTGAATCCTCAGCAGAATACTAGCAATCTGAATCTAACAGTACATTAAAGGGATCATGTACTGTGATCAAGTTGGATTTATCCCCAGGGTACAGGGATTTTTCAATGTCTGCAAATCAGTCATTGTGATACACCACATCAACAAACTGAAGTATAAAAAAACCTCATGATCATTTCAACAGATGCATAAGAACCTTTTGACAAAATTCAATAAACATTGAATTTTGAACATACATACCCATTGAACATGCATTAACAGACATTACTCTTTGCTCACTTAACAAGTTAATCCCAGCTTTTCAACCCTCTCTTGTCACCACAGGGACCTTGAGAAGGCTGTTGTAGTCTTGGCGGCATTATTGTCAGCTGGCTGTCATTTACTCTCTCAAGAAAATGGTCAAAACTGATTTAACTCTCCCTTCCCTGGAATTGGGGCTTCCCTGGTGGCTCAGCTGGTAAAGAATCCGCCTGCAATATGGGAGACCTGGGTTTGATCCCTGGGTTGGGAAGATCTCCTAGAGAAGGAAACACATACTCACTCCAGTATTCTGGACTGGAGAATTCCAAGGACTGTATAGTCCATGGGGGTCACAAAGAGTCGGACATGACTGAATGACTTTCACTCTCTGGAACTGAAACTTAAAAGCCAGTTGCATCTATGCTGAATCTTGAGATGCATGTCCCAAGTATTAAAGGATGAGGCCAGTGTGTGATTCAAACTACATTCGTATTTTTTACACATATTATCTAAACCATGTACTTAGACTTAGTTTCCTTGAACCCCTTCTAATTGGCCCTAGAAACTGAATGCATAAGGCTATGATGTATATCCTTTCTTTTGCTTCCCTGGTGAAATCTGAACTTGCCTATGTCCTTACATTGGTCTGACATCTGGATCTTATTTTTGAATTTGTGTAATAGCGACATATTCTATTTCAGAAACCTGATCCCATTCAGTTCAGTTGCTCAGTTGTGTCTGACTCTTTGCAACCACGTGGACTGCAGAATGCCAGGCTTCCCTGTCCATCATCAACTCCTGGAGCTTGCTCATACTCATGTCCATCGAGTCAGTGATGCCATCCAACCATCTCATCCTCTGTTATCCCCTTCTTCTTCTGCTTTCAATCTTTCCCAGCATCAGGGTCATTTCCAAGGAGTCAGTTCTTCGCATCAGGTGGCCAAAGTATTGGAGTTTCAGCTTCAAAATCAGTCCTTCTGATGAATATTCAGAGTTGATTTCCTTTAGGATTGACTGGTTTTATCTCTTTGAAGTCCAAGGGACTCTCAAGAGTTTTCTCCAACACCACAGTTCAACAGCATCAATTCTTCAGCACTCAGCTTTCTTTATACTCCAACTCTCACATCTGTACATGACTACTGGAAAAACCATAGCTTTGACTGGATGGACTTTTGTTGGCAAAGTGATGTCTCTACTTTTTAATATGCTGTCTAGGTTGGTCATAGCTTTCCCTCCAAGGAGCAAGCATCTTTTAATTTCATGGCTGCAGTCACCATCTGCAGTGATTTTGGAGCCCCAAAACATAAAATCTGTCACTGTTTCCACTGTTTCCCCATCCATTTGCCATGAAGTGATGGGGCTGGATGCCATGATCTTTGTTTTTTGAATGTTGAGTCTTAAGCCAGCTTTTTCACGCTCCTTTTTCTCTTTCATCAAGAGGCTCTTTAGTTCTTCTTCATTTTCTGCCATAAGGGTGGTGTCATCTGCATATCTGAGGTTATTGATATTTCTCCTGGCAAACTTGATTCCAGCTTGTGCTTCATCCAGCCCGGCATTTCACATGATGTACACTGCATATAAGTTAAATAAAGCAGGGTGACAACATACAGCCTTGACGTACTCCTTTCCTGATTTGGAGCTAGTCTGTTGTTCCATGTCTGATTCTAACGGTTGCTTCTTGATCTGCATACAGATTTCTCAGGAGGCAGGTAAGATGGCCTGGTATTCCCATCTCTTTAAGAATTTTCCACAGTTTGTTGTGATCTACAGAGTCAAAGTCTTTAACAGAGAAGGCTTTTAATGGAGTCTTTTAACGGAGAAAGGCTTTTCCTGGAGAAGGAAATGGCAACCCACTCCAGTATTCTTGCCCGGAGAATCCCATGGACAGAGGAGCCTGGTGGGCTACAGTCCATGGGGTCACAAAGAGTCAGACATGACTGAGCGACTTCACTTTTTTTTCAAACACAGTCAAAGGCTTTGGCATAATCAATAAAGCAGAAATAGATGAGTTTCTGGAACTCTCTTGCTTTTTTGATGGTCCAGTGGATGTTGGCAATTTGATCTCTGGTTCCTCTGCCTTTTCTAAATCCTTCTTGAACATCTGGAAGTTCACAGTTCACACAGTGTTGAAGCCTGACTTGGAGAATTTTGAGCATTATTTTGCTAATGGGTGAGATGAGTGCAATTGTGTGGTAGTTTGAACATTCTTTGGCATTGCCTTTCTTTGGGATGGGAATGTTGTCATAGCTAATAGCTTTCCTATTGGCGTGGATGTTTTATTGAACACTTTGCTCTTGCCCTTACGTATCTGTAATCTTCATAACCCTCTCTAAACCATGACAGCATGGCACAGATTTTTCAGAATTATATGATTTACTGGTTGTCCTATTATCAGCCCAGGTTGCCCACTTTTGAATTAGAAAACAGTGTGTGTGTGCTTGCATGCTAAGTAGCTTTAGTCATGTCTGACTCTTTACAACCCCCTGTACTATAGCCCGCCAGGCTCCTCTGTCCATGGGTTTTCCAGGCAAGAATACTGGAGTAGATTGCCACTTTCTTCTCCAGGGGATCTTCTGGACCCAGGGATCGAACCCTTGTCTCCTGCATTGGCCGGCTGATTCTTTACCACTGAGCCACCAGGGAAGCTCCTTTAATTAAATTACCTATTTAAAAATTTTACCTCAAAATAAAGTCCATGGGTAAACATAAGGCCATGCACAAACCAAGGAAATTATGGTGTATATTAGCTTCTCACACTGTTATTTAGTTGGGGGTGAAAAAAGAGGGAAGGGCAACTGGTGTCCCTTGAAAGATTTCCTTGTCCACACACTTCAATACAGTTCCCACACTGTTTTTCTCTTTTGAAAGTGCTGAATGTTACCATTTAAACTAAGTTGAGTGTAAGAATAATTTGAATGAGGTACTACAGAGACTGTCCAGTGTAACTCTGTTTTGTTCATCCACGTCAACAAATCTGAACCAGGAACTTTGAGTCCTGTGGTCAAAGCTTGGAGATCAGTAAATAAATGCTTGTCCTCATTAAGAATAGACAATGTTTTATTCAACAAAACAGCATTCATATTCTGTCTGCTTCCTGAACTTTCAATGAGACTAGTGTTCCAAAGGATATACTAAACAAGAAAAATAGAAACATAAAATACAAAGCAAACTGCCCATATTTATTGAGTTAAAAACCTTACTCTCCCAAGGTTATCATTCTGTTACCTTTCATAAACTCCTTATTATAATAATTTGACAAAAATGAGTTATTTTGACTGAGATCAATTTATTATCACTCCATTGTTATTGAGATGTAAAAACCTTAAAACTGAAATACAACTTCAGTGTCGCTGAGTCTCTCTTAACCACAGTAGCAAATTATATTAAAACCAAAAGCATTTGTTTCATCATGTAAAAAGATGTGATGATTGGATTGTTTGAGCAAGATAATTAACCAAATGAAATTCTGCCCATGTGTCAATGCACAAGCTTGATAGGTTTTGTTGTTGTTTTCTTTTTTTGGACAATGGAAACACATTGAAGTAACAAAGATAGCTTTTGAAGTTGCATTATTTTGGCGGGGATTTCCCAACCATTCCTCTGTCAAAATGTGCTATCCCATTATTAAACACCTCCACTCTGCTTTTATGAAGTTTGTATTTGTTGTATTCCTGTGCTGATGATAACACTTCTGTTCAAATAAAAACTCTTGTCTTTACTCATTTATATAGAGTTTCTCAAAAGAATCAAGATACGTTGTTGTTGTGTTGTTGTTCAGTCACTAAGTTGTGTTGACTCTGCAACCCCATGGACTGCAACATGCCAGGCTTCCCTGTCCTTCACTACCTCCTGGAGTTTGCTCAAATTCACATCCATTGAGTTGGTGATGCTATCTAGCCATCTCATCCTCTTCCGCCTTCTTCTCCTTTTGCCTTCAATCTTTCCCAACATCAGGGTCTTTGCCAATGAGTTGGCTCTTTGCATCAGGTGGTCAAAATATTGGAGTTTCAGCTTAGCGTCAGTCCTTCCAATGAGTTTTTAGGGTTGATTTCCTTTAAGATTGATTGGTTTGATCTCCATGTAGTCCAAGGGACTCTTAAGGGTCTCCTCCAGCAACAAAGTTCAAAAGCATCAATTCTCTGGTAGTCACCCTTCCTTATGTCCATCTCTCAAATCTGTACATGACTACTGGAAAAACCATAATTTTGACTTTGTCAGCAAAATGATGTCTTTGCTTTTTAATATGCTACCTAGAGTTGTCATAGCCTTCCTTTCAAGCAGCAAGCGTCTTTTAACTTCATGACTGCACTCACCATCTGCAGTGATTCTAGAGCCAAGATATGTTTGCAGCCTATTTTTATGAGACCATTTAAACCAATTCTTCAGCATGCCTCTCTTTACATTTTCTCTGTCAATTAAATATTTTCAAAACAATTTTGAAAGATTATTTTCGCACTTTACATATTTTATTGAATTGATTTTATTATTTTCTAATTAGTAGAAAATCTTTAGCCTTGGTATGTAGATTTATTAGGACCTATTACATCATTCATATTTAACACACGACTCTAATAATCACAACTACTTTCTTTCTACTTATAGCTCTGTTAATCAATCTGTGCTCTCACTTAATTACTCCCTTAAAAACACAAAAATTTTTTGGTATATTTAACTACAAGGAGATATTTTGAAAAGGGTCTATATATGTTGATAGTTTTAAACTTATATTTTTGCCTGAAGTGAATAAAAATAAATATGAGTAAATTAAAATATTAATATAAAATAGTTTATTTTATACTCAGAAAAAATCTTGAGAAGTTCCTCTGGTCTTTTGCTTCTATCATTATTGTAGCCATTTTTAAAGGCATTTCAGTTCAGTTCAGTCGCTCAGTCATGTCCGACTCTTTGTGACCCCATGGACTTGCAGCACTCCAGGCTTCCCTGTCCATCACCAACTCCCGGAGTTTATCCAAACTCATGTCCATTGAGTTGGTGATGCCATCCAACCATCTCATCCTTTGTCATCCCCTTCTCCTCCCACCTTCGATGATTCCCATTTTAACCACTAACATCATAAACTTTAATAACAAATTCCAAATGACTAGTAATAATGCCAAAGCTACCTTTTATAATAAAAGATAAGATAATAAAACCATGTACCATGAATCTTAAAATCATTAGTGTTTGGTTTAATTAACTGCAGATTACTTTACCAAGTAAAGCTTGTGATTTCAGGGAGTCTAATCTTAAATAAACTCAGGCTAATCAGAATTGTTTAGTTCAGATAAAAATCAAAATGTATGACAAGAATCTACCTTACATCTTAGTGGAGAGGGTTTGTTATAATGGTAAAGGAAGCATTCTTTGTCTCTTTTAACTAGCATAGTGCTTGTTGCATTTTCCCATATAACATGTAACACAATTGTGGTTTGTGGATTTGAAAGTGTACTTATTTAATATTCTGTGCCCATTTACCCCAGCACATGAGTGCCTGGAACACAGGCACTGCTTGATAGACATTTTTGAATAGACAAAAGTACATGAGTTGATTGATCTTTCCATCTTTTCTATTAAGAAGAATTTCCAGGTTGGAAATGGTTACACAGAAATAATTAAGAGAAAGCTCAGAAGAGAAGAGAAATGAGAGAGCTGACATAGCTACCTCAAATGAATGCAAGTCTCCAGGAAGAGACAGATTTAATTTCTAGGTTAAAAAATCAATTTATATCCGAAGTCCATTCATTCTTCTTGCTAATGTGCCAACTTCATGAAAATATTACATGAAAATTAAAAATATGTATAGATATTTCTGTATCTCAAACAACAAATTTTGAATTTTCACTTGTGTCCTACTCCTTGTGACCGCATGTATAGTCCATGGAATTCTCCAGGCTAGAATACTGGAGTGGGTAGCCGTTCCCTTCTCCTGGGGATCTTCCCAACTCAGGGATCGAACCCAGGTCTCCCGCATTGCAGGCAGATTCCTCACCAGCTGGGCCACAAAGGAAGCCCAAGCATACTGGAGTGGGTGGCCTGTCCCTTCTCCAGCGGATCTTCCTGACCCAGGAATCGAACCAGGGTCTCCTGCACTGCAGGTGGATTCTTTACCAACTGAGCTTTCAGGGAAGCCCACAGATGCAGGTCCAGGAATCTTTATTTTGTAAAAACTTCCCAGTCATATCTGAGAATCAATGTAGAGAACAAAGTAGAAGGATCAAGATTCATTTTGTACGTATGGAGATCACAGTAACGCCACGTGATTTAAAGAAGTGTTAAAGTATTGTCACTGCTTCACATTTGTCACAAAGTGACTGACTGTATATACCATTCTGCTTCAATTACTCCAGTGTTTGAGACAAAAGAGTCCAAGAATTACAAACTGAGACAGCAATTTCTATTGTTAGTAAAAACGAAAGAGTCTCAAGTTAAGCCTCCTTTCCAACATCAGATTCCCATATCTACAATAGAGGATGTCTGTACATTGTTTCCATTTTTCTTAAGTCCTTGTCATCATGAGGATTTCTCAGCATGAAGCTGTTTGATGAATGGCGTGGTGAGGTACTTTATATAGTATTATAGCCTTGACATACAAATAAAAAGGAATGTGAGATTTTAGAGTTTTATCTTGTCAAATTTTTTTTTTCTGTATCAAAAGTTTATTGAAAAACCTAGAAAGATTTTTTTTTCTTTTTTTTTTTTTATTATTATTATTATTTTTTTTCCAGTGGGTTTGTCATACATTGATATGAATCAGCCATGGAGTTACATGTATTCCCAATCCCGATCCCCCCTCCCACCTCCCTCTCCACCCGATTCCTCTGGGTCTTCCCAGTGCACCAGGCCGGAGCACTTGTCTCGTGCATCCCACCTGGGCTGGTGATCTGTTTCACCATAGATAGTATACATGCTGTTCTTTTGAAACATCCCACCCTCACCTTCTCCCACAGAGTTCAAAAGTCTGTTCTGTATTTCTGTGTCTCTTTTTCTGTTTTGCATATAGGGTTATCGTTACATCTTTCTAAATTCCATATATATGTTAGTATGCTGTAATGTTCTTTATCTTTCTGGCTTACTTCACTCTGTATAATGGGCTCCAGTTTCATCCATCTCATTAGAACTGATTCAAATGAATTCTTTTTAATGGCTGAGTAATATTCCATGGTGTATATGTACCACAGCTTCCTTATCCATTCATCTGCTGATGGGCATCTAGGTTGCTTCCATGTCCTGGCTATTATAAACAGTGCTGCGATGAACATTGGGGTGCACGTGTCTCTTTCAGATCTGGTTTCCTCAGTGTGTATGCCCAGAAGTGGGATTGCTGGGTCATATGGCAGTTCTATTTCCAGTTTTTTAAGAAATCTCCACACTGTTTTCCATAGCGGCTGTACTAGTTTGCATTCCCACCAACAGTGTAAGAGGGTTCCCTTTTCTCCACACCCTCTCCAGCATTTATTGCTTGTAGACTTTTGGATAGCAGCCATCCTGACTGGCGTGTAATGGTACCTCATTGTGGTTTTGATTTGCATTTCTCTGATAATGAGTGATGTTGAGCATCTTTTCATGTGTTTGTTAGCCATCTGTATGTCTTCTTTGGAGAAATGTCTGTTTAGTTCTTTGGCCCATTTTTTGATTGGGTCATTTATTTTTCTGGAATTGAGCTGCAGGAGTTGCTTGTATATTTTTGAGATTAATCCTTTGTCTGTTTCTTCATTTGCTATTATTTTCTCCCAATCTGAGGGCTGTCTTTTCACCTTACTTATAGTTTCCTTTGTAGTGCAAAAGCTTTTAAGTTTCATTAGGTCCCATTTGTTTAGTTTTGCTTTTATTTCCAATATTCTGGGAGGTGGGTCATAGAGGATCTTGCTGTGGCAAAACACTCTCCGACATATCTTGTCAAATTTTTTATAGCAGCTGAAGGATAGACATTTAGGCATTGTTCTTATAACTTCTGGTAATAAAAATTGGGAGAGTTCAAGCTTCATAGAACTGACTTGTCACAGATAATAGCACTTACCATTGTCCCCTCACCTCACACCTAACATTCTATGTTATTCTAAGTTCTAAGACATTTCATATATATCCCTTAATTTCTCCATATAAGATTTCTTTAAATGACATGTCTTATTCTCTATAAAAACAAATCATTATTATAGGAAAGAAGGAAATGTAAGTAGATTGAAGCATAAGCCTAAAGTAATCAACAGCATTAGTAGGAAAATGTTCTGGTTGTTGTAATTATAGCATGAGGGTAATAATTTTTCCTTTTGAAGTTACAAAACAATGATGTAAAGAAAGCAAATGTATTGTGTTTTTAATCAGATAGATATTATAGATTATTGGTTGATCAGTTTGCATAAATATCACTAAATATTTCTAGTAATCAGATGTCAAAGCTGTTATGTGATGTAATGTCAGGTTGCATGACAGACTTTCTATGGCTTTGAAAGAGCTGAGCAAGTAAGTTTTTCTGTGTCTTTAGAAAACAGTGAGATTTCCCTTGGGTTCATGTTGTGTCCTGCTTGGATATCATTTATGACATTTATTATTTAAGAATTGTGTAAAAAATTATAGTAACAACACAAAAAATTCTATTCAGTATTCTTTATATAACACTGCCTACCAGACAATTCCTACTGTAGAATTGTCATTATCATCATCTTCACCAATATCATCCAATAAAAATGAATGAAATAAATTCAGTTGTGTTTAATTTAAATGTGCTTCCAAGTGAAAGAAGTCAATCTGAAAAGGCTACCCACTGTATGATTCCAATGACATTCTGAAAGAAGCAAAAGTATGCAGACAGTACTAGAAAAAACTAGCGATTGCTGGGTTTCAGTGGAAAGGAGGTATGAATAGACAGACCACAGCAGATCTTCAGGGCAGTAAAAATGCTCTTTGTGATGTTCTCATGGTGGATCTATGTCAGATGTTTGTTCAAACCCATAGAATGTACAACACCAATGCATGCGTGCATGCTAAGTCATTTCGGTCATGTATGACTCCTTGCAACCCCATAGATTGTAGCTCGCCAGACTCTCTGTCCATGGGATTCTCCAGGCAACAATACAGGAGTGTGTTGTCATGCCCTCCTCCAGGGGATCTTCCTGACCCAGAGATAGAACCCAGGTCTCTTACTGTCTTCTGCTTTGGCAGGCAGGTTCTTTATCACCTGCACCACCTAGGAGGCCCATACAACACCAAAACTGAACCCTAATGTAAATCAGTATCCCCACTGGAGAGGTATATATTTTACAACTGACAAACCTACACTGAAACATCATTATCATCTATAATCTATCATTTACACTAGAGTTCATTAATGTAAGGTATAGCTTATGGATGATAATCATGTTTCAATGTAGGTTCATCAGTTGTAAAAAATATACCTCTCTGGAGGTTGGGGGGAGGATATTGACAACGGGAGAGTCTGTGTATGTGAGGGAGCAAGGATACATGGAACATCTCTGTACTTTCTGCTTAATTTTGCTGTGAACCTAAAACTGTTCTAAAAATTAATTTATGAAAAAATGGAAAGTAGTGTATATGAGTTTCAAATTTAGTTGTAATTTCACTGTTTCCCATGCTGGTAACAAATGATATTTATCTTTGTGACAATAGGCAAGCCCTTTGTCTGAATAAAGAAATATCTTTTGCTAAATAGTGGCAAAACACAATAAATTAATTTGTTGTTCTGTTTATAAGGATAATAAGGTCAAACCAAAGATGTCACTCAGTTATAGTATAAGAACTGTTAACCTGGTTAAATAGTTATGTCGGATTTTTGAAACGTTTTCCCTATGAAAGTAAAAAATATTTTTTCATCTCTTTATTAGAAGAAATAATTTTGAAAAATCCCACCACTTCCTCCTTAAAACTGAAGTTACATGAAATGCTACAAATCAGAATAGATACTATCATTAAGATAGACTTGCAATTCAGTCTGCAAGAATAGGCGATGAGGGTCCATGTTCTGAGGCATCAGATATAGTGACGTCACATATAGTTGTAGTGACACATATACCACCATCTTCAGGACAGACCACGTACCTGGGAGCAAGCTGACCTGAACCACACTCCTGGAGTTGCCGCCGTCTTTGCCTACCAGACCCAACTGTGTGCTCATGAACATATATATGCCTGTTACCTGCGTGTTGTTCACAAATGACTCTTTGATTATTAGCTGCATGGCCAGATGTACCAGAGCACAGCAACCTATGACATGACTCTTGTCCAATAATAATGCTCTGTGTTGCATAGTGATTGAAAAATCTATTTTGATCCCATTTCTTGGGACATTTTGAGTTGTAGAGAGGGCGGTAGAAGTAAGAACTGTAAGTATACCGCGGGATATTGAGGGAGAATCTGACAAGGACCTGGTTTGTAAGTAGGGTACTTGTCACTAGAGTGGAGAGCAAGGGTGAGCTGGCTTCTGAGGGGACAAGATGCCCAGGACTGCAGTACTTCTTTTGGTTCATCTAACTTGCAATTGTGTCTTGAATAGTTACAGTCTTCCAATTCTTCAAAGGTTCAGAAGAGTTCCTGGGTTTCCTTACTTTCTGGCATTCAGGTAACAAATCACTACCAGGTGACCCTGGTATTCCCCAATCCTTGTTAGAAAAATCTCAAACAATGTTTATGCATTGATAAAAATGAATTAAATTAATTAATGCTACTACTATAGCACACTCTTTAAAAAAATACTTCTTTTAATTGGAGGCTAGTGATTTTACAATATTGTGGTGGTTCTTGCCATTTATCAACATGAATCAGTCACAGGCACACATGTGTTCCCTATCCAGAAACCCCCTCCCACCTCCCTCACCATCCCATCCCTCTGGGTCATCCCAGCGCACCAGCCCTGAGCATCGAACCTGGACTGGTGATGCACTTCACATATGATAATATACATGTTTCAAAACTACCCTCTCAAATCATCCCACCCTTGCCTTCTCCCACAGAGTCCAAAAGACTGTTCTTTACATCTGTGTCTCTTTTGCTGTCTCACATATAGGGTCATCATTACCATCTTTTTAAATTCCATACATATACGTTAGTATACTGTATTGGTGTTTTTCTTTCGGACTTACTTCACTCTGTATAATAGGCTCCAGTTTCATCCACCTCATTAGAACTGATTCAAATGCATTCTTTTTAATGGCTAATATTCCATTGTGTCTATGTACCACAGCTTTCTTATCCATTCGTCTGCCAATGGGCATCTAGGTTGCTTCCATGTCCTGGCTATTGTAAACAGTGCTGTTTACAATGTGATGAACATTGGGGTACATGTGTCTCTTTCAATTCTGGTTTCCTTGCTGTGTATGCCCAGCAGTGGGATTGCTGGGTCGTATGGCAGTTCTATTTCCAATTTTTTAAGGAATCTCCACACTGTTCTCCATAGTGGGTGTAAAATAGCTTGCATTCCCACCAACAGTGTAAGAGGGTTCCCTTTTCTTTGCACCCTCTCCAGCATTTATTGTTTGTAAACTTTTGGATAGCAGCCATTCTGACCAGTGTGAGAGAGTACCTCATTGTGGTTTTGATTTACATTTCTCTGATAATGAGCGATGTTGAGCATATTTTCATGTGTTTGTTAGCCATCTGTTTGTCTTCTTTGGAGAAATGTCTATGTAGTTCTTTGGCCCATTTTTTGATTGGGTCATTTATTTTTCTGTAATTGAGCTGCATGAGCTGCTTGTATATTTTTGAGATTAATTCTTTGGCAGTTGCTTCATTCGCTATTATTTTCTCCTATTCTGAAGGCTGTCTTTTCACCTTGGCTTATAGTTTCTTTCGTTGTGCAAAAGCTTTTATGTTTAATTAGGTCCCATTTGTTTATTTTTGCTTTTATTTCCATTGCTCTGGGAGTGGGTCATAGAGGATCCTGCTGTGATTTATATTAGTGAGTGTTTTGCCTATGTTTTCCTCTGGGAGTTTTATAGTTTCTGGTCTTACATTTAGATCTTGAATCCATTTTGAGTTTATTTTTGTGTATGGTGTTAGAAAGTGTTCTAGTTTGATTCTTTTACAAGTGGTTGACCAGTTTTCCCAGTACCATTTCTTAAAGAGATTGTTTTTTTCTCCATTGTATATTCTTGCCTCCTTTGTCAAAGATAAGGTGTCCATAGGTGTGTGGATTTATCTCTGGGCTTTCTATTTTGTTCTACTGATCTATATTTCTGTCTCTGTAACACACTCTTAACATCAAGCCAGTCTCGCCCCATACCATTAACATTTAGCTTTATACTATTTCTAATGGTGTGTCAATGATTGTATGTTTTTGCCAAAATCATGTGACTAGTGTGGAATGCTATTGATTGAAATATCAGGTTTCTTTATGACCACACATCTTTTAAAAAATATTATGAAGAAAACTAAAAAGGAAATCTCAAGAAAGGATTTTAGGATCTAAATTAGAATAGTTATTATTCAAATTAAAGTATATTTTTAAAGAATTTTTTCTTGGCAATTTAAATAAACTTAAGGTAGACAAATATGTCATTTTCTCCATGGTCTCTGCCTAACTGAAGTTTAAATACTTTTGCAAACGTTCAGCATATATGCAGTTAAAATTTCCTGTTGCCACAATAATGACTGAGCAGAAACACATAAATATGCAAAGTGGTTTTGAAAGTGCCTCTAAGCTTTAATTGTTGTTTTAGGACTGACATTCCAACCCAGTCAGACAGTTAAGTAACAGAAGTAATAAAAGAAAATCATCATCTGAATCTTCTATGTGTATTGTGGCTATTCTCAGTGATCCAGTGTGCAGTTTCTGTAGCTCATATTAGTTAGCAGAATGCCTTAACTCTGTTCAAATTGAATAAACATGGGTTCTCTTGTGTGCATTATATTTTCTTTCTTATGTTCCCTGTACCATATACTCCTGTCCTCATCCTCTTTCCTGGAAAATGCCTTTAATGTAGTGAATGTAGAATATAATCACCTACTGTGTTTAGTGTCCTGAGAGCATCCCAGGGGCTTGAGAAAATCACTTTCTCTGTGCACATAGGAAGAAAAATTCAAAATAAAATAGATGAATCCATTCAATTATGCAGATGCATTTTGTCTCCTAAACAAAGCTAACTTTCTTCAGTATCTAAGATTTCTTGAGCTCTAGAAGAATCTAGATCTATTTTTGATAAAGGCTGCTAGATAGATGCTTTAATGTATTTTAGTTTGGTTATAAATTCAATTTAGATAGACCTGGTTAACATGGGAATTTTGAAAATATGTATACTTTCCCTAACTTATACCACTCTGTGGATTTCAAAGCATCTTGCAAATATGGCTTTAGTTCACACACCCAGGTCTGTTACACATATGTTTTATTAGGTAAAAGCAAAATTAAAAATAAAAACCTTACAAATATATAAAGATTAGAAATATGCTGGCATTTGCACTGTAGAGTAGGGAGCACTCTAAAGTCAAGAATTTCATAAAAGCAATGAGAAAAATTTTAAATTCAGTAAAGTAAGAAGACAGTCAATAAAATATTACTGCCATTTTCTTAAGCTCATCCTTCTTTCTTTTAAGTCCTGAGTATGTGAAGTAGTATATTTAGTTAGATTAAAATCCTGGAGATACTATAGGTATAATCCTGACTGCTTCGCTATTCTTTTTATTGACTGAAGTTGTTTTCAGATATTTACTCAGTATAAAATAATACCTCACATATAAAGAACATTTACCAGGGGAAATTTTTGTTTGCCCCAATAATATTAAAGATGTTTCTACTTCCTTTTAAATATTTATTTGCAAAGCCTACAGCATATTCAATATATGTTCTCAGCTATGCTTTTTGGATTCTGTCCAGCAGTTATTGAAAGTTAGAACTTGACATCAAACAGAAAACATTGCCTTACTGCACTGACAGAATACTATTTTGTCTACTGAAGTTCTATATACATAAGAATTAAAAAATTATTTTAAAATCATTTATAACACTCAAGATATTTATTCTGAAATACTGTCGTCTCTCAAGATATGAAGCATATTCCATCTCCAATTACAGGTAAAAATACTGGCCTTTTATCAGAATCAAATGTCTACTTTTTCTGGAGATTTATGATATCCAGATTATGATTAGAGAATAAAAGATCTTCATACGCTGGAGATATGATTAAGGGTAAGTTTTCTGGAGCATCCAGAAAATTATGCCACCTAATTAAACTGAAAATTAATTTTTATAAATATTTCCAAAGCAAATGTCATGTTTAGCTTATTGCATGTACAGTAATGGCTATGTATCCATTCTTGCTCTTATGACATGTACTTATTAAACTGTAGATCATTTGGCTTTGAGTAAAGTGACTGCCCTTGGGTCATAAGCCAGAGTCCAATTCATAATATCATCAGATAAGCTACCTCAGTTTGTTTTCAAAATAAGTAAAGTATAAATAATCATGTCATTACCTTACATCATTATTGAGATGTTCACACTGGAGTAGAACAGGAGGAAACCTAAGAATATTCATCATCCTGAGATGACAAAGCTGTGGAATGACAGAGATTTAACTCTACAGCAAGTTCATGAGAATTCAGAAGCACTACAAATGTAACACAGTTTTTTCAAAGTATCTCGAGTGTTATTATGTATTTGGGCTGAAATATTTAATAAATGTAAAGAAAAAGGGGTCTATTATTATTGCAGAGTCCACTACTTATGTTACATCTGTTTTTACATGAAAGAAAAATTACTAGGTAAATAAAAATGATAAGAAAAAGATTTTGGTTTTATTGAAAGCATATCATGTCCCACAACTGATGTCTATACAATTCCTTTTTCTCCTTGGTATTCATCTTTTCCTTCTTAAGATAAACACTTTCATATCTCAGTACGTTTGAGTCTATAACAGTGATCAGTAAGAAAATCCATCATAGTAAATTGGTCAAAGGATTAAATAGAATAAAATTTTACCTTTTGAAGTAGTTTTGTTGATGTATACTTGGATGTACTGGATGCCATCTCAAAAAACGACAGAATGATCTCTGTTCGTTTCCAAGGCAAGCCATTCAAATCACAGTAATCCAAGTCTATACCCCAACCAGTAATGCTGAAGAAGCTGAAGTTGAATAGTTCTATGAAGACCTACAAGACCTTCTAGAACTAACACCCAAAAGACATTCTTTTCATTATAAAGGACTGGAAGTCAAGAGATACCTGGAGTAACAGGCAAATTTGGCCTTGGAGTACAGAATGAAGCAGGGCAAAGGCTAATAGAGTTTTGCCGAGAAAATGCACTGGTCGGTCACAGCAAACACCATCTTCCAACAACACAAGAGAAGACTCTACACAAGGACATCACCAGATGGTCAACACCAAAATCAGATTGATTTTATTTTTTGCAGCCAAAGATGGAGAAACTCTATACAGTCAGCAAAAACAAGACTGGGAGCTGACTCAGTGGCTCAGATCATGAACTCCTTACTGCCAAAATCAGACTTAAATTGAAGAAAGTAGGGAAAACCACTAGACCATTCAGGTATGGCCTAAATCAAATCCCTTACGATTATACAGTGGAAGTGAGAAATAGATTCAGGGGTTAGATCTGATAGACAGAGTGCCTGAAGAACTATGGATGGAAGTTCATGACATTGTACAGGAGGCAGAGATCAAGACCATCCCCAAGAAAAAGAAACGTAAAAAGGCAAGATGGTTGTCTGAGGGGGCCTTACAAATAACTGAGAAAAGGAAAGATGCAAAAGGCAAAGGAGACAAGGAAAGATAAACCCATTTGAATTCAGAGCTTGAAAGAATAGCAAGGAGAGATACGAAAGCCTTCCTCAGTGATCAGTGCAAAGAACTAGAGGAAAACAATAGAATGGGGAAAGACTAGAGATCTCTTCAAGAAAATTAGAGATACCAAGGGAACATTTCATGAAAAGATGGGCACAATAAAGGACAGAAACGGTATGGACCTAACAGAAGCAGAAGATATTAAGAAGAGGTGGCAAGAAAACACAGAAGAACTATACAAAAAAGATCTTCATGACCCAGATAACCAGATGGTATGATCATTAACCTAGAGCCAGACATCCTGGAATGCAAAGTCAAGTGGGCCTTACCTAGCATCACTACAAACAAAGCTAGTGGAGGTGATGGAATTCCAGTTGAGCTATATCAACTCCTAAAAGATGATGCTGTTAAAGTGCTGCACTCAGTATGCCAGCAAATTTGGAAAACTCAGCAGTGGCCACAAGACTGGAAAAGGTCTGTTTTCATTCCAATCCCAAAGAAAGGCAATGCCAAAGAATGCACAAACTACCACACAGTTGAACTCGTCTCACATGCTAGCTAAGTAATGCTTAAAATTCTCCAAGCCAGGCTTCAACAGTACATGAATCATGAATTTTCAGATGTTCAAGCTGGATTTAGAAAAGGCAGAGGAAACAGAGATCAAATTGCCAACATCCATTGGATCATTGAAAAAGCACAAAATTTCCGAAAAAACATCTATTTCTGCTTTATTGACTTCGCTAAAGCCTTTGACTGTGTGGATCACAACAAACTGTGGAAAATTCTTAAAGAAATGGGAATACCAGACCACCTGACTTGCCTCCTGAGAAATCTGTATGCAGGTCAAGATGCAACAGTTAGAAGTGGACATGGAACAACAGACTGGTTCCAAATAGAAAAAGGCTGCATATTGTCACCCTGCTTATTTAACTTATATGCAGAGTACATCATGAGAAACTCTGGGCTGGGTGAAGCACAAACTGGAATCAAGATTGCCAGAAATATCAATAACCTCAGATATGCAGATGACACCACCCTTATGGCGGAAAGTGAAGAAGAACTAAAGAACCTCTTGATGAAAGTGAAAGAGGAGAGTGAAAACGTTGGCTTAAACCTCAACATCCAGAAAACTAAGATCATGCATCCGGTCCCATCACCTTACGGCGAATAGATGGGAAAACAATGGAAACAGTGATAGACTATTTTTCTGGGCTCCAAAATCACTGAAGATGGTGACTGCAGTTATGAAATTAAAAGATGCTTGCTCATTGGAAGAAAAGCTATGACCAACCTAGACAGCATATTAAAAAGCAGAGACATTACTTTGTCCACAGAGTTCCATCTACCAAAGCTATGATTTTTCCAGTAGTCATGTATGAATGTGAGAGTTGGACTATAAACAAAACTGAGTGCCAAGGTATTGATGCTTTTGAACTGTGGTGTTGGAGAAGACTCTTGAGAGTCTTGGGCTGCAAGGAGATCCAACCAGTCCATCCTAAAGGAAATAAGTCCTGAATATTCATTGGAAGGACTGATGCAGAAGCTGAAACTCCAATGTTTTGGTCACCTGATATGAAGAACTGAATATTTATTTGGAAAAGACCCTGATGCTGGGAAAGATTGAAGGCAGGAGGAGAAGGGGGCGACATAGGATGAGATGGTAGGATGGCATCTCCAACTCAATGGACGTGAGTTTGAGTAAGCTCCTGGAAATGGACAAGAAAGCCTGATGTGCTGTAGTCCATGGGGTCACAAAGAGTCAGACAAGACTGAGTGACACTGAACTGAAGTGTTGATGTATAAACTGTTTACCTTTCTTTGAACGTGAAATACATTTGGCTTTGTGGCCATTTTTCTGTGATACTTAGGTAGCCTTCTATGAAGTAATCACCTTGAGTATTTAATGAGATGTGATGATGGAACTAAAAATACTGCTAAAGGAATAACAGTGCTTTCTCAGGACAAGAAGAATGAAATTGCTTTCTGTAGGGAATTGATGTATATTCACTTTATGGATAAACATCAGACTGCGTTCTGAAGCACCACATTTACAATGAAGTCTTAATCTGAAAAGAGGTCAAATTCTATTTTCTGTATCACTTTTACAAATCTAAAGTTGTGTTTGTTTTAGTTATCATAAATAAATAGCATGTCAAATAAATACTGAGAATTTTTTATTGATAATCTCCTAGGCAAAATGAATCTTGATGGTTCCTATAATGACCTAGTAGTAGCTTTTTATTCTTTTTCTGAGGAGGGACATTGTTCCATATAATCAAATAATATTTTGACAGCCTATAATTCAGAACTAACCAATAACTGGAAAGTATAATTTGTTGAAGATCAAAATACATAAATTCATAGGAAACTGATTCCGGTTATAATATCTGACTCTTCCATGTAGATATGCCTACGTGTCTGTGATAGCCTTTATCTTCTAATTCATTCTTCTTAAATCACGGTCACAATGTTCTTCCCTGATTTCTTCTGTGTGTGCTCACATGTTAATCACTTTAATCATGCTCGACTCCTTTCGACCCCATGGACTGTAGCCTGCTAGACTCCTCTGTCTATGGGATTCTCCAGGCAGGAATTCTGGAGTGGGTTACCATGCCCTCCTCCAGGGGATCTTCCTGATCCAGGGATTGAACCGATGTTCCTGTGTCTCCAGAGTTACAGGCATATTCCTCACCCAATGAGCCACCTGGGAAGCTCCTCTAAATGTATAAAGGGACATTATACATTTGGACCACAGTAAAGGAAAATTTGATTCACTCATTAAACCTTTGTTTTTAGTGAAGTTTGAAAGCAGTCTTTTCCTATAGCAACATTTTAAAAACTAGAATAAATGCATTTCTCAAAAGAAAACAAATCAATAGTTAGGCCAATCCTAGGTACTTTGATATGTGTTACTCTTGATGAAATATCTTTTAAAACAGACCTTTTTTTTTAAAGAGAATTTTTAGGTTTAGAGTAAAATTGAGTGGAAGGTACAGAAGTTTCACCATACTCCAAACAGGCATAGCCTCTTCCATTATCAACATACCCCACCAGAATGGTACAGTTTTTACAACTGATGAATCTACATTGGCATATAATTATCATCTCAAATTCACATTTTATATTAGGGTTCATTCTTGATTTTGTATGTTAAACTGGTTTGGACAAATTTATACTGACATATATCCACCATTATATATCATACGCAGGAGTTTCACTGCCCTAAAAATCCTCTGTTCTCCACCTATTATTCATACACCCTCTCCCCCAACCCTGGAAATCACTGATAATTTTACTGTCCTCACAGTTTTAGCTTTTCTAACATGCTGCATATTACAATCATAGAATACAGCCTTTTCAGATTAGCTTCTTTCACTTAGTAATATGCATGTTTGTTTCCTCCTTATCCTTCCCTGGCTAGATAGCTCATTTCACTTTAGTCCTGTGCTATTCCATTATTTAAATGTACCACAGTTTGTCCATTCACCTACTGAAGGACACTTCTGTTGCTTCCAAGTTTTGACTTTATGAATAAAGTTGTTGTAAATATTTGTGTGCAAGCTTTTGTGTGTACATAAATTTTCAGCTCCTTTGGGTTAACACTAAGGAGTGTGGTTGCTGGATCACATGATAAAAGTATGTTTAGTTTCATAAGAAGCTGCGTACTTGTTTTCTTAAATGGTTGTGCTATTTTGTACCCCACTAACAATGAAGGAGAATTTCTATTGCTCTGTCACCACCAGCTTTTGGTGTTGTCAATGTTTTGGATTTTGGCCACTCTGTTAGGTGTGTACTGCTATCTCACTGTTTTAATTAGTATTTCCTTGGTGACATGACATGGCATATCTTTTCATATGCTTATTTTCCCATCTGTGTATCTTATTTGGTGGGAATATGTTAAGTTCTCTGGCTTATTTTCTCAGTTGTGCTGTTTTCTTACTGTTGACTTTTAAGAGATTTTGCATATTTTAGATAACAGTCCTCTATCAGATGTGTCTGTATCTATTGCAAAAGTTTTCTCCAAGTCAGTGACTTGTCTTTTCATTCTCTGGACTTTATCTTTCATAGAATAAAATTTTTAATTTTAATGAAGTCCAATTTATCAATTCCTTCTTTCTTGGATTATATCTTTGATGTTACATCTACAAAGTCATTGCCAAAGCCAACGATGTCTCAATTTTCTCCATTGTTATTTTCGATGTGTTTTATAGTGGTGTGTTTTATGTCTTATTTAGTAATCTATTTTGAAGAAATTTTTGAGAGGCCTAAAGTCGATGTCTAGATTTATTTATTTTTCTGCATGTAGATGTCCCATGAACATTGGTAAAAGACAAAAAATAGAAGATCATTAAGTAATCTTCTATTTCTTTTAATAGTGTCACAAATGGGGGATAATTCATAAGATTTGCATATATACACTACACAGTTTTATTAAGTGTCTCTAACATATTTTGCACAACTTACTTCAGAAAAGGAGGATAAATAAAATTTGAGTAAGGATGACACAGTGAAATGCTGCAATAAGGGAAATAGCTTTTGTTCTTAAATTTCATTAAATAGCTGGAGCATCAACCACCGTAATAAAAACTTATCTTTTCATACCTAGCTAAAATGCTTCCTGGCTCAGATGGTAAAGAATCTGCCTAAAATGCAGAAAACCCAGGTTCCATCCCTGGGTTGGGAGGATCTCCCGGATCTTCCCAAACCACTCCATTTTCTTGCCTGGAGAAGGCAATGGACAGAGGAGTCTGGCAGCCTACAGTCCATGGGGTCGCAAAGAGTCGGACACAACTGAGTGACTAACATGTAAGCACAAAGTACTTCTTTAATAGATATGAGATTAAAACTTATCTACGCCCAAGTTCAGTATTTTAGGCCACAAGCTGACAACATTTCACTATAAATATTGAATTGAAAATAAAAGTGAAAGTATTAGAGTAACGTCTAACTCTTTGTGACCCCATGGACTGTAACCCACCAGGTTCCTCTGTCCATGGGATTCTCCAGTCAAGAATACTGGAGTGGGTAGCCATTTCCTCTCAGGGGGATCTTCTTGACCCAGGGATCAAACCCAGATCTCCTGCCTTAGCAGGCAGATTCTTTACCATCTGAGTCACCAGGGAAGGACAATGCTAACTATGCTTCCAAAAGGCAAAAATCAGAGAGTTGTAGAACTGCTAAGACTTGAGCCCAGAGCCACAGCTGGAGAATTCCTCTGGCCCCAGAAACCTGTCCAGCCGTCCTCAACCTTTTTGACACCAGGGACTGATTTCGTGGAAGACAATTTTTCCATTGATGAAGGAGGTGGGATAGTTTTGGGATGATTCAAATGCTTTACATTATTGAGAATTTTATTTCTATTATTGTTGTTACATCAGCTCCACCTCAGATCATCAGGCATTAATTAGATCCCAGAGGTCGGGGACCCCTGCTTCAACCACACTGTCCGGGTTCTTGAAGGCTGGTGGTCAGCAGGCATCTACACAGAAGGGAACCTTCAGACACTCTGGGAGGAGCCAGGGTAGCCCTAGAGACAGGGCGGGTGGAGCTGGGACAGAGAGGAGGGAGGCAGAGAAGGTGTGAGCTGGAGATGGCAGGAGCAGTGGCCTGGATGCGCTGTTCTAGGTTCCCCCCGAGCTGCACGGCAGCGACTCCGAGGAGGAGCGGGAGCACCCAGCCCCTCCTGCAGCTGCAGAAATCAAAGGCCCCGAGTTGTCAATGGCTGTACCCGGAAATGCGGACACGCACTAGTCGGGAGTGGACACGCTGCAGGACTGAGATCCTAGCGGGTGTTGGGCGCAGGCAGCCTGGAGCCAGGGACCCCCGGCGATGATCCCCAAACCTCACCGTCCAGCTGGCGGCGCTCCAGCTCACAAACTTGCTTGCTCGCCTTACGAGTATGCTGTTTCCCTGGGGCTCCGTGGAGAGCGCTCCCCTTCCTTCCTCGGACTGGTCCAGGCTTGGCTGGAATCCAGGTACGAGCCCCTGGCCCCCGGTTCCTCTGAGCCTCCCGCCAGGACTCCGCCTCCGCATTAGGGAGACGGTAGACACGGCGCGAGCCGGCACTCACGCTGACACATCCATGCGGTAACACACAAACGGAAGGAAGAATTGTTAGCGATGGTAGTGAAGAGTTTTGGTTTCACAAGATAACTATATTATCAGTTTAGACAATGTGTGGATTATTTCACAATGGTACCTCTGCGATATGAAAATGACCATTCATCTGTAGATCTACTGAATCAAATAAGTTTAAAATTTACACTCAGCTTTTAGTTACTTTTTATTTTAACCTCCGTATGGTAGGGGGCGCGCTGAGACCGTCTGATGAAAGTTTAAGGCGCATGTTTCATTATTGATTCGTGAAGTAATACAGTACACTGGCTTTCAGATGACTAAAGTTCAGTTATTCCCCAATACAATTTCCCTTTAAACTACCTGTCAGTCAAAATAAGTTATTCCTACTAGAGAAAAGCATCTCTAAGTTCTTTGACTTTAACCAGTGTGTACAGAGGTATAAAATAGACTGATTCTAAAGTCGAGCCACTTCCTTTGCATGCGATAGCTAACTAAATGAGTAACGCATGTTGAATGTAAATTGATCTCATAATTTACCCTGAATATTGCCACTGAGTTAGTAGGAGGAATATGAGTACATAGAAATCTATCTATCTTTAAAGACTTTGGTACTACATTTGCATGACACTGGTACAAAAACAGGTCCTTAAACCCTTTCTATCTCATGGGTTACTAGGATAGAATACTTAAAAACAATTCTTGCTTATAAATGGTACAAATGAGCTATAACAATGTGTGTTCTCCAGCAGAAGTGTTCCACTTTCCTTTTTCTAAGGTAATGGAGAGTTGCTGTTTTGTTGAGCAAAGAGAAAAATCACTGCAGGATTATATGTATGATATTTGTATTTATAATTACAATTATCATCTGGTTTTAAATAACCAAACTATAGTGGAAAATTGTTATTTTTCCAAGTATTTCCAAATATTTTTCCAAATATTTCCAAATATTTTCCAAAAATTGTTATTTTTCAAAGTAACTTTAAACTGATGAGAATTTAGGAGAATCATATAAAATGGTGATTTAAGATGCTACATGAAAGGGGACCAAGTATTTGATGCTTCAAAAACACTAAATGAAATTGATGTTTACACATAACACTTTTTTGAGCTTCAGTTTCTTAATTTTTAAAATATCATCATTAGACTAATCTTTCTTCAACTCCACAATTCTCAGGCTCAATTTTGAATTATGGTTGTTCTGATATTTCACTTACTTATCTGAAGATATTATGCCATTTGAATATTCAATATTTAGTTGCTATTTTTATTAGTACACTTATGATAGTATTTTTGAAAGACAGTATATTACAATACATAGTTAGTGCTGCTAATTAAATAGGCTCAAAGTGAACAGAACATACTATTTTAAAGGTCCATGAGAAAGTCATTCACTTTCTTCTGCTGGTGAGTGACAAATGTTTCAGTTCAGTTCAGTTCAGTTCAGTCGCTCAGTCGTGTCCGACTCTTTGCGACCCCATGAATCGCAGCACGCCAGGCCTCTCTGTCCATCCCCAATTCCTGGAGTTTACTCAAACCCATGTCCATCGAGTCGGTGATGCCATCCAGCTATCTCATCCTCTGTCGTCCCCTTCTCCTCCTGCCCCGATCCCTCCCAGCATCAGGGTCTTTTCCAATGAGTCAACTCTTCACATGAGGTGGCCAAAGTATTGGAGTTTCAGCTTCAACACCAGTCCTTTCAATGAACACCCAGGACTGATCTCCTTTAGGATGGACTGGTTGGATCTACTTGCAGTCCAAGGGACTCTCAAGAGTCTCCTCCAACACTACAGTTCAAAAGCATCAGTTCTTCGGTGCTCAGTTTTCTTCACCATCCAACTCTCACATCCATACATGACCACTGGAAAAACCATAGCCTTGACTAGACAGACCTTTGTTGGCAAAGTAATGTTAATGTGCATTAAATACTGACTATTGATGTTAAGATAGATATAGCAGTTTAGGAAAGAGTGAAATGAAGATGAATGAAGAGAAAAACTATGTTCAATTTTAGATAAGATGTTTGTGTAGCCTCCTTGAAGAAGTCTAAGCAGGTCGAATACTTGGACACAGGGTTTTAGAAAGAGGACTAGATTCATGGTGCAGATTTAAGGTCTTAATTCAATGAGAGCTGAAACTCCATATGTAAATAACTTTATTTAAGAAGAGCTTAGTAAGAAAATTCTGATTAACCAAATTCATTCTTTTGGAGAAACATGCAGACTAAAATTCTATTAGATCCATGGTAGATTAGAAACAGTTTTGTATCACCTGTGATAGATGCTCAAATACATTTTTAAAGGAGAATGTACTTCATCTTGTAGAAAAATATTATCCTCTTAACCCCATTTGAAATTTAAGTTTCTAATCATTTTTAATCTTGCTTTTAAATAAGTGATTGTGTTCTAAAACCAAGCACAGGTGATAGAGTCCATATGGATAAAGACAAATGAAAGCAATAGTTGTGTGTTTCTGGTAAAGCATTTCTTCTGAATATTCAAAAATGCTGCTCTTTTTAAAAATTGATATAAGTTTTGCTCTTAATGATTGTGCTATTGGCTGATGGGGTATAAGAGTCCCATATAAAGAAAGTTGTCTTTCAGAAGAAGAAATACAGCAAACACAATGGCCAATTATAGCCTATGATATCTGAGAATTGAATTTGAGTCTGATTAAGGTAGAGACCAGCTGTGAATTAGTATAGCAGTATGTTATTTAGCATCTTGAAAACTCATTTCTTATTCTGTTAAGTGATAATAGCAAGAGAAAATTTTATTGGAATGTTGCGAGGATTGCATGAAACAACCCAATGAAAACATTTACCCTCATTAGTGCTTGATATATAGTAATCATATAGAAAGTGTTAGTCATCGTTAATCACCACCATTCCATTGCTGTTTTATGTACTAATTTTTATAACCATTGTAGAAAGATTCTCTTGTTCTTGCACTAGTGTTAATGAGGCATCCAATATTTGTCGGTTTAAAAAAAAAGAAATCTCTCTAGGTATATTGCTTAAGTTTTTGGTAAGTATAACATCATTTATAAGCTTGATGACTTGACTAAATATAAGAAAAGTATTGAATTATTCCAAAAGATATAAATTTGAATTTAAAATTTGCAAAATTTCATTTAAAATTACAGTGTAATTTATTTTGAGCATATGTAAACAGTGACCAGGTGACTAACACCTCACACAAATAAGTTATATTGGCATCCTACTCCAGATTTTGGGTTTCCCTGGTGGTTCAGTGGTAAAGAATCTTCCTACAGTGCAAGAGACGAGGTTTCAATCCCTGGTCAGGAAGATAACCTGGAGAAGGAAATGGCAACCCACTCCAGTATTCTTGTCTGGAAAATCCCATGGACAGAGGGGCCTGGTGGGCCACAATCCATGAGGTCATAAGAGTTGGACATGACTTAGCAACTAAACTATACCATCACCACTCCAGATTTTGGGCTGAAGGCAAAACTGATTCTTCACAACTTGATCACTGGGACTGACACCTAGTAGATGCTCATCAAATGTTGGACGACATCTTTATGACTAAAGTTATAAAAGCCATTATACAATTCAACTTGACAGTCCTCAGCCAACAAGTCAGACATTTTTGATAAAGTACAAATGAGTCACCTGCATTACTAATGTGGTTGGATTGACTCTATTTCCTATAAAAGAGAGGTTTTTTTAATTACTTGTATTTACCATATATTTGGGCCAATTGAGAGGCCTTGAGATGTATATGAGCATGCCTATCTTTCTGTCTATAGTAAAAGAGAATGTGGTTTCTAGTTTTAGGAAGATAAACATACTATGAGTTTCAAAATGTAACTTCTAGTCTCATCACACATTCTGGCAGTTCATTTTCTGGATGAATAATATCTGCGAGACGAAAGTCATGCGCACAAAACTTCAGTGCATTTTTTTTTACATTGAATAACATGGCCTGGAGCTATCTGAAAGCCTAAAGAAATCTCAAGCGAAAACAATGCTTGCAAAATCCTCTGGTACTTTATCTGCAGGCTAAAAAATATCTACTAAATCAGTTCCAAGAACATCGGATCATACCATTATGCAGCAGATTGGTAATATTAGTCATGGCATTCTGTTTGTAGGCCTATGGCTTTTGGGACCACACATGGAAGTTGTTACATAGTTACTTGTATCACAGATGTTTGAGAATGTATCATTCCTCTTAAATACTTGGCGGTCATAACCTTGCCTTGTCTATCTACCTTATGCCATAGTGCCCATGGAGAGAGATTTGCTGTGTCTTTGTTGAAAGAGTGAACTCTATAGCCATTGCTTATTTACCAGTAGAATTTTGTCTGGAATGTAGGTAAACATGGATGAAAGATTCTCTCACTTAAAACTATTTTTCCTTAGATCTTACATTTTCAAAATAATGTATTTTACTGAGATACTGAGGGCTTTGCTAGTGGCTCAGTGGTAAAAATTCTGCCTGCCAATGCAGGAGACATGGGTTCGATCCATGGGTTGGGAAGATCCCCTGAAGAAGGAAATGGCTACCCACTCTATGGAGTTTCTATGCAGTTTAAAAATTTTTTGATTCTGAATTCCTCTTACTGAAATCCAATAAGATATATAATGGTCACTAATATTATAGATGTTTTGTAGAAATCTTTGAGTAATTCATAATGAATATAGTTTCAACATTTCTTCCAATCCTGCAATTTATCGGTTTCCCTAGAGAAGTTGTTTGAACATCTTTTCTTTGTTACACATGTGGATCAAAATAGTTAAATTTTTAAGTTTTATCTGGCTAAATAAATTCTCAGAATTATGTTACACTGTGTTGATACGTGAAGCTATTTTACTTACTTTGATTTTGCCGAACTTAATAAATTTGGATGAAAAATAAATTACACTCTTGCAGAATGAAAATATTGTATCTTACCTGAGTTGTCTTTGCTAAATTAAAGACAAATATTGAAATTGAATGTTTTTACATTTCTCTTTATTATAAAACATGATGAATATAAAAGTAAAGGTGAACACTAAAGGTTTACATTTTCTTTTTCTTCATTTGCATTCTGATTATCCCCTGTCCCTGACTCATTATCTTCACATAAATAAGGAAATTCGACTCCTGGTTCTTTTTTCTCTTTCATCTTCATAAATTTCTGTACATAAAAAGATTTGGTCTTATTTCTCCATTTTTATTGAAAATGATATTTTACCCTTATCATAATAACCAACCCAGTCTCCCTGCTGTTAGAAGTGACAGCAGTTTGCATCCATCACATGAGAGTGTTCATCCTGAGGATTTCATGCAGTCACTTCCTTACTGCCAAGCATCAAACAAGAATATTTTCATACACAGATTTTGTCAGAAATCAGAATGCCCAAGGATTCCAGTTTATTATCTATTAAAAAACCCCAATTTCTATCTTAAGTAAATACATGTTATGGGAAATATAAGTATTTATGTTGAGGATCCTGCCCTCAAAAAGACAAGAGGTTTGATTTTTTAAATTTATTTTGTGTTTTCCTTTCTCATGGTTTGTGTCATAACAGCAACTTTGAATTTGTAGGGTTTATTTTTTACAAAACACTTTATAGCTAAAAGTATACTTGACTTTTTGATAGAATAAAATGTAAAATTTTGAATCTGATCAATGAACTAAAGATTGCTTTCACCTATGCTTTTTGTGCTACTATTTATTCCTAGTTTTCACTGTCAATGTGTTTTAGCCTCAGTGTGATGTGATAGACTACAAACCATAGAGAACCACAGGGCATCTCAGGAAGAGAATGTCAGAAAAGACTTGCAGGGTTTGAGGTCTGGTTAGGTAAGGTTGTTTTGAATTCAGTACTGTATTAGTCAAGTTGTTACAGTGCATTGCTCTCATTTGATGATCAGACTGTTCCTAGTTTGGCCAGTGAGGATTATTCCAAGCTGAGTTCTCTGTTCTTTTAATATGTT
Source organism: Cervus canadensis (assembly GCF_019320065.1). Lineage (NCBI taxonomy): Eukaryota > Metazoa > Chordata > Mammalia > Artiodactyla > Cervidae > Cervus > Cervus canadensis. The sequence goes on from NC_057409.1 coordinate 37,181,788, forward strand.
GCCATCTTTCTTTGAACATATTCTTGCTTTTTGGTGAAAAAAAATTCTGGGTTATTTTGTAGTTTTTCTGGTAAAGAGAATCATCAATTTTTCTAAGGATCCATGTTTATTTTTAAATACATAATGGTGTTTAAAAATCAAGACGTTAACATTCTGCCTACTCATTACTATTGGGCTGCCACTTTGAAAGTTGCAAGATTTCAACTCACTCCAGATTTCCAAAATACTTATATTGGACAGATTCTGCCAGTGCAATCATACTGACTTTGTAATAGTATTGACAGGCCCTCACCTTTTAGCTATTTTAACAGGTTCAGGAATCAAGAATGCACGTTTATATTTTTCCCATTGTACACTGAAGAGTTTTTCTTACATTAACTGTCAGTCTCCTCATTACTACTTCTATCCTTTCGATCTTTACTACTTGGTCCTCATTCACTTTCTAAAGTAAAAAATACTTTGTTGCCTATCATGCCTTCTTTAATAATTTATATTTTTGTTAAGATGTGAATTTATGGCAGTGCATTTTACTATACATATGGAATTATCTGGTAGAAAATTTTTTCTCTGTTCACAAAATAAAATTACACATGAGATACCTGAATTTGTGGTGTTCAGAAAGGAAAACTGTGACTTTTAAATGCTGTATCATATAAAATATATCTAAAATATAATATTCTAGTACATAATCTTATTTCCTATTAAATTCCTATGACATTTAATCTCTAGATTGTTTCATACAATTTTTGTACATATTATCTGTCTCTTCTGAAACACTGAATGTGAAAACATCTTGTCAACAAAATCAGGAGTTCCATATGGGCAGTAGTAAATGTGTCTTTCAATACAAAACTCCTATTTTGTGTCAAAAATACTATGTTCAGTAGTAGAAGGCTCTGCAATGTTTATTGATTGAGTCATTGTGATCTGTTTAGCTTTAGTTTTGGACTGATATTGCTTACTGATTACCTTTAAGCTTTGAGTTAATACAAGCTGAGAATGATTAGGAGACATGATTTCTCTTCCATTTATTAGCTATAGTATATTCTCAGGCTCACTTAGAGTGTAGTGAGGACAATGTTCTTACTTTGTAACTAAGATTGTGAGTCTTCATGTTGCCAAGTGAAACTCTACCTCTGAAAGCATTTTGTAAACTTCAAGTTCTAGATAAATACTAAGAGTTGGTCAGGGAATTACTAATTAGTAAGATCTGGTTGTTTCTTATAAACAGAAAAGAAAACCTTGATAGCCTGTCTCCCGCTATTCATGATAAGTCTGGCAGATTGTCGGGTGGCTGCTCCACACATATCTTTGCCTGTCTGCAGGATGCCAGAGAAAGTTTTTAATTGGCTTCTCATGGACACTGGGATGAGTCCCCAGTTTTCTGTGTTTCTCTTTAGGGGCTCAATGATGAATGAACACTGGAATGTTCATTTTTCATATTGTTCTTCTTTCTAGTAACAATAGATTAAATGAAAAAAAAAAAAAGAGAGAAGAAAGTAGAACATCAATCAGATCTGAAAGCTTTGCTGTTGTAGTCAAACATAAGCAATGAAAAGGCAATGTGATTTGCCTATGTAGTTACACTGTGCATTACCTTAAGTAACAGTATGATTAAGTAGCTACCTACTTCACAACAATATTACTTTTCTGTTAGCTTCTAGAGACTTTATTTAATTTGAGTCTGGTTTTTGAATTACCAGTTTTCCCCTAAAGTTTTCAAATGATGTCCAAATATTTTTACATACATCCATTCAACAGTTATGTATTGTGTGTTACCAAGTGCCATGGCTTCTGTTAAGTATAGGAAATTTAATGTTAACAAATACAGACACAGACCCTCTTGCATTCACAGAACTTCCTAGCTAGCAGAGAAGAGAAACTATTTTTATGAGAGGGAAGATACAGGAAAATGGCTAAGTTATGTTGACCTGGATTCAAATTCTGACTTTGCTATCTTCTAGCTGGGCAAACATGCCAATGACTTAACCTGAGTTAACCTTCCTTTCCTAAAGTAAAAGGAGAATAACATTGCATCTTTTTCATATCAGAATTTTATAATGATTTAATTAACTGACACATAAAATGTTTATTTCAATATTGGCACATAAAACATCCTCAATTAATGAATGTAATATGGAAATAGAAGCTAATAGTAATAAGGAAGTAGAAGCGAAAGCCTTAGGAGCACTGATAGCGATTGAAATAGTAGCAATACTCTGGTTGGGAAAGTCTGTAGCTACTATACCAGGGCTCTTTCAGAAGTGTCTAGGAAGGTTTCTGAGAGAAAGTGACCTCTAGGTAGAGACCTCAGCAATGAATAGAAATTAAATAACAACAAGAACAACATTACTTTAGAAACAAACATCTAAAAGGACAAAGAAATACCTCTGCCATCTGCTTTCCCCCCTTACCCCACCTGCCTTCCACATACTCCAGGGAGAAGAAATAAATCCATAGCACAATGCTAGGGCTGCACACACTGACTATTCTTTAAAGAAATAAAACAATTAGAAAAAACACTATAGGCTCATAGAGAGTCTGTGGTAAATTTTTCTTCTTGCTAGCTGAGCTTTTGCCTCATTATTTAAAATCATTTCCTTTCTTTTACTGTACTTATACTTTATTAATTCCATAGTTCATATTTTTCATAGTTTTGAGATCAAAGTAACTCCAATTTCTCAGTGGTCCAGGTATTAAATACTCTAGGTATCACATTACATTTATTCCTTTCAAACTATTAAAAACCACAACCTAGATTCATATTCTGAATTGTCAGAGAAATATATAAAAACTTTCACACAGAAGTTTCATGTAGACTAGTAGATATTCTATAGGTTCATTATGTATACCACTTGCAAAATTTCACAAGTTCATAGAACTGCTTCTTTTTCCTTCCTTTTTATTTTTTAATTTTCATTCTTTTTTAAATTTTCTAAATTTTTTTGGAATATAGTTGATTTACAGTATTATATTAGTTTCAGGTATACAGCAAAGTGATTCAGTTATGTATAAACGTAGTCATACTTTTTCAGATTCTTTACCAATATAGGCTACTGCAGAATATTGAGTAGAGTTCCCTGTACCATGCAGTAGGTCCTATATCTAGTCCTATAAATAGTGTATCTATTTTATATATAGTCATGTATGTTATTAATCCAAAGCTCCTAATTTATTCCTTCCTTCCTCTATCTTTTCCCTTTGGTAACCATAAGCTTTTAAAGTGTGTGAGTCTATTTCTGTTTTGTAAAAAAGTTCATCTGTATCATTCTTAACAAAAATAAGATTCCACATATGAGTGCTATCATATGATATTTGTCTTTCTCTGTCTGACTTACTACACTTAGTATGATAATCTCTAGATCCATCCATGTTGCTGCAAATGGCATGATTTCATTTTTTTTTATGGCCGAGTAATATTCCATTGTATATATGTAACACATCTTTAGCCATTCCTCTATCTATGGACGTTTATGTTGCTTCCATTGTAAATAGTGCTACAATGACCATTGGGGTGTGTATCATTTTGAAGTATGTTTTTCTCTGGATATGTGCCTAGGATTGCTGGATCATATGGTAGCTCTATTTTTAGTTTTTTAAGGAACCTCTCTACTGATCTTCACAGTAGTTGTACTGATTCACATGCCCACAAACAATGTAAGGGGCTTCTCTTTTCTCCACAACCTCTCCATCATTTTCTGTGTGTAGACAGTTGATGATGATCATTCTGACCATTGGGAGGTGATACCTATTGTAGTTTTGATTTGTGTTTATCTGATAATTAGTGATATTGAGAATCTTTTCATGTGTTTTATTGGTCATCTGTATGTCTTCTTTGGAGAAATGTGTATGTAGACCTTCTGCCCATTTTCTGATTGGTTTGTTTGTTTGTTTGACATACAGCTGCATGAACTATTTGTATATTTGGGAGATTAAACTCTTGTCAGTAGTTTCATTTGCAAATATTTTCCCAGATTCAAGGGGTTGTTTTTTAACCTTGTTTATGGTTTCCTTTGCTGTGCAGAGCTTTTAAGTTTAATAAGATCCTGTTAATTTTTGTATTCATTTCCATTACTCTAGGAGGTAGATCCAGAAAGCTACTGTGATTTATGTCAAACAGTGTTCTGCCTATGTTTTCCTCTAGGAGCTTTATAGAGTTCAGTCTTACATATAGGTCTTTGATCCATTTTAAGTTTATTTTGTGTATGGTGTTAGTGTTGTTTTAGTTGCTCAGACATGTCCAACTCTTCACAGCCCTGTAGACCATAGCCCGCCAGGCTCCACCATCCATGGAATTCTCCAGGCAAGAATACTGGAGTGGGTTATCATTCCCTTCTCCAGGGGATCTTCCCAACCCAGGGACTGAACCTGGATCTCCCACATTGGAGGCAGATACTTTACCATCTGAGCCACCAGGGAAGCCCATATGGTGTTAGAGAGAGTTCTAATTTAATTTTTTCATATGTAGCTCTCTAGTTTTCCCAGCATCACTTGTTGAAAAGACTGCCTTTTCTCCATTGTATATTCTTACCTCTTTTGTCACAGATTAATTGACCATAGGTGCATGGGTTTATTTCTGGGATTTCTATCCTGACCCATGGATCTTTCTGTTTTTGTAGCAGTACCATACTCTTTTGTTTACTGTAGCTTTATATTACAGTCTGAAGTCAAGGAGTTTGATTACTCCAGCTCCATTTTTCTTTCTCAGGATTACTTTGGCTATTTAGAGTCTTTTGTGTTTCTATACAAATTTGTAAATTTTTTGTCCTAGTTCTGTGAAAAATGGTGCTGGTAATTTGATAAGGATTGCATTGAACCTGTCTGTGATTGCCTTGGGTACTATAGACATTTTGACAACATTGATTCTTACATTCCAAGGACATGGTATATCTTTCCATCTGTTTGTGTCATCTTCAATTTCTTTCATCACTGCTTTAGTCTTCAGAGTACAGGTCTTTTGCTTGCTTAGATAGACTTTCCCTAGGTATTTTTTTTCTTTTTCATATGATGGTAAATGGGATTGTTTCAAACATAAGAATTGAGTTTTTAAAAGTGACAACTGGATTCACATAACCTATGAAAATTATAATAAACATGTAAGTTATTTTAAAACACTTTGATATACAGAGCTTTACATTATCTTGTGTGTGTGCTAAATTTCTTCAGTCATGTCCGGCTCTTTGTGACCCTATGGACCACAGCCTGCCAGGCTCTTCTGTCCATGGGATTTGCCAGGCAAGAATACTGGAGTGGGTTGCCATACCCTCCTCCAGGGGATCCTCTCAACACAGGGATTGAGCCTGCATATCTTATGTCTCCTGCATTGGCAGGTAGGCTCTTTACCACTAGCCCTACCTGGGATGCCCTATAGCAAATAATGATAAAGATAATGGTAATAAAAATTGAGCCAACTGGACTAGACATGCACTCTACTTTCCATGCTACATGGAAAGTATTGTCCTCATGTCATGGGGCAGGGTATAAGAGGTGAAGGTTCAGATAAATTAGTTGCCAACATCATCCAAATTGTACATTTATGAGTTTTATATCAAATCTTTCAAAACCCAAGTTCATTTTGTTTCTACTCTATCATGCTGTATTCACATCATATAAGAGTAGTCTGTCAGTTTAAAGGAAGGACTTTATTCTTGGAGTCAATCTGAGTGCAGCTCTTCAACTTCACAGTCATGACATTAAGTTCATTTTCTTTATCTGAAAATTAAAATAATAGTACCTAGCAATGAAACTGGTGAGGGCTCTATGAAGATAAATGTTTTTGATTCCCTACTCTGATATCCAGGTGTAGTGGGCCAGGGAAGAAAGCTAGAATGAAATCTTGTAATTGTACCAAAAGGAGAGTCCTAAATGGATGGCAGTTCAAGGGCTATGTTGATAAATTCAATGTTGAGAGAAAAGCAAGGACATCTGGAGAATTAATGAAAAACCAGAACCAATAGCATTTCTCTAAATAGTATCAAAAAGCTCAGTTGTTTTTCTTATACTAAAAATGTCCATATATGGTCAAATGTTCAATTTCAAAAGTTTTAAGACAAAACTGGTTTTGATTTACTCCCAAGAACAACTGTTTTACGGTGTTAGAATTATATAATTGAATCTCACTATTTTTAGAGATATCATCAGAATGATGACTATCATTAAAACAATTTAAAAGCATTTTGTATTTCCCACCAGGAAAAAGATTTCTCAGAGAATTTCAAAATGTCAAAACTGAGAAATACAATAGATTTTGTAGCTTGTGAATTATTGTTTGATTTATATTCATTCAATATATCACCTTCCTTGTGGCAGAGATTTCTTCCAGCAGAGAGTAATACATCTTCTGCAAGAACAGTACGTTTTTATTAATAAGTTTTCTTTCTGTTCTTGTGTAATGTAAAAAATAGATATCTGTGTGTGACCTTAAGAAATACTACATAATGAGATGTCTCAAATTTCTGTATCTTAAATGTATGGTAGTCAGACTCAGTCACTTAAAAATGTCTGTTTAATTTGGCTTGAGAAGGCACTTTGTTATAGAGGGCTCATTAGTTAAGCTCTCATCCATCCACCTAATGAGATCCTGGGAAACGGAGGTCTCTATGTATGATAGAGAGGAAAAAAAGTCAAGAATATACTGTGAAGTGAAAAAGGTACCTTGTAAGTGAGTATATATTTTATCTTTTCTAAAAAATGATTAAAAATAATACATATTTGTTTGTGCATATGTAACTAAATAAGACACTTAATGATACCTTAAAAAAACTAATAAATTAGGTTACCTACACAAGGCTGAGTTAAACAGGTAGACAGAAAGAAAAGTATAGAGAATACAAATATATAGAGAATCCTCAACATGCTTGTATATTCATATTTATATAGTGTGAACTTTACAACACATTACCTATTGCAAATCTTTATTTTTGTTAATAAGAGTCTAGCCCATACATTATAAAAAATGTATTAACCACCTTAGTAAAACTATAAAAATCATTTTTATTGTTCTTTATACCAATGACTTCTAACCATAAAAAATTTCGTTTAGAATAAAACAAAAGTCCACTGCACTTTATCCCTGGTAATTGTCTTATAAATTCTCTTTCTCTTTTATCATTGCCAACTAAAGGGATTTATTTAGGGAAAGTAAAATAAAGGCTTTTATATATTTGTCCAAATTCTTCAAAAGTGTAAATTAATATTTTAAACATAATTACTGTTTATCAACTCTGTGTTATTTATTTTAGCTTAAAACCTGAGGCCAGATTGGGTGATAGTGTTTCTAGCTCATTTTGAATTCAGGTCTATTCAACTTCAAAAATATTTATTTAACATGTTATTGTGAATATATTCAATTGAGATATGTGGTTTTATGGACTTACATTTTGGTTGTTGTATATGAGGAGAATGCCATAACCAAGAAAAATCATAAGTAAATCATACAGCATTAATATTGTCTCAGAGGAAAAACATGTTGAGAAGTGTTAGAATTTAAGTAAACATATCCAGAGAGCCAGACAATGTGGATGGGTGGGATGTGGGTTACAATTTTAAATATGGTGTTTAGGGTGGGTCCTACTGAGAAGGTGACATGTGAGCAAAAACTTGAAGAGGATGAAACAGCCATATTGATGTCTGGAGGAAGAATATACCAGACAGGGTATATCAGTTATGTGTTTCTGCAAATCAATGCAGGCATCCCAGGTGGCTCAGTGGTAAAGAATCTGCCTGCCAAGCAGGAGACGTGGGTTTGATTCCTGGGTCAGAAAGATCCCCTAGAGGAGGAAATGGCAACCCACTCCGTATTCTTGCCGGGATAATCCTGTGGACAGAGCAGCCTGGGGGGCTACAGTCCATGGGGTCACAAAGAGTCAAAGATGACTGAAGCGACTAAGCATACACACACGCAAACCAATCCACTCCAGAAAGTTCTAATTTGGGTATATGCCGAACACGTCTGAGGAAGAGAAAGGAGGCCAGGGTGACATGTATAAAGAGTGTGGAGGTGAGTCATAGGAGTTGGCATCAGTGAGGTAAAGGTGAATATTCTTCCTTCCTTCCTCTCTCCCTCCCTCCTTTCCTTCTCCCCCCTTTCTTCCTTCCATCCTCCCTTCTTTTCTCCTTCCTCAAAGCCTCAATTTATTCATTAATTCATGCATTAACCTACTCATTTCATTGAGCATATGTTTATTGTTGAATAAATGTCTCTGTGATAAACCTTATTTTAAACTCTGAGACATTCAGCAATGAATGAAATAAACTTCTTGCTTTCATGGGCTTACTTTTTTTGGAGGTGGGACACACAAATTAAACATAAATATTTAATATTGCAGATGTATGTAGAGAAAAATAAATCATAACAAGAGGATAGAGTGTGGGTGAGGTTAGGTAATTACATAGTGAAAATTTTGAGGTCTCTTTGTTAACATATTTAATATGGCCGTAGATGTGTATAGATCAGCTTCTTGTAGTTATATTGAATAATATATTGAATAATACTCATAAGCTTTTCAAACCAAAAAGAACCCAAAATATTTATATTTTAATTTATTTTCATTTTTTAAGTAAGGCCTACATATTCAGAGAAAATAAGAAATTTTCTGGAGTCATTTATCCAGGTAAGACCTAGGAATACAATTCAAACCTCTTGACACCTGGATGGTGTTCTCTCATTAGAAACATTCTTTGATTTATGCTCTCCTAATTTTCTTCCAAACTTCCCTGGTGGCTCAGACGGTAAAGCGTCTATCAATGCAGGAGACCTGGGTTCAATCCCTGGGTCGGGAAGATTCCCTAGAGAAGGAAATGGCAACCCACTCCAGTACTCTTGCCTGGAAAATCCCATGGATGTAGGAGCCTGGTGCAGGCCATGGGGTCTTTTTCTTCCAGGTTAAACACGTGAAGGTTTACAAAACATATTGGTATTTTTAAACATATTTGTATTTTTCAAAGTAGGTTAGGAGAATAGTATCCAGGAATAACTGGTAGCTTTTTTTCAAGGAAGAGTGTATAATAAAGTTTTGGTAATTTTTTTTAACCCATTAAGGTTAGTTTCTCTTATAACTCTAGGGCAGAAGCAAGGAAATCAATTAACCAGCTCTCTTGCATAAGTTTGTGACCAGTCAAAACCACCTGTCTCTTTATTTAATTCTCCAAGAATGAGATTCAATGGTATCTGCTTCCACTGGATTTGGTAAATGAGGATCCAGACATAGCTGTGTTCCAACCCAGGATCTGGACTCTACTGTATTCCTCCAACAATGACAATAATTATTTGAAATAATGAATTATAACTGTATCTGTCTATAATTCTATCCTTTAAAAATAGTTCATTACTGCCTGTACTGAAGACTCCTACCTGAAGTGAAGGGTAATTAATGGCAAAAAAGTCATTTATATAGGTTTAGTAGCACCATATATTACTTTTTAAAGCATATTTACATTCTAATGCAATTTGAATAAAATTTTTAAAGTTATTTCATATAGATAAACAAACAAGGCTTGTGATGAATGATTCAAATAGTTCTGAGTGGTAGAGAAACAAGATCAGGCCTTGAAATCAGTTGTTAAATTCATAAATGTCAGAGTTGAGCATGAAATATTTTAAATACCAAAGTATCCAAGCTTATGTGACAGAAAATCCCTAATTTTACAAATTTCCACATATATTAATTTAGATACAATTGTTAGCTAAGAATCTATGATCTCTCTGTGACAAAGATGGTGCAATTTCAAATAGGTATCTCAATGTAAGAAAAAGATGTGGAAAATATATTTAGATTATATTTCAGAGAGGGCAGGTTTACTGCTTTGTCCCATAAGGCAGTTTGTTATTATTGTTCTAGATTGGGTACTGTTGTTTCTCCCTCTCTTCTTGCCTGGGTTCAGGATTTATTCTATCATGTTATATAGCACGGGTTAAGTAATAGGCTTATTGGGCAGAGTCTGGTCAGCCTTAAGAGACAGCTTCAGGTCCCTCTGATTTCCCTTCATCTGTCAGAGACCCAAGTCACAGTCAGAGTTCTGCTGAACACATCTGCCAGGGAAAGAACCCCAGCCCTGGGCAATTCTGGTGATCGTGTTATATATTTTTCCCAGGGTGTTCCGTGTTGCTGGCCAGCTTTCCTGGAAATTGACATGAGGATGGGGATTTGACTGCAGGAAATTTATTGGGTGGCGGGGGAGGGTGTGAATGCTCTTGAGATCAACATTCCCATGGAGAGTAAAGGAAGCAGACTTGAACCATGATGCAGTTGTAACCAGGGCCTCAGCCAATCCCACCAGGAGCTCTAGTACTGGGATGGCCTTGCAGAACTGTCTTAAGTTGGCAAGGAGTTTGGTTTTTGTATCCTCACATCAACCCATTACTGAACACTAGATTCCCCCTGGAAGCTAGCCTTCCTTGGGCTTGGTCTGGGGGACACTCTTCAGCTGAGAATAATTTCCAGGAACAGAGACTCAGCTGAGATCTGTTAGCCATCAATACTACCAAAAGTTAGGGGAATAAGTCCCTTTTATGTCCTAAAAGAGATATTCCTATAAATTCTTGGGACAATAATTGTGGTTTTAGGCTGAAAGTGTGAAAATAATTTGTTATAAACTCCACCTTTTATGTAGGCAAGTCATGAGTGAATCACAGGTGAGTCTTGAGTGTGAGAGGGCTTCATCAACAAAATTTAGTTGCTCTACTTCATTTTAATGACAAAACAGCTAACTTTTTGTTTGTATTATGCTTAGAAAAAATCTTATAATTTGCTCTAGGATTAAAATTCTATTTTGAAAAATAAAATTATTTCACAAATAACTACAACAATTCAGAAATAGTTTACCCCAGTTTGGAGGAATTTAAAAAGCTGGAAGGCAGAGATGGTTTATGAAACCCGACCAGGGAATACCCTGGACAATGATCAGGCAGATTTATCAGGGTTTAAACTGACAACGGTAATTGGTTTTCTGTCTCCTCTGCTAGATTGTGGGTTCTTTCAGAGCTGGAGACGTGCCTTATTCATCTTTCACCAATCAGAGCATTGAAGTAAATGAGGTAAGTGCCAGGAGAGATGCGTATATAAAGTGATCTGGGAATATGGAAGTGAAGATTGATTCAGCCTCATGAGACATCAAAGAGGTTTTATAGGAGTGATGATTCTTGAGCAAAATTGACTGTTGAAATTTGCCAGATGGGAAAATAGCAGAACAGCACGAGAGATTCACAGTATTACTGGTTAAACAAGTGTGAATTTGGAAAGACATGATGTCAGAAGACTATGTCACGTGTTTGGGGAATAGTGAGTTTTGAGGCACCACTTTTTAAAAAATATTTGTTTGGTTGTGGCCATGCTGGATCTTCATCGCTGTGCAGTCTTTTCTCTAGTTGCGGTGAGCGGGGGCTACTCTCTGTCGTGGTGTTCAGGCTCCTCCCAGTGGTGGCTTCTCTTGCTGCAGAGCACGGGTTCTAGGGCGCTCAAGCTGCAGTAGTTGGGCTCATTAGTTGTGGTTTCCGAGCTCTAGAGCACAGACTCAGCAGTTGCAGCACATGGGTTCAGTTGCTCCACGACATGTGGGATCTTCCTGAACAAGGGATTGAACCCGTGTCTACTGCATTGGTGAGCAGATTCTTTACCACTGAGCCACCAGGGAAGCCCGAGGTACCACTTTTTTTTGACAAACACTTTTTGAGTCCTTTGCTTTCTGGGCTTTGTCCTTGAACACAGAGCAACCTGCCAGCTGAAGCCAAGCTGTTTTCAGTTGGTACACTCCTGAGTCATCTCATCAGGCAGCTGTACCTTTTCAGAAAACTGGGCTGCCAAGATGTGGGTGGTTGTGCAAACAGTGTATGCAGATGGGGGACCACATATATGCCAACCAAGTCAGTGTTCCAGCGGACACGGTCAGCTGTGATGTCAGCGAAAAGATCTGTCTCAGTGAATGAGTAGACAGGCGGTGACCAATGCGTATATTTAAAGCCTGGCACAACAAGTAACTATGTTTACTATTTCACTGTTTTACTCTATACTTGTACAACTGTGAGCCTTTCACACCATGTGCCCCTTTGTTCCATTTTAAACTAGTTTTTAGGTACTGGTATCATGCAGTGGAATCTCCCTGATGGCTCAGATGGTAAAGAATCTGCCTGAAATGCAGGAGACCCATATTAGATTCTTGGGTCGGGAAGATCCTCTGGAGAAGGAAATGGCAATCCACTCCAGTATTCTTGCCTGGAGAATTCCATGGACAGAGGAGCCTGGTGGACTACAGTCCATGTAGGGTTGCAAAGAGTCAGACACGACTGAGCAACTAACACACACATCATGCACAAAGTCAACTTTTATTTGGAGAAGAGCCTCTGGGGGTATTTAGAAATTCATTAAAGGAAAGAGTAGACAATTTTCTATTTAGAATAAATGCTGAGAAGGACTTGACATGTTTTTTGCAGTGCAGTTAAAACTGTTTTCCTTTGATTGGATTGAATTGAATTTTAATGCAGTGAGTATCCTCCTGGCATTTGGACCAGTCCAGGAGGTACCCACGTAGTTATGATTCAGGGGGAAAATGAGCTCATTCTAGGGAATGCCTGACAAATGAATTGGAAGAATATTACAATTAAAGCTAAGGTAATGTCCATTGGGAACATCCAGTGCCTTTAACTGCATGGATATTTATTCATGAATGCTGCCACAAATGAAATGAACTGATCAGGGCTGCCTTAAAAATTCCCTTCAGCTTAACCAAACTTTAGACTTCTCCCTGCCTGAACTTCCTTTCCTAAGAGCATTTACTCTAGGAAACATGTCATTCTTTCTTTGCCCTTTTGAGATATGCATGTGTGTGTGTGCATGCTCAGTCATGTCCAACTCTTTGCAACCCATAGACTATAGCCCACCAGGTTCCTCTGTCCATGGGGGTCTCCAGGCAAGGATACTTGGAGGGAGTGGTTTACCACTCCTTCTTCCATGAGATCTTCTGGACTCAGGGATCAAACCCGTGTTTCTTGCATCTCCTGCATTGGCAGGTGGATTCTTTACCACTGTGCCACCTGGGAAACTTTTTGAGATATAAATCTTTTTTAAAAACTTCTTGCCGCTTTTACAACCCAGGGCTTCCTTTCTCAAAGACCTGGAAGTCTTCTCTTTGAAATGTGATAGCACCCCTGTCTCCCAGTCTTTGTGGGGAGGTAGGAGCCTCACTTCAGTGGCCAAGGAGAAAGAGATGGGGCGCATATGCAACTGCAAACGTCCAAACTGGACCCCTGCCGGCAGTTCTGTACTTTTCCTGAGCTTCTATAGGATTAGAAGATAGTGATGTGATCAGAAAAGTGGAGGGTGTGTTCCCAATAGAAACTTATTGTAGAAGTGTAATTCTTATAGACTTTCTTTTTCTGCATGCAGTTTTCATATGTAGGGGTAAATAAACCAAGTCAAGTAGTGTTCTCTAGACTTGTCAACCAGATAATGTAAAATGGGAAGCTGAATCCATTTCTTTTTTTCAATTCAATATGTTTTCTTCTCACTCACATCTCTTATTTCAAACAAAAAAAAGAAAAGAAAAGAAAAGAAGAAACTGTTGGAGAAAAGACTAGAGAGAAGGATATAGAAATCATCCTAGCCAAGATATCCAGGTTATCAGGACTTCAATGATTTGAAGAGGAAGGGAAATATTTGAGACGTGGAGTAAGAAAGAGGAATGCGGATTTAGCAATGTATTGGATGAAAAGTAAAACTGAGAAAATAACCAGCACACGCTGGAAGGCTTCTATGCTCACCACTATACCACCAACATACCAGCACATGTTGAGTTTAAGTGATGAGAAAGATAATGGATGGTCCTCTAAAACACAGGAATATATACAGAATATATGAAATGTATAAGTTGCCAGCTTTGGGGATTTATTACAAATTGTTGGTGCTGGTTGAAAATGGACAAAAGCGATCTATAGGCCAGTTGAGATACAACGCTTGCTGGTTAGAGACTAAGCAGAGAACGCAAAAAAAAAAAAAAAAAAAAAGGATTAACAAATTAAATGTTCTCGAGAATAAATACTCATCAAAAATAATTGAAGAACCAAGAAAAAGAAAAGAAGCAATGAAATTTGTTCCCAAGAAAAACAAACAAAAAAGCCGAAAGCTGCCTATGAATCTTTAGGTAGTTGGTTTGTATTGACTAGCAACTAATCTGAAATGATAGTGTTCATCTCCTGCAAGCAGTCAAGAGGATCATCAGAGAAACTGAAATTCTTTAAGATGCCAGCGTGGACTAATTCAGAGCTTCACTAGTGGCTCAGATAGTAAAGAATCCACCTGCAATGCAGGAGATCTGGGTTCAATCCCAGGGTTGGGAAGATCCCCTGGAGAGGGGAACACTATCCACTCCAGTATTCTTGCCTGGAGAATTCCATGGACACAGGAGCCAGGCAGGCTACAGTCAATGTGGTTGTATGAGTCAGACACAACTGAATGACTAACACTTTTCATTTTCATGGATCAATTCCTTACATTATTTTGTCATTTCTCTTTAAGGGAAATAAGATTATGGAAAGAGTCACATTTCTGTTGAAAGAGAAGAGGCAGAGAAAATCTAGATCATGGCATTGATGCTCAAAGAGGAGAAAGCTTTAAAAGTTCACTACTCAGAGGCCCTGGGGGTAACAGAAGGTCACAGGGTATCTGCAGGATGAGTAGTGCAAAATCAGAACAAATGAAAAGAGAAGTCACAGAAGCCTGTCTATTTTCAGAGGCAGGCTATAGCAATAGTTAAAAGATTCCTAATCAAGCACATATACAATCAAAGATACTTATAATCAAAATATAATCAGAAACATACTTATAATCAAAAATAAAATCTGGATGTTGGATACTGGAAGAGATTCAGTTTGGGTGAATGTGTAAACTCTGCAGCCCACCTGCAGAGTGGTGTGGTGGCATTAGGTCACATTAAAACTATGTCTTAAAACAGATGTCTTATTCCTACCTACCTAAGGTAGGTGGGAAGAGTTGGATGGGATTGAGAAAGTAAAATAAAAAAGAATAAGTAAAATAAGGAGTCCTTGCAGACTGATGACATTAGAGGGCCATAAACTGAGAACCAGGATGAACTTTGCAATGAGAAAGAATTTGAGAGCAATTTAAACACAGTTAATTATGTGTTTTATGCATGCAAGGCAGGTGCTTTCCAGGCAAACAAACTACACTGAGTCCAAACCACTCCAATAAAATATGTACAGATATTTTCCATTCCCTGAGGTTTAATAGCTTTCTTCTAGCCCACTAACCTCTAGGGCTTTTCCTAGGATATGAGTGAGAACAGCATTTATGGTCTTTGGTAGATAAAGGCAGCATCTGCCTGTTTCCATAGTAACTCTCCAAATAGATTAATTTTTATAGCTCTGATGTCAAGACAGTGAAATTACTGGTACTTTCTGGCAGCAATTAATGGCAGAGCTCATTAAGTAGGTTTTCACTACTACATGGGAAAGAAAAGGATAAAGGCAAAACTAATATCCTATGACATGCATAAGAAAAATTAAGACCTTTCTGTATCTCTCAGCCAAGAACTGACAAAATTAGAGAAAAACATAAACATAACACATGTTTTCAGAGCATGGCTCGTGACTTTCTGGTTTGAGTAATGGATGGTATTTCCAGAATTATTTTCTTTAAAGATTGTCAAATCAGTTGTCTCCTGTTATTCTAATTCAAGACTTCTTCAGCACTGACTTTTAAGGTTGCTACTATAACTGAAAAGAACTTGACCATGTTTCTGGGTCAGTGATTTACTCCTTCTACAGTGAGTCCTCATTAAAATTATCCAAAGACATTTTCCACATAGTTCCAGATAAATCAGATAGATGAATTATGTTGTTGGAACAGTTTTCCTAGTAACAATGGGGGAATTTAAAAGGATATTTCAGATCAGTGTGCATTAATTAGCCCAGTTTTTATAAAAGTCTGTGTTCATAGTTTCTTAAAATTTTAGAAAGTATATAAAAACAAAATGTAAAGACTGGCTATATTTGGATAGTTTTTTAGTTGTATATAATTTGTAATTTTTCTCTAGTAAAACCTGGATTTGTATAAAATTAAAAAAAATTGTTTGAAATGTTAAAAGTTCCTATTCAGAAAAATAAAAGGCAAGATATATTTTAGCCTAGCATGGTCACATACACAGGAGGGCATTGCTAGGAAGTCCTGTGATTTATGCCTTCAAGAATAACAATAGGAAGACTTCTATAATTTCTTGTTAGGATTACAAATAGTTAGAGGACTACATTATGATGCTTTTAAATACATTATATTATTGTATGGGCTGTGGAAGGATCTTGCCTAAAGAGTTTACCTTGATATTGTAGTTAGATATATTATAACAAAATAAGAAGAAAGTTATGCATATGAACAACACTGGCATTGATACACTTGCTTCCTGTAGCAGTTTGGATAGTTTCACCGAAAGTAACAGAAACCTTGATCCAATGTGGCTGAAGAAATCAAGACATCAAGCAGTAGGGTAAACTTGGACTTCCATGGTGGCTTATGTGGCAAAGAATCTGCCTGCAATGCAGGAGACCCAGTTTTGATCCCTGGGTCAGGAAGACCCCCTTGAGAAGGGAATGGCAACCCACTCAAGTATTCTGGCCTGGAGAACTCCATGGACAGAGGAGCCTGGCAGGCTATAGTTCATGAGGTCACAGAGTCAGGCATGACTGAGTCAACTAACACACACACACAGACACACACACACAGGAGTTCATTCATAGAAATGGACTAATACAGTCATCAAAGACTGATTCTTTCTTGTCCCTAGTCTATACCATCCCTGATGTGAACTTCTTTCTCACCCTGTTTATAGAATAGCTGTAGCAGTCTCCTGTTACAGCATGACACTCTCCTCAGTTCAGTTCAGTCCCTCAGTCGTGTTCGACTCTTTGTGACCCCATGAACCACAGCACGCCAGGCCTCCCTGTCCATCACCAACTCCCGGAGTCCACCCAAACCCATGTCCATTGAGTTGGTGATGCCATCCAACCACCTCATCCTCTGTTGTCCCCTTCTCCTCCTGCCCTCAATCTTTCCCAGCATCAGGGTCTTTTCCAATGAGTCACCTCTTTGCATGAGGTGGCCAAAGTATTGGAGTTTCAGCTTCAACATCAGTCCTGTTAGTCCTGACAGTCTCCTGTAAGAGTCTAAGGCATCCTATTGTCCAGCTCTTCCCGTGGCTCTCTCAGACATGATGCAAACTTTCTAAAAAGTGGTCAGCAAACTCTCCCACATCCTTCTTGCCTTTTCTGAATCAGTCTAAGAGTGGTGGTGAGTACTGAGAAAATATTCTTTAAATGTAACCCTTACTTATGAGACTTAGTTGAAAATATCAGGAAGTCACTGTGTAGCAAGAAGAATTCTTCATACTAGGGATATTTCCAGGTTGGGAGTATAATAAACTTTTCTGTACATGGGGCACATATATTAGTAGCAGAAGAAGTGATACACAGAGCTTTCTTTAATATTACTATTTCTAAACTGTCTACAAAGTGGTTCTAATAATTTACTCTCCATCTATCCTTATGTCAGGGTACTACTAGTTCTTATTTTCACAAACATTTGTTAAAACAAGACTTAACATTTTAACCTATTTGTTATATAAGTAATGATATCTTATTATGATTTATTTTCCTGGTTAGTAATACATACAAGCTTGTGTTTGTATGTTGGTCACTTAGTCATGTCCAGCTCTTTGTGACCCCATGGACTGTAGCCTGCCAGGCTCCTCTGTCCATGGGGTTCTATAGGCATGAATACTGGAGTGGATTGCCGTTCCCTTCTCCAGGAGCTCTTCCCCACCCAGGGATTGAACCCTGGTCTCCTGCATTGAGGGCAGGTTCTTTATCATTTGAGCTACAGGGAAGTCCTACATACAAGCATATCAACAGAATATTGTAAATCAACTATACTTCAGTAAAAATAAATTAAAGAATAAAAAAAAAAGATAATGTTCTCTGTGTTACAATTTCACTCAATATTTATACCTACTTAAGATAAATAACAAATTAAAAATACATGTGTGCTTTTGTTGTTGCTTTGACTTGTTTTTAAATTTTACAGTGTGACAATTGATCTATTAATAGCTACCAAATCTGCCCTTTTATGCATTTCATTTATCACTTTTGAGACTGCATATATCACTATCCCTATAACTTAGGAGTAGCTTAAAACCTGATGGCTAGGGAAATGGCTCTTTGTGAAATGTGCAAGGTATCAGAAATTTGTTTATTTCTGTTGTTGAAAAAGAGGGGTAGCATGGAAATGGGGGTATCCTGCACAGAGATCCTATAAAAGTCATTAAAAGCTCTGAATATGTCTCTTTTTCCTCTTCTCCCTTCTCTTTCCTCCCCCATATCTTTCTCCTTGTTTCGCTTTTCCCGAAGACTTGCCTGAAATATTTTGATTCTCTTCTTCATAATGGAAAACAATTTCTTTCCACTTCTTTCGTTATTTCAAAGTCATTAATAATTCTTTTAAATGCATTTAAACGTGAAGTTGAAGGCTGTATGTTATTAATTATATTTGTTCAACTGAGGCTCTTTAAGCTGAGATTCTGTGTGGGAAGAACTCATTGTCAGAAGAGGAAAATGATGAATCTCTGTGGGAAGGCTGAAAATTGTCTAAATCTATCAAAATGTCATGACCAAATTAAGGTTTAATTAAAACCTAAAAATAATCACCTAATATTGAATCCCAATTGTTTTGAAAAGTAACTCGTTGCAATATTAGAATTTAGTATTTTAGTCTCTTTCTAATCCTTGTGCTACAAATTTGATTTTCAACTATAATGAATGTTTGCCTTTTTCAAAACTAGAATGCTGGAAGTATCTGACATTTCATCCCTAGAACTTTACTGTATTATCTAGCTCTATTGGAATTTTCTTGACTGAACTGGTCAATAAAAAGTCACTGAATGTTCTCTGGGTAGGACTAGGGCACTTACAGTGTGGTAGCCCTGCCAGGAGCGCTGTTTTCTCTCCTTCTGTCTCACTCTGTCTTCACAAATTACAAAGTAGTAAGATGGAGAAAAATCAAAGGATGGAAAAAACCATGAGATGCTCATCAGACTGCAGATCTCAGTAGGGACCGTGCATCATCATATTTGTATCTCCTCAGTTTCTATCAGTAAAGTACTAAACAAAACGTTTTAAAAAATCCAAGAAATACAAGAAGTGCTAAAAATCGGCAAGCAAGTGTATATTTAAGTGTTCTTAACTTTTCCAATGGTAATGGGTTTTAATAGGGCCCGTGGTACCTCCATATAATTTAGGCATTTCCAATATGACATATGGTTATGTTGGTTATGTTTGACATGGTCCTGGAATACTTCCTTCGTTTGGCTTTCATGATAACACCCCCAGCTGGTTCTTGTCCCTCTTCTTCCCCCATGCCCCGTCCAATCTCTCTCAGTCTCCTTTGCGAGCTTCCTCTCCTCTCCTTTCCTCTATGCCGTGGATAAAACAAGGAAGTAGTCCAGGATATCTTCTCTTTCATATTCACATAAATTTTCCTCCTGACCTCTAGATTCTTGGAAGGAATTGGTTATTTAACATTTCCACGTAGACATGTCTTGATACATGTCTTGAACTCAGCATCTCCCAAACCAAGTCGCAAACTTCCAGTTATAGAGTAAATAGATCATGGGGATGTGACATACAGCATGGTGACTGTAGTTAATAATACTGTATTATATATTTCAAAGTTACGAAGAGAATAGGTCTTAAACGTTCTCATCATAAGAAAAAAATTTATAACTATTTTTTTGCAATTTTTTATCATTTTTATTGAAGCTTTATTATAGGAAAAAGCAGAGTGATATGGAGAAACTATAAAAAGGAAAATGACTCACAGAATAGAAACAGTGAAAAGAATCTATTAGCAGATAGTGAAAAAAATTGATGAATCATGAAGCTTATTCATCTCTCTCTCTTGTTCTGCATGAGGATTTGGTGAAGCAAATGACAAACAGTTGTCATGAGTTAGGCATTTTTCTTTAAAAACCCATTGGTCCATAAATGAATCTTTACTAGACATTCTATTTAAGTTGAGGTAGTGAGGATGATAAATATACGTGTCAACACCCAACATGCTGCTATCCATGTAGTTCCATGAAGAATGCATATTCTTACAAAACTGACTAAACTAGCACAACTCAAGTCTTCATTTAAGTGACTGAGTATCTTAACATAAATAGACTCATTCATTTATTTTTTGTGTACTAGGCACTGTTTAATGGACAAGGGAATCATCAATGAACAAAAGTTCATATATTTATGGAGCTTAATTTTAGTGCATGAAGACAGGCTAGTCAAGTAATCTGGAGAATCATTTACCAGGGAGAGTTATGGCTAGAGAGATAGCTTTAGAGTAAGAGCATACTGACTTCCTCCGTGTAAGTGTTTCAGAGTAAAATAATGGGGGGATGGTAGACAAGGAGGTCAGAGAGATAACAGAGTTGGGTTATGTAGAGACTTGTAAGTCATATTAAGGACTTAAGCTTTTACTTTGATTTTATGGAGACATTTCGCCAGAGTTTTAGCAGAAAAGTAGTATCATATGACTTATGTTAAAAAGGATCATGCTAGCTGCTGTGTAAATAGACTGTAAAAGGAAAAGGTGGGAGCAGCGAACCTTATTATGAAACTATTGTGATAATCCAGGCAAGGAATAATGGTAGGCTCGGTCTTGTGTGTAAGTATCAGAGCTAATGAGAAACGATGTTGTTATCTGATATACATTGAAGAAAAAGCTGAAAGGTGAGTTACATATAGAATAGTAAAAGAAGAATAATCAAACATAACACAAGAGTTGTTGATTTTGATCTTTTTAAAATTTTGAGTAACAGGAAGGGTGAGGGATATAAACTGTAAACCAGGTTGTGAAGGAGAGAATGGCATGCTTTGGCAGTCTAAAAAGGGAAAGATATTTTAGGTGGTAACAGTGAGTGAAATAGCTCAGAAATTTATCAGAGCACTGGGTGAGGCGTAAGTGGGCACAGCATTATTTTTAAAGGAGCAGTTTGTCACAGCATAGCACCTCACACAATGCCCCCTGTTAAATTTATTTATACTCCGCTTCCCAAAACTGAAGTAAAATTGTGACTCCCCAAAAAGCAGATACTAGGAAAACAACAAGAAAGAGAAGAATCAAATTTTAAGAAGGGAGAATCAATAATGGAGGTACATGACCAAATTGTCTGTCGCAAATAGTTCCGTTGTCCAACGATTGCTGCTGTGAACAGTTTTGCCATGTGCACTCTCTGACTCAATTATTGACCTCTCTTTTTTTTCCTCCTTGCCTACTTGCTAATACACTTTTATTTTTAGCCAAAGTTTAGCTCCTCTCCGCATGGTATACGCGGGGTTGTGAAGAGGCCATACCTGGCTTCCTTTTAATTCCAGTCACCAGAAGCCAGCAATACTTACCTTTATGTTGTTAATCAGCCAAATTGTGAATTGAGTGTACAACAAAGACACAGCCAACTGAGACAACATAGAAACAAATGCAGTTTGTTTTTGATTTTAGAAAAGCTTGGTGTTTTTTTCTGAAGTCTTAGTGATCGCCCTTTCTGTTTCCCAGCTGACCTTTCTGTTCCATCCTGTCAGCATGTGAGGTCACCAGCTGCAAAGCAACCTCTACACTTTTCAAGTTGATTTTCAGAAAAACCAAAGCATGGTCCCAAACTAGACATGGGCTCATTCCTAGAGATATAATTCATTTTGGGAAGAGACAGGAGGAAGACAAAGGTAGGTCACGAACAGTTGGGATTTTTAGGTGCTGACAGTATAAAAGCAGGGGAATAAAGCCCCACTATCCACGGCAACAAAGACCAATACCTTCAGCCACATTTCTGAGTCCCTGCTCTGTAAGAAGGAACTCATCCAGGTACCAGAGAGACCAAACGTCTGAAACATGGCTCAGAGCCCTAAAGGGAAGATAATAGAAATGTTAACAGGAACACAAAAAAAATGAGAGGTTAAAAGTTTGGAGGTATTGGCAGGGCAGCAGTGGAGATGCAGACATAGGGAACAGACTTGTGGACACAGTGAGTGAAGGACAGGGTGAGAAGAATTGAGAGGAAAGCGTGGAAATGTTAGGTAGTTAGAATAGGGAAAAGGAGTCCACAATGGCGGTGGCTAAAAGACCTGGAAGGGAAAAGCCCGCGAAAATAAAACAAAGGAAGTCCTCAGAAGGAAGGTCCGAGGACCGGAGTGAGAACCTCAGGTAAAACTAACAACACTCCTGGCTGGCCCAGTTTACGTAGGACAGGCCCAGGGACAGAGAAACAGAT
Source organism: Cervus canadensis (assembly GCF_019320065.1). Taxonomy (NCBI): domain Eukaryota; kingdom Metazoa; phylum Chordata; class Mammalia; order Artiodactyla; family Cervidae; genus Cervus; species Cervus canadensis. The sequence continues at coordinate 37,204,102 of NC_057409.1, forward strand.
AAAAAGAGGAGCCAAAGCTAGCTCGCTCTCTCTCTCTCTCCCGCGCGATGGGGCGCTCTTCTCTTCGTGTCTTTGGATCAACGTGCGCTCACACCTCGAAGATGGATTTTCCTGCTATTATCTAAATAAAATAGAGCTGTAACACTGATTTATTTAAGAGCTATAACATGGCCCGGTCGAGACCTGAGAGCTATAACACGGTCTGTCCAAGACCCGAGAGCTGTGACTCGCCGAGGGGGCGTTAATGTCCGTCACTCCAAATTTTTGTTGTGATGAGACAAAGAACCGAGGCGCATATACTTGCCTGACAGAAACATATACATTACTATATGTAAAATAGATAGCCAGTGGGAATTTGCTGTATGCTGCAGGGAGCTCAAAACCAGTGCTCTGTGACAACCTAGAGGAATGGGATGGGGTGGGAGATGGGAGGGAGATTTAAGAGGGAGGGGACATATGTAAACATTTGGCTGATGCATGTTGATATACAGCAGAGATCAACACAATACTGCAAAGCAATTGTCCTTCAATTAAAAATAGATGAATTTTTTAAAAAGAAAAAATATTTGTAAATGGATAGAAAGTAGAATGAATATATATATGTGTATATATATACACATATATGTATATCTATATATATCTATATATATACCAATAAATAAACAAACAAAATTTTTAAAAAAGGTTTAAAACACCAAACAAAATTTTTAGGACTGTATCTGCCTTTCTGTGTCCATTTCAGCTAGAGAGCTCTGTATTTTCTCTGCAGAATGGAGATGACATTAAAGACTTCCTTTGAGCTATTAAAAAAGACAGAGCTGATTGAAATGAGGGTTTGAGTTGCCAAAAAGCTCTCTTCAACCTTCAGCTCCTCCTCGTTTGTTTTAGAGCATTCTGTTCTTCCTGACCTCCTGTTTTCCGCAAGTATTTCTTCATCCCAGCCATATATTGAGTTCTAAATATAATTTTAAAATCAGTGAATGAGAGGTCAGGGGAAAAAAACTGATTGTCAATCAACAGATTGTGTCTTTTCCCTGAGAAATCACTCTTGCAAGGAAGAACGACAACAAAAAAGTCCCTTTTAAAAAATCACAACTTGAAGTAAGAAATTATTCTATTTAACTTTGGCTTGAATGAGTTCTGACCTATTTGTACTGTATTTTCCAAAGGTCTGGAGTCAAATTACATACATTTTTATTCTAATAGACATCCATGTGACTATATTTCCTTGCTTTTGAAACCAATTCTGTTTTCTGGACTTGAGTATTTGGAACCAGAAACTTGAAGGGTTATGTTGCTAAGAGACCAAATTTAGGTTGAAAATCAGAAAACCAAGATTCTTTTTGCACATCCGTTACTGATCATGTAGGACATTGTGAAAACCACTTATACCTTATGCTTATCTACTTTTTCAAGAAATTTATCTTTTTATCAACTTGACTGCTAAAGAATCAAATATAAAATCCTACTGTAGAGTAGGAAATTAAGAAAGTTATGAGTAGGAAGGAAAAATTGGTTTAAAAAATTCTAAGGTTATTTTGTTTATAACATTGTGAGCCATATACCCTGAAGCCTTTGTCTATGTTTTAGTTTAACAGCTTTATTAAGATATAATTCACGTACTACCCAATAATTCACTGACCCCTAGAAAACCACCAATACTGTCTGTCTTTGTCTATTCTGGAAATTTCCTATTAATTGAATCATATAATATATGATCCTTTGTGATTTTTCTTTCTTTGCTTAACAAAAGATTCATCCATGTTGTCCCACTTCAGTTATTTCATTGTTGAATAGTATTTCATTGTATGAATATATCATATTTTTTCTACCCAGTCATCAGTAGATGGGTATTTGGGTTGTTTACATCTTAGGTTATTATAAATAATGCTGCTATGGACTTTTGTTTGTAAGTTTTTATGGGAAAATATGTTTTCATTTCTCTTGGGTAAATATCTAGCATTGGAATTACTGGGTAACATGGTAAATGTAAGTTTAACTATTAGAGGAACTGCCAGATTGTTTTCTTGTACTGTACTATGTATCTACTTTTCTATTGGTCATATATGAGACTTCCAATTTCTCCACATCCTGCCCAACACTGGTTTTATCTGTTTATTTTATTTTTATAACCACACTAGTGAGTGTGAAGTGTTCTTTCATGGGGCATTTGGTTTGCATTTCCCGATAGTGTTGAGCTTCTTTTATATTTCCTTTGGAGAAATACCTATTCAGATCCTTACACTAATTTTATTTTTATTTAATGAATTAATTAATTTCTGGTTGCACTGGGTCTTCATTTCTGTGTGGGCTTTCTCTAGTTGCGGTGAGCGGGGCTTCTCTTTCTGGCGGTGCATGGGCTTCTCATTGTGGTGGCTCCCTTGTTGCGGAGCACAGGCTCTAGGCGTGCGGGCTTCAGTAGTTGCAGGCATGCGGGCCCAGTAGTTGGGGCATGGGCCTGTGAGCTCTAGGGCATAGGCTCGGCGGTTGTGGCCCATGGACTTAGTTGCTCTGTGGCATGTGAGATTTTTCTGGGATCAAACTTGTGTTCCTTGCATGGGCACATGGACCCCTTTCTACTGTATCACCAGGAAAGTCCCTTTTCACTCATTTTAAACTCAGTTCTGTTTCTTTTAATTTTTGAATTGTAATCATTACTCTGTTTTTTCCAAGTGTCCAAGTCCTGTTACTCCTGGCACAGTTGGTTTTACTTGATGAAGCAAAGTATCTACTTGCTCCTAGATAGCCACATTCTCCTGACTATACATTTTCCAGAAGAAAGTTCCTCCATTTGTAAACAAGGATTTTCATGCTAAATTTAAGCTGGGGTTTCAGTCTAAGCAAGAGATGCCTGTTTTTTGACACCTGGGTCCAGAAGATCCCCTGGAGAAGGAAATGGCAAGCCATTCTAGTATTCTTGCCTGGGAAATCCCAAGGACAGAGGAGCCTGGCAGGCTACAATCCATGGAGTTGCATGATTGAGTGACTGAGCACATACGTAAGTCTAAGTAAAAATGTATATCTAGAAATGAATGAACCCACTTTATACTGTCAGAAAATGAAAGTTATACAACCCATTGTATTCTCTGTATTTGTGGTAGATGCTTCAGAACCTGGAGAAAATTACTTCACTGCCCCAAAATGCTTTAGATCTACTCACCTAAAGTTCATGTTGTTTATTTGAAATGGGATCGGGTTTGTTTTAGGCTTAAATGCTTCTTTCTGGTATGTTTTCATATCTAAGTTATCCTAATCCCTTTCAGAAACAGACATGACATATCTTTGATATAAAATGCTGGGAGATGTGTCAAATGTACTTAAAATTCTTTATCTTTTAAAGAAAAAAGTCACTTTTTGTTCCCTTTATGCCATAGAAAATGAGCAGTATCCTTGAGAATGAAGCCTAAAGCTCCCTGTGGTGTGTTAAATCATAAAGGTCATAAAGTGTCTTCACCAACAAAAAGGGAGCCATAAAGTCTTTCTGAATGTGAGGACAAGAGTAGAGAGTGATTTGAATTGATTAAAGTGAGATATAGTAAATTCAATGATTTATGATGACCCCTGGTTGCATCTGTTCCTATTACCTGCACTAGATTTTCATTACGTGGAGGTCACACATACTAGCTATTCTCTTCCTGCCCTATAGGTAAGACCTAGGCAAGATTTCAGAGTAGATAATTTTTTCAGGTAGATATCTCCCCTTTCCTTTCAACAATCATATACTTAATACTGTCTCTTCCAGTTCCCACTTTCCTCACCAAATTATTTTTGATTATTAGTTTATTCTCCAACTCTCCCACTCAGGAATATTTTCATTTTTAAAGAATATTCTTGAAGAGGAAAGAACTTTCACAACCATGCATGTGTTCATGGCAAGAGGCTCCAGTTGTATCCGGCTCTTTACCCTATGGACTGTAACCTACCAGACTCTTCTGTCCATGGAATTCTTCAGGCAAGGATACTGGAGTGGTTGCTGTGCGCTGCTCCAGGGGATCTTCCTGACCCAGGGACCAAACCTGCCTCTCTTATATGTTTCCTGCATTGGCAGGCAGGTTCTTTACCACTAGCATCACCTGGGAAGCCCTTTTGATAACCATAAGAATGCATTTCTCCTAGAGGTCTAGTATTCTTCCAGAAGAATTTCTGATGATTTATTAAACTTTTAAGAATTTTCCTGAAGATTTGGTCCCATTCAAATTGGAGGGGAAATATTTTACATTTTCTTGAACATATAGGTTTTTCTTTTAATTAACATCACTTAATTTTTTTTTTTTATCAAAAACTATATTGCCCAATTTAATCACTCACCTAATTTGTCCCTCTCAGTCATCGGTACTGATGAATGTCATTTCTACATTGAATACAAAATCTGTCATCATGGACAATTATCAAAAGAATATGCCAAATGTTATAGCAGGGTTTCAAAAAAATGTAATGCCAGAAATACTTCTGAATAAAAATGTAAATAATCTCCCAGCAGGACTATTTGAAAAATCCAGCATTAATATCAGTGTTTAACTATTTTTAAGAAATATGAAGCACGTTATTATACAAATAAAAGTTTTGCAGGTATGAACTTTTGACATTTTTCTACTGTGGAACATGGACGTGCTTGGCCTGAGGCAAGTGAAGACACAGCACAGACATTATGATCAGATGATCCTTACTTTCTCTTGATTTCTCGTGGCTGCTTGGAAAACACAGGGCCTCACAGAAACCAATCTGCTACAGTCTCTCCTGGAATGGACTAAAGGAAGGAACTCAGGAGAGGTTCTCCACTGGCTGTAAGTTTGTTTTTTTTTTTTTTTCATTTATTTTTATTAGTTGGAAGGCTAATTACTTTACAATATTGTAGTGGAAGTAAGCCAGAAAGATAAAGAACATTACAGCATACTAACACATATATATGGAATTTAGAAAGATGGTAATGATAACCCTATATGCAAAATAGAAAAAGAGACACAGATGGCCGTAAGTTTTGAAAGGGAAAATATATGTTGTCCGTTTCTTCACACTGGTTTAATTTCCTGATTAAAGATTTATTTATTTATTTTTAAAGAATGGGCTTCTGGCCCTTTCAAATCCTTCAGACTTTTTGAAAACTGACTGATGTCATTAGACAGTCAATCACAGACTCAGAAATTCAAAACTCAATGAGACATATACCAAAACTAATGTTTTAGAGGCTTAACTTTCATGTAAGATGCATTCAGTTGCAAGGGGCAAAAAATCTGATCTAAAATGGCATTAAAAAAGGTGGGGAATCTTTGGTTTACAGCATACACCAGAGCCTGGTTCATTATCTTGGTTCATTCTTAACCAGTGAGGAATTGAAAGAAAGTTCAGTTCCCGCAAATTTTGAGTCTGTGGATCTGAGGATCTTTGACCATCATGGGTCGAACATGATCTCTCCAGTGTCTGGAATTTGGAAAAATGTAATTGTATTAAACGCAGGAGGACCTTCTCAGGGAGCTTAAGATAGAATCAGTTTTTCCCTTTCTCAGATACAATGCCTAGGACTCCATGTAATAGAAATTCCTTCTCTAATTAGCTTAAACAATATGTAGTATGTAAGAATAGTAGGAAGTTCTGAGAAGGGAGTCTCCAAGTATAGTTAAAATAGGACTCCTGCTTCTCTGCAGTTTCCATGGCTCTGCCTGTCTCCATGCATTGGCTTTCATAAGATGGGATAGTTTCTGGACTTTTCAAGTACTGTTAGCCTACCCATGAAGTTTGAAGATAGCAAAAATAGCAACTTGAATGACCCAGAAGGGCAAAGAAAAAACTTCTATTCCCCAAATAAAGTTACATTTACTCAACATTTATTTAGTATGTTTGGGCCAATTTGGGTCATATGTCAACTTTCATCTCATATCAGTCTCCAGGAGAGTGCTGTGATCTGTCTGGTTGAAAGCTGAGTTCTGTTATTGGATAGGCAGGTAGGATTATTACAACTGGTCCAGGACTAGTAATCACCTTTGAGCTGAGATGGGATTACCTTTCCTGGGAATCATAGAGCACATAGAGAAGGTTGAGGACTTGAACAGGATTTGCATTTTGTAAGAAGGAAAGAGATAATAGACAGAGGATATTTAGCCGTCAATGGTCAGGACATACCCACATTCAGAAAGGAAGAGACAGCAGTTGATGAGGAATATAGAGATAAATTATTCCTGTGACAATGTTTCTTCTTTTAACACTTGACTGACAATATGCATAAAACCTGACTGAATAAAATATGATCTCTCAGGAGTACCACTCTAGAAACCATCAGATTTCAATTTCAAAAACTATTCAAAGCAACCACTACTCGTATCTGGTTTCCATATTGGATAGAATTTGAGAATCTTGGTGACATTCAGTGATTTAGAGTTGACTTAGAGTGATTTAGATTTAGTGTTGTTTAGAGTTCCAGAAGCTTCTGAATAAATTTCCAGTTTCTCTGCATCCAGTCAACTCTGATGCCCAGAGAGACCAACCTTCTCCTTTCACTGAATGAATATTCTTTTATTCAGAACTTATTTCCTGGTTCCTAAAAGAGAAATTTCCATTTCACACTAGCTTTTGTGCATCACAGTGCATTGACTGGCAATTTGCAAATAGCATTTGCAGCAAAGAAGACAAAACACCCAGAAGTTCATTTCTCAGTTCAGAGCAGATTTCAGTTCAGATGTCAACATCCGCTTCCTGGCTCCCTCCCTTTTTCCATTGATCAGTTTCCTTTCTAAGAAAGGAAGACCACACCAGGACAAGTGAAGCTTTATAAATGGGTGATAAACCCTGACTGTATTTTGAGAATACTTTATAGGCTGAAATAATTTACTCACAGGGTTAAAATAGGAAGACCTTGTAATCTTATCAACATGTAATAGAGACAAAGTGGAATTCAGAGAACCAAGATTTTCTAAGTCACTTTAAAAAATTATTTTGTTAGTTAGAGATGACAAAATTAAGCTGTTATTTAGTGATGAGTAAATTTTGTTATGAGGCTTCCCTGGTGGCTCAGTGGTAAAGAATCCTCCTGCCAATGCAGGGGCCTCAGGAGACACAGGTTCAATCCCTGGGTTGGGAAGATCCCCTGGAGTAGGAAATGGCAACACACTCTAGTACAGAGGAGCCTGGCAGGCTACAGTCTATGGGGTCACAGAAGAGTTGCACATGACTTAACAGCTAAGCAACAACAAATTGCATTTACTCATTTAGATAAAACCAATCCAGTAATGGAAAGGTTAGAGTGTTATATTTCTTTAATATAGTCAACTATTATCTCAAAAACAGTCCCTTTAAATTAAGAAAAGAAAGAAAATAAAACTAGCATTTATGATAATACATGCTAGCAGCTCAACTAGGTGCTTTGTCTTACATTTCTCAATATCCTCATATGACTGATGAGTAAGTGGAAAGTTCTGAAATCCATGATTTTCCTAATGCCTTCAAAATAGTAATAGCCCATCATGAATCACTAGGTAGACAGAGCAATCAGTTTCTATGAGGAAAGGAAAAGACGGGCATAGTTACTGAACACCCAGTCTTGGCACTGTGCAAGGTGATTGTCAATTGATAAAATATCTCACTCCATTTAACTGACAAAGTAAATTAATCGACTTTGAAAGATTTGATGATATGCCCAAAGCTCCAGGTCTGCACATGTAGAAACTGACTAACGTGGACGTATTCTTGTAGGAACTGAGCTGTTAGTAGTTGGGAATACCAGTTTTAACAAATACAGAGAACATGCACCCAATTAAAGAAAAAGGACATGAGAAAGGGGTAGCTTTTCCTTTCTTTCTTCTTTTTTTTTTTTAAAATTATTTGTTTATTTGTCTGTGCCAGGTCATTCTTAGTTGGGGCACGTGGGATCTTTGATCTTCGCTGCTGCCTGTGAACTCTTAGCCGTAGCGCATGGGATCTAGCTCCCTGACCAGGGACCAAACCTAGGCCCCCTGCATTGGAAGCGCAGAGTCTTAGCCACTGTACTGCCAGACATGGAGTTCCACGGCATAGGTTTTCACATTAATTGAGGATGTGTGAGATCCTCTCCTTCACTAATGGCTGTTCTGAGGACAACATTGCCTGTAGCCTGAGAGTTTCTGAAAATATAGTTTTGAAAATACTTCACGGTTGTCATTTTTCACAAAGTTGATATAAAAATTATAAAATAGTAAATAAACTCTGAACCTTGCTGACAAATCTACTCTTTCTGCACGCTCCCCTTTCCCTCTCTAAATTGATACTATAACTGATTTGGCTAACATCTGACATAAACATGTGAGTGCACATAATTCATACATGTGTATCAGTACTGAACCTCTTGTGTGAAAGGCACACTACTTGTCAGGTTGAGAGATTATTAAATCTTTCAGTGTTTATTTTTCCTTTTAATTATTAAGTATGACACACAGCTCCTCTGCGGTCCAGGGCAAAGATTTTTCAGAAAGCCAATCAGTACATATAACTCTTGCAAAAGTAACTCTTTACCTTTCAAGTGCCATAAACAATTTATCACTTCATTTAGTCTTTTATCAAAATTATATTTTGCTTGACTGGAGAACTCCTTCAATCAGTCAGCCTGACAGTATCTTTCTCTGTGGCTACAAATGTGGCAGGGTAAAAAAAAAAACAACTGCATGTCAAAACAAACATCCTGGAAGCTTTCTATTGGCCTCATCTTGTTAAAAACAACAACAAAAAAAGTACTTGAACTGAGTTTTGAAAGAGCCTATGATTTGAAACAAACAAAAAATGTTTCCCTTTTTGGTATGTCTTTTTCTTTGCCTTTGACCAACTAGCATTCTGTTCACAAAGAACAGCATTCAGGTTTTCTGTTGCACATGTTAATAAATATTTCATTATTTACTCAAATTCTCTAAGTTTTAGTTTTGAAATTCCATACAATGTTACTCTCATCCAGCTATTTGACAAATATATTCATGTGTTTCTGCGAAATATCAAGGCTTGCATCTTGAAGGGAAAATCTCTCCCTTTGAATTCCTCTATAACTGAGATGATTATAATTCAAATCCCTTATGATGATACAGTGGAGGTGACAAATAGATTCAAGGGATTAGATCTGGTAGAGTGCCTAAAAAACTATGGACAGAGGTTCTTAACATTGTGCACTAGGCAGTGACCAAAACCTTCCCAAATTAAAAAAATGCAAGAAGGCCAAGTGTTTGTCTGAGGAGGCTTTATAAATAGCTGAGAAAAGAAGAGAAATGGAAGACAAGGAAGAAAGGGAAAGATATGCCCAACTGAATGCAGAGTTCCAGAGAATAGCAAGGAGAGACATGGAAGTCTTCTTAAGTGAACAACACTTTGGACAATGTGAACAATTTTCAAAGTGAAAATAGAGGAAAGTAATAGGATGGAAAAACTGAAAATCTCTTCAAGAAAATTGGAGATATCAAGGGAATATTTTGTCAGGGGAGCTTGTAATTTCCTCGGTTCTGTCTTGCCACAGCAGAACTTTGAAGCAATGGATAGACCAGTGGTATAGCTCCATGTTTCAGCTCAGTTTTATTTAGAAAGCAAAGGAAAATACATCCTCGAGGAGTGAGGGCAGGTCGACCCAAAAGACCCGAAGAGAAGAGAAGCCCCAGGCTCAATTTTGGTTCCTCCTTTTATATGTTCTTTCTCCTCCCCCTGGGCCTGCCCTTTGTAAAACTGGGCTAGCCAGGAGGGCTGTATGTTTTACCTGAGGTCCTCACTCTGGTCCTTTGACCTTCCTTTGTTCTATTTTCTTTTTTTTTAATTTTTTTATTAGTTGGAGGCTAATTACTTCACAACATTTCAGTGGGTTCCTTTGTTCTATTTTCATGGGCTTTTCCCTTCTTTCTCTTTTAGCCACCACCATTTTGGACTCCTTTTTCCTATTCTAATTACCTAACACTCCCCCCTCAGAGGCCCAAGTCAAGGTCTCTCTAGCTACTTCCGGTTGAACTGGGACAGTGTGGGGCATTGGACCTCCCCCTCTTGCTAGTCTCAAGGCTCAGAGTCCCTTTAGTCGTGTCTGTCTAAAAGTGAGTGATATTTTCCATGGTCAGCTGTAATTTTATATATCCTTGTTAAACTGGCACTGCATGTTGTAGCCTGTTGATCTGGGCAGAGACAAAATGGGTTAGACCATTGATAAGACATGCAGCAATCATAAGCAGCATTGATATGGTGATAACAAGGATTAGTAGGGGCATTAGTCAACTCCAAATCCCCCATTTTCAGGAGAAGGATCCCCCAGAGAGAGATTGTAGCCACCCTAAGAACTCTCCAGCTTGTTCTTTGAGGTCCTATAGGATATAGAATATTTTTCTTGAGGACTGTGAGACTTTTTTTTTTTTTTAACTTAACTGGAGGTATTTACCCGGAAACAGCATGTCTCATTCAAGATGGCTCAAGTCCCTCCTTGTTTGAGGATCAGGAGATCTATTTCCGGTCTATATTGGAATACAACCCCTGCCAAGTTGTGCTGGCTCTTTAGATCTGTCTGAGAAATCTTATCCCCAGAAACTTAATTTTGGCGGTGTTCATTAGAATGGCACTCATTTGTAGTTCTGAATAGGTATCTGAGATTTCCCAGGGGTTCAAAGGTGTATTGAGTGTCCTCTTCTGTTTTCTTTCATGGCTTGACTAATGAGTAGTGAATCCAGGAGTCATGTCCTAGTACCTTCACTGCTGTGGGGGTAGAAAATATTACAGGGTAGAGGCCCTTCTATGTGGGCTGGAGTTGAGCCTTTGAGGACCCATCTTTCTAGACTTTAATTAGGACTTGAGTCCCTGGAGCATGTAGTGGTGGCTCTTTAGAATCTTTTGAATCCTGGTTGACACCCCACAAGTGTATATCTTGTTGGAATTGCCCAATGGCCATGGTATAAGACCAGAGGGTCTGAGTCTCTGGATCTAGGAAGGGGTCATTGACATAAACAAAAGATTTCCCATATAGCATCTCATAAGGACTAAGACCAACCTGTTCCTTAGGGGCAATATGGGTGTGGAGGAGAGCTATTGGTAAAGCCACCTTCCATCCCAGGGAGATCTCCTGGGTTATCTTTTTTATTGCTGATTTTAAGAATTGGTTGGCTCTTTCTACTTTTCCTGAAGACTGAGACTTCCAGGCACAACGGAGATAATAAGTAATGCTCAGTGCTTTAGAGACCCCTTGGGTGACTTTAGAAGTAAATGATTTCCCATTGTCACTTTGTAATGACCTGGGCAGACCAAATCTTGGAATAATTTCATGGAGCAGTTCTTTTACCACCTCCTCAGCCTTCTCAGTCTGGGTGGGAAAGCCTTCAATCCATCCTGTGAATATATCTATCATGACTAGTAGGTATTTATACACTTGAGAAACTGGCATCTGGGTGAAGTTCATCTGCCAGTCCTCTCCTGGGTAGGTCCCACGCCATTGGATGGGCTGGGCCAGCTGGGGACTTTGAGCTCCATGGGGGTTGTTTAACTGGCAAGTGGGACAAGAGGAGTCCACTTGCCTTATAGTTATTTTGAGGCCTGTTCCTCTAAAGGACCTTTCTAGTAATCCTTGGGGGCCTCTCCCCTAAATGAGTGATGGCATGTAAGGATTTAACCAACTTCCTTTGGAGATTCCCAGGCAGAAAAAGGAGTCTCTCCTTTTGGAACCACCCCATATGATCTTCTTAAACGCCCTCACTCTTATTTTTAAGAGTCTCACCTTCAGAATAGGAAGGAGTTTCTGGCAAATTAGTCTGTGGCAGTAGGATGGCCACCCCTATTAGGTCATGGTTCTGTAATGCTGCTCTCTTAGCTGCCTGATCAGCTGCTTGGTTCCCTCGTACCACTTCTGTGCTCCTTTTTGGTGTCCTTTACAGTGGGAGACTGAAACTTCAGGGGGCAGGTGGACTGCCTCCAAGAGCCTAAGGATTTTATAACCATATTTGACTGGGGACCCTCAGATGGTCAAGTGGCGTTTTTCTTTCCAAATAGCAGCATGTGCATGTAACACAAGAAAGGCATACTTGGAGGCAGTGTAAATGGCTACTCTTTTGCCTTTTCCCAGCTCTAAAGCTAAATCAGGGCTATGAGCTCAGCCACTTGGACCGAAGTACCTGGTGGCAAAGGTTTAGCCTCCATGGTCTTGACATTGGATACTACTGCACATCCAGCTCTTCTTTTTCCATCCAAGACAAAGCTGCTTCCATCAGTGTACCAGGTTTCCTCAGGATTGGTCAGAGGATCTTCTGACAATCTCTCTTGGGGTTTTGTCCAGTGGTCCAAGGTTTCTAGGCAAGAGTGAAAGGGGTGAGAGCCCTCAGAAGTAGGCAGGAGGATAGCTGGGTTAAGAACCGCACAAGGGGATATATTCAGGCCTGGATTTTGCATCAGCACTACTTGATATCTGAGGATCCGTTCATCAGACATACATAAGAGGTCTCTTCCATTCAGGAGTTGTTTCACTTGGTGGCTGGTGAAAACAGCTTGCCCCGAGAGAGAGTTTTAAAGCATCTTCTATCAGGAGTGGAAAAGCTACAAGCTTTTGAAGGTAGGGAAAGATCTGTTCCCAATAAAGGAGTAGGACACTCAGGGATGACCAAAAACTAGTGGGAAAATATTTGTCCATCCCAGCAACAAAGAAGTGCTTGGGTGAATATTTTTGTAATTGTTTTCCTGTAGCACCCAAAATAGTACAGGTTTGGGAGGAGAAGGCTCCGGAGTAGGAGATCAAGACAGAGTAGGCGGCCCCTGTGTCAACCAAGAAATTCTTGGACCTACATGCCACATCCAATTGCACCCTTGGCTCCAGCCCTGTGATGGTTATCTGTGACAAGCAGGCTGGCTGGAACAGGCTGCTTCAGTCCTGCTGAATCACCCTGAGGGAAGGCTTGGTGCTTGACCTTGAGCCTCTTGGGTACTGATGGCAGAGTGTCGCCCAATGTCCCAATTGATGGCATTTGTAGCAAGCCATTTTAGGGGACTTTTCATGGTTTGGACCCTCTTTGGCCCAATGTCCCACCTTTTTACAGATTAGGCATTTGCCTTGTGCTTTGTCCTTTAAGGACTTGGGGTTTGCCATAGGGCTTCCCTGGAGGCCAGCATCTCTGCATGCCTTGTCTCTTTCCTTTTCTCCCTTTCCTGGGCTTTGGCTTCCATCTCCTGTTCTCTGTTATAAAAGATATTGGTGGCTGGACTGTCTTACCTAAAGAGGCATCAGGATCCTGCTGCTGTAGCTTTTGTAACTTTATCCTGATGTCTGATGAACACTGGGACAGGAATTTGTCCTTTAAAATCACCTGTCCCTCATAAGAGTATAAGTGCAGACTGGTAAACTTTTGGAGGGCCTCTTTTAGACTTTCCAGAAAGGCAATGGGGTTCTCATTGGACTCCTGAGTTATTGCTGAGACCAGGTGCAGTCCCACAACTAATGGGCTTCCTTCTAATTCCATGGGTGGACTTCCTTAGTGATGAGTCTTTCTGAAGCTTATCCTAGCCAGTACTCTCACAATCTGAGATCCAGGAGTCCCTGGGTCAGGGTGCAGGTCCCCAGGCAGGCTGAGGCATGACGGCCTCCTGGAGATCAAATCCCTGGGCAGGCTGAGGCAGGTTGGCCTCCTGGGACCCCTGGACTGGCGGATTCCTGAACAGATGGAGGTGTGACAAGCTTCTGAGGACCAGATCCCTAGGCAGATCAACCTCCTGGGATCCCCAGGCTGGAGTTGGGTGTCCCCAAAGTACTGGGTAGTACTGGGTAGGATGAAGGGGTTGTAATCTTAACTTATTGCTGGTTTGTCCACTGCAGATGGGAATAGATACCATGATGTAAAGTAATTCAAGTCTATGCCCTGAGACTGGGAACCTGGTGAAACAGACATAAGCCTTATGCTCTTATTGTTCTGAAGGAATGTAAGTCACTGATTTCCTCCCCTAGTCTTTCATAAGAGCAGCTTAGGGTGTCTCCAGTGATAAACCTTTCACTGTCATAGACCCACTCTAGGTAATAACAGCAGTAATGACAAAGGAGTGGGTTATCTGGTCCTGTTAGGGGCATTAAGAGTACTTTAATAATAAGTGAGGTGGAGCAATGTTGCCTACTAGGGGGCAGGGTCCTGGTTGTAGGAGTTAGTAAGTGGCTTAAGAACCAATTGAGAAGAGGCAACAGACCAAATGTTCCATAAAAGTGGAGTGGAGATTTGATCCAAGGGAATGTTTGTAACTTTAGGAGAAGGGTGGCAAGGGTTTGGGCCCAAATGGCCTGCAGGGATAACTCCCGAAGTGGCAAACATTATCCCTGGAAGCCCAATTGCCCTTGAAGGGATGCCAGCAGATGGGCTTCTAGCAGGCATTGTGTGCCTGTCACCTGCCCTAGCAGGTTCACTGAGAAATGCTGTTGTTGCACAAGTGGTAGGAATCACAGAAGATGAAGGCCTGAATATCTAGGGGGATTGGATATGATATGGTATTTCCCTCCCAAGAACCAGCTATTTTCTGGTTGTCCCTCCAGAGGATTGTAGAGGCAACACTGTGGGCCCAGACGGGGCTTGGGAAAAGCAAGAAATAGGAGGGAAGGGGGAAGGGCACAACTTTTAAAAGAATGATATAGCCCAAGGGCATAACATAAACTGATTAAAATCAAATGGGCCCAAGATGCCTATTCAAATTCAACTAAACCTTGATCCTCAATCTGCAAACTAAATGACACACCCAGAGGTGCCAGGCCAGTTCCAGTTCAGTTCAGTTCAGTTCAGTCGCTCAGTCATGTCCAACTCTTTGTGACCCCGTGGACTGCAGCACACCAGGCCTCCCTGTCCATCACCAACCCCCGGAGTTTACCCAAACTCATGTCCATTGAGTTGGTGATGCCATCCAACCATCTCATCCTCTGTCATCCCCTTCTCCTCCTGCCTTCAACCTTTCCCAATATCAGGGGAAGGAGTCAGTTCTTTCTTTTCAAATGAGTCAGTTCTTCACATCAGGTGGCCAAAGTATTGGAGTTTCAGCTTCAACATCAGTCCTTCCAATGAATATTCAGGACTGATTTCCTTTAGGATGGGCTGGTTGGATCTCCTTGCTATCCAAGGGACTCTTGGACATAGTTAGACAACAGTTAGAACCAGACTTGGAACAATAGACTGTTTCAAAATCAGGAAAGGAGTACATCAAGGCTGTATATTGTGACCCTGCTTGTTTAACTTCTATGCAGAGCACATCATGGTTAATGCTGGGCAGAATGAAGCACAAGCTGGAATCAAGATTGCTGGGAGAAATATCAACAACTTCAGATTTGCAGATGATACGACTCTAATGGCAGAAAGTGAAGAGAAACTAAAGAGCCTTTTGTTGAGGCTGATAGAGAAGAGTGAAAAAGCTGGCTTAAAACTCCACATTCACAAAAGCTAAGATCATGGCATTAGATCCCATCACTTCATGAGAAATGGAAGGGGGAAAGGTGGAAATAGTTGCAGATTTTATTTTCTTGGCCTCCAAAATCTCTGTGGTTGGTGACTGCAGCCATGAAATAAAAAGATGCTTGCTCCTTGGAAGGAAAGCTATTACAAACCTAGAAAGTGAAAGTGAAAGTGAAGTCACTCAGTCATGTCTCTTTGCAACCCCATGGACTGTAGCCCACCAGGCTCCTCCATCCATGGGATTTTCCAGGCAAGAGTACTGGAGTGGGCTGCCATTGCCTTCTCCGATAGCAGGCTGCTAAAAAGAGAAAGGAAATGTAGCTTAAGAGAATATTTGCATGAGTGAAACATAGGTTCTGAGTCTTTGGCAAAGGACTTGAAGAAAGAGTCCAGGGTAAATACATAGTTCATTAACATAGGTTAAGAAAAACTTTTCCTTAAGAAAAACATTTCCATGAGAAAAATGCGTTGGTTAGTTCAAGATTTGAGAAAAGTTAAGTTCAGGTGGAACCAGATGTCGTCATGGCAACACAGAACTTTAAGAGAAACCTCCTTTTAAATTTGTATAGAGAAGGGGAAGAAATCTGACACTTGTAGTTTGTTTCCTCCTGCTGCTTATGAGAGAGATTAAAAAATGTCTGACACTTGCAGCCTATTTCCTCCATTTGAAGACCTCTAGCCTTCCTGCCAGTTATCCTGTCATCAGGATCTTTAATAAGGAAGGAAACATCTAGGATCCCTCTTGTTTTATTACCCTTCCTCTAGTACCATATATACATCCTTTAAATTTCAGGGATTAATAAATTAAACTCCATCTTATCTGATTTTTTCTGATGAAAAAACATATAGTAAACATATAGATGGAGAAAAAAACACTGAATGAGAACTGGTGTCCTCTTGCTGAACATTTGCAATCTGAATTCTATGCACAATATATAACCTTTTAAAAAACAGAATTGTGCCACCTCTTCAGTTCAGTTCAGTTCAGTCACTCAGCTATGTTCGACTCTGTGAGAGCCTGGGGCCTCGTGGTCAAGGTTGTTTTTGGTTTTCTTTTGGGAAAGAAAGAAAACGAAAAACGAAGTGTCCAAACTGGCTGAAATACAGGGGAAGTATGTGAAGAAGGAGACATCACCTCTGCTGCGGAATCTTATGCCTTCATTTATCCGGCATGGCCCAACAATTCCAAGATGAACTGATATCTGTCTTCCAGATTCAAGTGCTAATGCCTTTTCAGCTACTGGAGATGGAATAGTTTCAAGAAACCATAGTTTCCTCAGAACTCCAATTCAAAGAACACCTCATGAAATAAAGAGAAAAGAAAGCAACAGATTATCTGCACTTTCTTACCTTGCCAGGAGGCTAGCAGATGTCCCTAGGGAATATGGCTCTTCTCAATCATTTTTAACAGAAGTTAACTTTATTTCAAAAAATGGAGACTCCGGTTCCAAATGTTATTACTCAGATAATTATTTTGATGGTCAGAGGAGGCACCCACTTGGAGATCCTACACACAAAGACCATAGGTATTATGAATACTACCATGGTATCTTCTAAAGAATGCCACTGAATCAGGGGAGGCATGCTTCAGCCCAGTTCTCAGGTCAAACAACAGGGAGGGAACACAGTCCCACCCATCAACAGAAAATTGGATTAAAGATTTACTGAGCATGGCCCCGCCCATCAGAACAAGACCCAGTTTCCCCCACAGTCAGTCTCTCCCGTCAGGAAGCTTCCATAAGCTCTTATCCTTCTCCATCAGAGGGCAGACAGAATGAAAACCACAGTCACAGAAAACTAATTAAATCAATCACATGGACCACAGCCTTGTACCACCTCTATTCAGCTCTAATTCCTCTTGATATTCCAGCACTGGATGATGCGGCTTCTAGAATGAATGTTCAACTATTCTTTCTCACTTTCCATTGTACTTACCATTTTTAAAAATCTCAAAAACCACTACAATATTGTAAAGTAATTAGCCTCCAACTAATAAAAATAAATGAAAAAAAAACTCTTTAGCAGATTGCTGTCTTTTTCTCATCATTATAGCTCTTAAAAAACTGGTTGTTCTCCTAAATAGTAGCATGTGATCTTGCTCCACAATGGTTAATGTATTGATTTGGCCAGAGTAGTTAAAGAGTCAAGGATGATTATTTTTAGCCAGTTATTTTTCAAGCTCTTTATAAAATCTATAACATCGTCAACAGTGTTTGAAAAGGTTTAGGGAGGCAAACATGGCAGCTTCCAGAATGAAAATGCTACAATTGAAGGGCCATCCTGGACAGGGAGAGGGAAAGGAAAGAAAATTAGCTGAGGAAAGAAGGGACTTTTATCTGAAGAAGGTAGGATCTTTCTCATTTGTTGCTGAAACTTCAATTCAGTGTAGTTAATGGAACAAACCTATTATAAGACAGGATGGGGGCCCACTCCCCCATGCCCTCAATCAGCGATAGGTGGAAATTATAATTTCATTGAGTATCTCCTCATAAGGCAGTGGATATTCAATGACTATGTAAAGCTTAACCATGTTCTCTGCCATCTCCTAACTGTGAGGTTTTCATATAACTCAAGTTTCAGGTTGAGCTGTATCTGAATACAAACTACAACTCATCTTTTTAGCCTGGAAGTCTGATCAACAGAATTATAGTAAGAGGCATAAATGTAATTTTTCTGAAACAGTTAAATCAAACAAGTAAAATCAACTTTAATAAGAGATTTTATTAAATCTAATATATCCAAAATATTATATTTCAACATTAAATGAATTGGAAAAATATTCAGATATTTTGCATTCTAATGTCCATACTAAGTCTTTGAAATCTGGACTTAGCCAAATGAAGTCTTGCCAAATAGAGTCACATGATAGTGACTACAGTATTAGCACAGATCTGAATGTCCTTAGGGCTTCTTCAATATCTTGTAATGTACATGTGTGTTAGGAAAGTAAACTGTTACATAATTTGACTACTATATTTAGGATTTCAGGAAGAACTTATTTCTTAACTGCTAGATAGTTTCAAGTAAAAAATGATTTGCAGTAGTTCTTTGCTAATCATGGCCACTCAACTCACCAAGAACTTATTTCAATAAGAGGTTGCCATTTTCAAAATTAAGTCATACCCCTAAGCTGGGAAGTAATTTGTTTTTTTTTCTCAACTATGTGCCAGCATCTGAAATCAAGAAGTCTAGTATTTTCAACTGAAGAAAATTCAGGAGATAATAGAATACCTACTTAGATTACATTTGATTAACTTTATCTTCCTGCAAAGAAATTCTGAATTCAATTAAATGATTAGTCCCCGTTTCTTCCTTAGTACTATAATTATTAGCAAATGTTGATTCATGAGTGAGAGGTAATGAAAATTGATCCAAGTTACGGGGACAATAGCAGCCTAGCCAATAGCAGATTCAAGAACTTTGCATGGTTGCAAGGTATCTTCCTGATCACGTACGTTGTGCCTGAACTTCTGGCCCTCTGTGCTTGTTTTTATCGATGTGCACTGTCTGAATGTTTTGTATCTCCCCTAAGTAGAAAAGGAAATGGAAGCCCACTCCAGTACTATTGCCTGGAAAATCCCATGGACAGAGGAGCCTGATAGACTACAGTCCATGGGATCGCAAAGAGTCATACACGACTGAGCGACTTCACTTCAAGTAGAAAAAGGTTTGGAAGAGACTGCTGGGCAGTTCATTAGGTAGTGCTTAGTTCTTATCCTTGTGCTCTGGATACACATATATTAATAAAACTATTCTGGTAGTCACATATATTTATACCAAAGATGTGTTAGGCACATCTATCTCTATCTAACTCTGTCTCCCTCTGAGGCAACTGCACTTAGCCATCTTACTTAAGGCAGTCTCCAAAAGGGAGTTCTACTAAAGAAAGAGTACTAAGAAGATGCCCAGATATTTCACCTGCAAGCTTGCAGAACAGTTTCCTAAAAACTATTACATGCAAAACTGAAATGTGTCAAAGATTTTAAAATAAGAGCTTATTTAATGCACCCCACAAACTTAAGAAATGAAGAGTACCATTACACCAAATTTTGCAAATTAGGAAACTGAGGCACAGAAATGTGAAGCAACCTGCTGATCAACTAAACCTCTTTCGTGGTTGTGGCACCAGGCATTCTGTCCTGAACCTGTCCTCTTTACTGCTACTCCACATCACCTTTCCCGCTGATACTTGTTAAGAAAATCCACATTATTCCCAGCTTTATTTTTGTTGCACCCTTTCAAGGAGCTTGAAAGGAAGAGGCAAACACATTATTGCATCAAGCACACAGGAAATATTTTATTAACTTTCATGTGGAGAAAAGGGTAGAGTAAAAATATTTCAATAGAAATCCACGGCCCTCCTCAAGGAGCCCACTCTGGCACTTGTAGCCCCCCAGTCGTGGTAGCGCCTGTAATCCCCCGGCCGCAGCAGGTACTGCCGCCCCCGGTAATTGCTCATCTCGTAGAGGACCCACCAGCCCTCCAGCACATTGAAGGAGTGGATCTCACTGAAGTGGAAGCGGTCGTGGAGTGAGGAGCAGTCCTCTGTGATCTCCACCATCTGGCCTCGGTAGTCCTCTCTCTCATAGATCCTCAGCCGGTGGGAACCAGTCTGTGGGTTCAGCAATCAGCACATGGGAGAAGTCAGAGAAGCTAGTCCTTAGCCACTAATCACTCACACCCCTGGGGGAAATGGGCATTTACAAAATCTTTTTTACATCAGAGATGACAAGTTTAAAAGACAGGCAACACCAGGGCCACTGTGTGCAACTGGGTAGACAACACACTGCAGAACTGAAGGGGGTGCTATTCACATAGATCAAGATATGCGTGGTTTTCCCTAGAGTTTTCCAGGGCCACAACCTACATGAACTATATTTAGTACCTACTTAGTACCACTCTTAATTAACAATTTTATATATAATGTTTTGTTCTTTCCTTGATAGATTTCTGGTGGTCTGGAGTCCCCTTGGAGGATATAAAATAATTAGATGTTAAAATAAAAAGCAAATATATCCCTCGCAAAAGGCATTATTTTGGGTCTCAGTAGCATTAGAAGAGGTTGGGGAGAGGGGAAGCAGGATTGCTTTCCCCAGAGTAAGTAAGGCACAGAATGGTGATCATTCAGCCCAGACACCTAATTCCTGCCTCTCTGCTATGAGTCTTGCTATTCTGAAGTCCTGAAAAGCAAGAGCCATTGTTAACGGTTAAGTTTCATTTCTCAGTTCTAACATGTGATCTGTCAAAATAATTTTAGGTTATTAATAAAAATAGAAGCTCAAACTCATGAGAGGCCTGCCTAGATGGATAGATTATAGACCTTTAGGAAAATGGAAGGGAGGCTGTTAGTCCTGGGTGAATCCTGTCTGTCTCTTCTGAGCACTTGTGCCTTTATCTGCTTGTTTCTTCCCGGCAGGTACATATTCAGTTTTCCTTCTTCCACCATCAAACCCTCCTTAGCAAAGTTTCTCATAAGCAATTCATTCTGAGGCATAAAAACTGCTAAGGCATCTTCCATGGTTTGCAAAGGGTTCACATGTCCGTTACCTAATTTTGATCTTCACAACCGCCTGACACACGTGGGGCAACCATTCTGTCTTCTTTTATGAGAAACTAATGACTAGAACTTTCAGGCTGTAACCAGAAGAGTCAGGCCTGGAAGGTGGAAGCTGAGATTTCCAGGCTCCTAATGCCAGTCTGGGTCCTATCAAGGCATTAAACCCTCTGAGGGTCTTTCAAACTTAGCCAAAGTGGTGCATTTTCCACAGGACTCGGTCACAGTCAAATTACAGCATCCCTAACTGTGGAATTCCAGGCTGCTCGGGCTTTATTTGGATAGCAATGACTTTGCAGGGGCTACTGGAGTCACATTGCTGGTTAGTTGTTTTGCTGAATCAAAAAGCAGGACTTGAGAGACCCTGGATGTTCAAAGTAGTCAATATCTGTAGGAGGGGGTGGCTTGCCAGGTGACAGGCAATCTCCTTCCCACCTCATCACAGCTCTACGAATTAGCTGCCCTAGTAGCCCCATTTTACAGGTGAGGAAAGAAAGAAATAGCCCAGGGACTAGCCTAAGACCACCCGAGTGCGAGGAGTTCATCACCTGTGGCATAGACACCCTGAACACTTTCCCCCAGTAGAGGTGAGTTTAATTTTAGCAAAGGAAAATAAAATCTCAGTTAAGAGCACTGCATTCTCAATTAAGAGATATTATAAAGGAAAAGAGAACCCGGTTAGAACCGGCAAAGGAAGGCCACCGTCCCACAGTCTGACCACGGCGCTGGGGATCGGCGTGACCCGAGCCCACGGCAGGCCCAGGGGGACCGGACTCACGTGGGGGATGAGGCGGCAGGAGCGGATGGAGTCGCTGAGGCCCATCCACTGCTGGTAGTCGGGGTAGTCTCCGCGCCGCAGGAAGTACTGCGGGCCCTGGAAGTTGGGCTGCTCGTAGATCATCCAGCAGCCGCTGTCCACGCGGATGGAGTTGCAGCGGCTTAAGTAAGGCTGCAGGTTGGGGTGGTCGCTGCTGCACTCGTAGTGGCGGCCCTGGAAGCCCCGGTCCTCGTAGAAGGTGATCTGCAAGGGAGGGAAGGAGAGGCTCAGAGGCCTGGCCTGCAGCCGGGCTGCGGGCCCCTCCCGCCGGCGCGGGGCTCACCTTCCCCATGGCTGCTGGACGCGGGCATGGAGTTCAGGGCGGTGGGGCCGGCGCGCGGTCTATATAGCGGGAGGGCTGCTGCGTTGGCAGGAACAACACAAAAGGGGCCCCCGGGTGAGGAGGATTTCCTTTCTGTCTCTTTTCTATATAATGACGGCGGGGGTGGGGTGGGGGACTTACTGTATGTTTTCTCTTAGACTCTCCAGAGCTTTCGAACTGATGACCCGCGTAAAACTGTCATTGGAGCCTCTGGGGCCTTTAAACGAAGCCTATTCAGGAGATGGGGAGCGAGCAAAAGCGCCTAACCGGGCTAACACTTGTACTGAAATATTTTATTTATCTTTTAAATATTCGAAGTGATCTCTTTTTTGAGGAACAACACGGGGTAGTGACCGGGTCAGAGGTCAGGGTGGGCCCCAGCGGGAGGCGTCTAGATGAGAGAGCTTTTCCTTGGTGCGAGGATGAGGGACACAGAGGTCCCTGCCTTCTGCACAGGACGGTTGAAGGAGGATGGGATTTCCCCGAGAGAGCCTTCTTCCGTCCTCCCGGCTCAGGAGCGGATGCAGCAGACATTACACCGGGGGAAGGGAGGTGGTGGGCGCTGGACCCCGGGAAGCCCTGTTCATGCGCCTGGCTCGGCTCTGCTCCCTGGAGACGGAGTGGACCAGGGTCACCTCCAGACGCAGCCAGTGTCTCCCAGGAAGCTCCCAACTCTGGAGTTCATGAGGCAACTCATGGTGGTTATTAGTCACACAGTAAATTTCTGTTTAATATTTATGCTAGCTAAGTGCTAGGCTTATTTGTTTGGGTCTAGCTGCTGTCAAATGCAAGTTAGCCTGAAAATATAACCAACTTTTAAATCCCACAATTTTGCACAGTTTCTGCCTTCTCTACCTTCCCCAATCCTGAGCAAGCCCGAATGGCTCTCTAGTTAAGTCTGATTCCAGAGACTGGAGTCTTCCCTCCTCCCCCAACTCCCAGCAGCTTCTGGCGCCCTCCTCTCTGTGAGCAGGCGTTCTCAATCTCAGCATTATTGTAACATTTTAGGCTGGAACATTGTTGGATGTTTAACAACATCCTGTCTGCTGCCCACTGGATCCCAGTAGCACCTGCTTCCTTCCTCTCCCAGTTACAACAACGGTGTTCAGTTATTTCCCAAAGTCCCCATGGCGGGCAGAATCAGCCCCGTTAAAAACCACTGATTTCAAAGCGCTAGCCATGTGCCTGACATTCTTACAAGCAGTTATCCCCCTGCATTAATGGGATCATTTGCAGGCTGTGTTTGTGGAACCACAGAAATTCCTCAGAGACGCTCTGAGGCCACTCAGAGAGCAGGGAGGAGGGGAAAATGGGGTGTACCTGTCCTATCCCCTACTTTAATGGGAGTGTTTTCACTTGTACCTATTTTATAGAAAACTTTACTTGAAAACATGCTTTGATCACTAGATGATGATAACTTTAAAAAGATAAATATTTGAAGACTACTGGTTTAAGGTATTGTGAATCTCATAATACCCTTTAAACTACAAATATTTGACCTACTAGCCACAGGACGTAGTGAAATTGCTTTCCCCTTACAGCTCAGTGTATATGAATTTCCCAGTACGACTTGCTAATTTCTCATGAAAAGATCCTGAGAGAACAAAACACGGGCCCGATAAATCCTGATGTGATAAATTCTGGAAACATTAGCTCATGGCACTGGGCCAAAAAGAAAAAGAATGAGGTGGATATCACATGGAAAGTTCTGGACAACTGGGGATTAGTCTGTGAACAGTGGGCTGGGGAAAGGGGGCTGTGAAGCGCTGGCAAGGAGAATGCCCTAAAACTGGGCTTTGACAAATTCACAACCTGGTCTAGAAGCTGATTGCAGTTTGGGGCTCTGTTTTGAAGGTTTCTAAATGGTTGTCAGAAGATGAAATTGTTTCATTTGAATCTTAACTTAGTGATGGGTTGGTTTGCTTTTTAGATTGTGGAGGATTAGTTGGTTATTCATGTTGCTTTTTATTTATTTATTTATTTTTCTTTTTGAAGCAGTGATTTTATTTCTTTTGTACATATGCCCAAAAGTGAAATTGCTGCATCGTATGATAGACAACCATAGTTAATATTTAAATTATATTTTTGAGCGTCCCCATGGTTTCCTAACTAATACAAGTTGATGCCCTGTAGTTTCAGTCTCCTGAAAAGTTATACTTACGAGGAAATCGACTCAGGTTTTAAAGTTTTCAGGTTAGAAGGTTGAGGGTAATGGCAAAATTTTTCCTTCTAACCTGCAAACTTTAAAGCTGAGTCGATTTCCTCGTAAGTATAACTTTTCAGGAGACTGAAACTAGAGGGCATCAACTTATACTAGTAAGGAAATCATGGGGAAAGATTTTATTACTGTATGAACGGAAAAAAACAAGTAGTATAGAGGCATTGGGCATGGGGGTTAGCAATGATATAATCTGTTCTTATCCTGCATATTCCAAATGTGCTACTCGGGCATTTAAGCTTTTTCTCTAAGCTCTTGGGGAAAAGCAACAACAGCAACACCAGTCTTTCAGGAAACAATTCAGGATATAAAATGGGAAACTGAAGCACTGTCAAATAAAGCATGTAATACTAAATATGTTGGCAAGAAAATGTGAAAAACTTGAATCACGAGGGTCTATCCTCTAACGGCTTATAGCAGGTTTTCCCAAAAGGATGTGGCAAATTTTCTCCCAACCGATTGTTTTATTATTTGAAACTTTGGATCAATGTTTATTTTCCCAAGGATGTGTATCAAATAATGAATTTCCTAGTAATTGTACTCTTTCCTGAAGTATTTTTAAGGCCTCTTGAGAATAAAATATTTAAAGCTAACAAATTATATTTTTACTCTAAAAATCATAGGCTGTATACCTTGAAACTTTGTAATTGAGTTTGTTTCAATAAGAAACAATTCTTATTGTTTCTTATTGAAAGACCAGTTCCCTAACACTGGTTACAGAAAGGTACCAAGGTTCTCAAGGGAGCTTGGTATATAATACAAAGCAGTATTAGCCTGAATATTAGTCAGTTGAGGCAAAGGCAACTCTTTCCATCATTAGTCTAGTGAAGTTGCTCAGTCGTGTCTGACTCTTCATGACCCCATGGCCTATACAGTCCTCCAGGCCAGAATACTGGAGTGGGTAGCCTTTCCCTTCTCCACGGGATCTTTCCAACCCAGAGATCAAACCAGGGTCTCCTGCATTGCAGGTGGATTCTTTACCAACTGAGCTATCAGGGAACCCCAAATTTTCTTCTATCAAGGTCTTACAAGCTGTCTGCATATTTAATATGAGAATTCGTTGTTTTAATGTATTGATAGTATCCATGCTAAGAAGAGGAGATAACTTAAAGGCAATTCATGTGTGATCAATTTATGAGAGCAGTTGTGAAATGCAGACTGTACAAAATGTATAAAGTATCTCTCCTTTCATGTCAGCATACTAAGGTAGACACTAAAAATGAAGTAAAATTTTCAATTTCATGGTAATAAAAAAAAGAGGAAGAAGTTTGCATCATATGCATCATATGCATTTTAAGTTATTCAAATTCTAAATACATTCTGTGACAAAATATGTATTTACTGGAAAAGAATTCTACCTCAGAATAGCAGAGGAGAAAATAAACTTACATTTAAAGTATAAGATTATTCTTTCTGTTTTAAAATTGCTAAACTTTTCTCTGTGCTTTGCTTGGTTATTCAGTTGTGTCTGACTTTATACGACCCCATGGACTGTAGCCTGCCAGGTTGCTCTGTCCATGGGGATTCTCCAGGCAAGAACACTGGAGTGGGTTGCCTTGCACTCCTCCAGGGGATCTTCCCAACCCAGGAATCAAATCCAGGTCTCCCACATTACAGGTAGATTCTTTACTGTCTGAGCCACCAGGGAAGCCCTTCTTAAAGAATAATATATTTTAAATGTCTGATGTCAAATAATTTAATTAAACCGAGAAAAAGATATTAAAAATTACTCAGGAAGCAAGACTGGTGAATTTTTTTACCTGGAAAATTTTAGTCCTTGTCTTTATTTACTAAACAATCATCAATGGTAAAACTGGGAATTATAGCAGACTTTTTTTTTTAAAAAAGAGAAGTCTTCTTAAAATATTGTCCTAAACAAAATAAAAACATACGCCAGTAAACATTGAAAAGAGATCTTGATTCATATTTCACTCATTTCTTTGTGCTGTTGTCATACATATCCTATATATAAAATATGAATGAGAAAAATCTAATCATAGCCTAGAGAAAATTTTTCTCAATTGTTTATTCCTTTTTGCTCTAAGAGCTTCTTGTATGTCATTATTAAATAGTTATGTAATTCAACCTCAACAAAAGGAAGTCTACATTTTGTTCTAAGGAAAATGGAAAAATATAATTGGCCTCATTCTCAAAAAGTAGCAGAGATCTTTTTCATTTTTAAGAAAAAAAAATTTTTAAATTGCATGCTACAACAGAAAAGAATAATACTGAATTCTAAAATTAAACAAAGCTGCATACTCAAACACTACAATAGAATATGATAATATATTTTTAAACATTTGAGTTATATGTAATGATATATGATATGATTGAAAGAAATTTAGTATTTTAATTAGCTTTATGACAGTAAATAACTCAAGAAACCTCTCTGGTTTACTTTTTCTACAAAATGAAGGTGTTCAGTTTGGAGATACCAGAGGCTTTAGGAGATACCAAAGGCTTTATCTTTATCACATAAAATTCTATTCATCACTAAAAAAAGAGAAACAACTGTCAACAAATATAAAAATAGCCAGACAGGTTTTATGATCCTTTTTTAAAAAACTGAAAATTAGGATATGAGGAAATAGTATGTTGTACTTTCTGTTGTTCTTTCAAATTATTATTTAGTTTTACAGACATATTAACTGTTCTTTGATGTGCAGATTACAAAGGAGAATTATTGCTCCGTAGAGAAATCCTTTTCAGACCCCTATCATCTTAGTGTTGAGCCAATCAACTTACCTTATCTTAGAGGACAAGAACATAAAGCAGCAGCTAAAATAATTGAATAATTCTTCCCACAGTCCCACCCTAGTTAATACCTAATTTCTAAAATTCTTCTCAGTCTTCTTATTAAACTGCTTTCATCAGAGCAAAGTATACCTCATCTATCCAAACTTGAATTAAATCACCATGATTACAGAACCCTCCTCAAAAGAGGAATTAAACTTTATCATTTTACTACTATGATTCAGAAAGAAAAGTTTATTCTTATCGAAGTTCTTACTATTCTTTGCCAAATAACTGCCCTAGGTGTTTAGAATAATTATTGCACAAAATAGGTGGAGAGCCTACCCTTTTGAATTTTATTCTAGCCAATGTAGATGGATGCTAAAGGCAGACTAATTAAATTATAATTTTAGATGTGATAAGTCATGTGAAAGCTACAAAAGGCCTTTCCCACACTGGATGGTGGGATCATGAAGTAATATCAGCATATAGGAGTTCCTAGAATCATTTAACCTGCTCCTTTCTAGTAGTTATTTTTTTTGCATTTGTTTCAGCATTATGAAATACTTTTACTTTTTCCTTCTCATGTAACTATTTAACTGTTTTCATATAACTAGTGTAACAATCAATCCTCTTTCCTTACTAATCTTATCCAATGAAAGAGAATGTTATGACTGTGTTTGTTCAATTTGTGTCCATTCACAAAACAGAGCTTTTGAAGTTTCCTTTACCCGGTCCTAAATTAATATTATTTATTGACAGGACTTACTATAAAAACGTGGAGAAGGAAATGGCAACCCACTCCAGTATTCTTGCCTGGGAAATCACATGGACAGAGGAACTAACAGGCTATACGGTCCTTGGGGTCATAAGAGTCGGACACGACTTAGTGTTTAAACCACCACTGTAAAAATGAAAAAGGCAGTTATAGTAAATATGCAATAACTATTCTATACTTTTTTATAGTATCCAGTTCTTCATGAAAAGCATATTTTGTTTAATTTAGCTAAACTTGTGTCACTCCGTAAAGCATATTAATGTGTTAAGTAGTAAGGCTAAACATATACACTGATGATTTTGGAATAACTCATGACTTTGGGATGCTAAGGAATCAAAGAGGTTTTTATTTCTAGCTCCTCTTTTGACTCTTTAAAAAGTAAACAAATTCATGAATTTTAAACATTACTATAAAAGTGATCCAACCAGTCCATCCTAAAGGAGACCAGTCCTGGGTGTTCATTGGAAGGACTGATGCTGAAGCTGAAACTCCAATACTTTGGCCACCTGATGGGAAGAGCTGACTCATCTGAAAAGCCCCTGATGCTGGGAAAGATTGAGGGCAGGAGGAGAAGGGGACAACGACAGAGGATGAGATGGTTGGATGGCATCACAGACTCAATGGACATGAGTTTGGGTGAACTCCGGGAGTTGGTGATGGACAGGGTGTGGTGCGGTTCAAGGGGTTGCAAAGAGTTGGACACGACTGAGCGACTGACCTGAACTGAGCTAACTGATAAAAGCTATAGGAAATTCTTTAGTAGGTCAACAGCTAAATATGCTGGTTAATTTAAATGCATTGTGAAACTGGAAGATATATCTATGGAGAGCTTATTATTTCCTTTGCAAGAGTACAAAATATCACAAAATAATCAGTCTAAAAAGTTTATGATGATGATTGGGAAAATCCAGAACAGTCAACTGATAGCACCAGAAAAACTCAATTAGACCCTTGCCAAAATCCTTCATGAAATATCTCCATTGGCTGGCCTATCAAACACCAAAAATTTTCTAGGAAAATGGAAAATATGGCATAAATTATATAATTTTGGAAGAACTTTAACTGTGGTTTGTGAAAAGAATGATGTTCATCTCCAGATAGATTTTATGTAATTTTCTCCTGCTGTGGGTTATCAAATCAATGTATACTTGTAATTCTTGTTTATTTTCTGAATTTCTGTTCTTTAGTTGCTCAGTTGTGTCTGACTCTTTGCAACCCCATGCACTGTAGCCCACCAGGCTCCTCTGTCCATGGGATTTCCCTAGCAAGAATGCTGGAGTGGGTTGCCATTTCCTTCTCCAGGGGATCTTCCAACCCAGGAATCGAACCCAGGGCTCCTGCACTGGCAGGCAGATTATCACTGAGACACCAGAAGAGCCCTAATCCCTTGTTGATTGTTAAGAGAGAGCAAGATTGAATAGTTGCTGGCTTGTGTCTGTTGTAACTGTGGTTGTGCCTATTACAGGGAAAGAGAGTTAATAACATTCATGGATATTTTACAGAGCATTGATAAACTTAATTTGACTCTTCCTTGAGCTGTTCATTGGAGGTAGTTCAATTAACATAGTAAAGAACTAATATCCTTTCAAAAATATAATTTTAAATTTAAAACTTTTAAATGTCAACCTGCCACACAATGACAGTTACTTATTGTTCCACTGTCTTTTCTCTCAGTATTAATTAATTATTTTAAAAATATATTTGTTCTGGGTGAAAACATTGTACAGATGTAATTTCTATATTGAAAATTAAAAAGTAGAGTTCATGATTTTTATTTTTCTCCCAAATTATTCCTCCTTGTTAAGCTTAATTGAAAATAAAATAAGAATAAGGGAAAATCAAGCTATCTAAAAGATAGGGACAAAATACTATGAAGGTATCACCTGTAGTTTACCTTCAGGCTATCTGCAGTTATGCACCTAATTTCTGATTAGGGTAAGGTACTATTGAAGTCAACTAGAAAACACTATGCTCATTCTTGATTTAGTTGTTTCCCTCAAAAAAACTGTCAAAAAATATTATTCACGTTAAGTTTGGAAAATATGTTTGCCATCTATGAAGAGCACATATTGAACAACTGAAGAAGCAAATTCTGTTTTGCTTCTCTTGACTTGTGCAAAATAGCTCAGACCTTTCAGATATCCTGTGGTTGTTGAGTCACTAAGTCGTGTCCGACTCTTTGTGACCCCATGCACTGCAGCGCACCAGGCCACCCTGTCCCTCAGTGCCTCCCAGAGTTTGCCCAAGTTCATGTCCCTTGAGTCGGTGATGCTGTTCAACCATCTCATCCTCTAACGCCCTCTTCTCCTTTGGCCTTCAGTCTTTCCCAGCATCAGGGCCTTTTCTGATGAGTTGGCTCTTCTCATCAGGTGGATCACATCAAATATCCTGACCCACCTAAAAAGGTGATCTCCCATGCTTTTGCATGGCCGCATAGCATGGCGACAGGGAGGAAAGAGGTCTTCGTGGGCAATCCGGTTCTTCAAGGCTGTATGGGTCCCCCAGGAGAGGTTCAAATTCACACCTGCTTTTGTAAATAAAGCTTTGTAAAAAGTGTTTTTGTGGCTAAAGTTTTTCAGGTGCTTTCATTTGTTTCTCTCTTGTCTATGGCTGCTTTCATCCCATCATGGCAGTGTTTCAGAAGTGTCACAGAGATCACGTACTCAGCAAAGCCTTAAATATTTATCTAGCCCTTTAGAGAAAAAGTTTGCAGCCTCCTGATCTGGGGTGAGAGACTTCACTGTGTCTTGTTTATTTGTTTTTGTTTTCCCTTGAAGCATGTGATACTGCTTCCTTTTGTTGTTGTGGTTGTATAAAGGACATGTTCTTAGAAAAAATAGGATTCATGGTAATTTAGTGCAATTAAAAGGAAAAAAAGGCATTGCTTTCCAGGGTGGTGGAACACGACCCCATGAAAGCACCATTATTAATAACCTTAGTAGCTGTAATATTCTGGATAATTTTTTTTCACCTTTCTGAACCTCAACTACCTAATCTGTAAAATGAGACTAACGGTAACTGCTTTGCAGGTCTTTTGAGCAGATGAAATGAGATCATCTGTGAACAGGCTAGAACAGAGACTCATGAGGAATGGACACATATTAATCCCCCCTCATTGGTTTCAGATGCACCCAAAGCCCCCAGAATCCAAATCTCTTGACAAATTCTCATGTGTGTATATGTGTGAATTTCCAAATATTTGAAATTTCTAAGGCAACTGTGGTGACACAGAGATGAAGATACATTCCTGCCACACAACTTTCAACCCCTGATAAGCTGGTGGCAGAAGGGGAGTACTAGCATTTCTGGAAATGTCTGCTGGGGCGGGGGGGAGTTGGGGATTGGAGGCAGGGTGGGGGAGGGGGAAGAAGTCATTTATTCAGGGCCCAACATGATTAATAAGATGAGTTTGAGATCATATGAGGGTAGATTCTTTGCTTTCTCTCTGCTTTCTGAAGATACTAGGTTTCCTGTATTATTTTTTAAAATTAAGGAATATACTTTGTATATACTATTGGCAAGTGATCGCCACATTGTTTAATTAACATCTGTTACCATGCATTGTTAGGCTTCCTGGGTGGTGCAGTGGTAAAGAAACCACTTACCAACGCAGGGGATGTAGAAGACATGGGTTCGATCCCTGGGTCAGGAAGATCCCCTGGAGAAGGAAATGGCAACCCACTCCAGTATTCTTGCCTGGGAAACCCCATGGACAGAAGAGCCTTCTGGGCCGCTGTCCATGGGATTGCAGAGTCAGACATGACTGAGCACGTACACACCATACATAGTTAGAATTCTTTTTTTCTCGTGAGTTGTGTGAACCTGCGGAGCATGAGCTCTCCCATGTCTCCTTGGTGCAGCACATCCTGCACTCCACCACCTTCCAAATGTTGGGTTGTGACTGCAACCTGGCCGTAGCTGTGAGCCGTAAGAGTATACTAAGGACAAGAAACCAAGTTAGCCTGAAAAACCTAGCCAGCTATCTCCACATACAACTGCTCTGGGCTAGTCTGGGAGGATGGGGATAAAATGAGTAGAAAGTGGAAGTGACATTCCTACAAAATGCTAGAATAGAATATATAATAATAATCAAAGCATTTCAGCAGATAAAAATATCTGCAACATACACAAAACTGAGTACATTGCCCAAATCTAAATTAAATATTAATGAAGAAACTGCAGATATAAAAAATTGAATAAAATTTTTAGCCTGAAAAGTAAATGAACCAGATTTTCATTTTCATTTTGTTAACAGTTTTGTTCAGTTTTTAAGAGTTGGGAAAGAGATATGAATCTCAGGTAAATTTCTCCAGGAAGGACACTTTCAACAGCTGTGTCTGGCTTCATTAATCCCCCCAGTGTTTCACGGAACTGCTAAGGATGAGCCCTTGCCCAGAAATGTGATTTAGGTATTAGTACATCCAGGACGAAGCTGAAATCTCTGTCCAGGAACTAACGCTGTAGAAAGTGTCCTGTTCTGAGTTGGGTATTGTGCATGCATGCTAAGTCACTTCCATCGTGTCTGACTCTTTGTGGCCATGTAAACTGTAGCCTGACAGGCTCCTCCGTCCATGAGACTCTCCAGGCAATAATATTGGAGCGGGTCTCCATGCCCTCCTCCAGAGGAGCTTCCTGATCCAGGGATCAAACCTGAGTCTCTGTCTCCTGCATTGGCAGGAGGGTTCTTTACCACTAGGGCTGCCTGGGAATCCTGAGTTGGGCATTATCCTTTGGCAAAAATTGATTGGACCAAATTTACCAAAGAACCATCAAACTGGTGAAGCAATGACCTGAAGGGATTGGAAATTTCTAGGGTGCAGAAACAGACAGTAATGCAGGGACATCAAAATGTATTAAGAAATGTTACTTTAGGCACATTCCCAAGTATAGAACTGACAGTATGAGTAGA
The DNA here is from genome assembly GCF_019320065.1 of Cervus canadensis. Lineage (NCBI taxonomy): Eukaryota > Metazoa > Chordata > Mammalia > Artiodactyla > Cervidae > Cervus > Cervus canadensis. The sequence continues at coordinate 37,236,801 of NC_057409.1, forward strand.
AACAGGAAGTGATGTGAGCTCACAGTAAGACTTAACAAGGCTGCCTTGATCTGGTGTGGCATGCTTTATCAGAGACTGAGTTCTTTTTCAGTCAGTCAGTTCAGTCACTCAGTCGTGTCCAAATCTTTGCGACCCCATGGACTGCAGCACGCCAGGCTTTCCTGTCCATCACCAACTTCCAGAGCTTGCTCAGACTCATATCCATTGAGTTGGTAATGCTATCCAACCGTCTCATCTTCTGTTGTTCCCTTCTCCTCCTGCCCCCAATCCTTCCCAGCATCAGGGTCTTTTCTAATCAGTGAGTTCTTCACATCAGATGGCCAAGGTATTGGAGTTTCAGCTTCAGCATCAGTCCTTTTTCAGTAAAGATAAATAAACATGCCATATTTTAACTACCAACATGAAATGGCAGATGAGGTTTAAATGTCTGATGCATGGCTAGGCTACATGACCTTTAAGAACTCTTTCTACTCTGAGATGCCAGGCTCCCAAAGTAGTTAATTAGCCCAGGAGAACATTTGGACTTCTCTGTGCTGGTTCCACAGAAAGGGGAGAAATTAATCCCTAAAGATATCTAAGTCCTGAAATCTACACAGACACAAGCTTAGAGTGAACAACAGTAAGCAAGAAAAGGAACTAAAGATCCCCTGGAGAAGGAAATGGCAACCCACTCCAGTATTCTTGCCTGGGAAATCCAATGGACTGAGGAGCCTGGTGGGCTACAGTCCATGGCGTCGCAAAGAGTCGGGTACGACGGAGCAACTTCACTTTCACTTTCAAAGGAACTAAGGCAGCTCTATTGTATACAGAATTTGGAGTAACTCATTTCATAGAATAAGGTTCTCTGTGTGCAGAATACTCAGAATTAAAAAGCGGGAGTGAGGGGTAGAAATTTAGGAGATTAAGAGATTAACAAGAGAGTCATGACTCTTTGAGAGTCATGAGAGTCTCTTTGCTCAGCAAAAAGAATAATATTAATATCATGATTCCGGGGCCAGATATCAGGGATTCCAGGCTTCCCTGATAGCACAGTTGGTAAATAATCCTCCTGCAATGCAGGAGACCCCGGTTTAATTTCTGGATTGGGAAGATCCACTGGTGAAGGGATAGGCTACCCACTCTAGTATTCTTGGTCTTCCTTTGTGGCTCAACTGGTAAAGAATCCACCTGCAATGCAGGAGATCTGGGTTCAATCCCTGGGTTGGGAAGATCCCCTGGAGAAGGGAATGGCTACCCACTCCAGTATTCTGGCCTGGAGAATTCCATGGACTGTATAGCCCATGGGGTAGCAAAGAGTCGGACACAACTGAGCAAATTTCACTTGGGGCCAGAAGGTGACCTTGGCGACTCTGAAGCCTCAGAAAGGTTTTGTTCTTCTCCAGTTAACAGTCTCTATCCCATTTCCCCCATATTTGCAAAATTCAAAGAAGATTTTGTTCACCAAAACATATGTATGGGCTAAAAATTGAGATTATTTTTGAGATTTTTCTAACTGCAAAACTCATCATATATATATATATAACATCATCATATATATATATATATATACATATATATATATATATAACATCATCAAAGTAGAATTATTTTTGTGTGTTTGAGTCTGTGTCTATGTGTGTATGTCCCTTCTTAGTGTTGTGTCCCTAAGCACTTATGGTTCCCTGAAGTTTTGTGGGAGAAAGGAAAAGTACTAATTATTTGACAATAACTTTTTAAAAAATATTCTGTGCATCAGTGTACTTTTCCTGATTTATGTAAAAGCAAAGCTTATCTCAGCATAAGGGATGAAAATTCAGGTCTACAGAGGTCAAGCGTGACTCATCAGTACAAGAAGGGGCCAGCTGCTTGCACTGCAAAGCACTTGCCCAGTGACCTTGCCTGTCAAGCTGAGTACAGTTCTTTAGGACCAAACAAAACACCTCAGAAGGCTGGTTGACCCAAGGGTCATTGGTTTGCAACAAAAAGGTTTCTGATGTGTAGTTCTTAGAAATAAAATGAGGAACTGCCTAGCAAGAAAAATGGGCTAAAGCTCATAAAGGTGGATGATTAACAAAAACTCCTCAACAAAAACGACTGAGAGGGACTCCTCTGGGAGTCCAGGGTTACGACTTGGCCTTCCAGCACAGGGGGTGCAGGTTTGATCCCTGATCTGGATGCTAAGATCCTACATGTTTCATGGCCAAGAAAAAAAGCATAAAACAGAAGCAATAGTGTAATAAATTCAATAAAGACTTTAACAATCGTCCACATCAAGAAAAAGTCTTTTTAAAGATGGCTGAGACTTAAGAGGCTAGATAAGTTAGTGTTGGTTTTTCCTATTAGCTGTTCCACTATTCTTGCTCATGTGCTCTGGACTGTAGGGTGATGGTCTTGAAGTGTTAGAGTCAAAGAGATAGGGTGATTGGTAGAAGGAAGAGCTCCCACGTGTGAGGTTCTCACTTTTACAGATGCTACTGGAACCCAAAAGGCCTAAGTGACACGTGCCAGTGAGCTTACAGCAGGGTCAGGTCTAGAACCCAGTTACCATGTGTCTCAGAGTAGCTTAGTATTTGATAGTACAGACTGGAATATAAATTTGCTTTTCTTTTAGTTTCTATAAAGACTCTCACTTTAGGTGAGTGAGTGTCTATGATAATCATTCACTGGCTTGGGTCTTCTCCTTTTTGGTCACCTTCATAATTCCTGGCCAGTTACTTGGAATTAGAACTTTATTAGGTCTATTGATAACAAGACTAAGACAGATAAGAACAAGATGGCTCTTTTGATGAACACCAAAAAACAGATAGCTGCCCTTTTGTTTTCTTAATTGCTTTGGATGTATTAGAGAAATAGTACAGGTATTTCAACCAGGTACAGGAGACGGCTGGCAATGTCTTCAAACGTGTCTGTTGTCTTTTCAGCTCAGTTCAGTTCAGTTCAGTCGCTCAGTCATGTCTGATTCTTTTGACCCCGTGAACTGCAGCATTCCAGGTTCCCCTGTCCATCACAAACACCAAGAACTTGTTCAAATTCATGTCCATTGAGTCAATGATGCCATCCAACCATCTCATCCTCTGTCTTCCCCTTCTCTTCCTGCCTTCAATCTTTCCTAGCATCAGGATCAGTTCTTAGCATCAGGTGGCCAAAGTATTGGAGTTTCAGCTTCAGCATCAGTCCTTCCAATGAATATCCAGGACCAATTTCATTTAGGATGGACTGGTCTGATCTCCTTGCAGTCCAAGGGACTCTCAAGAGTCTTCTCCAACACCACAGTTCAAAAGCATCAATTATTCAGCCCTCAGCTTTGTTTATAGTCCAACTCTCACATCCATACATGACTACTGGGAAAATCACACCTTTGACTTGATGGGCCTTTTTTTGGCAAGGTAATGTCTCTGCTTTTTAACATGCTGTCTTGGTTGGTCATAGCTTTTCTTCCAAGGAACAAGTGTCTTTTAATGTCATGGCTGCAGTCACCATCTGCAATGATTTTGGAGCCCCCCAAAGTAAAGTCTGTCACTGTTACCATTGTTTCCCCATCTATTTGCCATGAAGGGAGGAGACACAGATGCCATATTCTTAGTATCTTGAATGTTGAGTTTTAAGCCAACTTTTTCACTCTCCTCTTTCACTTTCATCAAGAGGCTCTTTAGTTCTTCTTCACTTTCTGCCATAAGGGTGGTGTCATCTGCATATCTCAGATTATTGATATTTCTCCTGGCAATCTTGATTCCAGTTTGTGCTTCATCCAATCTGGCATTTTGCATGATATACTCAGCATATAAATTAAATAAGCAGGGTGACAATATACAGCCTTGACTGTACTCCTTTCCCAATTTGGCACCAGTCTGTTGTTCCATGTCCAGTTCTAACTGTTGCTTCTTGATCTGCATACAGATTTCTCAGGAGGCAGGTAGGGTGGTCTGGTATTCCCACATCTACAAGAATTTTCCACAGTTTTTTGTGATCCACACAGTCAAAGACTTTGGTGTAGTCAATAAAACAGAAGTAGATGTTTTTCTGGAACTTTCTTTATTTTTTGATGATCCAATGGATGTTGGCAATTTGATTTCTGTTCCTCTGCCTTTTCTAAATCTGGCTTGAACACCTGAAATTTCACCATTCATGTACTGTTGAAGCTTGGCTTGGAGAATTTTGAGCATTGCTTTGCTGGTGTGTGAGATGAGTGCAATTGTACGGTAGTTTGAACACTCTTTGGCATTGCCTTTCTTTGGGATTGGAATGAAAACTGATCTTTTCCAGTCCTTGGCCACTGCTGAGTTTTCCATATTTGCTGGCATATTGAGTGCAACACTTTCACAGCATCATCTTTTAGGATTTGGAATAACTCAACTGGAATCCCATCACTTCCACTAGCTTTGTTCGTAGTGATGCTTCCTAAGGCCCACCTGAACTTGTGGTCCAGGATGTTTGGTTCTAGGTGAGTGATCACACCATCATGATTATCTGGGTCATGGAGATCTTTTTTGTACAGTTTTTCTGTGTATTCATGCCACCTCATCTTAATATCTTCTGCTTCTGTTAGGTCCATACCATTTCTGTTCTTTATTGTGCTCATCTTTTCATGAAATGTTCCTTTGGTATCTCTAATTTTCTTTAAGAGATCTATAGGCTTTCCCATTCTATTGTTTCCCTCTTTCTTTGCACTGATCATTGAGGAAGGCTTTCTTATCTCTGCTTGCTCTTCTTTGGAACTCTGCATTCAAATGGGTGTATCTTTCCTTTTCTCCTTTGCCTTTAGCTTCTCTTCTTTTCTCTGCTATTTGTAAGGTCTCCTCAGGCAACCATTTTGCCTCTCTGCATTTCTTTTTCCTGGGGATGATCTTGATCTCTGCCTCCTTTACAATGTCATGGACCTCCATCCATAGTTCTTTAGGCACTCTGTCTATCAGATCTAATCCTTAGAATCTATTTGTCACTTTCACTATATAATCTTAAGGGATTTGATTTAGGTCATACCTGAATGGTCTAGTGGTTTTCCTTACTTTCTTCAATTTCAGTCTGAATTTATCAATAAGGAGTTCATGATCTGAGTCACAGTCAGCTCCCGGCCTTTTTTCCTGACTGTATAGAGCTTCTCCATCTTTGGCTGCAAAGAATATTTTCAATCTGATTTCGATATCTTCCATCTGGTGATGTCCATGTGTAGAGTCTTCTCTTGTGTTGTTGGAAGAGGGTGCTTGCTATGACCAGTGCATTCTCTTAGCAAAACTCTGCTAGCCTTTGCCCTGCTTCATTTTGTACTACAAGCCAAACTTGCCTGTTACTCCAGGTATTTCTTGACTTCCTACTTTTGTATTCCAGTCCCCTGTGATGAAAAGGACATCTGTTTTGGGTGTTTGTTATAGAAGGTCTTGTAGGTCTTCATAGAATCGTTCAGCTTCAGCTTCTTCAGGATTACTGGTTGGGGTATAGACTTTGATTGCTGTGATATTGAATGGCTTGTCTTGGAAATGAACAGAGATCATTCTGTTGTTTTTTAGATTGCATCCAAGTACTGCATTTCAGACTCTTTTGTTGACTATGAGGGCTACTCCATTTCTTCTAAGAGATTCTTGCCCACAGTATTAGATATAATGATCATCTGAATTAATTCCCCCATTCCAGTCCATTTTAGTTCAGTTATTCCTAAAATGTTGATGTTCCCTCTTTCCATCTCCTATTTGACTACTTCCAATTTACCTTGATTCATGGACCTAACATTCCAGGTGCCTATGCAATATTGTTCTTTTATAGCATCAGATTCTACTTCCATCACCAGTCTCATCCACAACTGGGCTTTGTTTTCACTTTGGCTCCATCTCTTCATTCTTTCTGGAGTTATTTCACCACTCTTCTCCAGTAGCATGTTTGACACCTGACCTGGCAAGTTCATCTTTCAGTGTCCTATCTTTTTGCCTTTTCATACTGTTCATGGGGTTCTCAAGGCGAGGATAGTGATGTGGTTAGCCATTCCTTTCTCCAGTGGACCATGTTTTTGTCAGAACCCTCCTCCATGACCTGTCTGTCTTGAATTACCCTACATGGCATGGCTCATAGTTTCATTGAGTTAGGCAAGGCTGTGATCCAAGTGATGAGTTTGATTAGTTTTCTGTGATTGTGATTTTCAGTCTGTCTTCCCTCTAACAGATAAGAATAAGAGGTTTATGGAAGCTTCTTGATAACAGAGACTGACTGGGTCTTGTTCTGATGGGCAGGGCCATGCTCAGTAAATCTTTAATCCAATTTTCTGTGGATGGGTGGGGCTGTGTTCCTTCCCTGTTGTTTGACCTGAGACCAAACTATGGTGGAGGTAATGAACATAATAGCGACCTCCTTCAAAAGGTCCTGTGCACACATTGGTACACTCAGTGCCCCCAGCCCTGCAGCAGGCCACTGTCAACCCAGGCCTCTGCCAGAGACTCCTGAACACTCACAAGCAAGTTAGGGTCAGGCTTTTCTGGGGTCACTGCTCCTTTCTCCTGGGTCCTGGTGAGCACAAGATTTTATTTGTGCCCTCCAAGAGTCTGTTTCCCCAGTACTGCATAAATTTTGTAATCAAATCCCACTGGCCTCCAAAGTCAAATTCCCTGGGGATTCTCAGTCCCTTTTTGGTCTTTTAATCAAATTATATTCAGTCTAATTCTTGGTAAGACTTTCAGTGGTATTAAATTTATCTCAGGCTTGTTCCCCATTATCTTTGTTGCCTTAATAAATGTTTTATCACAGAAACTGACTTAACTAAATGTTGTCCTTTATTTTCATCATTAGTTGTAGAATTACAAGATATATCAAAAATACCTTATGAATTATTGTCCCCAGTTAATTGAGCCAATTCTTCCTCTAATTCATAATGAAGGTGTTTACTGTTGCTGTGAATATTGACCAGATTTCCCACTCCACATATCAGTAAGTTATATTATGAGACTGTGCCTAAAACTGTTAGGTAGTATGCTCTTAAAATATGTCAATTTTCTAAGAATAAAACTTGGCCATCATTAGGTCTGTTACTTCTGACGGCCACCATTTGTGCATTAATGAGTTCTCCTCTGAAGAATTTAGTTCTCTGAGAAATTAGATTATGTTGATTTCTAACATTTAAAACATAATTGTAATTGTGTTTTGATTTAATTAAAGCCTACTGTATTTTGATCAAGTTGGATGAATTAAAATAGCTATAGGCCTCCAAATGTGGATTCAGGATGATTTTATTAAAATTTCTTTATCTAAGAAAACTTCTTGAAACCTGAAATCCTTCTCTCTTCAGCCAGTTAATTCACGGAAAATGTCAGAATAGCCTCAGAACCAACTACCCATTTTAGATACAAAATGCATCAGGCAATAATCTTCAAATGTGGGGCATATTTTTAAAATCTGTTCCACTAAGGACAACAAAACATCCTCTCTATTAGTGATGCAATCAGGGGTCATGCTTGCCTCATATTCTGAGAATGATTATTTTTGGGTTTAATCTAGCAGATCAGAGACTGAAGGACAGTGTAGCCTGCACATGTTCAACAAGACCCTCAGTAGGTGGGAACTTGTGGCTCCTTGCTGTGCGGCTCAGGTCTGGAACAGCCCTAACTCTGGAACATATGTCACTTAAGGCAACGATTTCTGTGTCTGATTTCCTGCCCAGACCCTACACAACCCAGTGGGTTTCAGGATCATTAAGGCAACATGCTCAATTTCCTCTACATATTTTAACAAAATGTTTGGTACCTCTCCAAATTATAACTACATTGAATCCATATGTTAGTTTGTTGAGCTATTATTTGACATTTCAGTGGAGAGCATTCAACACTCAACATTTCTGAGCTGAAAGAGAGCTCAGAGATAATCTAATCTAGCCATAGCATTTCAATAAGGAGAAACCCAAAGCCTGGGTGATGTAACATTTCCAGTGTCTTACCACATGTGTGTGACAGAACCAGGACTATGGATCACCACTTTTTCATTCTCTTTTTTGGTTGCGGTTTGTGACCAACATGCAGACTCTGGCATGAACCCTTCCCTTTTGGAAATCACTATGAAAGAAAAGAAAAGCAAGAGAAGCCACTCTGCAGGTATCTTATTTCATATTTAGTCATATGTCTTGCACAATATTTTATTAGCTTCTTAAGTGGAATATTGGCAGGGACTCATTGCTCTTTCCCTTCCCTCCTGAAAAACATCAGAAATGTTGGGAGTATCTGGTTGCCATAAAGTATATGAGGTATAATCTCAAAAATTACATATCTTAAATATCAAAAGTGTAAATTTCATAGGAATCCTATGATTGTCATGACAATATGCCTTGCAGACCCCCAACTGCTGGAAGAGTCATTGGCCAAGGGCCCAGGTGCTACCCTGAAATTCATCACTACCTTCTGATGACTGACAGCAGCAGGGATAGTCAGGCAGGCCCATTGATGGAGGCATGGGACTCATCTGATGACTGAATTTGGCTCATGGACCCTCAAAACTTCCTTAGATTTCACTGTGGTGTAGAAGCTACACGCTCCCATCCTTCCCTCTTCATCTCCTTCACTCTGGTTCAGGCTTGTTCCACACTCTGATAGCTCTCCAATCATTTTTCAGTCCCTTCTCTATCTATCTTCTTTTGATAGCTTACAGTGAACAGTGAACTGTGCCACCAGATTTGTGGTCTCTGAAGGAGAAGATTTAATCCCAGGACCAAAGACAAGTCTCAGTCACTCAGAGTTTTGTGTGAAAAAGTTTATTTAAAGTGACAGGACAGAGAAAGCCTCTGACATAGACATCAGAATGGGGTAGGAGAGTACCCGCTTCACTAATTCAAGTGGGCCCTATATAGTTTTCAATTATCTGCTGAAAATAGATAAAAAGAATACTTCAAGGTTGTAAGAGTTCCACCAGACCCTTTCCCAAGGCACACATCCTGAGATAGCTTTGGCACAAGATTAGCCTGGGAGAACAGGTTCCAGGCAACATCTCTGGGGTAGATAAACTGTTGCTGTGTAATCAGGGGTACAAGTCTTAAGAAACAGGTTCCCAGGCAAGATTTGTTACAATTATACTCATTAACATAGAGCCTAAGAAAAGCATTTCCATGAGTAAGACATTAAGCTGTGTGATCATTAGTTCTGGACCTAAAGAAAGGCCAGTTCTTAGGTAAGATACATTGTTGCACAAGGCTTAAAGAAAAGATGAGAGAGAATGTTCACCTCCTCCTTAAAGGGCCTTGGACTGCCTGCCTAAGCTTTAGCTCTTTGATTCCACCCTTTTTCTTTTAGGAAGAATATGGTTGCCAGGGAAGTGGGCGGAGAAATCTTTCTGTAACTTCCTGCTGGCAATGGGCGCAGACCCTAAATTGTTGAGGCATCATATTCTCCTTACCCTTGTACTAAGGATCTCTGATCCAGGGTCCCCACGTAATAGTTGGAAGAGCCTGTGGCAATCATAGGAGCTTGAACAATCATTTGTAACTTAAATGCCTCAAGCCTCTTAGATACAAAATTCATTATACAGTTACAGACATAGGAGCAAACAGCAAAAATAATATGATTGCAGTTATCAAAGTCAAGATAGTTTTCCACCAAGGAGAGCTTATAAACCAAGATTGTGTCTGTGACCAGAGTGGAATATCAGGGGAGTCCATTTTGAAGAGCGACCAGACTCTCTGCATCACCATTACTTTGTCTGGGAAGCCGTTGTATCCTTTAGAAAAAACAAACTAAACAAACAGCTTAAAAGTGCAGAGACCAAAAATCAGTAAAAGAATTATTACAGTCAGGGGTCCAACCAAGACTAAGAATCAGGTCACATTTGGTAGTAACTTTGATTCTGATCTAGACAGAGTCAACACGTGGGCTTCCCTATTTATAAAAAGGGGGCCATTTGGTATGTTTATATACATTTTGAATGTGGGTATAACAAACTTAGTTAGAAGTAGTTGAAATAGTGACAACCTGAACCTTAACAGACAAAATAAACATTACCATTTCTTTTTGGAAGAATGAGTCTGAACCCCAATATAGACAGCTGTTCTAGAGAAACTTATAGACAGGTAGTCAGTTGTCTGTTTGTCTAAGTAGGCTTTAACCTCTTATTGTGGTATTAATATATAAGCTAATGTAGTTGTCACCATTAACAATTTTAGTGTTTTTCTAGATATGAGAAGATGCAAGAATTAGGACTCAAGACAATTTTTACCTGAAAATATCTAACTGTCCAAAGGCCTGTTTGTCCCTTTTTTTTTTTTTTTCCAGAGCACAGAGTGAGTGTCTAATTTCTGATTTTCACCCTAAACTCCTTTCAGGGAATGTTGAAGGTCAGCATCTGCAGTGTCCATGAGTTAAATCTTTGTAAAGACAGGCAGGAAGTGCAAGTTACCAGAGCAGGGTCCCTTTATTGCCATGAGTTTGACCATGGTTTGGGGGGCATTTCATGACCATCATGTCCCACGGTGCTGGGAAGGCTCATTCCCAGGTCTGTCGAAGATTTCACTGATAGACCACTCAATGTCCTGTTATTGGACTAGGACCTGTGAGTAGCAAAAGTCTCTGGACCACATCTGTATCACTAGTCTCTTGGTCCAGGAAAATATTCCCTCTTGTTGCTGCTTCTTATATATAGAGTCATACCATTATAACTATGGATTTCATAAGGAACTGTACACTATCATCATATCAGTGGCTCAGTCACATAATTGATAATGTAATGGACAACACTTCTTGAAACAGGCAATTTAGAAAACACTATAGTTAGCAGTAATGATAAAATCATAAGAACTTAAGTCAAGAACTTCCATTAGGTATAGCCCAGTGACATCTCCAGGTCATCTGACTGTTTGTTAAATGACTGTAGCCTGCTGTTAATCTCCTGGTTGTAGATCCTGGAGCATCTGATCTTTATTCAAAGACTTGTTATTGAGATAAGCATTATAAACAAACTCAGAGCATCCTTTTTAATAACTTAATTAAACATCTTAGCAATGTAACATAACCACAAGGAACTATCTAAGAAGTGAGCCTTAGTAAATACAGACCTTAATAGCAAAACTGGAACTTAATATTCAGTGAAACATATTAGATGGCGTAGGCCTGACATCAGTTCGGTGGATTTCTCTTTTAGAGCTCCCCAGTATACTCTGAGATTTCTGTATATGTCTGGAGACAGTTTTTTTTAACTTTGATGAGGCTGTTCAGAACCCAAATGTCTCCAATTTCTGAAGGGATGAGGCAGAGAGAAAAAAAATGTTTTAATTTTACCCACAGGTGTAAATCACTAAATTGTTTTAAACCATCAGTGACTTGAGGAGAAGAGTTTCTTTATATCTGAAAACAAAGATTAGAAGCCAGTAATATGTCAGACAAAAAATCATGAAAATTGTAATAATATTTAGCAGTCTATTTAATCTCATGCAACCAATCCCTTTGTTCTGCCATTCCGACAACAGAGGATGCCAGTGAAAGCAATAGTCTCCAAGAAGCTCATGAAGTTTTTTTGCCAATGTCTGTATGGCCTAGCAATGTGCATGCTCCAATAACTGGAGATTGTAAAGAACACATTTTAACCATTTTCTTTTTTTTATCTACTGTGAGACATTAACCCTGAAGCCAGAAAGGCTTTCTCTTATCAAATAAAAGTAAGTTTGTCAGGGAGCCGGGAAAAGCCAAGCGGCCATCTTGGATTTCCCATAGCCCCAACTACTTGGTTTATAGCCATTGTTTATCCATTTTAAATTCCCTGATGAAGGGTTAATTTTTGTAAAAGCAGAACAAGCTTTGTCTATGCGTGCCATAATCTGTTATCAAAAGCCATATTCCAAGAAAACCTTGTTCTTTTAATAGGGAGAGAAAATCAAATTCCAGTTTGGTACCAGCTTACATTCACTGTGAAACAATAGTTATTCACTTAGTCAAAGTAAAGAAAAGAGCTCAAAGGCAGTTTAATGTCTTAAGAAACTTGTACCATGAATAAAACTCTCTTCCACTTGTCACAAGCCTTTGTGTTTTTTTTTTTTTTACACTTTCTGTATTTATCATTCCATTTGCCCATTTAGAAACAGTCACCTGTTAGTTTAGACTTACTTTCTTTTTCCTTAATAAAATGTAATCCCATTCCTTATTGTAACCATGAACTGTACTTTATATCATCATTTTGTAGATTGATAAACATAAATCACCCCAAATTATGTCATTTGTAAAAGTATCTTCACAATGTGTTAATTAGATCAATAAACAAACATCAATGCCAGGTAGCAATTCAATAGTGACTATCTCCCAGTTCACATATGCCTGAAATTCATTTTAATTTTCTTGAATTTAGAACTCTTTGATTTTTAAGCACTTACTTTTCTTTAGACCAATTAAATAGAGCTCACTGACCAGTTAGCCTTTAGCAATTTTATCCAAGGACAGCAACACACTGAGACACACATAAATCTGGACAGACAGAGACCTCACCGTTTTCCACTTGAAATTTAAAATGTCTCTTTGCCCTTTTTTTGTTTCCCTTGGCTTGAAGTTCTACCAGTTTGCTCATGGTGGGAGTTGCAGACAGAGTGGCTGTGTATCTCAAGGACATGATAAGAGTTAACTTCAGATCTTTTTCCCAGGCATGTCTTTGTTTCTCAAGCAGAATTAGAGCTCCAAAAAAGTATTTCAATGAGCCAGCTTTTTCCTAATTTCACAAGGAAATTGTGCAAAAAGGGCCAGTTTTGCAGTTTCAAAAAGATTTCATTTTAACCAGTTTTCTCTGAAGTCTAAAGAATGTCACGGCCATTCAGTGTCAAAAAATGTCATCTCTCCTTTTTGTAGTCATAGTTTCATAGATAAAAATTTTAAACCAGAGAGTGTTCGAACTGGCTCTGATGACAGGGGTATACAGAGTGATAAAAGTTGTCCCAGCAGAGATTGTCCTCTCTGAGCAGGTAAGGTCTTCTTTTAAAGCAAAGAAAGACTATGTATGGGACTTTTTAGTCTCTGGGGATCAAACTTATCTCAGGTTTTCAAGATACAACTCAAAGGAGTGGTTCTGGAACTGCAAGCTCCCATCTGTAAGAGAGAAAAAAGCGGCACCCAGTACCACAGCTTTTTTTCTACCCAGAGGCGTCCCTCCCTGCTCTAGATGGGGGTGGAGAAAGGTCTTCTGCCTAAGCTTCCTTCCCTGGCTGGAGTTAACCTGTCTCTTACCGACGCAGGTGTCTCACTATCGGCCCTCCCCGTTCTACCACCGAGGCGGGGTGGAGATGCACCAGGGGTAGAGCTGATGGCATCCCAGATTGATGTCCAATTCCTCACCATTAAAACCTTGGCTTGATTTCCCCTTTTTCTCTGGTGCCACCAGGGTGGAGCAGAGTAGCCTTCCGGAATGTCTCCCAAGCTAAGACCACTAGGGGAAACATCCATCTTTTTTTTGTGCCTGAGCACATTCTCAAGCATATTCCTGACTGCAGTAGAAGTGGTAAGTCATAAAGGGATGACCGGAAAACCCATGGTATCCCTTCTGAGAATTGCCACATGAGTCTATGTGATAACAAAGGAGATGATGGAGGGCTGGCCTATGAAGAAAAAAATAGTCTTTCATGTTCATGGAGTGTCAAGGTCAACCTTTCTATTCCTGTCCAGCGGATTGTACAAAATGAATATCTAAGGAGTTGGGACAAGAGCCACTGGCGGGCTTTCTCTGGTCCACTTAGAGCTAGCACTACCAAGGGAAGAAGTCCGATGCATTTCCAATCTGCCTAAATCTGGAGTTCCCTGGTCTGTGTCCTCGGGAATCTTATGCTCACCAGCAATGTCTCCATCCGTACAATCCGGAGGCATAGCCGTGACAAGAACTTGCTTCTGGGTCTCTCGGGTCAGGATGATGATTTCCAGTCTGAGAGATGTCCCTGGAGCTCCAGCTCCAGCTAGCTCTCTAATGTGTTCCTGACTGCAGTGTCCTGTAAAACTTGGATGGGGGTATGGCTAGAAAAACAAAATAACAGCATGGATTGCAAGTCCTCTGAAAGTCTACAATCTGGCACATTATCTTAGTAGCTTTAATCCCCCAAGCAGTTATTAAAAAGTCAGCGACACCAGGGAAAGCTGACCAGGAAAAGAAGTTCGGTCCATATGCTTCTGAGTTAGAAAAGCACAGACTTTACAGTAAAAGAGCAGAAGAGTCCCAGCTCTGAGTATTCTTACCTTGTCTTGAAGATCCCCGATGAGCTCCCAACATGATAGCTTACGGTGAACAGCGCCATCGGATTCGTGGTCTCTGAAGGAGAAGATTTAACTCTGGGACGAAAGGTAGGTCTCAGTCACTCAGAGCTTTGTGTGCAAAAGTTTATTTAAAGTGACAGGACAGAGAAAGCTTCTGACATAGACATCAGAAGGGGGTAGGAGAGTACCCACCTCACTAGTTTAAGCAGGGCCTTATATACCTTTCAACTAGCTGCTGAAAATAGATAAAAAGAATACTTCAAGGTTGTAAGAGTTCCACCAGACCCTTTCCCAAGGCACACATCCTGAGATAGCTTTGGCACAAGATTAGCCTGGGAGAACAAATTCCGGGCAACATCTCTGGGGTAGATAAACTGTTGCTGTGAAATGGGGGTACAAGTCTTAAGAAACAGGTTCCCAGGCAAGATTTGTTACAATTATACTCATTAACATAGAGCCTAAGAAAAGCATTTCCATAAGTAAGACATTAAGCTGTGTGATCATTAGTTCTGGACCTAAAGAAAGGCCAGTTCTTAGGTAAGATACATTGTTGCACAAGGCTTAAAGAAAAGATGAGAGAGAATGTTCACCTCCTCCTTAAAGGACCTTGGACTGCCTGTGGAAGCTTAAACTCTTTCATTTTCCCACAGAAATTTCCTCCAGTAAAATCTTCACACATAGACTCTCTGGGGTGCTTGCTTTGCAGTGCATATACTAAAATTGGAACAATACTCAGCAAGGCCCCTGCACAAGGATGACACACAAATTCATGAAGTGTTCCATATTTGTAATCAATTAATATAGCACATTTGCAGGATAAAAAATTAATATACAGAAATCCCTTGCACTCTTATATGCTAAAAATGAAAGTCAGAAAGAGAAATTAAAGAAACAATCCCATTCACCATTGCAACAAAAAAGGATAAAATACTTAGGAATAAATTTACCTAAAGAGACAAAAGATTTGTGTGTAGAAAACTACAAAACACTGAAGAAAGAAATTAAAGATGACATAAACATATGGAAAGATATATCATGTTCTTGGATTAGATGAATCAGTCTTGTGAAAATGACCACACTACCCAAAGCCACCTATGGATTCAGTGCAATCCCTATCAAACTATCAATGGTATTTTTCACAGAACTAGAACAAATAATTTCACAGTTTATATAGAAACACAAAAGACATTGAATAGCCAAAGCAATCTTAAGAAAGAAGAATGGAACTGAAGGAATAAACCTTCCTACCTTCAGGCTCTACTACAAAGCTATCTACAGTCATCAAGACAGCATGGTACTGGCACAAAAACAGAAATATAGACCAATGGAACAAGATAGAAAGCCCGGAGATAGATCCAAGCACCTACGGGCACCTTGTCTTTGACAAAGGAGGCAAACATATACAACGGAGAAAAAACAGTCTCTTCAAATAAGTGGTACTGGGAAAATTGTGAAGCTATGTGTGAAAGAATCAAATGAGAACACTTCCTAACACCATACACAAAAATAAAATGGATTAAAGACCTAAACTGTAAAACTCTTATCTGACATAAATCACTAGCAAGATCTTCTATGACACACCTTCTAGGATAATGGAAATAAAACAAAAATATACAAATGAGACCTAATTAAACTTAAAAGCTTTTGCACAATGAAGGAAACTTAAGCAAGGTGAAAGATAACCCTCAGAATGGGAGAAAATAATAGCGAATGGAACAACTGACAAAGGATTAATCTCCAAAATATACAATAGTTCATGCAGCTCAATACCAGAAAAACAAGCAACCCAATCAAAAAGTGGGCAGAAGAACTAAATAGATTTTTCTCCAAAGAAGACATACAGATGACTGATAAGCACGTGAAAAGATGCTCAACATCGCTTATTATTAGCTTCCCTGGTAGCTCAGATGGTAAAGAATCAGCCCAAAATGTGGGAGAACCAGGTTCGATCCCTGGGTCGGGAAGATACCCTGGAGTAGAAAATGGCAACCCATTCCAGTATGCTTGCCTGGAGAATTCCATGGACAGTGGATCTTGGCAGGTTGTAGTCCATGGGGTCACAAATCAAAACTACAGTGAGGTATCATCTCACACCAGTCAGAATGGCCATAATCAAAAACGACAATTTACAAACAATAAATGCTAGAGAGGGTGTAGAGAAACGGGAACCCTCTCACATGGCTGGTGGGAATGCAAACTGATACAGCCACTATGGAGAACCGTATGGAAATTCCTTTAAAAAGTAAGAATAAAACTGTCATATGACCCAGCAATCCCACTACCAGGCATATACCCTCAGGAAACCATTGATGAAAAAGACACATGTACCTAGTATTCATTGTAGCACTATTTACAGTAGCTAGGACATGGAAGCAACCAGATGTCCATTGATAGATGAATGAATAAAGAAATTGTGGTGCATATACACTTCACTCAGTATAATAGGCTCTAGGATGAGCCTAGAGCCATGTCAGAAAGACAAATATCATTTCAGTTTAGTTCAGTCCCTCAGTAGTGTCCTACTCTTTGTGACCCCATGGAAATATTGTTTATTAATGCATATATACAGAATCTAGAAAGATGGTACTGATGGTCCTATTTGCATGACAGCAAAGGAGACTTAGACATAAAGAACAGACTAAGGATCATAGCTGGGGAGGGAGAGGGTGGGATGACTTGAGAGAGTCATATTGAAACATATACATACCAATGTAAAATAGATAGCCAGTGGGAATTTGCTGTATGATGCAGGGAACCCAAAGCTGGTGATCTGTGACTATCCAGAGGGGTGGGATGGGGAGGAAGGTGGGAGGGAGGTTTTAGAGGGAGGGGACATATGTATACCTGTGGTTGATTCAAGTCAATGTATAGCAGAAACCATCAAAATATTATAAAGTAATTATCCTCCAATTAAAAAAAAAAAGAACTCTCTGGGCTGGAGAATTTAAGAATCTTCTCCAGAGTTTTGCCCTAAACAAGTCATTCAACCCCATTTGCTGTTGTTCGGCCTCTTGGTTCTTCCTCTTTCTACTTTTTTACCTCTATTGAGCAGATAGCAACTTCTGTCCCATTGGCTTACAACCTGATGGTTGTCCTATCCACACTGCACATACCTCTGCAATATATACATCATTAGATTTCAATTTTGCTCCACAAATCTATTTACCTAGTGGGGCTTGGTAGGTTATCCACCTGCCTCCAGGATAGGGTTAGAAGGCTTTTAATGGCAACAGAAAGAAATACTTTTAGTCCATTCTAAAGCAGCAGTTATATTTAGCCATAATTTAGGAAAAGCAACAGCATTTGATAAATTGGAGCTTTAAACGGATCCATCTTCATAGACCTTTTGGATTTGAAATTATAATAAAAATCTTGAAAATCAAACTATATGGGCAGAGTACAGTATAAGGGGCTCTGAAGCACTAAAAGTGTTATATAAATATAAATCTCTATTATTCACTGCATAACAGGAATAGGAATGAGTCTCTAAGAGTAGGAAATGTGTTACAATTGGGGCCTGCTTTGTGGCTACCCCGGGATGGCAAGTGAAGGAGTCACCTGGGAAATATCAGTGAGGTCCAGCACAAAATAGAAGTGAGAGGTATTGAGCAGATGTACAATATCAGAACAACCACAGTGGGAAAATAATATCTAATGCCCTATGTTACTACTTGGGAAAAGAGAAAATGAAAGGCTCGTCTGTGAGATTAAGGGAGATGTGTAACGTTAATGGCCTGCTATCAGAGCAAGAAGAAATCGCTTCTGTAATTCCAGCTTTCTGCCTGATCTGAAAATATCAATGGCATCAGGTCCCTTTGCATTGCCTTTTGTGTGAGATGCTCTGTATTTTAAAGATCAGTATAGCCATAGGGGGTTTCCCAGGTGGTGGTAGCGTTAAAGAACCCACCTGGCAATGAAAATTTAAGAGATGTGGTTTCAGTTCCTGGGTTGGGGAGATCCCCTGGAGGAGGGCATGGCAACCCACTCCAGTATTCTTGCCTGGGGAATTCCATGGACAGAGGAGCCTGGTGGGATATGGGTCACAAAGAATCCGCGTCAACTCAGCAACTAAATAGCAGCATTGGGATAGCCATAGGATGATTACTGAATCTGCATTAAAGGAAGTAAAGTAGTTATCAAAGGGAGGAAATGGTTTCATGCAGTCCTCAATTCCAAAACCTATTCAGTTTTGCAGTGAAGGGAAGGACATTCTTATCTTTTCACAGGCACTTGGGTTTTTCACCAGCCTGCTTTTGACTCTCATTTACTAAATTCTCATTTTCTCATTTTGACTCTCATTTACTATATTCAATTTAGGGGAGCTCCAGATAATTCAGTTTTCTTTTCAGAAAAATCTTAGAAATAGTGTGGGTGTTTTTCAAATGTGACTTTCCATGGACGTAAAAGCTATTAATAGTATGGGTCAAAGATATAAGTAATAATGATGACAAACTAATGTAACTGCATACCACTTTAAAGTATTTATTTGTATTTATTTTTGTATTCCTCACAATAACCCTTTACCGTATTATTTTATGCCCATCTTATAGAAGCAACACTGATACATAGGAAGGGAAGGAATTTAATCAGACTCACACATGTTGATCACAGACACTCACATCCTCTGTGGCATTCACAGTATGGAGTCAAACTGAGCAATCTGACCTGAATCTTGCATTCTTTTCTGAGACCCTAAAGTCTATGCTTTCTCAGCATTGTCCCTTCTCAAGATAGCCCTTTACTCTGAATTATTTTTCAAGTTCTGTTTCCAAGTGCTGCTTCCAACCTGCTCTCAAATACTCTCAAGTTCTCTTCACTTCTATAAAAATGTTCATTTGAATCCACCACCGACATGTGGGCTGCCCTGAATTGTGCTCTGTCCTTCATGTGTAGAACTCACTGAAGATGTGCTCGTCACCTGCTATGTCCACCCTCCCCCTTAGAGGATCCTGCCTACACCCCCTGCCCCGAGCCTCCCCATTCATCCACACCTAAGTAGCTTCGGTCTGAGACCACCTGTGACCTTCTGCTAACCAAGTATGGGAGATTTGTCCTTGAGTTAACTCCCAACAGAAGCTGACACTCTGCCCTCCTTGTTCCTTTGGATGCTACATCTGGACATTATTTCTGTTTTCTCATTGTGGGTATTTTTCAAATGCTCTCTCCTTTGTTCTGGGTATTTCCCTCTATAGTTTCACTTTCTATGCACGTTCTTCTGACTTGGTCACCCCAAAATCTACATCTTCACAAGGTGTGACTAAATTAGTTGAAAAGCAAATAAATCAGAAACTTTGGGTAAGGGCTGTGCACCATGTACTTTAAAAGCTACCCAAGTGATTGCAATGTACAGGCAGAGTTGAGAAACACCAATAAAGGTCTGCCTCTTGAGATTTAAAACAAAAGTGTATTGTTAAGGGGAAAAGTCATTATATAATTTATAGTGTAATCACCTACTGTAACCAGCAACAGGGCACAGGGAGAAAGAATTGGAGTGGGGAACATCGGTTCCTGTTTTTAAAGGTTCTTCCCACGTACAAGTCACAACATTTGTTATTTTAGTTCAGTAAATGAATCAGATTGCCATCACAGGAACAGGGCCCTTCTTGTATGCCATGTTACCAGAGATCGGAGAAATCATCTCTTAACTTGATTTCCACAGACAAAGACCCCAGAATATTTGCTCTGCTGAAAATTAGGGGAGATGGGTGTGGTCAGTCAGTTCAGTTCAACCGCTCAGCCGTATCGGACTCTTTGCGACCCCATGAACCGCAGCACACCAGGCCTCCCTGTCCATCACCAACTCGCGGAGTTTACCCAAACTCATGTCCATTGAGTCGGTGATGCCATCCAGCCATCTCATCCTCTGTCGTGCCCTTCTCCTCCCATGTGGTCAGTAATGCCCAAAAATACAACTTATAAAAAGAATGTTAGATAAAATATATCATATATCTTTTGGCCCATCTTATAATCATGTGTCATTGCTTTCTAAAGAATTTCACACATCTCTTCTTTTAAAAATTTTATTGGCGTATAGTTGCTTTACAGTGCTGTTAGTATCTCCAGTACAGTAAAGTGAATCAGCTACATGTATTCATATATCCCCACACTCTTGGATTTCCTTCCCAGTTAGGTTGCTTATCTCTTTGGAAAGCCTCCTCCCTTTGACTTCATCCAAATACCATCTTTTCCACTTTATTTTACTGGGCAATTTAGCTCTGAAATCTCTCAGTCACAAACCCAACATTGCATATGAAAAGATTCTACTATGCTCTGCCACAGTACCACTGACATTGTACAACAACAGCAAGAAAACAAACTGGACGATGCTTTGAAATTTCCATATTCTCCCATCAATGCCTGTAAAAAATAGACATCCATTAGTACAAATCATGGGATGTCCTTTAGAAAATAAGATGAGTCACAATCAAGTTTGGTTTCAAAACCTAATTTTTCTCTGACTTACAAAGATTTGTTTTTAGTTATAGGTATAGAAAATGTTAATAATTTTTATCTCTAGGTAAGGGAGTACATTTCATTACATTTTCATGTATTTTCTGAATGTTGTTGCTGTGGTTATTGTTGAGTCACTGTCCAACTCTTTTTGACCTCATAGACTGGAGCCCGCCAGGCTCCTCTGTCCACGGCATTGTCCTCTTGTCCCAGACAAGAACAACTAGAGTGGGTTGCCGTTTCTTTCTCCAGGGATTGACCCTGTGTCTCCTGCATTGGCAGGTGGATTCTTTACCACTAAGCCACCAGAGAAGCCTCATTTTCTGAATATTTTACAATGAATATATATATAAATTTTAAAACCAGAGAAACCATGACTATGAAAAACAATCTAGTCCTATTTTTCCAACTGCTCTTCACTTCTGTTTCCAAATTATTGCAAGATGTCTCCACAAGGTTGATCAGAATTCACAAATATCCCCTGACCTTTCAGATCAGCTCCCTTTCCTACTAATTCACTGTCGTCTCCCTTAATTTTTAATTTTTCTCTCCTTCATCTTTCATTCATGCCTCTATCCATTCACCCGTTCAACAGCAATTTATTGAACTTCATTATGATAAACACTGGGCTCAGTGTTGCCTAGTCAGTCAATAGAAATCTTAATTACCTCCAATAAAAAGCAAGAGTCTCCCTATGTTCAGATCTCAGCTTCACCACAAGCTCTATAAAGACTGAATAAGGAACCAGTGTCATAGTTTTAGATTGTGTTGATTACTTGCATTCCCTAAAGTGTAAACAAAACCTGAGCTACTGGAGAGGTAAAATCCTAAGGAAGGTTTCTTGGTGGAAGAAAGTAAGAAAAGTCAGTTTCAACTCTCTGGTAGAAGCCAACAGAAGCCTGGCCATCAGTCTTCAGAGAATACCTATTAGCTTGTGTGTATGCTTACTGGCTCAGTCGTGTCTGACTCTTTGACACCCCGTGAACTGCAGCCCGTCAAGCTCTTCTGTCCATGGGGATTCTCCAGGCAAGAATACTTTAGTGGATTGTCATGCCCTCCTCCAGGGGATCTTCCCAACCCTGGCATTGAACCCAGGTCTCCCACGTTGCAGCCGGATTCTTTAGCCTCTGAGCCACCAGAAAAGCCCACCTACTGGCTTAGCCAGAGGTTTTTTGTTTGTTTGCTGTTTTTCCTCTCGATTTTATGGTTCTCTTCCTAAAGAAAAATAAAAGCAGAGACTTGAGGATTTTTTTTTTTTTAAATTCATATTCAGCAATGAGTCTTTAAAAATAAAGGTGGCTAATAGACCCGATCCTTTTCTCTTATATAGGGGTTCTCGAGTTCTATTCAACACCTCAGGCCACATGATGGGCCTCTTACTCGGCCAGAGGCTTGAGGTTTCTAGACCTCACCATCCTAATCACAGAGAAACACATATGCTCCTCCATATACTAATGCTGAGGACATTTTCTAACGTAAACTCTTCTTATCTCTCGGGTGCTTTCACAGACCATCTGAAAGCTCTAAGATAGTGTTCTTTTTTTAAAATATATGTATTTATTTATTTGTCTGCATCGGGTTTTAGTTGTGGCCCAAGGAGTCTTTCCTTGTGGCCCGCGGACTCCTAGTTGCAGCACGTGGGTTTAGGATCTTAGTTCGCAGACCAGGGATGAAACCTGTATCCCCTGCAAGGCAGATTTTTAACCACTGGACCACCAGGGAAGTTGCTAAGATAGTGGCCTTTTAATACAGCAAATAAACTGCTTAATTCTTAGGGGGAATGCTTCGGTGTGAATAAATAAATGATACATTTTTGTGCAAATTAAATATCATCTCAACTCCCTTTTCATACTTTCACTTTTTAAAGCCTATCTGCACATTGGATATTTTTATTTGGCATTAACTACTAATATCAGTGGAAACAAAATGGGTTACATTAAACATTTGTTAACTGAATTTGCTGTCACCCCACAATGGAAGAAAGAACTGCTCTTAGACTATTTTGATTTTTTGCATCTGCTTTGTTTTCATGAGGTCATTTTCTGCCTTTAAAGGTCACTGATGATTCACTGATTCAGGATGCTGCACGTGACAGAACTTATTTATTGCCACATGTAGGTAGACCCAGTCATTCCTGATATGTCTGCACAGATACAATGACATTCCAAAAATAATTTAGCAAAAGCTTAGCATCAAAATGCTACTTCAAAAAAAAAAACATTTTTATCGTTTGTTCCACTCGTGTTCAATAAACAGAAAGGAATAAGATAAAAAAGAGAAAGGAAGCCCATCACGTGAAGGAATTTGTCATCATGTTACTCACCAAAATAACTCTCCCACACACACATACACAATGCACACACACTCACTCCCTCAAGTACACACTTCATAGGGGCTCCAGCACTCCTGTTCTCTCACACTCTTTAGGAATGACAATTAAAGACACAGTCATGGTAAAATAATAAAAAGCACATCAATTTCCTCTGATAAAAATCTAATTAATAAAAAACCAAGTTTCCAAACAATTTTGAAGGGCTATAACGCTCCATATTTACTCCACATGCCCTTAAATCAGGATACCTTATACATCAGTATATTGGGAACAAAGAGAAAAATTAAACCTACTTCCCTTGAACTTATTTCCTGTTCAGAAGCCCTCTTAGAAATTCTTAAATATTTCAATATATTGATATAAAATCATTCACCAGAGAACAGTTTTTTTCTTTTCTTATCATTTTAATTCCCATCTCATCACTGACGGGTAGGAAGAAGGTGAGGCAAAGGGCATGGCATCATCATTGCCAGAGCACATGTGTCGGACACACCTGAGCAGAGCTGATTTGAGGTTATCGAAGGCCTCCATAGTCTCCTGACCGTCAGTGTGATTGTGAAACCCGTCTTCCTACCATGCCTAAGAGAAACTTTAAACTGGGATGACTATGACAGTTTTTCTGAAATGTATGGATTGCCTGAAAAGATATTTTATTGATTCTCCTTTGCTTCCAAATAAAGTGTAACAAGGAGAAAATAAAGTGTTGCAGCGAGAAAAGCACTGGTCACTGTTTATTTCCAGGGTTGTTCCCCAAATGGATTTCAAGAGCTCTAATCTGGACATCATATTGTCTCAAGGTCTTTTTTGTTTTTAAGCTTCCTGTCCATCCTGTCCTCATTGACCTCACAGGTCAATAATAACAGCTCTTGCCTAAGGTTCTATGGCTTTCAGGAAATGAGTTTCTTTTGTCTTTTCAGCCTGTAGCTATTCTCTACTGGGATACCAGTCAACTATTCATTTAGGCAATCACTTATTTTTATTTTGGCAATTATGACATCTGTTTTCTTGATCAGTGAAACAGAAGCCTTCTTGGTGGTAAGAAGAATATGATGCAGTAATGTTTTTAAAAATATGTTGCTTATTTCAAGAAAATATGGGTTGACAACAACGTTAAGGACCTCAGCCCTGATAGTAACCCCAAATGACTGCACCATCCCCCCAGGTGCAGCAATTGTCATCGTATCTTCCGTACCATTTAGAAAGAAAAAAGAGACCAACGTCCGCCCGAAGGGAAACATAGGCAAGGAGCGCCTTCAAGATCACCAGCAGCGGAGTTCATGGTTTGTCTGCTGCTGCTAAGTCGCTTCAGTCGTGTCTAACTCTGTGCGACCCCAGAGACGGCAGCCCACCAGGCTCCCCCGTCCCTGGGATTCTCCAGGCAAGAACACTGGAGTGGGTTGCCATTTCCTTCTCCAATGCATGAAAGTGAAAAGTGAAAGTGAAGTCACTCAGTTGTGTCCGACTCTTCGCGACCCCATGGACTGCAGCCTACCAGGCTCTTCCGTCCATGGGATTTTCCAGGCAAGAGTACTGGAGTGGGGTGCCATTGCCTTCTATGAAAGTGTTAATATTGTTACTGAAAGGGTGTTGGGGGAGGGGGTCCTGGCTGCTTGCCACTCAAAAGCCAATAAACAGGCCAGGTTGGTGGAAAGGAAGTTTGCTTTATTTCAGATGCTGGCAACTGGTGCATGGGAGAGGGGAGGGGTGTAGAGTGGGGAGGGTGGGGGGATGGGGGGGGTTGGGTGTGGGGGGCAGGGGGGCAGCTATCTGTCTGAAGGCTGACACCCCCCACACAATAGAGGGTGAGAGCTTTTACAGAGTGTCTCTGTGTGTGGTGGGGAGGGGCTACATGCAGAAACAGCACAGTCATCTCTAACAGTCATCTTCAGACTGGTCACCAGTGGTCTGACCAGCATCACCTTAGCTGTTTTGCATGTGTGCTAAGTCACTTTGGTCGTGTCGGACTCTGTAACCCCATGGCTTGTAACCTGCCAGGCTCCTCTGTCCGTGGGATTTTCCAGGCAAGAATACTGGAGTGGGTTGCCATTTCCTTCTCCAGGGGATCTTCCCCATCCAGGGACTGAACTCAAGTCTCTTACATCTTCTGCATTGACAGGCAGGTTCTTTACCACGAGTGGCACCTGGGAAGCTTTAGGTAGAGTTAATCTTTACTTCCAGGGTCCATTTGTTCCCATTACTTTGTGGCCAATTCTTGGAATTGTGGCAGCTCATATCCTGGGTACAGTCTGGTCATCATGTATTAACTTCTCCAGCTAGGGTTTTAGTATCTATAAGACAGTTCACAGGATACGGCTCAGAATATTATCTACAGCCCTTGAGAAAGAGCTAAAGGTCCTTGACTGTGCCTAACAACTACATTATTATTATTTAATCTCCTTTGTTTCCCTTTGTTTCAGCATTTCGCTCTTCTCTGATTAAACTTACTCTTTGGCTAAAATTTTCTGCAGACAAAAGGCAGACAGAGGATATTTTTGCTGGCATGGGGCGGGGGGCGGGGTTGGGGGCAGGGCGGGAGTCCTGCTCTGTTTCACTATGAAATTAAGAATTTTGCCAAGCCAGCGATGTGTTTTCCAAATCTTCTGGCCATTATGCAATAAGCATGACTTGATGATTTTTTAAGCAATCCAAGTAATAAAAAATCTCAAATAAAAAAATAAACAAATCACAAACACTTAACAGTAAGGCAGCTATTTCCTTGATTCATGTATCTGATTATCCACTCTAAAAATGGATCTGGAGTTGCCAATGACACTGTTTTATGCTCACGAAAGATATCGTGGATTAAGAATTGTAGCTTTTTCCCTTGAGTGGAGGAGTAAAGTTCAACAATTTAATTATAATGCCATTGCCTCAGCGAGGGTATCATGGTGTGGAAAAAAAGCAGTTCTAAAGAATTTTCTAAATGTATCTCTTGGCTGTATTTCAGTTTGTTGTTGTTGTTGTGTAGTTGCTAAGTCAAGTTCGACTCTTTTTTGACACCCCATGGACTGTAGCCTACCATGCTTCTATGTCCATGGGATTTCCCAGGAAAGAATATTGGAGTTGGTTGCCATTGCCTCCTCCAGAGGATCGTCCCAAATCAGAGCTCAAACTCATATCTCCTGCACTGGCAAGAGGATTCTTTACAATTGAACCACTTGGGAAGCCCTTATTTAAGTTGTAGAAAGTTAAATATCTCTGCTATGATAATAAAATAAATGTTTACAAGTTCTCTTAAGGAAAAGCAATGGTTTTGTTTATTAAAATTACTGTTGTTGGGGATTTTCACGACAGGAAGCACTGGGTAGCTACTCACAGCCAAGTTCATACTCCTCTTATACATCACCTTGCATATTTATTTCTCCTGAAATAGAAGAAAACCAACACTGTTTATGTGTCAGCTGAGAAATTCAATCAAACAAGCCAAGGGACAACAGCAGCCACACCCACAAGGGCTCAGGCCGCGAGGCTAGGTGATTACAGAGGTCTCCTAACACTGCCACCTGATGAGAAGAACTGACTCACTGCAAAAATCCCTGGTGCTGGGGAAAGCGAAGTGGGAGAGAAGTGGCGGGCTTCCCTGGGTAGCTCAGAAGGTGAAGAATCTGCGTGCCATGCAGGAGACCCAGATTCGATTCCTGGGTCAGGAAGATGCCCTGAAGAAAGGAATGGCAACTTACTCCAGTATTCTTGCCTGGACAACCCCACGAACAGAGGAGCCTGGCTGGCTACAGCCCATGGGGTCAAAAAGAGTTGGACACAACTGAGCAACTAACACTTTTCATTTTCACTTTCATAGAAGGGGCGACAGCGGATGAGATGGTTGGATGGCATCACCGTCTCAATGAAAATGCATTTGAGCAAACTCCGGGAGATAGTGAAGGACAGGGAAGCCCGCTGTGATATAGTCCACGGGGTCACAAAGAGTCTGACTGGACTGAATGACTGACTGAATAACACTTCTTTCATCCTCTTTGGGTTCTCTAGGTGGCGCTAGTGGTCGAGTGCCAATTCAGGAGGCAGAAGAAGGTGGGGTTTGATCCCTGGGTCGCGAAGATCCCCTGGAAAAGGAAATGACAACCCACTCCAGTGTTCTTGTCTGGAGAATCCCATGGACAGAGGAGCCTGGAGGCTACAATCCATAGGGTCGCATAGAGTCGGACATAACTGAAGGGACTTGGCGCACATCCTCTTTGGCTTCCTCAGAGCTGTTCCCAGTATGGCCACTAGAGGGAGCCAGCTGTTCCCAGCTTTGCTTAGATCTCTGAAGTGAAGGATTCCCTGGTAGCTCAGCTGTTAAAAAATTTGCCTGAAATGCAAGAAACCTGGGTTCGATCCGTAGGTTGGGAAGATCCCCTGGCGAAGGAAAAGGCTACCCACTCCAGTATTCTGGCCTGAAGCATTCCATGGACTGTACAGCACGTGGAGTCGCAAGGAGTCGGACACGACTGAGTGGCTGAAGTGAAATAAAGTGAAAGTCGCTCTGTCCTGTCTGGCTCTTTGCAACTATGGACTGTAGCCCACCAGGCTCCTCTGTCCATGGGATTTCCCAGGCAAGAATACTGGAGTGGGTTGGTGTTTCCTTCTCCAAGCTTTGCTTAAACCTCTTCAGTAGCTAGCTTCTCATTTTCTTTAGAGTGAAGACCGAGTTCTTTCAAAGATTCTTAGGTACCTGCAGGTCAGGCTCCCTCTGTCTTCATGGCTTACTGCAGCCTTCTCAGTTCTCTGCTTTCTAGGTTCTAGTCACTTGCCTTCTTTCAGCATCTTGACCTTGTGGCCCTCCTGCTGCAAGTTTATTGTCCATACATCTGTCCAGTCCTTGGGCACCCCCTTATAGAATATTCCCCAATCAACCTTGTTCTCTGTTTATTCTTTCAATCCCAATGACATTGTTTCTCAGGGAGCCCTCTGTGACATCCCGGTTCAGATCAGTCTTTAGTGTTAACCTGTCAGAGAATGACCAGTCTCTCCTTTCTAACACTCATTTCAGGTATGATAAATGTATGCTTGTCGTTATTTGATAAATTCTCTGCCCCTCAATAAGTATGTAAGTGCCATGAATCCCCATTATATAAGAGAGTGACTGACACATAAATGGCACCACATAAATATTGGTTGAAAGAACATAGAAATTAATAATTGGCAAATATCATAACAAGACGGGTTTTCTCTAGATTTAGACTAGTCTGAGTTAACCAGTATTCCCTCCTGGTACAAAATGTTTCCTGGCAAGGGTAAGACTTCCCTCAGGAAGTTTCGAGCAAGACTTCAGTTAGAAGAGCGATAGAGTTAATAAGTTAATTCCATAAATTCATGAAATTATCAGCCTAGAACACAGCCATATATTTCAGAGAAGCTAGAAGAAAGATATTTTGTTCTTATACATTACATGTATAATATAAATTCAGAAATTTTATAATTTCTCTTCCCATAGAAGTTAATATAACATTTTAAATTACCTCATTTAGAAACTAAAAGATTCCATACTTTCAGAGATCTTGGAGGCAAAGATATTGTTCATCTGTGCCACAAGGGAGGAAAATAGGAGAGGAGATTCTTGGCCAAATTTTATGACACTTTCACAGCAGCTCTTGTTCCCCTCTCTCAAGTCTACACCCTGAGAGGGGATGTGTTTTCAGGGTTCCTGCTAATTGGGGACTACTTGCACATTCCCTTTATGGTTTCAGTCACCATGGGCTCCATTCTCTCCCGTCATCACACACAGGCCTCCAGGTTAACTACTCTGAATTCTTCTTGCCCACATCTAGCTGCACCGGGGTTTGCCCACCAGCCCCAATTTGTCTGAAGGCTTCCATCTGTCCTTTGATTTTGGTCTGGTTGGTTGACCTGCAACTTCAGATCCCAGATGGGTTGAAGAAAAAAATCACAACCTCTCAGGTTGTTAAGAATTTTTGTTTGTTTTGTAAGAAATTCTTTTTTGTTCTCTATTTTCCCATGTGGACACTGGGATTCAATAATTAATGTCTGAGTTCAAAATAAAACTAATTTCAGGAAAATCACCAATGTTACATTACTAGTTTTTATATATCACTCTATTTGATTCACTTATATTTTGTTGAGCATTTTTGGTGTCAATATTCCTAAGGGCTGTCAGTTTATGTTTTGCTTCCCTAGAAATCATCTTTATTGATTTGGTCACAGATTTGTGCTGCTCTTATAAAATGTATAAAGGGGATTTCTCTTCTATATTTTGAATGAGTTGTAATTTGGGTATTTATACTTCAAAAGTTTTATAGATTTCACCAGCAAAGCAATCTAGGCCTAAAGTTTTCTTTGTGGGAAGATTTCTAATTATAATTCAATTTCTTTCTAGATACCAGAATTATTGTGTCAGTTTTGGTAAATTGTATCTCACATTTTGGGCTTCCTTGGTGCCCCAGGATCTTTGCTTCTCAAGTATTGGCTTAATTCCAAACAGGTGGGGTTTTGGGGGGGGGGTGGATTTTTCCCTAAATTTTTAATTGTTCTCAGTGGGAAAATTCGTCTTAACAAGATAGCTCACTGTTGCTGGAATTTCAAAAGCAGAAAATTTTAATATGTTAGACTATATTCCAAGCACCATTGTGGCATGTGTGTGTGTATGTGCGTGTGTGTATTAAAAGATTCATTCAGAGATAAATTAAAAGATTCATTCAGGGGAATCTCTGGAGGTCCAGTGGTTAGGATTCTGTGATTTCACTGCCTAGATCAAGGGTTCTATTGCTGGTCAGGGAACTAAGATTCCACAAGGCATGTGGTGTTTTAAAAAACATAAATAGAAATAAAAAGACATTCAATATTAAAGTTCTAGATATGCACACAAAAGATTAAAATGATTCTATTATACTGCTGTCCCATATATGGTGAAATTTCAGGGTTTGTAAGTGTTGTGCTGAAAGCTACATGAACACCAAGGAAGTCTGTTGTCAGCCTTGTCTACACCTTCTGTCACCTGTTACTGGGAACCGGCAAGATTTCTAAATTTGGCTGAAAGTGCCAGTTAACACTTGTAGGATATTTGATATTCTGTAGTTGAGATTGAAATCTAATTACATAATTTTCCAGGAAATCCAGAAATAGAATAAACTCATTGAAAACTACCAGAATGTGAATAGTCCACACTACAATTTATCCAGACATAATGAGAACCATTTTAGCTTGCTTGGAAACTGAATATATACTTCGATGGAGCTGTTCTCTGGAATAAATCTTGTAACAGAGAATAGGGCAATTATTTAAATGCAGATGGATATATTAACCTTCAACTATAACAGTAAAAATAGCCATCAACATTCATCACTTAGATAAAAAGGACCTTTTGTTGTCATATATTAAGTTATTTCATGAATAATTCATAGATGTAAGAATAAAGGGATAGTGAAACCAACTTTCCTGGAAATTGTAATAATTAATCATAGCATCCAAAGTTTTATTCTATATCATCTTGATTTTAACATGATGACTTCAATCCAATTAATGCTTATCAATTAGAACATACACATCTTATAAAACTTATTTCAGATTTCAAATGTATTTCTAATAGCTTTTAGGTTACATTCACTTTAAATTATTGTCCCTAAATATGCATCATCCAAATTTAACACTTTTGAAATTGTTGTCATCTCATAATTTTGTTGAAGAGATGATAGTCAGTTTTGCTTTATAATTAGTAATACAAAACATTTTCATTTTCAGATTTAGAAATCCTAGTTAGAATGGTTAATATTTTTGTTGTTATCTTTTTAAATTTTATTTATTTATTTATTTATTTATTTTTTAAATTAGTTAGAGGCTAATTACTTCACAATAAATTTATTTTTTAAATTGAAGATTAATTGCTTTACAGAATTAGAAAGGTTAATATATATTTTTAAAAAGTCTATACCTTTAATTTCCTTCCAAACACACTTGTATCATGCCTGCCTGTAGTATTTGTCTACCTACAAACAGTATCAAGTAAAGTTTGGTGCACAAAAACAAATAAACAAATAAAGAGTAAAGAGTATTGTCGCACATTTCTTTAGCAAATTGGGATGATCCAGTTCTTTGCCACGAAACACTGGAAGATGAACTAGGTTATGTTTTCCTTTTGTGCTCAGAAATGTTTTGCTTATCCATCACTTCTGGGCTTCAAAAAAGTTTGGGTGTAAGAGTTGGCCTGTGCATCAGGGAGGAATGCCCCAGTTCCGATACCCTTGGCATGCTCTGTTGTTGCTGACAACAGCCTGGGGGCAAGTGTGGCCTTGATCTGACCATTTTAATGGCTCCAAAGGCATGGCTACTGGAGGTTGTTAGTCAGCTCTGTTTTCCCTGTAGAATATCCTAGATAGAACTAGGTGGCCAACTCCATGATCACCACGGAGAGGGGACCAGGATTATGATCCCTTTTTTTTGCATTCCTGATAACTTTTTATTGAATGCCACATAATGTTTATGAAAAATTATGGAGATAAACTGATGCTATGGGTATTATCTTCCTTCAAATATAATTTCCTTTTGTTTCTGAAGACCAAGTAGGATAAAGGTAGGGACAAATCAACTTAACCCAAATGATGATTGAAGGGAGTTGAGCCTGAACTTAAGTCTTAAGCTGGTCTATTTCTGTTTTTCAGTTATTCTTAGCACACAATCCCTTGGTAGTCCCTACTTAAAGTCTGGCATTTACCATGGCACCTCCTACTTAGCAATTTTGGACCTCCTAGTTTTTCCACCAGTCCCATAAGGCTGCTAAAGTTCTCTTCACATCCTCCATCTCTCAATTGCTAATTTCACAGCAACAAATTCCTCAAGAAGAAAAGAAGTGCCAAGTATTGCACTTCCTCTCTGGGTTTCCTTTCACTGTAGGATTTTTGGCCCCACAAGGTTTCCCTTGACTTTAAACATTTCTTTTGAGGTTTTGTCTTAGATTTTGTAATTATTCTTGATGGGAAAAATTGATATTAAATAGGCTAGTTAGCTATTTCTGAAATGTTATACTACATTGGTACGGTATTAAATCTGCTAATATTTATGTCAGAATGTATATATGTATTTACACATAAATATATATGTTATAAACCAAGTATATATATTATATACATATATATGCTCTCTCTATATAGAATACATATTCCAAGTGTGTGTGTGTGTGTTGTTCATTGTTCAGTTGCTGAGTTGTGTCCACTCTGTGAAGCCATGGATTGCAGCATGCCGTGCTTCTCTGTTCTTTACTAACTCCCAGAGTTTGCTCAAACCGGTATCCACTGAGTTGGTGATGCTTAACCATCTCATCCTCTGTCGTCCCCTTCTCCTCCTGCCCTCAGTCTTGCCCAGCACAAGATCATTTCCAGTGTGTTGGCTCTTTGCATCAGGTGGCCAAAGTTTTGGAGCTTCAGCTTCAGCATCAATCCTTCCAATGAATATTTAGGGTTTGTTTCCTTTAGAATTGACTGATTTAATCTCCTTGCTGTCCAAGGGACTCTCAAGTATGTGTGTATACTTGACAATAGCACATATGTTGCATATATACTCTACACAGAATAATATACTAAGTATGTATATATATATGCATATATATATATATACACACACACATTTGGTTTATAAGCTATATGCTTGCTTTATAATCTTTCATTTTGTGATTTCTTTGTTAGATTTTGGTATTCATTTATCATCACCTACTATACTATTTAAATTTCTATACTACATCATCTGCATATTTTTTCTCTTTTGTAAACAAGGTAAATACAATGACACTGAATTATGGATTGGCCAAAAAGTTCATTTGGGTTTTTCCACAGGATCTTATAGAAAAATCCAAATGAACTTTTGGCCAACCTGGAACTTAAAATCATGACTTTTTTCATCCATATCCCATTTCATTTGCTTTTGCTTCCCTTGCTCTGTCCCATCACCTCTTAATTTCATCCAGTTTTCATCCGTGCCTTGTTATCCCCTCACCTTAGTATTATTGTACTCTAACTTTTTCCGTATCTGAGAAGTTGTGTACTCTTTTGAAGATGCTAAAGAATTGTGTAAACTGTCTTCTGGTTTTAACATTTGCAGTCTCCTTTTCATATCC
Source organism: Cervus canadensis (assembly GCF_019320065.1). Taxonomy (NCBI): domain Eukaryota; kingdom Metazoa; phylum Chordata; class Mammalia; order Artiodactyla; family Cervidae; genus Cervus; species Cervus canadensis. The sequence continues at coordinate 37,269,793 of NC_057409.1, forward strand.
TAACTTTCCTCTCCTTTTCCATATGCATCTCCTTTTGTACTCTCTGTTTTTCTTTCCTTACTCATTCTCTAGCATGATAATACTTGATTCTGGTGCTGACCCAAAGAGCAGGTAAACAAAAATCATTCTGATGTGTTTATTTTGCATCCAACTTGAATAGCATTTTTAGATGTAAGAGCGTATAGGTTACTTTCCACAGCTCTCAGTAAAATTATCCATTTTTAGCTGTTAGCTCCACTTAGTGAATTTCTCCCTGATTCCTATTTTAATTCTTTGGTACTCTGTTTCTAAAAATCTAATTCTTAGCTAAATTTACATCAATCAACATTATTTCTTCATTTTTTAGCCATAAGAAAAATCACAATATTCTTCACCACTGCTCTTCTTCACTGAAGCTTAGGGCTAATTTGAATTCTGAGTACAGAATAAATCAGTCTTTGTTGGTTCTAAATTGGTTTACCCACCAATATTGCTTAGATTTATTTTCCTTTTTCTCCCCCTGAAGATTTCCCTTTATACAATTCTCATTCATAGAATAATTCTAGAAAGTAATTGTCAGGACACTGGCTTTACTATGAAAAATAACATACTAAGCAGAATTCAAGGAAAGAAAAGTAACTTCTTTTACTGAAAGACTCATGTGGTGAGTAATCATTCTAAGATTGATCATTTTGAGCCCTGTTTTTTAAATACATTTTTAATTTTAGAATAGTTTTAGATTTCCAGACAGGTTGTGATATAATACAGACAATTCTATCCACTGTGCAGCATACCAAGTTTCTCTTATTATTCACGGCTTACATTAGTATTGTACATTTGTCACAATTACTGAAGTAAGTTTTTGATTCCCATCACCCATTAGGTAATATCAATATTGCTCAGTTGTGTCCAACTCTTTGCAACCCTAGGGACTGTAGCTGCCCGGCTCCTCTATCCATGGGATTTTCCAGGCAAGAATATTGAAGTGGGTTGTCATTTCCTTCTCCAATTAATATGTAATAACTAAAGCCCAGAATTTATTCAGATTTTCTTAATTTATATCCATCAATTTTCTATTCGAAAATCCTATTCAGGATACTATATTACAATTAGTCTTCATATCTCCTTGACTTCCTCTTGGCTATTACAGTTCCTTAGACTTTCCTTTTGGTTGAAACCGCAACAGGGTTCTGAGGAATACTGGCTAGGTATTATACAGATTGTCCCTCAACTGGGAATTCATATAGTTAAATTGGATTTGTAGGTTTTTGAAGGAAGACCACAGAGATATCATCAACCCAATGTACATACAATTAACATGGCTTACCACTTTTCATGATAACCTTGAGCCTCTGCTGAGGCAGTGTTCACCAGCATTCTCTACTATAATGTTACTCTTTCTTTTTTTCTTCCTTTCCATACTAGAAATTTTGGAAGGAAATCACTATGTGTAACCAACCCTTAGGCAGTAGGGAATTGTGCTCAATTCCTTGAGGCTGAAGTATCTACATGGACTATCTAAAATACTTCTGTATAGATTTGTCTAATTTTCTCAATTTGTTATTTATTCAATCATTTACGTCAGAGGGAACTCATGGATATTTACTTTATATGCTGGATTATAATTCAGTACTATTTTATATATTTTGTTGCTTGAACTTTTCTAACTTTGGTTGTTGGATGTCTTATAGGTAGCTCCTGAGTCCATTTGACATACCATCTGTATTGTGCTTTTTCTATTTTTACTTTTAAAGCGTCTCATTTCTTTTCAGGATAGAAGATATTCTTGGATTGTCTTGCATATTCCTTATCTTGCCTTTGTTGTTGTTCTTCTTCTTCTTCTTTTTTTTTTTAATATAAAAACTGGCAGATTTATTCTGCAGGGGCTCATCTCCGCCCCGGCCCTGTCCACGTTCCTCCCCAGGAAGCCGGACGCTATGGGGCGGGACCCTGGGGGAGACTGAGCAGAACCTAGAACCAGCGCTGAACCTCTGAACCCCGAGCCAGGGGCGCCCCGGGAGCACCTAGCCCGTGGGCGCTCCGCCCGCCCGCCGAGCAGCCATGAGGGAGACGGTTGTGTGCACCAGCTGGGCCACGGTGATGCTCTACGATGACAGCAACAAGCGCTGGCTGCCCGCCGGCACGGCCCGCAGGCCTTCAGCCGCGTCCAGATCTATCACAACCCCACCGCCAACTCCTTCCGGGTGGTCGGCCGCAAGATGCTGCCGGACCAGCAGGTGGTCATCAACTGTGCCGTCGTCTGGGGTGTCAAGTATAACCAGGCCACCCACAACTTCCACCAGTGGAGCGAGGCCCGGCAGGTCTGGGGCCTCAACTTTGGCAGCAAGGAAGATGCCACGCAGTTTGCCAACGGCATGGCCAGCGCCCTAGAGGCCTTGGAAGGAGGCGGGCCCCCGCCCCCAGCACCACCTACAGCACCTCCCACCTGGTCTGCCCAGAATGGCCCCTCCCCAGAGGAGATGGAGGAGCAGAAAAGGCAGCAGCCCTTGTTCTTGTTGTTGTTCAGTTGCTAAGTAACGTCTGACTTTACAGCCCCATGGACTGCAGCATGCCAGGCTTCCCTGTCCTTCACTGTCTCCGAGAGTTTGTTTAAACTCATGTCCATTTGATGCTATTTAACCATCTCATCCTCTGCCACCTCCTTTTTTTTCCTTCCCTCAATCTTTCCCAGCATCAGGGTCTTTTCCAGTGTGTTAGCTCTTCACATCAGGTGGCCAAAGTATTGGAGCTTCAGCATCAGTACTTCCAATGAATGTTCAGGGCTGATTTCCTTTAGGATTGACTGGTTTGATCTCCTTGCAGTCCAAGGGACTGTTAAGAGTCCTCTCTACCACTACAATTCAAAAGCATCAGTTCTTCAGCACCCAGCCTTCTTTATGGTCCAGCTCTCACATCCATACATCACTACTGGAAAAACTATAGTTTTGACCATTTGGACCTTTGTCAGCAAAGTGACGTCTCTGTTTTTTATTACACTGTTTAGGTTTGTAATAGCTTTTCTTCCAAGGAGCCAGCATCTTTTATTTTCATGGCTGCAGTCACTGTCCACAGTGATTTTGGAGCCCAAGAAAACAAAACCTGCCACTGTTTCCACTCTTTCCCCATCTATTTACCATGAAGTGATGGGACTGGATGCCATGATCTTAGTTTTTTGAATGTTGGATTTTAAACCAGCTTTTACACTCTCCTCTTTTACCTGCATCAAGAGGCTCTTTAGTTTCTCTTCACTTCCTGCCATCAAAGTAGTATTGTCTGTATTTATGAGGTTGTTGATATTTCTACTGGCAATCTTGATTTCAGTTTGTTATTCACCCAGCCCAGCATTTCACATGATGTACTCTGCATAGAGGTTAAATAAACAGGGTGACAATATACAGCCTTGATGTACTCTTTTCTCAATTTGGAACCAGTCTGTTGTTTCATGTCCGGTTCTAACTGTTGCTTCTTCACCTGCGTATAGGTTTCTCAGACAACAGGTAAGATTGGTATTTCCATTTCTTTAAGAATTTTCCACAGTTTTTCATGTGATCCACATAGTCAAAGGCTTTAGCATAGTCAGTGAAACAGAGGTAGATGTTTTTTTGGAATTCTCTTGCTTTTTCTATGATCCAGTGGATATTGACAATTTGATCTCTGGTTTTTCTGACTTTTCTAAATCAGTCTTGTACATCTGGAAGCTCTCAGTTCACAACTGCTAAAGCTTAGCTTGAAGGATTTTGAGCATTACCTTGCTAGCGCATGAAATGAGCACAATTGTGCGATAGTCTGAATATTCTTTGGCATTACCCTTCTTTGGGATTGAAATGAAAACTGACCTTTTCCAGTCCTGTGACCACTGCTGAGTTTTCCAAATTTGCTGGCATATTGAGTGCAGCACTTTCACAGCCTCATCTTTTAAGATTTAAAATAGCTTGGCTGGAATTCCATCACCTCCACTAACTTTGTCCATAGTAATGCTCCCTAAGGCCCACTTGACTTCACACTCCAGGACGTCTGGTTCTAGGTGAGTGACCATACCATCATCTATTTCTAAAATAAATGTCAGTTCATTTGATTGGAAAATGCTGTTAGAAACTAAAATCTGGATGCTAGATGCATTCATTGTACTGTGTATTTTTATTTCTGCAAATCAGCTGACATTAAAAGACAACATGTATTTCCATACTATCCCCTATATAAATACATATTAATAGCTCTAAATATTTCTAGATATATACTCACCTGTATCTGTATTATGCTGAATATGTGTTCATACTGGCATTTCCAAAAATTAAATACAATGAAGTTATATAGTCTTGCTAGTAATTTCTAAAACCTTAGTAGCTAATAGCTTTTATATCCTCTTCTTTCTTTCCATGATTTCCTTTACTTTTAATGTTTCTTCCCCATCTGATCACATATGGTATCCTCAAAACATCTCACTTTCTGCTCCTCTTTGAAGGCTGGATTTTTCTTTTTTTATTTAAGTTGCATGCTTAGTTGCTCAGTCGTTTCTGACTCTTTGTGGCCCATGGACTGTAGCCTGCCAGACTCCTAAGTCCATGGAATTTTCCAGACAAGAATACTGGAGTGGGTTACCATTTCCTACTCCAGGGGATCGTCCTGTGCCAGAATCTGCATCTCCTGTGTCTCCTGCATTGCGGGCAGCTTCTTTACCCACTGAGCTATCAGGTAAGCTATTTAAGTGATTGTTTCTATTTCTTTTTTTTTCTGAGAATGACACTTATTTTTTTTCCCAATTATTTTTATTAGTTGGAGGCTAATTACTTTACAATATTGTAGTGGTTTTTGCCATACAATGACATGAATCAGCCATGGATTTACATGTGTTCCCCATCCCGATCCCCCCTCCCACCTCCCTCTCCACCCGATCCCTCTGGGTCTTCCCAGTGCAGCAGCCCCGAGTACTTGTCTCATGCATCCAACCTGGGCTGGTGATCTGTTTCACCCTTGCTTGATAATATACATGTTTCGATGCTGTTCTCTCTAAACATCCTACCCTCGCCTTCTCCCACAGAGTCCAAAATTCTGTTCTATACATCTGGGACTCTTTTTCTGTCTTGCATATAGGGTTATCATTACCATCTTTCTAAATTCCTTATATATGCGTTAGTATACTGTATTGGTCTTTATCTTTCTGGCTTACTTCACTCTGTATAATGGACTCCAGTTTCATCCATCTCATTAGAACTGATTCAAATGAATTCTTTTTAATGGCTGAGTAATGTTCCATGGTGTATATGTACCACAGCTTCCTTATCCATTCATCTGCTGATGGGCATCTAGGTTGCTTCCATGTCCTGGCTATTATAAACAGTGCTGCGATGGACATTGGGGTGCACGTGTCTCTTTCAATTCTGATTTCCTCAGTGTGTATGCCCAGGAGTGGGATTGCTGGGTCATATGGCAGTTCTAGTTCCAGTTTTTTAAGAAATCTCCACACTGTTCTCCATAGTGGCTGTACTAGTTTGCATTCCCACCAACAGTGTAAGAGGGTTCCCTTTTCTCCACTACATAAAATGTTATATGACAAAACATCACAATAAACTGTATGTGGCCAAAGGAACCAGATTTCTCACAACACTTCGTTTTACCATAGACTCCAAATTAAATCCATAGTAAATAACTTCAAAAGCAACTACCCAGGTAAAGAGAGACAAAACATGATATGGTAGCTTGTCTCCAGAACCCAGTAACTGAAGACAAGATGCCATGGATATTAGTCTAATAAAAGTAAACATTAGATGGAAGAGCCTACAGAAAAGCAAGGCTCAGTGAGACAAGTTGGGAAGCCAGCCACATTTTTAGGCTAATTAATGTGTCTGGTATTTTATTGCTGGTAAGTATAAAAAAAGATTTATAATTTTCTGATTAGAGAATTTTTGAGAAAAAGTTAATATTTATGAACTTTCTCATCGGAAGACACTGTTCATCCCATTGTTTTTAATAAATTGCTCACAGATTGTGGCTAGAAACGATAGACTTGTTAAAAACCAAGTCACTTCTAATTCGGTGGGAACAGATGTCTTTGGGGTGAGAACAATTTCTGCATTTGCAGGTGGCATTTATATTTGTGGCAGCACTAACAGGAAGCATGTGAAGGATGATACAGGAGACAGAAGGTTCACATGATAAATAGTGGAAAGTGATCCCTAATAATAAACATGTTTACACATTTTTCGACAACCACGTTCACTCCAAAAGATCTGAAAATAAGTCAGCTATTAAGACTAAGCATATAATGACCTTGATGTGCTGAAAGTGTTAGTTGCTCAGTCATGTCCAACTCTTTGCGACTCCATGGACTGCAGCCCACCAGGTTCCTCTGTCCCTGGAATTCTCCAGGCAAGAATACTGGAGTGGGTTACCATTCCCTTCACAAATTCAAATGCTTTTGAGATATAACTTATGGATCATGAATTTCTTTTAACCCTAAATAGCTATTTACCGCTTGCTACTACACTGCCAAATGTCATAAGCAGGTGGATTATGCTAATAAGTCACATTATGCATATCTGTGAATATGTCTTTGAAAAATATGCTAATGTATCATTTTGAGGTGAATGGCATTTCTAAGTGTGTGAGTAAAAGATAAGGTCTGAATGATTAGTCTTTCGAGAAAACATGATAAATTGATTCGTATGATTTCAGAAACCTTTTTAGAAGAAAATAATCTGATTTAAGGAAGAAAATTTAAGTAATTTTATTTCTTGTATTGTATTTAATTTTTCCTTCACCTTTGTGCTTGAATGATGACCATTTTGTATCTTTTAATTTCTTTAGCAAGCACAAGGTAAATTGAAATTTGTTATTTTTTTCTTTTTAAATATTAATTCTCTTAGGAAAATAAATTTGTTATTCTCAGCTTAAAATTTTCATGTTTTGTCATAAATATGTCATAAGGAAATGGTATTTCTTTAAGAAATTATAATTGCAAAATTTGAACAGAAGTCTTTGAGGGTTTGATTTAAGAGGTAAATGCATTATTCACTTAATTATTCAATAATTCACTTCAATTTAACCTTATTATATGGATTGTACCAGGGTGTAGTAACCCTGGTACTCAGATAACCTTAGTAATCTTATTTTGGGGACAGTTTTATTTTGACTTTATCTGTTGATAACAACACTTTAATTACATTCTTTACTGTTCAATTTAAGAGAAAACCTAAGATGGAAATTTTGATACAAAAGATCTGTGCAATACAAAGGTATCTTCTATGAGTGTTTCATTAAAAAAAGTTTTGTTAAATACCAACAAGGTTGGAAATGAAATTGCTTCTTAAAACAAAGCAGTATGCCTTTATATCATTTAATAATTGATCACATTTTTCATTAACCCAGTGAAGAAGAAACAGGCCATCTACACTTATAAAATTAACTTGGCAAATTCTCAAGGAAAAAGAAAGTCTTGCCTTTTAATTTGTGATTTTATATTGTATTTTTGTGAAATTATACAAAAAAAAATAATAACTTTAGGGAATGTCACCAAGATGGATGACATTGGAGGCTCCTGAGTTTTCCTTCATCTACAGATGCACCAAATATTTGACTACCACAATGACCAATTCTCTCTGAGAGAAATCCGGAAACTAGCTGAGTAAGTCCTACATATCAAGCAACTGAGAAAATACCCACATCATATCTGGTACAAAATATTGTGACACATTCTCACTGTAAACCTCACCCATAGTCCAGCACCTTACCCTCTGGTGGTAGTGGTTTAGTCACTAAGTCGTGTCCGACTCTTGCGACCTCATGGACTGTACCCTGCCAGGCATCTCTGTCCATGGGATTCTCCAGGCAAGAATACTGGAGTGGGTTGCAGTTTCCTTCTCCAGGGGATCTTCCTGACCCAGGTATCAAACCCCAGTCTTCTGCATTGCAGGCAGATTGCTTACCAACTGAGCTACAAGAGAAGCCTTTACCATCTGGAGGGAACCCCAACTTGTGACTCTGAAAAGCTGAAGGTTTGGGCCATGCATACAGATCCCCAACTTTAAAGTTGCCTCACATAGTTTTTGTTTGTTTTTGGTGATATAAGAACATGCCAGATCTACTCTGGTAGCACTATTCAACTATAAAATACAGTATTGTTGACCATAGTCACCATCCTGTACATTAGATCCCCAGAATTTACTCATCTTATAACTTAAAGTTTGTACCTTTTGACCATCAGCTCCTCCATTTCCTCTACCCCCTAGTCCCTGGTAACCACCGATCTTCTCTTTGTTTTATGATTTCAGCTTTTATTCCCAATAGCCAAGACAGGAAAACAACCTAAGTGTCTGTTGATGGATAGATAAAAATGTTTATATACAAAGTGGAATTTTAATCAACTAGGGAAAAAAGAAGGAAATCCTACCAGTTGGATACATGATGGATAGACATCATGATATAATGGGTTAGTCACACAGATTTCAGCTTCATTTCAGACCCCACCCTAGACATCTCCTGGGAAGCCCCTCTGGCTTCCACCATTAAGTTGGTGTCTCTCTCACATAATGTCAGGTTGGCACTGACTTTGATCTTAGTTCCTTGTTATGCAGTTGTGTGATCCATGTGTCTCTTTCCCCACTATAATCTGAAATCCTTCAGGGAAGAAATCATATTTGCTTACTCTTTTATTCCCAGAGCCTAGAAATATGCTTGAAACATATTAAATAGAATAAACTTACCTGTTTCTATTTTTTTCTTTTTTTCTTCCCCCTTTCTTTGTTTTTGCTGTATACTAACTTTAAGATCTGTCTTTAATAACTTTAAGAATTGTATAGTGTCACCCTGCTTATTTAACTTATATGCAGAGTACATCATGCGAAATGCTGGGCTGGAGGAAGCATAAGCTGGAATCAAGATTGCTGGGAGAAATATCAATAATCGCAGATACACAGATGACACCACCCTTATGTCGGAAAGCAAACAGGAACTAAAGAGCCTCTTGATGAAAGTGAAAGAGGTGAGTTAAAAAGTTGACTTAAAACTCAACATTCAAAAAATGATTATCTGGCAACTGGTCTCATCAATTCATGGCAAATAGATGGGGAAACAATGGAAACAGTGACAGACTTTATTTGTGGGGCTCCAAAATCACTGCAGATGGTGACTGCAGCCACAAAATTAAAAGACACTTGCTCCTAGGAAGAAAAGCTATAACCAACATACACAGCATATTAAAAAGTAAAGACATTACTTTGCCGATAAATGTCTGTCTAGTCAAAGCTATGGTTTTTCCAGTAGTTATGTATGGATGTGAGAGCTGGACCATAAAGAAAGCTGAGCGCCAAAGAATTTATGTTTTTTTTTTTTTTTTCAGATTTTTTTTCTTCTTCTTTTTTTTTTTTATTATTATTTTTTTTTTTTCCAGTGGGTTTTGTCATACATTGATATGAATCAGCCATGGATTTACATGTATTCCCAATCCCGATATGTTTTTGAACTGTGGTGTTGGAGAAGACTCTTGAGAGTCCCCTGGACTGCAAGGAGATCAAACCAGTCCATCCTAAAGGAAATCAGTCCTGAATATTCATTGGAAGGACTGATGCTGAAGCTGAAACTCTAATACTTTGGCCACCTGATGCAAAGAAATGATTCCTTGGAAAAGATCCTAATCCTGGGAAAGATTAAAGGCAGGAGGGAAAGGGGACAATGGAGGATGAGATGGTTGAATGGCATCACCGACTCGATGGACATGAGTTTGAGCAAGCTCTGGTTTTTGGTGATGGACAGGGAAGCCTGGCATATTGCAGTCCATGGGGGTAGCAAGATGTAGGACATGACTGAGTGACTGAACTGACTGATTGAACTTTAAGAATTAGGGGGAATAGCTCAAGCTTTCTGAGCCTAAGTTACCTTATTTATAACATCTACTTTGTGTGTTTTTGCCCTTACAAGGGAGATCAACAATAAGGTTGACCTGTCTAGAATACTGGTCCTCATAATAAGCATTTAATAGACATTAGTTTATGTCCATACTCTACCCCCTTGGTAGGAAGGTTAGTCACATCTTGTTGACCAAAAACCCAGATACATTATTTATTAAAAGTTTATATTTTAAGATACTCTGAGGCAGAGTATAATAAGTCCATTTTATAAATAAAGAAATTAAGGCTCTTACTGATTAAGTAACACCAGTGACCTCAGAGTCAGTGATATGATCTAGGATTCAAATAGGAAATTTCTATCTGGCAACCACAAAAACCATTTCACCATCTTACCTCCTACCCATCTTCCTTCTTTCCTTTGTTGCAGCTTCTCCACTGTTTGAACATAGATATGTACATAGATATGTACATACTGTGGTAGCAGTTCTTATTGTAATAAATGTTAAAGAACCTCTGGTGGAAAAATTCAGAGCATCAGAATCTCATCTTCATGATTGATGATGTTATTGTTTAATTTTCTCATTTTCCAGGGTCTGTGATGCTATCAGGCTCTATCTGCAGGAAACTGTTTACTAAAAGGCTCAGCAAAAACTTGACATAGTGCTACTGTTCTGCATAGAACTGAAAATAACATGTGATTTTAGAGCTTTCACTTTGAAATCTTTATGTAGTTAGCTTGACACATGAAAGTTTTATTTGGGCATTGTCCTAATAACTTCCTATAAGAAAAACTAATTATATTCCGAGAGATCAACCACATAAACCTTAAAGAACCAAGCTGTCATAGTGAAAACCACTTATTTCATTTTCTTTTGATCATTTTTTATATAATATAAAATGCACTTAGATCTTAATGGCAATAATTTTATTTCTTTCTATGGTAATCCACATATATTACTTACTTTTTCATATGACATTTTTATGAGAGTTGCAGACCTCATTACCAGATGAGAATAAAACATTATTATATGAAAATAAGAAAATATAAGTGAACCTAAACAAAAACTCATTTTCTGGACTCAGTGTCAGGGAAGATAAAATAGATATAATTTTCCCTATTCTTCCTGTTAAGTACAGCTAACAACCCTAGACATTATACATAAAACAAACATAAGAAGACTCTGAAAGGTTAAAACAAGTAGACAGACCATCTAGGGACCTCAAAACCTGAACAGCATGCTGATAAGTTCCATGAGTTTCTTTTGCCTCATGTATCCCAGCCCACATACTAGAGAAGTTGGTAGCATGGAATTGCCAATGGGCTCAGACAGAAAAACATCCGAGGAAAAGGGCAGCCTAGAAAGACAGAAAACTTTCAAACACAAAGAAAAACTACAGCCCGTCACCTCCACCAGCCAGAGCCTGAGGGAAGAGACTAAACTTCCACCCTTCTTAGACTTTGATGTAATGCCTCAATCCCCGACCAAAATGGTACCAGTCAGAGAAGGTCAAGTGGGGAGCAGGTCTCCTTGACTCCCATGGCATCAGTGGGATGAAGGAAGGAAGGAAGAAAGGAGGGAAGGAACAAGGAAAGGCACACGGGGAGTAAATACAGAGTTCCTCTAGAAGATAAAAACCACAGCTTAATTTTTTAGTTTCCCTGCTGGTCTTCAGTTATTTTCTGATTTCAAAAAATGATCCTTAATTGACGTGTGTGTGTGTGTGAGGGAGAAGGAATATATGTGTATGCAAATTCAAACAAAAAGTCATAAACATGATATACACATCTTGTTGATTTTTTTCTAATCAAGATTCATTAAGCAGAAATGAAAATTGTATATCGAAGAAGCTATTTCTGACCAAAACATATTCACTTCTATATGAATATGAAAAACTACTAATTTGAAATTTACATACTTTAATTGTCTAATCATAAATATGTATGTTACTATAGTATTCTCTGATTTTGTATATGAAAAGTTTCTTTCATTCTGTTGGTCAAAAACATTCTACATCTAAACTTTTACCTTCTATTGATTTATTTATCTATCTGTCTGTAAATTTGATGGTTTTTAGGGAGACAAAAAATATATTCAGAATAATATACCTCTGGTTCAATAACTGTAAATATAATTGTGGAATTTCATGAGAATTTTCATGACTTTTCTAAAGATGAATATACAATATAATTAATAGAATATAATATAAAACAATGTTATATAACATATCCATTGTAATAACTGGATGCATTTTGTCTACAATAAATTTTGTTTACTGTAACTATGGACTGAATTATGTCTACCTAAAATTCATGTGTGAAAACCCTAATCCCTAGTGTGCTGATATTAGGAGTGGATCCTTTGCAAGGTGATAAAGTTTAGATGAGGTCATGAAGATGGGGCCCTCCTGATGGGATTAGTGCCTTTAAAAACAGAGACATTAAAGTGTACTCTTTCTTCTCTCTCTCTCTCTCTCTCTCCCTCTCTCTTTCCCCTGCCCTCCCTTTCTCTATCTCTCTCTATCTCTCCAATCCAGGAAAAGAGCTCTCACCAGAAACTGAATTGGCTTACCTCCAGGTAATGACAACATATTTTTCTGTTACTTAAGCCACACAGCCTGTTATATTTTGTCATAGCATCCTGAGCAGACTAAGACATTTATAATTAATCTTATGTCCACCAATATTTTTTCTTCCTTGTTTTCTAAATTATTTAACTACTCCCTCATCTGTGCAGCTGGAGAAGGGAATGGCAACCCACTCCAGTTTTCTTGCCTAGAGAATTCCATGGACAGAGGAGCCTGCAGGGCTAAGATCCATGGGGTTGCAAAGATTCAGACACGACTGAGCAACTAACACTCACTCACTCATCTGTGCTCCCCTTAGTCCTCTCATCTTTGTCTCTGGATGAATATTTCTCTAAAAGTTAGTGTTTAGGAAGTATAATTAAAAGCATGTCTTCTTTCAACCCTGAAAAACCTCTCTACAAATGTAGAAGAAACTCAGTTTAGTTATTAAAAAAGCACTAAGCCAGAATGTGAGGCACATCGTAGGCAGCCCACTAAAGAGACTGCAGAGACAGAAATCTCGTCTTTTTATGACAAGCAGTTATAACCCATTACATACAAAATGGTCTTGATGGCATCCTTTGTCACACATAGTTCACCCTAAATTCACCTGGCTATTGTGATGACCTTCTATGTCAGTTAATTGGCTTTGTCCAAAGGAAAAATAAACATCACATCTTTATGACAGGAAGAAATTTTGCAATTTGGAGCAAGGTGCCCATTGAAATGAAGCTCCTACCTTCCCACAGACTAGGAGATAGGGTGCTATGCCCCTTGATGACTGCATTTCAAAGAGATACATTTCAAAGAGATTCCTGAGAAAGACATTCCTGCATTGTGAAGCCACTAAGAGCCTTATTTAGTTTTTAGAATGACTCATATACTTTTCAAAGAGACAGAGAAAGAATTTAAAATGACCAAGTTTTCTAAAGTAAATGCACTACAAAACCAGAGTGAGGAAAGTTCTGTCCTTAGTTTCCATGGGGAGAATTAAATTTGTAGTTTGTATTTGCTTATATAGTAGCATCTATTATTTCATCACCATCAATTTCTCCAGCTTTATTTCCCCTTGTTCCTCAACATGTTTAAGCATGTTTGACTGTGTAGATCACAACAAACTGTGGAAAATTCTTAAAGAGGGGAATACCAGGCCACCTGACCTGCCTCCTGAGAAACCTGTATGGAGGTCAAGGAGCAACAGTTAGAACCAGACATGGAACAACAGACTGGTTCAAAATTGAGAAAGGAGTACTTCAAGGCTGTATATTGTCACCCTGCTTATTTAACTTATACACTAAGTACATCATGCAAAATACTGGGCTGAATGGATCACAAACTGGAATCAAGATTACCAGGAGAAAGATCAACAACCTCAGATATAGAGATGATACCGCTCTAATGGTAGAAAGTGAACCAAAGAGCCTCTTGGTGAGGGTGAAAGAGGAGAGAAAAATGCTGGTTTGAAACTCAACATTAAAGAAAAAAATCTAAGGTCATGGCATCCGGTCCCATCACTTCATGGCAAATAGAAGGGGAAAAGTGGAAGCAGTGACAGATTTTATTTTCTTGGGTTCAAAAATCACTGTGGACAGTGACTGCAACCATGAAATTAAAAGACATTTCCTCCTTGGAGGGAAAGCTATGACAAACCTAGGCAGTGTATTAAAAATCAGAGGCAAGATTTTGCCAACAAAGATATGTATAGTCAAAGCTATGGTTTTTCCAATAGTCACGTATGGATGTAACAGTTGAACTATAAGGAAAACTGAGTGCCAAAGAATTGATGTTTTCCAAAGAATTTTGGTGCTGGAGAAGACTCCTTAGAATCCCTTGGACTGCAAGAAAATCAAACCAGTCAATCCTAAAGGAAATCATCCCTGAATATTCATTGGAAGGACTGATGCTGAAGCTCCAATATTTTGGCCACCTGAGGCAAAGAGCTGACTCATTAGAAAGGACTCTGATGCTGGGAAAGATTGAAGGCAAAAGGAGAAGGGAGCGGCAGAGGATGACATGGTTAGATAGCATCACCAACTGGATGGACATGAATCTGAGCACACTCTGGGAGACAGTGGAGAACAGAGGAGCCTGGCATGCTACAGTCCATGGGGTCACAAAGAGTTGGACATGGCTTAACAACTAAACAACAGCAACAAGTTCCTTCATCCTGAAAGAAACTCAGGAACAAAATCCACACACACACACACGTAAATAAACAAGGAGAAAGCCTTCTTTCTCAGTCGGCCCCAAACCGTTCATTCCCTGTTTCATCAAGGATGTTTAATATAGAAAAACTGTGCAATTTAATGGTTCAGATGCATAATAATTACTTTGTAGAGTTGAAAAATAACTTTTCTAAAGTCAGGCTTAGAGGAATATTTAACATACAGTAAAATTCATACTCTTTATGTATACCTTTATATGAATTTTGATAAATAAACGTAGTTGTATTGTTCAGTTGCTAAGTTGTGTCCAAAATCAAGGTATAAAATACTTCCATAAAGCAATCCCTGTTTTCCCTTTTTATTCAATCTCCTTCAAATAAGCAACAGCGTTTCCTGACTCTGCGCAGTGATTTAAGGCTTTATTTATTCTTTCTATAAGAAGGAAAATTGGGGGAGGGCGGACTGGTGCCTCTCAGGCCCCCTCGGTCCTCCTGCCCAGACCCAGTCTCACTCATTAGCACCCGGTTGGGCCATTTGACAACAGTCTTCAAGTGAATTCCTGTTCTTGTTTGGGCCACACACTAGCCCACACTCAGCCCTTGTATTAGCTCTATATGCTTCCTGCTTACCCACTCACATGCCTGCTGGAACCTTTTTTTCCAGCTCTGCCACAGAGCACGGAATCTGCTTCACTCCTCATTCAGCTGTTCTTGAAACCCTACTTGAGTATCAGCTTTTATATATTCTTCTCACACATCAATCCACCTGAACACTGGCTAGGCATTTGTAAGCATCTATTATATGTCAAGAAATGTTCTAGACTACTAAGACACAGTGGTACAAAATAGACAGTTTTCTAGTTCTCATGAAATTTGTACTTTAGTGGTTGGAAGGAAAATTAATTGATTACTTTCTGGTAGCAAAAACTTCATTGAAGACAGTAAATCAGAATAATTTGGTTATGATTATAATTTGAATAGATAATACAGAGAATGACAGGAAGAAAATATATGTTTCTAATGACATGGTATTTAAAATAGTCCTACCAAGTATGCCTTTGTTGTCTCCTAGGTATTTTAGGTATGCTTTTGCCTAATAACCATTTATTGTGTTTTCTGAACAGACTACAAACTTTTCTCATTTGCAGCACTCTTATCTTCTTTTTGTTTTATACTTTGTTGATCAGGCAATTCTTTCTGTGATGTGTCTTTAAACACACAGCTTCTTTTATAAATATTATCTGATTTAGTGATTCTTTAAATAATTTTATTTATTAAAATGAACAGTTTAATAATGAGAGTCCTTGATAAAAACTGCCGTTCTTATAATTAACCGTGATATCACTCATCCTTTTAGCATATCTCTACTCACAAAATTAGAATAGGAGGTAACCATGAATAAACCAAGACTAAAAATTAGCTTTGAGGCTCTTAGGGGATTTTGATTTATTGGTTTTTCACTTTTAGGCAAATAATTTGTTAGGTATATGATGTGTCAAATCTCTAATAGATGCTTAATATTGACCCCTCATCAGTTAAATTTTTTGTAAGGTATTGATGTAAATCAGACCATGCCACTCTTCTAAATACTTCAATCTCTTGGCCAGTTCAAAATAAAACTTAATATTCCCTATATTATTTTGGGGGGGGGGAGCATAATGAGAAACTGAGCTTATTTTATTTTGGATTTTGCTTATAAAATATAAATATACTGCTGTTTATATGGTACTGTCAAATTTGAAAATTTTACTACTTTGATATCTCATAAAATTCAGCCTTCTGTAGTCTGAAAGCCATTGATAACTTTTCTTGGATATAGACTGACTTAAAGCTTTGCTTATAAAAAAACTGAGAGGGAAGTAGCATTCAGTATTTCTAAATAATGATATTACTATGCATGTTCTATGTTGGAAACCCAGCTGCTTCTGATCTGAATTTTGAGTTAAAATTAAGATTTTCTCTGCATCTTCTTGGCACTTCAGGGAAAAAAAAGCAAGCCATATACTTTGGAAATGTAAGTAAAAATGGAAAAGGAAGCCATTTCCCAATTTGGGAAAGTAATTAAAACTTCATTAAAAATAAAATGAAATTTCTTCCATCACTGAAATTCTTCCAAAAATGTTATCTGATCAAGGTAGGATAAAATAAATGAGTAATTTAGATAAATAAACCTCAAGCAAGGGTGATTTTCTCTTCTTCTTTTTTTTATTTTGGTGTGTTGGTTTGTTTAGAAAAGCACAAGCTTGCTTATTTTTGTCCTCCTTCACTCTTTATTTATTTATTTATTTTTGACTGCAATGGGTCTTCGATGCTTTCTGCAGGCCTTCTCTAGTTTTAGCGAGCTACAGGAGTTGGGGGGACCACTCTGTTGCGGCGCACGGGCCTCTGGTTGTGGTGGCCTCTTTCGTCGCACAGCCCCAGGCCTGAGGGCTTCAGCAGCCCGTGCAGCACACGGCTCGGAAGTCGTGGCTTGCACGTGGGCTCTGAAGTGCAGGCACAGTAGTTGCAGGCACATAGGCTTAGTTACTCTCCCGCATGTGGAATCTCCTGCTTTTATCTCACCATCAGGCAGAAATGGGGAAGAAAATAATAAAGGCAAGCTCCAACATTCCTGGAACATGTCTGCCTGGATATCAGGACCACGCTTTCCTCACCCACCATGCATTTCTATCAAATGCTGAATTGAGAAGACAGCTACATGATCCCGTTGTGAAAAGGATGCATCTTTCTTGCTCCATCTCGTAGTGGGAACCTCTGTCTGCTAGAGAGACTACTATCCCACACGTCCATCATCCAGATTTAATCTTTACTGACATTCACATTTCTATTTCCTATGAAGGTCAAATTCCCTTTTATGAAAATATGAATGAGGTAAGTTTCTGAATTGTGTTGCTAATTGCAGTGCTGATTAAAATAGCCAGCTATATATAGCAACTGCAGAATTAAAGAACAGCAGAGATCAATAATGTTTCCTTTAAAAGTCTAAAATCTTAGTTGGCCCTCTTCTATCAGTGGCCAACTTGGAACTTTGATATGTAAACTGAATAAATCCATTTCGCATGATTTAAGGTACAACAAGCTTTGACCTTCTGCTAAAAAAGACAACTGTTTTGTAGTGTTAGAACTATAACATTGAATCCAGTGTTCATCTTGAAATCTAATTTTAAAGATACTATAGTAGAGAAGAACAAGACTCCATATTGGATCTACTTCTTTTACTTTAACCTTTGTATTCTATTGCTTTTGCTACAAATTAAGAATGTTGTCTATAGCCTGAAATATACAAGATAGCCCTTTCTTAAGACTCTGACCTTTAAAGATGTAACACTTTTCCATTCATATAGGGATAAAAAGTTGCAGAACAAGAATAACACTTGTCTTATTAAAAGTTTACAGGAACATCATCACCTGAAGGACAAGGACAGCTGCAAGAACAAGGGAGTCTGATACCAAGAAGGTTACAGCAAAACAACCACATACCCTCCCCTTTTAATATAAAAGAAGTCTGAATTCTAACTCAGGTAAGATGGTTATATGGGACATTAGACCACCATTTCCTCAGTCGGCTGGCTCTCCAAATATAGTTGCTATTCATTGCCCTAAAAACTTGTCTCGATTTATTGGCCTGTCGTGTGGCAAGCAGTACAAGCTGGAACAGTACTATTAGTATGTCAAAATGTCTATAGAGCTATTTATAGATCTACTGTATTTCTCCCAAAGAAGAACATAGCTAAGATATTACAAAAATGTCAAAAACTGGTAAGGAAAGATATGAAAGCCAAGAACTTTGTAGCTAATGAATCAGTGTTCAATTTATAATCACATGGTATAAGCCACCTTTCTTAGAACATAAAGTCCTTCCAGGGAAGTGTAATGTTCTGTATAACTGTCATAACATTGTAATTTATTTCACTTGTAATCTTCAATAATATGAAAAAAAATGTACCTGTATATAATTCTAGGCAATGTCCAATAATGAGCCCGTTTCCAATTTCCATGATTTTTGCTTTCATGTTCATTGACTTGACAGTCAAAATCAGTAACTTTAAAATGAATTTTATTTTGACTCATCAAACTTTCCTCCTGGTTCATTGTTCAGTGTAAACTCCTGGGGTCACTTCTAGACAACTCTGCTTGTTCCCAGGTATGTCCATATGTGGGTTAAGTAAAATATTTTGTTTTACTAAATGCAGTATATTTCCAAAAATGCCTGTAAAAGAGATATTGAGGTAGTTTCAGGCTGAGATTACAACTTCAATTTTATTCATGACTGAGTCTATGATATTTCATATAAACTTTTGAGAAAAATTTTACCATCTTAAGTGTGGAAGTTTATAAAAAAGTGTTTATGAAGTTGCTCATTTCAGTGAAAATAAACAGGTTTATAATAACACTGGGTTTAGGAGACTCAATTATTTCCCTCTATGGCTCTAAAAACTTTGTTTTAACTCTCATCAGTGTAAAACTCATTTCACTAATAATTAAAATAGTACGCTTGTCCCTACAAGCTAGCTAAAAAGATGAAAGCCAGACAATTTTTCTCATTACCTAGAATGTTTTAAACCAGTTACTTTTCCTATTTGTTCCTTAATCAGTATCATGGGGACAACTACATAGAGTATTTTAGGAAATCTCAAAATGCTATTTAATATTTACTGCTTATATACAATACTCACAAAATCCCTTCAGGTCAAAGATGCTAGAGATTTAGCAAAAATCAACAAAACCAAAAGCTGGTTCTTTGAGAAGATAAATAAAATTGACAAACCATTAGCCAGACTCATCAAGAAACAATGGGAGAAAAATCAAATCAACAAAATTAGAAATGAAAATGGAGAGATCACAACAGACAACACAGAAATACAAAGGATCATAAGAGACTATTATCAGCAACTATATGCAAATAAAATGGACAACTTGGGAGAAATGGACAAATTCTTAGAAAATTATAACTTTCCAAAACTGAACCAGGAAGAAATAGAAGATCTTAACAGACCCATCATAAGCACAGAAATCGAAACTGTAATCAGAAGTCTTCCAACAAACAAAAGCCCAGGACCAGACGGCTTCACTGCTGAATTCTACCAAAAATTTAGAGAACTAACACCTATCCTACTCAAGCTCTTCCAGAAAATTGCAGAGGAAGGTAAACTTCCAAACTCATTCTATGAGGCCACCATCACCCTAATACCAAAACCAGACAAAGATGCCACACAAAAAAAGAAAACTACAGGCCAATATCACTGATGAACATAGATGCAAAAATCCTTAACAAAATTCTAGCAAACAGAATCCAACAACATATTAAAAAAAATGATACATCATGACCAAGTGGGCTTTATCCCAGGGATGCAAGGATTCTTCAATATCCAAAAATCAATCAATGTAATACACCACAGTAACAAATTGAAAAATAAAAGCCGTATGATTATCTCAATAGATGCGAGAAAACCTTTGAAAAAATTCAACATCCATTTATGATAAAAACCCTCTAGAAAGCAGGAATAGAAGAAACATACTTCAACATAATAAAAGTTATATATGACAAACCCACAGCAAACATTATCATCAATGGTGAAAAACTAAAAGCATTTCCCCTAAAGTCAGGAACAAGACAAGGGTGCCCGCTCTCACCATTACTATTCAACATAGTTTTGGAAGTTTTGGCCACAGCAATCAGAGCAGAAAAGGAAATAAAAGGAATCCAGATTGGAAAAGAAGATGTAAAACTTTCACTGTTTGCAGATGACATGATCCTCTACATAGAAAACCTTAAAGACTCCACCAGAAAATTACTAGAGCTAATCAATGAATATAGTAAATTTGCAGGATATAAAATTAACACACAGAAGTCCCTTGCAATCTTACACACTAACAATGAGAAAACAGAAAGAGAAATTAAGGAAACAATTCCATTCACCATTGCAATGAAAAAGAATAAAATACTTAGGAATATATCTACCTAAAGAAACAAAAGACCTGTATGTAGAAAACTATAAAACACTGGTGAAAAAAATCAAAGAGGACACAAATAGATGGAGAAATATACCTTGTTCATGGATCAGAAGAAGCAATATAGTGAAAATGAGTGTACCACCCAAAGCGATCTATAGATTCAATGCAATCCCCATCAAGCTACCAATTGTATTTTTCAGAGAACTAGAACAAATAATTTCACAATTTGTATGGAAATACAAAAACCTCAAATAGCCAAAGCAATCTTGAGAAAGAAGAGTGGAACTGGAGGAATCAACCTGCATGACTTCAGGCTCTACTACAAAGCCACAGTCATCAAGACAGTATGGTACTGGCACAAAGACAGAAATATAGATCAATGGAACAAAATAGAAAGCCCAGAGATAAATCCACATACCTATGGACACCTTATCTTTGACAAAGGAGACAAGAATATACAATGGAGAAAAGACAATCTCTTTAACAAGTGGTGCTGGGAAAACTGGGCAACCACTTGTAAAAGAATGAAATTAGAACACTTTTTAACACCATACACAAAAATAAACTCAAAATGGATTAAAGATCTAAATGTAAGACCAGAAACTATAAAACTCCTAGAGGAAAACATAGGCAAAACACTCTCCGACATAAACCACAGCAGGATCCTCTATGACCTGCCTCCCAGAATATTGCAAATAAAAGCAAATATAAACAAATGGGACCTAATTAAAATTAAAGGCTTCTGCACTGCAAAGGAAACTATAAGCAAGGTGAAAAGACAGCTTTCAGAATGGGGGAAAATAATAGCAAATGAAGCAACGGACAAAGAATTAATATCAAAAAATATACAAGCAACTCCTGCAGCTCAATTCCGGAAAAATAAAAAACCCAATCAAAAGGTGGGCCAAAGAACTAAACAGATATTTCTCCAAAGAAGACATACAGATGGCTAACAAACACATGAAAAGATGCTCAACATCACTCATTATCAGAGAAATGCAAATCAAAATCACAATGAGGTACCACTTCATGCCAGTCAGAATGGCTGCTATCCAAAAGTCTACAAGCAATAAATGCTGGAGAGGGTGTGGAGAAAAGGGAACCCTCTTACACTGTTGGTGGGAATGCAAACTAGCACAGCCACTATGGAGAACAGTGTGGAGATTCCTTAAAAAACTGGAAAGAGAACTGCCATATGACCCAGCAATCAATCCCACTCCTGGGCATACACACTGAGGAAACCAGAATTGAAAGAGACACGTGCACCCCAATGTTCATCGCAGCACTGTTTATAATAGCCAGGACATGGAAGCAACCTAGATGTCCATCAGCAGATGAATGGGTAAGAAAGCTGTGGTACATATACACAATGGAATATTACTCAGCCATTAGAAAAACACATTTGAATCAGTTCTAATGAGGTGGATGAAACTGGAGCCTATTATACAGAGTGAAGTAAGCCAGAAAGAAAAACACCAATGCAGTATACTAACGCATATATATGGAATTTAGAAAGATGGTAATGATAACCCTGTATGCGAGACAGCAAAAGAGACACAGATGTATTGAACAGTCTTTTGGACTCTGTGGGAGAGGGCAAGGGCGGGATGATTTGGGAGAATGGCATTGAAACTTGTAAATTATCATATATGAAACAAATCGCCAATCCAGGTTCGATGCATGAGACAGGGTGCTCAGAGCTGGTGCACTGGGATCACCCAGAGGGATGGGATGGGGAGGGAGGTGGGAGGGGGGGTGTTCAGGATGGGGAACACATGTGCAGCCATGGAGGATTCAAGTCAATGTATGGCAAAACCAATACAATATTGTAAAGTAAAATAAATAATTTAAAAAAAAAAGATAATCCCACTACTCTCAGCTTCAAATAAGTACTAAAACTGAGAGAAATCTTTATTTTCTAAAAATTGTGAAAGCCTCCTGTATACAAAAATATTTGATGGGAAGAATACGGAACAGTGTTAATAAAAGGAGCTGACAATAAGACAACCCATACAGAAACCATCTACTCCCTTTAATCTGTTAGCACTCAAGACCAATTCCAGAGATTCAAAACTATCTATGAGCTTATATATAGAATATTTAGCCAAGAGTGGACCATGGTGGCCATGAAAATGCACCACCCTGACCACTTGCTGTAATGAGCGCAGCTGTGCGGCAACTCTAGCTGCTGTCCGTCTGTATCTACCACCACGTTTTCACTAAGACCCATCTTTCTTTACACTGCCTCCAGCCAAGGACTGAATGTAGACAAAGTGTTAACTCAGATTTGTTCCCTGAAACATGGGATCCTCTGATGGGCAAGCTTGGCTCCAAGATACTCCATCAACCTGACAGAAAACTCCTGAGAACTGTTTTCTACCTGGTCTTATCTCCCCAGACTCCTTTCTAGATGGCAGACCTGCATCATGGCCTGAAGCTTCTCCCTGCCAACTCTTGCGCCTCTCACTTATCTTTCATATTTCCCCAAGTGTCACTCATGTTTTCCCAACAAATCTCTTGTACCTTTAATTCCATCTTGGTGTCTGCTTCTTGGAGGACTCAGCAGAATGCATGCCTTCACCTCCAGTCTCATAACACACCAATCCTCCTTTCATTCATTTACTTTGCCCCAGTAAGCATAGTCATCTTCACTGAGTTCCAAAAATTCAATGAATTATTTCTACCTCAGAGCCTTTGTGCAGAGTATCCTAGATTCTTGGTATACAACTCCTCCTCATCACTAACTAGCTAACTTTTCTTATTTCAGGTCTCAGTTTAAAGAAAACCATTAGGCAGACTTTCCATGATCATCCTATCAGAAGAATACCACCATAGCTCAGACCACTGTTTTTTTCTTTTAGATTCAACAAAATATTTATATATTTGAGTGTTTTGGTAGATTAAGTAAAAATTTTCCTAACTAAATTTTGACTGTAAGTTCCATTCACAGCTATAGAGTTATTAAAGTCCTTTTAGGATCTTAATTTTATGCTGGTTTTATGGACTACCTAGGGACACATGGAGATTTAAGTGTATTGAAATGCATATAGCATTGCTTCTTGAAAAATGTAATGAAAACAAAAATATTTTAATGTGCTTCTCAAGAGAAGGCACTGTTGCAACAGTATGGATGGAGGAGAAATAAGACAAATCTAAAAGAGAAAACAACTTTTTTCAGTGAATCTCTTAATAATTTAATGTTATTCCCAATATCAACAATGGAAAATAGTATGTATCATATTCCAATCTGTTGTTGTGTTCAGTCGCTAAGCTGTGTCTGACCTTTTGTGACCCCATGGACTGCAGCATGTCAGGCTTCCCTGTTGTTCACTATATCCTGGAGTTTGCTCAAACTCATATCCACTGAGTCAGTAATACCATTCAACCATCTCATCCTCCGTTGACCCTTTCCTTCTGCTTTCAGTCTTTCCTAGCATCAGGGTCTTTCCAACTCTTTACATCAGGTGGCCAAAGTATTGGAATTTCAGCTTCAGCATCATTCCTTCCAATGAATATTCAGAGTTGATATCCTTTAGGATTGATTAGTTTGATCTCCTTGTAGTCCAAGAGACTCTCAAGAGTCTTCTCTAGCACCACAATTTGAAAGCATCAATTCTTCAGCGCTCAACCTTCTTTATGATCCAACTCCCATATCCATACATGATTACTGGAAAAACCATAGCTTTGACTGTATAGACCTTCACTGGCAAAGTGATGTCTGTTTTTTAATATGCTGTCTAGGTGTGTCACAGCTTTCCTTCCAAGGAGCAAGCATCTTTTAATTTAGTGGCTACAGTCACCATCTGCAATGATTTTGGAACCCAATAATTACCTAGCTTGCCAGAGAATGAGGAAATTATGAAAAGCATAAATTATGGAACATATGAAAAAGGAGTAAGAAGATATGGGGAATGGAATTTAAAAAATTAATACATAACATATGTAAGTCTCAGGAAGAAAATAAAGAAAATGGAAGAGGCACAATATTTTCAGAGATAACACCTAACAGTTTTTCATACTTAATAGAAAACCCCAATTCTTTGATACAGGAAACAAATAAATCCTCACATAAACACATGAGAGTACAACTGCAAAACACCAAAGACAAATGTAACTCCTGAAAGCAGCCACAGAGTAACAATGATATCAAAGAAATAACAGACCTACAGTAAACTTCCCAATATCAACAATGGAAAACAGGAGACAATGGAAAACAATCTTCCAAATTAAGACAATTCTAGTATCACCTAGAATTGATACTCAGAAAAATAAACCTTTACTAATTAGAATATGATCCTTAATTATAGTTTAGATAAAACAGCATGGAGAAAATTTAC
Source organism: Cervus canadensis (assembly GCF_019320065.1). Classification (NCBI taxonomy): domain Eukaryota; kingdom Metazoa; phylum Chordata; class Mammalia; order Artiodactyla; family Cervidae; genus Cervus; species Cervus canadensis. Next base: position 37,294,635 of record NC_057409.1, read on the forward strand.
ATTCAACAGACTCATGCATTTACCTTGAATAGAATATCAGTTAATAGGATAGCTGTAAACAGTGAGTCAGTTTGTTCAATGGGACAGTACTTAAAACCTTTACAAAATATTTTTTAAATAATGGCTAAATTGTAGAGTTTGTATAAAGAGCAAAAATGTTGTACAAAAATAATTTGAAGAACCCAGCTATCTATAAGAGTGGCTGGACAGAGTTGATAAACCTCCCAGGCATTATCTTTTTTTTTTTTAAGTTCATCTTTAAAAAAAAATTTTAAATTAGAGGATAATTGTTTTACAATGTTGTGTTGGTTTCTGACATACAGCAATGTGAATCAGTCGTAAATATATATATATATCCCCTCTGTCTTGAACCTCCTTCTCACCCACCCACCCCATCCCATTGCTCTAGGTTGTCACAGAACACCAGGCTGAGCTCCCTGTGTTATACGGCAGCTTTCCACTAGCTGTCTATTTTATACATGGTAGTGTACAAATATCAATGCCAGGTGTTGTCTTGCTTTTACAACTCTGCAGGTTGTAAGCTCCTCTGGCTGGTATGACAGAGGCTCTACAGGTTGTAACAAAAGGCTCTCCTGATTGGTGAATGTACTTCCCAAACACTCTCACTTCATGTCTCTTTTTGTATCAATAAAGCCAAGCAAGCCATTTTTTTTCTGTTTGTTATCTAGCAACATGACATTATGGTTGTTTGCTAATACTAAGACTGGTTAATATCTTACTGCTACTATTTCTATTAGTAATATTTTTAGTACTTTCTATCTTTTAAAAAATATTTTACTTTACAATTAGAGAAAAACTTATTTTAAAAATACGTATTATCCCAGATTTCACACTTTTGAGAGTGACTTTAGCCAAGTTTTTTAAACTCTAAGAGTTGAACTTTCTCATTTTTAAGATGAGAATCCTGTGTATTGAGGATAAAATAAATAAGCTAATATTTGGGTATCATTTAGAATGGTGCCTGGCCTGTAGTAGGTTTTATAAGGCTTAATTTTTCTTCTGTTAAAAATATTTCACTTTAATATATATGCAGCTCATACAGCTCAATATCAGAAGAACAACCAGCCCAATCAAAAATTGGGCAGAAGACCTAAACAGACATTTCACCAAAGAAAACATACAGATAGCCAATAAGCACATGAAAAGATGCTCAACATCACTCACTCGTTATTAGACAAATGCAAATCAAAACCACAATGAGGTATCACTTCACACCAGTCAGAATGGCCATCATCAAAACATCTACAAACAATAAATGCTGGAGAGGATGTGGAGAAAAAGGAACCCTCCTGCACGGTTGGTGAGAATGTAAACTGATACAGTCATTATGGAAAATAGTATGGAGAGTCCTTAAAAAACTAGGCGTAAATCTTCCATATGACCTAGCAAACCTACTGGAAAAACCACAATCTAAAAGACACATGTACTCCAGTGTTCACCGCAGCAATATTTACAATAGCCAGGACATAAAAGCAACCTAGATGTCCATTGGTAGATAAATGGATAAAGAATATGCAGTACAGAATTGCAATTGAATGTTACTCAACCATAAAAAGGAATGAATTTGGGTCAGTTCTAGTGAAGTGGATGAGCATAGAGCTTCTTATACAATATGAAGTAAGTCAGAAAGAGAAAAACAAGTATTGTATATTAACACATGTATATGGAATCTAGAAAAATTGTACCAATGAACTTAGTTGCTGGGGTCCAGCCCCAGCAGGATCCAGGGGGTACCCTCAGGATGAATGGCGTCGGCGAGAGATAGAAGACACGTGAGACCAGCCTTGATAGGGCCAAGTCTGCGAGGGAGAGAGAGAGAAAGAGGGAGAGAGAGAGAGAGAGAGAGAGAGAGTGACCAGACTGGGGGTGCAGCTGGCAGGGTCTGGCAATCCTTTATTTTTTACCATAGCTTTTATACCCTAAGTTAGTACATTTCTAAGGGGAAGATCGTTTAACATTACGTCAGCTTGTCCTTCACAAAACCAGGGTGTTTTCTGCATACTTCTTTGTTTATGAGGGTCTTGTACATTATCTTCTGGCCTTGGGGCCTATTAACATTTTATGCAGGTCAGGTCAATGTAAACCTATTTTCTGTTTCTATGGTGACCTTAACTGAAAGGTAGCAGTCTCATAGGGCAACAGTACAGAGTAGAAGTATAACCTTGTTAACACAAAAATTAATCCTTCTGCAGAAGTTGTCAGTTGCGTTTATCTAAGAAGTTTACCCCACACTGACTCTACGACTTTGGTGAGCCAGCTTCTGCCTAGCACTCTTGGCTGACAATTAACAACCATCTCATTGTTACCACACTAGGGCTAAGTTCTTATTTCTCTAGATCTTTAACTATATTAACAGTGGTTTCTATAACACAACCTTAGCACATTAAAAGCAAAAACACAGCAAGCAAAACACAGCAAGCAAAACACAGCAAGCAAACGTCAACTCAATAAACACTTTTATAATAATTTTTTCTTATATTTTCTAATAAAACTCCTTCACCCCTCAAAAATGCTCTATGTCTATTAGGGCTTTTATATAATCAGAGTCTTTATGCTATTTTATGATTAAAATATTATAAGCAATCATGCATATTAGTACCAAGGGCATAAATGCATTTGGCTAACAAACTACCAGCAAAGGAGCTTAAATTAAAACACTCCTTTCACCCTAAATAATCTCATAAAATACCACCACCCAAAAAACTTATAGATTAAAGTTCTAAATTGATTCTTTTTTGGAAAGAAATCTGGGAAGGCCTTCTGCCTATGTTATAGAAATTAGGGAGTCATCTATTAAAGCAAGCATCAGAAGAACAGATACCATCTTTAAGGTGAGCGCCGGGGGCAGCTTTGGGGCAGCTTTTCGGAATCCCTGAAAACCTGATCCGCCTTGCCGGTCAGGCTTTCTCCCCATGACCTTGTCATGGGTGGGATCTCGTGTGCTGGCTCCTGGCACTTAGTAGAGAATGAACTTGTGGACACAGTGGGAAAAGGTGAGAGTGGGACAAATGGAGGAAGTAGAATTGACCTATATACACTATCACGTGTAAAATAGATAGTAGGAAGTTTCTGTGTAACACAGGGAGCCCAGCGTGGCTGTCTGTGATGACTTAGAGGGTTAGGATGGGGGGGAGGGGCAAGAGACTCCAGAAGGAGGGGATATATATATATATATATATATATATATATGACTGATTTGCATTGTTGTATGGCAGAAACCAACACAACATTATAAAGTAATTTCTACTAATTAAAAACAATGTTTCATTTTAAAATTTAAAACTACTGCCCACTCTGTTTTCATTTAGGAAAATCTTACATTTCTTGTGAACAATTTTAAAAAGCAATTCTAAAAATGAGTGCATTTATGTTTTGATGTAACAGGAAAATACATTCATCTTAGTTGAATAAAATGCATTCTATCATTTAATTTTTTCTGCCAAAACATACTCATGACATCAAAGTTTTTTCTCATTTTATATATATATATATATATATGTATATATATATACACAATTTGAGCCACCAAGGAAGCTCCATATAGTCTTTTCACCTTTAAACTAGTTTACTACTATCTCTAGAGTGCATGCCAAGTTGCTTCAGTCATGTCCGACTCTTTGCAACCCCATGGATTGTAGCTCGCCAGGTTCCTCTGTTCATGGGATTCTCCAGGCAAGAATACTGGAGTGGGTTGCCATACCCTCCTCCAGGAGAATCTTCCCAACCCAGGGTTCAGACCTGTGTCTTCTGTGGCTCTTGCATTGCAGGCAGATTCTTTACCACTGACCCCTCAGGGAAGCCCACTATCTTTAGAGAGACTGCTGTAACTGATGGCTATAGTGAAGTTGCTCCAAAATATTAGTCAGTAGACAGGCTTGTCTCAGTAACTTTTAGAATACCAGATTATATCTGGGATGCAGTTGACTCAGAGCCTAAAATGTAGTCTCCTTTTTTTATAGATGGTTTAATAGTACTTGACACCAACTTTCTTTTTGGATAAAATAAAAAGAAATTCTATATTCTTAGAGATATGATAACTCTTCATTTTCCTCTTCTTTCTAATAAGCAATCAGAACCTTAAGGTACAGTATGATAGCTCGTATTTGTCCTTTATTTTTCAATCAGGCTACTAGACTGACATATGATTTAATGTGAAAGTGTCATGCAGCAATTTTCAGGAAAAATAACTTTTTGTCTGCAATAAAAAGCTACAAGGGGATTTAGGATCATCCATGCTAAATCCTCATTTGATTGCAGAACCAGAGAGACTGTGATTTGCCCATGCTGACAAGGCCAGAGGTGACCCCAGAGTGCTCATCCTCACCCTGATGTTCCTTTCTCTGGATTGTGCTGCCTTAAGTTAGCATCATGAAGCTAGGTTGATATAAGAAACATCAAGCCCAGGACTTCCCTGGTGGTCCACTGGTTACAAATCTGACTGCTAACACAAGGGACACGAGTTCAATCCCTGGTCTGGGAGGATTCTCACATGCCATGGAGTGACTAAGCCCGTGTGCCACAGCTGCTGAGCCCACGTGCTGCAAGTACTGAAACCCTCACGCCTAGAGCCTGTGCTCCACAATAAGAGGAGCCACCACAATGAGAAGCCCGCAGATTGCAACAAAGAGTAGCCTCCGCTGTCGACAACTAGAGAAATCCCATGCATAGCAATGAACACCCAGTGTAGCCAAAATAATAATAATAAAATATCAAACACAAATTACTGCATGCCAGACATTCTAAGGCTTTAATTCATTTAATCCTCTATGAGATGAGGACTATTACTATTCTTATTGTAAAATTAAGGGAAAGAGAGTTTATCTAAGTTACCCAAAACCTCACAATTAGGAAACGAGGGGGTAGGAATTTCAGCCCAAGCAACTTGTCTCTAGAGTTCATTCTTTACAGCATTTATAACAGAATCTAAAACTCTTGATAATCTACAGAAGGTCTCATCCACTCATACCACTTACCCTCAGTCACTGTTGTCAAGAATAAAGGTTTTCATTTATTTCTCCAGGCTGGTTAAATGGCTCAGAGCTATTCCACTTATTTCTTCCTCCCCCGAAGGCTGAGATCCTCTGCCTTTTAATCCTCAAATTAAATACATATTGGGAACAAAGAAAGATGAAATAAAAGCATAACTGAGTACAATCAGTTCTGAATTTGTTTTGATATGGAACTTGTGAGTCAGTTTCTCACAGCCTCTTCGTCGTGTGGATGGGAAGCTGAGCGTATCGAGCGCCCGGGGAGTGATGTCCAGCAGGATGTTAATGCTACAAATCAGAGCTGAGAAAATGATTACAGTCATTACTCTATAGAAAGTAATTGAAAGTGGATGTTCCTAATTAGTGTGGAAAGTGAGACATAAAAATGATGTTATTAGAACCCTGAAGAACATCAGCATTTTAACAAGAAGGGCAGTATAATACATGCTGAAAAGAAACCTTAAAAGGAGTAACCAGAAAGCTTGGTAAAAGACAAGGAGAAAAGCCCACTATAGACACCAAAATATTCCAAGAAAAGGAGAGGATGGCTAAAAGAAGTCACTGATGATGTCTTTGAAATTAATTTTAGTAACATGATGAGAACAGAAGCCTGACTCAGTGGGTGGTGAGTAAATTTTCTGAGGTGTAATTTAGCATGGAAAATATTATTTTTTTAATTAAAAAAATCCCCGAATAAACAAGAATTGAGGCTTATACAGACAATATCCAGAAAAATCAGTTATTTCAATGAAATAGCAAAGAGTGGAATTATTCTAATAACTCTGATTCTACATGCTCCCTACTTTAAAAAGTGGAGGGCATTTGATTAAAATAATGTCAACCTTACCTATTTTAAACATAACAAGTACCTTGAAAGATGGTTGTTATTTTCCACATTTTATTCATTGAAGAAATCAACATTTAAATCAGTTGTCTGACTATAAAAAAAAAGACCCTTGATTTTTCTAGTATTAATGTAATAAATAGGGGCTATCAGTTTTCAGATAAACAAAAAATAGTATGTGTTTTCAATGAAAAAAATCACTTCACTCATCCAATAAAGCCAGCATCTCTTTCATCTGATATTTTATAGTTTATGTATATACTTAGCATAGGAGAAGCTATTTCATTTTAGGGAATAAAAGATAATGCGTTCAGTCATTTTCTCAGTACAGGTTTTCAAAATATTCATTTGAAGCTCAAAACAGAGAGAATTATACTTTCTTTGCAGAAAAAAATGCACGTCGAATATTATTGAATATTGTTTGCATAAATGTCTCAAAGTGTCTCAGTTTTCTCATAAAAATGTTTCAGAATGGAGGATGAAAACTTTTGCCAAACTCATTTGCTAACTGATGTGGTTTACTCTGACTAAATGCTGTGGAACAACAGAACGGTTTTCTATTTGTTTTTAAATCCACGGGAATCCAATTAGTTTGTCTTAAGCTGTTGAAAGGAGGGAGTTAGAGTGGAAGTCTAGAAAAGTTAACTTTAGAAAGTATAACCTTCTGCGCCTTTTAGGCAGTGTTAACACACAGACCACACACACACAGACCACACACACACACACACACACACACACACACAGCCGCTTGTTTTCTGATGCAGTTGCTTGCTATCACTTGTACCTGGACGTTCTCTTCTTTATCTCTACTGTCTCTGTCTTGATTTTTATTTCCTCCTAGCAATTTCTCCTTATTGTAGGGCCACATTGTGAAAGGGAATCCTGGATGATCAGTTTTGAGAGTCCCTAAGACCCATACTACGGCAATTCCCTTGTACTCAGGGCAAGCTGCTTGTTGCGCCTAGTATGGGAATGAGCAGAGCCCTTCCGGTTTCAACTGCTGATCTCAGACTGGTGTGATACGCTTTCCAGGGGACATGTGTTGGCCTTCCCTGGTGACTCAGACACTAAAGAATCTGCCTACAATGTGGGAGACCTGAGTTCGATCCCTGGGTTGGGAAGATCCCCTGAAGAAGAAAATGGCAACCCACGTCAGCAGAATATGTGTTGGCTTTTCTTTTGTGTTCAGCTGTTTTACACTTCATTAGAGACTACACTGATTTCTTTGCTTTTTTTCTGGCTTAGGCGCTGACACAGTGTAGGTCTGTGCCTGTCAGTGGTTCATCCTACTCACTTGTTGGAATCTTTTGCAACACAGTTGACACACAGCACTGTATAATTTAAGGTTTCCTGCATAATGATTAGACTTATATAAATCATGAAAGTTTAGGGAACATCTATCTCCTATAGATACAAAATTAAAGAAATAGAAAAAATTTTTTTCTTGTTATGCGATCCCTTGGGATTTTCTTTGTTAACAACTTTCATATTTGGCATAGAGTAGCTTTAACTACATTTATCATGTTGTACATTATATCTCTAGCATTTATTTACCTTATAACCAGAATTTTGTACTTTTTGATTTCTTTCATCCAATCCCTTCCCCAACCCCTACCTCTGGTAACCACAGATATAAGCTCTTTTTCAATGAGTTTGTTTATGTGTTTGTATGTTTTTGGAGAATAAATGATCTACATCATTATGTCAGTTCTTCTTATACAAGTGATTTGATATTTCTATGCATTTCAAGAAGAGGTGGCAAGAAAGCACAGAAGAATTATACAAAAAACATCTTCACGACCCAGATAATCACAATGGTGTGATCACTCACCCAGAGCCAGACATCCTGGAATGCAAAGCCAAGTGGGCCTTAGGAAGCATCACTATGGACAAAGCTAGTGGAGGTGATAGAATTCCAGTTGAGCTATTTCAAATCCTGAAAGATGATGCTGTGAAAGTGCTGCACTCAATATGCCAGCAAATTTGGAAAACTCAGCAGTTGCCACAGGACTGGAAAAGGTCAGTTTTCATTCCAATCCCAAAGAAAGGCAATGCCAAAGAATGCTCACACTACCGCACAATTGCACTCATCTCTCACACAAGTAAAATAACGCTCAAAATTCAAGCCAGGCCTCAACAGTATGTGAACAGTGAACTTCCAGATGTTCAAGCTGGATTTAGAAAAGGCAGAGGAATCAGAGATGAAATTGCCAACATCCGTTGGATCATTGAAGAAACAAAGAGAGTTCCAGAAAAACATCTACTTCTGATTTATCGACTATGCCAAAGCCTTTGACTGTGTGGATCACACCAAACTGAGGAAAATTCTTCAAGAGATGGGAATACCAGACCACCTGTCCTGCCTCCTGTGAAATCTGTATGCAGGTCAAGAAGCAACAGTTAGAACTGGACATGAAACAACAGACTGGTTTCAAATCGGGAGAGGGGTACATCAAGGCTATTATTGTCATCCTGCTTATTTAACTTCTATGCAGAGTACATCATGAGAAATGCTGGGCTGGAAGAAGTACAATATGGAATCAAGATTGCCTGGAGAAATATCAATAACCTCAGATATGCAGATGACACCACCCTTATGGCAGAAAGTGAAGAACTAAAGAGCCTCTTGATGAAAGTGAAAGAGGAGAGTGAAAAAGCTGGCTTAAAGCTCAACATTCAGAAAACTAAGATCATGGCATCTGGTCCCATCACTTCATGGCAAATAGATGGGGAAACAATGGAAACGGTGACAGACTTTATTATTTTGGGCTCCAAGATCACTGCAGCCATGAAATTAAAAGACGCTTGCTCCTTGGAAGAAAAGTTATGACCAACCTAGACAGCTTATTAAAAAGCAGAGATATTACTTTGTCAGCAAAAGTCCATCTAGTCAAAGCTATGGTTTTTCCAGCGCTCATGTATGGATGTGAGAGTTGGACTATAAAGAAAGCTGAGCGCCAAAGAATTGATGCCTTTAAACTGTGGTCTTGGAGAAGACTCTTGAGAGTCCCTTGCACTGCAAGAAGATAAAACCAGTCCATCCTAAAAGAAATCAGTCCTTAATATTCATTGGAAGGAGTGATGCTGAAGCTGAAACTCCAATACTTTGGCCACCTGATGTGAAGAATTGACTCATTTGAAAAGACCCTGATGCTGGGAAAGATTGAAGGTGGGAGGAGAAGGGGACAACAGAGGATGAGATAGTTGGATGGCATCACCAACTCAATGGACATGAGTTTGAGTAAACTCCAGGAGTTGGTGATGGACAGGGAGGCCTGGCATGCTGCGGTTCATGGGGTCCCAAAGAGTTGGACATGACTAAGCGACTGATCTGAACTGAACTGAAAAATTTCAAAATGATCACCACAATGTCTATTTACCACCTGTCAATATACAAAGATGTTACATAATTTTGACTATGTTCCCCATACTGTTCATTTCATACCCGTGACTCATTTATTTTGCAATTGGAGGTTGATTCCTCTTAACCTCCTTCACTTATTTCTCTCCTTCCCTATCCCCTCCATTCTGACAAAGACCTGCTTGTTATCTGTGTCTGTGACTCTGTTTCTGTTTTGTCATATTTGTTCATTTGTTTTGTTTTTTAGACTGCATATATAAGTGGAAAAATTCAGTATTTTCCATTCTGTCTGCTTTATTTAATTTAGCATAATACTCTCTAGGTACATTCATTTAGCAAATGGCAAGATTTCATGTGTTTTTTTTTATGGCTGAATAACAAATCGATTTCCATTCATCCATTGATGGGCACTCAATGGTTGTTTCCATATCTGGTCTATTGTAAACAATTCTGTAATCAATAGAGGTATGCATTTATCTTTTCAAATTATTTTGTTTTCTTTGGATAAATACCCAGAAATTCAGTTGCTGGACTGTATGGTAATTCAATTTTTAATTTTTAAAAAAATTCCTTGAAGCAATACAGCTATGCAACTGTGTGAAGTCATGATATTGTTTATGAAAATCTTTCACCATCTGACTATGTGTTTATTTGCCGTCATTTTCCACCAACAAGAAGAGTGGGATATCTAACCTCAGGGGCTCCAAAGCAAAGGCAATTCCAGGAACTCTGAGATTACCTTCTGTGTGTGGACAGGAGAGAAATCCAGTAACTCAAAATTTAAAATAAAATCTAAAAATTTCATTTTTTAACTGGTTAGTTTTTGTAATTGATCAAAGTGCCAGATGCTATCACTTATTGTCCATTTTTTCTTGTTAGACTTTGAACTCAGAAAATGGTAAGGAGGTAATTTTTCTTTTTCAGTGCAGTTCAATGTGCTGCATTTGCAGAGTTCTCTGTAGTGTTCAAAGAGCCTTCTGTGTTCTTATATATTCTCTCATTTTCTTCTTAAATTTAATACGTGAGGTTTGTGGGACAGGCTTTCACCACTAAGAGAGAGTAAGTGTGGGGAGGGAGAGCAAGGAGCAGAGAGAGGTTGATTAGGAGTGACTGGTCCCTGAATCACTAGCCTGGTTCACAATCAGGAGAACTCCATAGGGCCAGGTAATTTGATCTATTTTGGTCGCACATGTATTTCCAGCGCTGAACAATACCTGGCACACAGTGGGTGCCAATAACTTTATTTGAGATTAATCAACGAATCTGATTAGAAGAAAAAATGGGAATAGAATTTAGTTCTGCAAAGTTTTCTGTTTCACTTTTTATATTGGCAAGAATTGTTCTCTGTTTTCGTACTCCTCCAATTCCCTCTGCCTATTCTGGACTTCGCAGGTGGCTCAGTGGTAAAGGTTCAGTCCCTGGGAGGGGAAGATCCCCTGCAGAACTTCAGTATTCTCACCTGGAGAATCCTATGGAGAGAGAAGCCTGGTGAGCTACAGTCCATTGGGTTGCAGAAGAGTTGGATGGGACTTAGCGACTAAACAACAAACTCTGGATACAACTGTTGGGTTTGTGGAGATAAGACCAGTGAGCTTTCTCCTGGAGGCATAACCAGAATCCCAGCCTCAAAGTGAAGAAGCATGGGAAGGATGGACGTCTGTGGGGGACTCCTATCTGAAAGACTAAAGCTGACACCCCTGAGTTCCCCAAGAATATCAGAAAGGAAGATCCCCTGGGACCCTCTGTCCAGAGGGGCTCTGGTGTCAGTTTGCTGCTGGTGGCAGTGGTAGAGGGGGATTCCCTAGTAGAGGGAGGCCCCCCATCACCAGGCACGCAAGTGCCTCTGAGGCTGCCACCCTAACAGTACCGGCCAGTGACAGGATGCCTGCGGCTGGAGGATGGGAGGCCAAGCTCTCTTCCAGGACACCGAGGCTGTGCCCATGCTGGCCCTGCCACGCTGCAGATCCGCAGATCCGGCTGCACCAGGCTTTCCAGGGAGGGAGGTGGGCCTTCTGGGGGCAGGGCGGCAGCGCCTGTAGCGTGATGCCTCTGGCTGCTCGCAGACTGGACAGGTTCAACTGTGAGCCCTCTGGGCGGATCAGTTCAGTGAATCAGTCCTGTCCGACTCTTTGTGCCAGTCTTTGTCCCCATGGGCTTCTACAGGCCAGGCTTGCTTGTCACCAACTTCCGGAGCTTGCTCAAAATCATGCCCATTCAGGTGGTGATGACATACAACCATCTCATCCTCTGTCGTCCCCTTCTCCTCCCACCTTCAATCTTTCCCAGCATCAGGGTCTTTTCAAATGAGTCAGTTCTTCACATCAGGTGGCCAAAGTATTGGGGTTTCAGCTTCAGCATCAGTCCTTTCAATGAATATTCAGAGTTGATTTCCTTTAGGATGGACTGGTTTGATCTTGCAGTGCAAGGGACTCTCAAGAGTCTTCTCCAACACCACAGTTCAAAAGCATCATTTCTTCAGTGCTCAGCTCTCTTTATGGTCCAACTCTCACATCCATACATGACTACTGGAAAAACCATAGCTTTGACTAGGCAGACCTTTATCGGCAACGTATTGTCTCTGCTTTTTAATAAGCTGTCTAGGTTGGTCATAGCTTTGCTTCCAAGGAGCAAGTGTCTTTAAATTTCATGGCTGCAGTCACCATCTTCAGTGATTTTGGAGCCAAAGAAAATAAAGTTTGCCACTGTTTCCATTGTTTCCCCATCTATTTGCCATGAAGTTATGGGACCAGATGCCATGGTCTTTGTTTTTTGAATGTTGAGTTTTAAGCCAGCTTTTTCACTCTTCTCTTTCACTTTCATCAAGAGGCTCTTCACTTTCTGCCATAAGGGTGGTGTCATCTGCATATCTGAGGTTATTGATATTTCTCCTGGCAATCTTGATTCCAGCTTGTGTTTCATCCAGTCTGGTATTTTGTATGATGTACTCTGCATATAAGTAAGCAGGATAACAAAATACAGCCTTGACATACTCCTCTCCCAATTTGGAACCAGTCCATTGTTCCATGCCCAGTTCTAACTGTTGCTTCTTGACCTGCATACAGATTTCTCAAGAGGCAGGTCAGGTGGTCTGGTATTCCAATGTCTTTAAAAATTTTCCACAGTTTTTGTGGTTCACGTAGTCAAAGGCTTTATCATAGTCAATGAAGCAGATGTTTTTCTGGAATTCTCTTGCTTTTTCTATGATCCAGTGGATGTTGGCAATTTGATCTCTGGTTCCTCTGCCTTTTCTAAATCCAGCTTGAATCTGGAAGTTTTCAGTTCACATACTGTTGAAGCCTACCTTGGAGAATTTTGAGCATTACTTTGCTAGCGTGTGAGATAAGTGCATTTGTGTGGTAGTTTGAACATTCTTTCACATTGCCTTTCTTTGGGGTTGGAATGAAAACTCAATATGAAAAATTTGCTGGCATATTGAGTGCAGCACTTTCACAGCATCATCTTTTAGGATTTTAAATCACTCAGCTGGAATTCCATCATTTCCACTATCTTTGTTCATAATGATGCTTCCTAAGGCCCACTTGACTTTACACTGCAGGATGTCTGGCTCTAGGTGAGTGATCTCACCATCGTGGTTATCTGGGTCATGAAGATCTTTTTTGTATAGTTCTTCTTGTATTCTTGCCACCTCTTCTTATTATCTTCTGCTTCTGCTAGGTCCATACAGTTTCTGTCCCTTTATTGTGCCCATCTTTGCACAATAAAGTTTTTCCTTGTTATCTCAAATTTTCTTGAAGAGATCTCTAGTCTTTCCCATTCTATTGTTTTGCTCCATTTCTTTGCATTGATCACTGAGGAAGGTTTTGTATCTCTCCTTGCTAGTTTTTGGAACTCTGCATTCAGATGGATATATCTTTTCTTTTCTCCTTTGCCTTTCACTGGATGCAGTGGCAGAAACAGCAGCATCTTGCTTTCTTCCTTTTCTTCTTTGCCTCACTCTTCTCTTCCTCCTTGTCTTCCTCTCCCTCCATTCCTGCCTCCCCCTTTTATTTTCTGTTTCCTTTCCTTTACGTCATTTTTTCTCCAAGTCTCGGGTTCCATCCGATTTGCCCCTAAATGAAATATCTGTTACCACTTCTGCCACTGTGTCAGAAGTTTTACATCTCCCTTTCCTGGATCTCTCTTGTGCAGTGGGAACCTCAGCTGGGAAAAGATGGGAGAGAGGTCTCCTTGTTTTAGCAACTCACCCAGGTGGGCTGAGCTACTGGTCCCCTCCTGGCAGAAGCATCAGACTTGGCCTCTCCGTGTGGCATCACAGAGGTTGGTATCAGGCTCTAAGGGCTTCCCAGGTAGTAGGGCTTCCCAGGGCTTCCCAGCTTCAGTGGTAAAGAATCCACCTGCCAATGCAGGAGACATGGGTTCGGTCCCTGATTCAGGAAGATTACCTGGAGAAGGAAATGGCAGCCCATTCCAATATTCTTATCTGGGAAATCCCATGGACGGTGGAGCCTGGTGGGCTACAGTCCATAGGGTTGCAGAGAGTCAGACAGGACTTAGTGACTGAACAACAACTGGACTCTAGAAGGAGAGGGTTCAGTGTTGCCAAGGACTACCTTAAAACACCGGGTATTACTGTTACCTGGGATAAGAATGTAAAGTTATGCACAGATGAGGTGAAGTGAAGTGAAAGTTGCTCAGTCGCGTCTGACTCTTGGCAACCCCATGGACTGTAGTCCATGGAATTCTCCTGGCCAGAATACTGGAGCTGGTAGCCTTTCTCTCCTCCAGGGGATCTTTCCAATCCAGGGACGGGACCCAGGTCTCCTGCATTGCAGGCAGATTCTTTCCCTGCTGAGCCACAAGGCAAGCCCAATGCCCAGATGATGGGGTGGGAATTTGAGGTGAAGGAAACGGTGACCATGACCTGCTCACTGCGGAGTGAGGAGAGCTTTGTCACTTTTAAATAGTTTTCCCTGAACCTGCTCTAGAAACAATTTGCAAGCTAAGATATATAAATATTCAGATTTATAAAATTTAAGAAAAATCAAGTTTGTTGTGAGTGGAGGGTGGAGCATGAAGCCATAAGAATGGGAGAGTTTTATCCTTTTCTGAATTTTAGTCTTTTCCCCCTTTATTTTTCCTTGTTTATTAAAATGAAAGAAACAAATATTCATGCCTTGTTTAATTCATTTTTTCTTCTTTTTAAAGGTTGTTTCAGAATGGCTGTGCTGGCTGACTTCTTTCTTCCTATCTCTTTTGGGGAAATTTGATAAAAATTTTGAGAATGTGTATATAAGAGGGCAAGAGGGTGGATGTGCTGTGCCCTGGAAGGGAAAGTTCTCCTTCCATACATGTATACATCCTATGGAATCTGGTTCTCTGGAGAACCATGGCTAATACAGATTCTGTGCTAGATTGTTGTTGTTTTGTCACTAAATCATGTCCAACTCTTGCAACCCCATGAAGTGTAGCCCACCATGCTCCTCCATCCATGGGGATTTCCCAGGCAAGAATACTGGAGTGAGTTGCCATTTTCTTCTCCAGAGGATCTCCCTGAATCTGAGACTCCTGCATTAGCAGGCAGATTCTTTACCACTGAGCCACCAGGGAAGCCATATGCTATATTGTATGTGGTCAACTTGATAACCACCAATCATTCCATTCTAAGTCCTGGAGTTGTGTTTCTCAGAATCTCTTCCTTATTTGACTCTGGATGGTAGTTTGCCAGTGACAGAAACTCCTGAAAAATTTGGAATGTGGAAGTGAAGAAGAAACAACCATTCTCAGGAGACTGTGCTGCCCAAACATGGTAGCTTCATAGATGTCTGATGGAGTAATAGAGCTGTGTGGCCAGGGCCTCTTGACTTTCCCAAAAGCAGTGAGCCCCCACTCAGTCCAATGCTTCAGTCGAAGGGTGTTGCTGACTGACTTTCCAACCACCCAGCCTCAGTATTCCAAACCTTTACTCTCTCAGCAACTTCATCATTTAACTAAGCACTTTTTCCTATATTAACCTCTTCTCCATTATGTTTATAGCATCTCTATTCTTCTCATGAAACCCTGAATGATACATATTTAGAATATATGGGATGGAGAAAAAATTTTTGAAAAGCTAGGTTGATCAAGTACTGTGTGTCAGTTGTTCAGTCATGCCTGACTCTTTGCGACCCCATGAACCGTAGTCGGCCAGGCATCTCTGTCCATGGGATTCTACAGGCAAGAATATTGGACTGGGTTGCCATTTCCCTCTCCATGATTGAGTACTAAGTGCTTCCAAATATTGGCAGAATATCTCTAACAGTGACTTCTCTTAAAATCTGAATTTCTCCACTATCACCTTTGTGACATCAGTTCAGTTCAGTTCAGTTCAGTCATTCAGTCGTGTCCAACTCTTTGTGACCCCATGAATCGCAGCACACCAGGCCTCCCTGCCCATCACCAGCTCCCGGAGTTTACCCAAACTCATGTCCATCGAGTCGGTGATGCCATCCAGCCATCTCATCCTCTGTCGTCCCCTTCTCCTCCTGCCCCCAAATCCCTCCCAGCATCAGGGTCTTTTCCAATGAGTCAACTCTTCCCATGAGGTGGCCAAAGTATTGGAGTTTCAGCTTCAGCATCAGTCCTTCCAGTGAACACCCAGGACTGATCTCCTTTAGAATGGACTGGTTGGATCTCCTTGCAGTCCAAGGGACTCTCAAGAGTCTTCTCCAACACCACAGTTCAAAAGCATCAATTTTTCGGCGCTCAGCTTTCTTTATAGTTCAACTCTCACATCCATACATGACCACTGGAAAAACCATAGCCTTGACTAGACAGACCTTTGTTGGCAAAGTAATGTCTCTGCTTGTGACATACATGTGTGTATTTTGTCCCTGACATTCTGCTCATTAGTAATCTTCAAACATTTAAAATATGAAATACATTGCTCACAGAGAGAATTCTTATTTAGTGAAGAACTATCTGAATCATCACAAAATGAAGTTGTATACTGTACAATTTTATTAAGTATATGCTTTTGTGTTTGATTTCCTCTAAGTTAGGAATCCAAATCTAGGCATTTAGGCCACTTTAAGAAATGATAGTATTTTTATTAGTCAAACTGTCTCACTCTCTAAACACACTAAATAATACAAAAGAAATACTGAATAGTTTTTGTGTTTCTAGATATTTAGAATCCAGATATTTATGATCAAGTATATATTATTCTCTCATGTAGAGAATTTTAACTTGATGAGTTGCATATAGAAAGTTGCATTTTTTCCTTTTAAGAATGAATCAGTATTACATTACTTCTCATTTTGTATTTCAGGGAAACTTGTTCTGGGACAGAAAGAGTGGTAGAGTAGGAAAAGTTTAGGCTTATTATCATCAGGTGACCCTGTTACTCAAGGTATTTCTGCAACTGATAGTTTCTGTGGTAGAAATACTTCTGCCATGCATGACCCATTCCAAGTTGACAATCTTTTAACAACAAACTCAAAAATTCTTAAAAGTTTATCAGTCTGTCTCCTGAGGCTGTTTGAACCAGCTCCAGAATGTCACTGTTACCTCTGATACCCTGCAGAATAATTGAAGGGGCAGAAGCACAAATAAAATAGAGGAATGTTTGCCACAGGAAAAAAACAAAAACATTTTCAGAAGTCTCCCAGGGTTCCCATACTCTTAGTTGTAGAAATTTAAAACAAAGAATAGAAAAACAAAACCAATTCTGGGGATAAGGAGGTCCTTTGGTTTCCAACACTGGAGGCTGATACTTCCAAAGCTGATTCTAAGGGTCTCAGTTTACAAAGAGGATGGAACCCTAGCTCTCTCCACGTTCCCTAGCCAGTCTTGCAGCCAGTCAAGTCTAAGCTTGGAAAGACTGTCATGTGTATCAGAAATGTGGTTTCAGAACCAAGATCAGAGTTTTAATTTAGTAGAAAATTAAAATTCACACAAAGAGCTCAACATCTAGAAGTTGTGGCATCTGTTCAGGGGTCTGTTATTAACTGTGTTCAGCTTCACTCTTAGTCATTAGATCTAAAGATAAAACTGGAGTCTTTTCTTTTTTAGCATTTCCTTTTAGTTTTATTTTATTAGGGTTTATAAAGTTATCTGAACATTTAAAATTAGTAAAGGAACATTGAATTGAAATATTTTTCTTCAGCAGAGCCAAGTTAGAAATGTTTTTCTCCCAATCTCTTTGGGATCAGTTCAGTTCAGTTCAGTCGCTCAGTCGTGTCCGACTCTTTGCAACCCATGAATCGCAGCACACCAGGCCTCCCTGTCCATCACCAACTCCTGGCGTTTACTCAAACTCATGTCCATCGAGTCGGTGATGCCATCCAGCCATCTCATCCTCTGTCATCCCCTTCTCCTCCTGCCCCCAATCCCTCCCAGCATCAGGGTCTTTTCCAATGAGTCAACTCTTCCCATGAGGTGGCCAAAGTATTGGAGTTTCAGCTTCAGCATCAGTCCTTCCAGTGAACACCCAGGACTGATCTCCTTTAGGATGGACTGGTTGGATCTCCTTGCAGTCCAAGGGACTCTCAAGAGTCTTCTCCAACACCACAGCTCAAAAGCATCAATTCTTCAGCACTCAAGATTTCTTCACAGTCCAACTCTCACATCCATACATGACCACTGGAAAAACCATAGCCTTGACCAGACAGACGTTTGTTGGCAAAGTAATGTCTCTGCATTTTTTAATGTGCAGCCTGGTTTGGTCATAACTTTCCTTCCAAGGAGTAAGCGTCTTTTAATTTCATGGCTGCAATCACCATCTGCAATGATTTTGGAGCCCAAAAACATAAAGTCTTGGTGCATATTCACTAATCATTTTGGCTTTAATAATTACATTTTGAGGTTTTTTGTTGTGTTCTGTTTTATTTAGTTCTTACTGAACCCAGAGCATTTCCATCACCTTCTCCACAGATGATGGAAATTGAAGCAAAGGAAGACATGTTCACTCTGGCCTAGAGCCACCACTGTGTGGTAACAAATAATCTGGATCTTCTCTGTAGTAAAGCTGTGACTAGAGATGCTGGGTCTTCCAGATAGAAATGGGTGTCAAATGAACTGCACTGTCCTTACTTAAGAGAGCCCCAGTAAGAGACTGACTCTACTGAATCCAGTCACTTCAGCCTTAAGAGACAAGAGACTCTCAAAGAAACCCATCTGAGGTAAAGGACAAGTACTATAAATGTTAGTAAATTAGAATCTTACTGTGCTATAAGTCAACAATATCTGTGGAATTTTTAAAAATATCCTTTGAATCCATCAAATGGAAGATGTTAACTACACAAGTAATCAAATAATCAAAAACCTCTCTAGCAATGTGAGTAGGTGGAATTGGTGCAATTTAAGCCTATTTATCAAAGTGTCAAATTTTAATGCTCCAAAATGCTGTCAAAAATAAATTATTGAAAATACCATATGTTACATTAGTATGATATTTGTAAAAGAATTGTGAGAGAAGTCTGAGTTCATGAAGAAAAATAAAAAATGCAAATTTTCCTACATTGCTAAAGAAAAATATGCTCATGTATTTTTCAAATACATGACAAGTATATTGGTCATATCTCAGAACTTTAGGAAAACCTTCATAATTATAAGAAATAGGAAATGAACTCTGTTAAAATATGTAACTTACAATGAAAAAAATTTTAACATCAAAGTAAAATGTACTTGGTTAGTTTTTCAAAATTATTTCAAAGTTTGTTAATTATCTATGGCTGTGTAAAAAAATTATTCCATATTTACTGGTGTAAAACAATATTTTCATTATACTCATGGTTCTGTGGGTCAAGAAGAAGAATAACACACATCAAGAACAACTTGTCTCTGAGGCCTTAGCTGGAAAGTCTCGAAGGCTGAGCTAACTTGATAGATGGTGAGTGGAAGAATATGGTGATGTTTTCACTCATGTTTCAGGGTTTATGATCAAGTCTATCTTAGATCTCAGGTGAGCTTTCAGATAGAATATCTGCATGTGACCTTTCTCTGTGGTCTCTCTGAGTGGCTAGTTTGGGGTTCCTCAGAGCATGCCCAAGTGGTTGCTAAGAACAAGGCTTCTCAAAAAGCAAACCTAGATGCATGGCATTTTTATGATCAACCCCCAGAAATCATCACATAGTGTTTCTTCTCCCCTCTGCTATTGGCTGAGAAGGTCACAAAAGTCCAGCAGGTTCAGAGTGGTTGGAAAAAGACCCAGCCGTTTAGAGTAGGAGTGTAACAGTCTCATTGTAAGAATAGCATATGGAGTGGAAATAAGATCAGGATGGTCATCTTTTGGAAATACAACCTACTGTAGTCTTTCCCATGGGCATATAACAATTCACCTCTCTCTCGTGTGAAAATACACCTATGTGTTACTTCCATAATGTCCCCAAGACTCATCCAGTTGTGAGAAGTTGTGGTATAAGAAGGACTTATACCACATAAGTCCTGGCTCTTACTGAAAAGACAAACCACAGACTGGCAGAAAATATCTGCAGTCGCATATGTAAGTTGTTTTTGTCCAAAATATTAAAAAACATTCAAATCTCAGTAAGAAGAAAACAAGCTCACCCTTCCCACCAAAAATGGGGGGAAATATTTAGACAGACACTTACCTAAGAAGAAATGCAGATGGCAAATAAGTACATAGGAAGATCCTCAATATCTTTTGTTATTCAAAGAAATGCAAATTAAAACTATACTGAGATATCACTATATACCTATTAGGATTTCTGAACTTAAAGAGACTGATTGTACAAAGTACTGGTGATTATGAAGAGAAATTGGAACTTGCTGACACCACTGATGGGAATGTGAAATCATACAACCAGCTTGGAAAATAGTTTGGCAGTTTTTTCTTTTAACTTAAACATATACCTACCGTATGACCCCACCCTTCCACTCCACTCAAGAAAAATGAAAGTCTATGTTCATACAAAGATTTGAATATTTATATGCAAATATCCATGTCAGCTTTATCTGCAAGAGTCAAAAACTGTGTTCATCAATAAGTATTTACTTTTTATGCTCAATCTTTTTAATTGTAGACATTGTAAAAGAAATATAAGGCATAGTGATTGCATTTACCTCAGTTGTGTATTGGACTAAGCCAACTTTGTCTTTCATAATTGTTTATTTTTAATTAATATCAAATGCCTCTCAGGTAAGAAGAAGGTGAGAAATCAAAACCTTGTACCTCATGAGAAGTTACTATGAAAGTAAGTCCTAAATCAAAGTATGATACACTCAAAAGAAATCTACCATGAAAAGGCTTCAGTTCAGTTCATTTCAGTTGCTCAGTTGTGTCCGACTCTTTGCGACACCATGGAATGCAGCATGCCAGGCCTCCCTGTCCATCACCAACTCCCAGAGTTTATCCAAACTCATGTCCGTTGAGTGGGTGATGCCATCCAACCATCTCATCCTCTGCCGTCCCCTTCTCCTCCTGCCCTCAATCTTTCCCAGCATCAGGGTCTTTTCCAATGAGTCAGCTCTTCACATCAGGTGGCCAAAGGATTGGAGTTTCATCTTCAACATCAGTCCTTCCAATGAATACCCAGGACTGATCTGCCTTAGGATGGACTGGTTGGATCTCTTTGCAGTCCAAGGGATTCTCTAGAGTCTTCTCAAACACCACAGCTCAAAAGCATCAATTCTTCAGCACTCAGCTTTCTTCACAGTCCAACTCTCACATCCATACATGACCACTGGAAAAACCATAGCCTTGACTAGATGGACCTTTGTTGGCAAAGTAATGTCTCTGCTTTTTAATATGCTGTCTAGGTTGGTCAAAGCTTTCCTCCCAAGGTGTAAGCATCTTTTAATTTCATGGCTGCAGTCACCATATGCAGTGATTTTGGAGCCCCAAAAAATAAAGTCAGCCACTGTTTCCATTGTTTCCCCATCTATTTGCCATGAAGTGATGGGACCAGATGCCATGATCTTAGTTTTCTGAATGTTGAGCTATAAGCCAACTTTTTCACTCTCCTCTTTCACTTTCATCAAGAGGCTCATTAGTTCTTCTTCACTTTCTGCCATAAGAGTGGTGTCGTCTGCATATCTGAGGTTATTGATATTTCTCCCAGCAATCTTGATTCCAGCTTGTGCTTCTTCCAGCCCAGCGTTTCTCATGATGTACTCTGCATATAAGTTAAATAAGCAGGGTGACAATATACAGCCTTGATGTACTCCTTTTCCTATTTGGAACCAGTCTGTTGTTCCATGTCCAGTTCTAACTGTTGCTTTCTGACCTGCATACAGATTTCTCAAAAAGCAGGTCAGGTGGTGTTGTATTCCCATCTCTTTCAGAATTTTCCACAGTTTATTGTGCTTCACACAGTCAAAGGTTTTGGCATAGTCAGTAAATCAGAAATAGATGTTTTTCTGGAACTCTCTTGCTTTTTCGATGATCCAGTGGATGTTGGCAATTTGATCTCTTGTTCCTCTGTCTTTGCTAAATCCAGCTTGAACATCTGGAAGTTCATGGTTCATGTATTGCTGAAGCCTGGCTTGGAGAATTTTGAACATTACTTTGCTAGCGTGTGAGATGAGTGCAATTGTGCAGTAGTTTGAACTTTCTTTGGCATTGCCTTTCTTTGGAATTGGAATGAAAACTGACCTTTTCCAGTCCTGTGTCCACTGTTGAGTTTTCCAAATTTGCTGGCATATTGAGTGCAGCACTTTCACAGCATCATCTTTTAGGATTTGAAATAGCTCAACTGGAATTTTATCACCTCCACTAGCTTTGTCCATAGTGATGCTTCCTAAGACCCACTTGACTTCACATTCCAGGTTGTCTGGCTCTAGATAAGTGATCACACCATTGTGATTATCTGGGTCATGAAGATCTTTTTTGTAGAGTTCTTCCATGTATTCTTGCCACCTCTTCTTAATATCTTCTTTTTCTGTTAGGTCCATACGATTTCTGTCATTCATTGAGCCCATCTTTGCATGAAATTTTCCCTTGTTATCTCTAATTTTCTTGAAGAGATCTCTAGTCTTTCCCATTCTATTATTTTCCTCTATTTCTCTGCACTGATCACTGGGGAAGGCTTTCTTATCTCTCCTTGCTATTCTTTAGAACTCTGCATTCAGATGGGTATATCTTTCCTTTTCTTCTTTGCTTTTTGCTTCTCTTCTTTTCCCAGCTATTTGTAAGGCCTCCTCAGACAGCCATTTTGCTTTTTTGCATTTCTTTTTCTTGGGGATGGTCTTGATCCCTGTCTCTTGTACAATGTCATGAACCTCAATCCATAGTTCATCAGGCACTCTATCTATCAGATCTAGCCCTTTAAATCTATTTCTCAGTTCCACTGTATAATCATAAAGGATTTGATTTAGTTCATACCTGAATAGTCTAGTGGTTTCCCCCACTTTCTTCAATTTAAGTCTGAATTTGTCAATAAGGAGTTCATGATCTGAGCCACAGTCTTGTTTTTGCTGACTTTATAGACCTTCTTCCACCTTTGGCTGCAAAGAATATAATCAATCTGCTTTCAGTGTTGGCCATCTGGTGATGTCCATGTGTAGAGTCTTCTCTTGTGTTGTTGGAAGAGGGTGTTTGCTCTAACCAGGGCGTTCTCTTGGCAAAACTCTATTAGCCTTTGTCCTGCTTCATTCCGCACTCCAAGACCAAATTTGCCTGTTACTCCAGGTGTTTCTTGACTTCCTACTTTTGCATTCCAGTCCCCTGTGATGAAAAGGACATCTTTTTTGGGTGTTAGTCCTAAAAGGTCTTGAGTTCTAAAAGTATGCCACACTCCAAAGAAATCTACCAGGAAAAGGTTTCAAAAAGAGTTCAGCTGTTACTGTAAACTCAAACTCCCCTCTCTCTTTCCTTTAATGCATTCTGAGTAGCATCTTGCTAGTTTATTCAGAAGCCAATAGGACAGTATTCTTTCAGTGTCATCAATTAACATTCTGATTGGATGGCACAACATAATCCTCTGTCACATGGTGGATGACAATAGCAAAAAAGGAATTGTGAGCTGCACATACTCCAAAGGTATAAAACGCAACTACCAGCCTCGCTTGGTTCATTAACACGTTCATACAATAGGGTAAAGACACCTGTACAATGGATAACCAATTTACATATTCTGAAATTATTCAACTAGTGAATAATTTATTTAATATTCCTCATATTTACTGATGAATTCCTTAGTGTACAGATTTGAAATGGAAGCCAAAGCATTAGAGACTTTTGGTTGTTTGCTATCTGGTCTTAGAATGTGCTTTTCTAATTAAGACACTTCAAATTTAATAACTTCTACTTTGATGTAGATTAAAATTACTCTACATTTGGGCTTCCCAGGTGGTGCTAGTGGTAAAGAACCCACCTGCCAATGCAGGAGACTAAGAGCAGTGAGTTCGATCCCTGGGTTAGGAAGATCCTCTGGAGAAGGAAATGCCACACTGTCAATGCTAAATTATTTTTTAACTTACAGCTAAATTCTTATGCTAATAATGCTTTTGTAGACAATACAAAGCATCACTTGAAGTTTTGTATGCTTTGCATCTTTATTTATGTCCCTCTTCATCTCAGAGCCTGTAGGTCCCAGACATTTAGAGACCTTTCTATCTTCATCAAAACATATTTACTTTGTGCTATAATTTTCTTCAAAGCACTCTATCCTGCTGGTACCAATCTGTCACATTATCTCTTGTTGAAATAACTGACTGAGTCATATCACCCCCTCACTGGTAACAGTTTTACTTTGATGCGCTTAGCAAAATGGGCACTTTAGTGACCTCACTGTGTTAATGCAAAAATATCCTTGGCAACAAGATCAGTTCCTAGTACTTCTCAGCACTACCTACAACTGCTTGAATATGGATGGCACGTTGAGAGTTTGAAAATTAGAATAATCAGCAGTTAGTTTCATGGACCTGATTAAGGCGTACATCATTGATTGGTGATTAGAAGAATAAAGGAGTGATTGTGACTGATACATGTAGTGGGAAGAACTCTAAGATGGTCCTAAGGCTCCTATCCCCTGAGGTACACACTCTTTGTTATGCCCTCCCATTGGGTGTGGACAGTTGATATAGTTACTTCCTTGATTAGGGTATGTAATATGACAAAGGTGGAGTGATTTTGCAGGTGTTATTAGTGTTCTAAATCAGCTGGCTTTGAGTTAATCAAAAGGGAGATTATCTTGGATGAACCTGATCAAATCAGGTGAGTCCTTAGAAAGGGGGGATTTGAAGTAGAGACATTCTTCTGCTGGCCTTGGAGAATAAAAAAGTCCATACTGAGAACTGCCTCTGGAGAGGACCAGGTGGCAAAGTCCTGAGAGTACTCTTGCGGAACTGGGAGTGCACCCCAGCCAACAGCAAGAAAAGAGAACCCTCAGTTACAGGGTCCCGGGTAAATGAATTCTGCAAACAACTGGAGGGATTTCAAAGCACATATTTCATGAATGGAGCTTAAAGATGAAGATATAACCAGAGGACACAGAAAGTCCAGCCTGGTGGCACTCTGAATAGGAGACTCTGCCAACATTGCCAACTCCTGGTCCATAGCAACTGAGATCATAGGCATATGTTGTAAGAAATGGATTCTGTGGTAACTTACTTCACAGCAATAAAAAACCATACACTAGTACAAATCCTGGTAGGACTCTTTGCTTCCTTGAGATGGAATAGTCCAGTTTGGGAATACTATTGTAGCAGTTTATGCCAGTTGGCATAAGAAATTGCCAACAAATATTCCGAATCTCCATGTCCTCCATGATGGTTACATCAGCAGCTCTCTCTTGGCTCATTCCTCTAGCTATATGGGAAATCACTTATGATCAGCTAAAGGAGAAGGAAATGACCCAGCTTTTTGGGTCATGGATAGGTCATCTTGATATGTGGGTACAAACTGAAAGTGGACAGTGGAAGATGCATTATACCCTCACTAATGAATGTCCTGGAAAGACAGTGACAGATGAAATCCTCCCTCTGAGCTGTATTATGAGCAATGTACCTAGTCTTTTTTATTTTTTGTGGGCAGATAAGTGATCACTGTTTAAAATGTGCAGGACTATGTGAGAAGTAACAAAGATCCATCTAGTCAAAGCTGTGGCTTTTCCAGTGGTCATGTATGGATGTGAGAGTCAGACCATAAAGAAAGCTGAGCACCAAAGAGTTGATGCTTTTGAACTGTGGTGTTGGAGAAGACTCCTGTGAGTCCCTTGGACTGCAAGGAGATCAAACCAGTCAATCGTAAAGGAAATCAGTCCTGAATATTCGTTGGAAGGACAGGTGCTGAAGCTGAAGCTCCAATACTTTGGCGACCTGATGTGAAGAACTGACTCATTAGAAAAGACCCTGATGCTGGGAAAGATTGAAGGCAGGAGGAGAAGGGAACGGTAGAGGATGAGATGGTTCAATGGCATCATGGACTCAGTGGACATGAGTTTGAGCAAGCTCCGGGAGTTGGTGATCAACATGGAAGCCTGGCATGCTGCAGTCCATGGGGTTGCAAAGAGTCTGACATGACTGAGCAACTGAACTGAACTGATGTGAGCAGTAGCAAGGGATCTGGCCAGCTAGTTAGTAGTAACAAAAGAAAAACTTGGAAATTTGGAAACAGAGGTGTATGGATGAATGTATGAGAATGGATACAAAGTATAGAAATCTTTATATCACATGTAAATGCCTGGTGTTGTAAAAGACCATGTGCAATCAAGAGGCACAAAAATAAACACATAGATAAAATGCCTCGTTGAGTTGACATAAAATGGCATTTGCATCTTAGGGCTGCTGGCACTATGGGTGCATGAATGAAGTGGCCGTGCTGACAGAGATGGAGACCATGCATATACTCAACGATGTGCCTTGTCCCCTTCCAAAAACCATCTAGCTACTGGCTCTGCAACTGCCCATAACATACCATCAACAGAGGGTAATGTTGAGCTCCCAGTATGGCACATTTCTCTTGAGAAGACTGCTAGTCTCTTGGTGCAAGCTGACTGCCTTAAGTCAGTGATTGACCATGACCGGAAGAAATAAGCCAGCTGAATATGATTTTGAATTTTCTGTATGTGAGACCTTGGCTAGTACCACTAGCCAGGGGTTTATGGAACATTTGATCCTTTGTCACAGGATCTTGTAAAACATCATATCGACCAAGAACATCACTGCACAGTAAAAAAAAAAAAAGGTGTGGGAAAGGGTCTATGATCATGGATCCACTGGTCATAGTCATCAGTCATCATCCAGAAGTGCTTCTGCAATCATAGAACTTTATGTAATGCCAAGTCCCCAACATTGTTCCAGAAGTAAAGGCATGGAAGTATGAGTGACTCCACTTATCACTCCTTTTAAAGACCAACTTAAGGAATTTGTGCTTATTGTCTCCGTACTCCTATCTAACCAAGGTTAGACATCCTGTTTCTCAAAACTGAACAGTTATACCAGAGTCTGCAGCATGCATCTTGTCAAACTACCAGCTAAGGCTGTTGCCCGAATCCATGTGTCAATGGACCAGCAGTCAAGAAGAGAGCATATCACATTTGGCATCCAGGTAACTCTCTTTGTCACCTCTTGGTACTCCCCCTTGTTGAATTCTGACAGTAAATAGAAAATGTAGCGTCTAGGATTGAGGAGACCATGTGGATCACGGGCTCAGATCCTATTGAATGAAAAAGCATAGAATATTTTCCATTCCCATCTTTACATTCCTTCTAGCAAGGTCACTTTCTTTACAACTCTTGTAATAAGTTATAACTTATTAACTTCTGTTCTGACTTTTATTCGATTTACATTACATCAGGAATTACTAATAATGGTTATTTATTAATAATTCCAGCTTGGAGAGATGAGGTCCATTCTTTCCAGGTAGAAGAAAAAATTAAAAATGGGAGCAAGAGGCCATTTGAAAATCATTTTAGAAATTAAATATTTCTTATACTCCAACTTGGGAGAGAAATATTTTCCAAGAGTAAAATTTTGACCATGACGGCTGATTGGTTTTCTTGATCTTTAAGAATAGACAGTTTGTTTTGACACTAACATGATAAAAGGCTTTTGAAGTAATTTTCTCTAAAGAATAATAGTACGTGTTACATAATTCCAGGGTCATCAGTAGATTTTATGTGTTAAAATTAGATGTAATCTAAAAAAAATTACAGGCAATCTAATCAAGTTAATTTTTTAAAACCATATTTCCTACAAAAAGTAAAAATAAAGAGGATTCAAAAGTGATTTGGAATGTTTATTTTTGAATTTTCCTTTTCCTCCCCCTTATTGTAAAATAAGACAGAATGTTGAGATTTGAAAGTGCTTTTCAAGTCATTTGTTTTAACTCCCTCAGTTTTTAGAGAAAGAAACTAGAAAGGTTACTTAAGTTACCTAAGATCACACTGATAATTATTGCCACAACTCCCAACTAAAATGTGTCAAAATCTATTGTAAAATGTTCTCTGTTACAGTGTTCTTGGAATAATTATGATAGGTGTTTACTTTTTCATATTTCTTAATGACGAATTTCCCAAGATTTAATTTGTGTGCTTGTTTCTTTTTCAATATCTAAATAAATGGAGGCTCAGATGGTAAAGAATTTGCCTGCAATGCAGGAGACCTGGGCTCCATACCTGGGTCTGGAAGATCCCCTGGAGGAAGGCATGGCAACCCACTCCAGTATTCTTGCCTGGAGAATCCCCATGGACAGAGGAGCCTGGTAGACTGCGGTCCATGAGGTCGCAAAGAGTCAGACACGACGGAGCGACTAAGCACAAATAAACTTTCACCTGTAGCTTGCATTTCTATTTCCTCTTCTGGAAAAAAAGATATAATATTCAGAGAGTTTTGCTTCACATGTGCCTATAAAATATTAATATGAAAGTATCATATATAAAAAAGGACTATTCACCGAACATACTTCCCTAATTAACAGGACGTTTAAATTTTCTTTTTTCCATAAGTAAATAAATTTATTCCATAAGTATTTTTGCATGTGTTTTATTCCAAACCAGGCTCAAATAAGGAATCACGTGTTATATTTGATTGTTGTATCTAAATAGTTAAGTGTAGGTTTGCCTATAGGCAAAACACTCTCTGACATGAATCACAGCAGGATCCTCTCTGACCCACCTCCCAGAATATTGGAAATAAAAGCAAAACTAAACAAATGGGACCTAATGAAGCTTAAAAGCTTTTGCACAACAAAGGAAACTATAAGCAAGGTGAAAAAGACAGCCCTCAGATTGGGAGAAAATAATAGCAAATGAAGCAACAGACAAAGGATTAATCTCAAAAATATACAAGCAACTCCTGCAGTTCAATTCCAGAAAAATAAATGACCCAATCAAAAAATGGGCCAAAGATCTAAACAGACATTTCTCCAAAGAAGACATACAGATGGCTAACAAACACATGAAAAGATGCTCAACATTACTCATTATCAGAGAAATGTAAATCAAAACCACAATGAGGTACCATTACACGCCAGTCAGGATGGCTGCTATCCAAAAGTCTACAAGCAATAAATGCTGGAGAGGGTGTGGAGAAAAGGGAACCCTCTTACACTGTTGGTGGGAATGCAAACTAGTACAGCCGCTATGGAGAACAGTGTGGAGATTTCTTAAAAAACTGGAAATAGAACTGCCATATGACCCAGCAATCCCACTTCTGGGCATACACACTGAGGAAACCAGATCTGAAAGAGACACGTGCACCCCAATGTTCATCGCAGCACTGTTTATAATAGCCAGGACATGGAAGCAACCTAGATGCCCATCAGCAGACGAATGGATAAGGAAGCTGTGGTTCATATACACCATGGAATATTACTCAGCCATTAAAAAGAATTCATTTGAATCAGTTCTAATGAGATGGATGAAACTGGAGCCCATTATACAGAGTGAAGTAAGCCAGAAAGATAAAGAACATTACAGCATACTAACACATACATATGGAATTTAGAAAGATGGTAATGATAACCCTATATGCAAAACAGGAAAAGAGACACAGATGTACAGAACAGACTTTAGGACTCTGTGGGAGAAGTGGAGGGTGGGATGTTTTGAGAGAACAGCGTGTATATTATCTATAGTGAAACAGATCACCAGCCCAGGTGGGATGCATGAGACAAGTGCTCTGGCCTGGTGCACTGGGAAGACCCAGAGGGATCGGGTGGAGAGGGAGGTGGGAGGGGGGATCGGGATGGGGAATACATGTAACTCCATGGCTGATTCATGTCAACGTATGACAAAACCGACTGCAATGTTGTGAAGTAATTAGCATCCAACTGATAAAAATAAATGAAAACAAAAAAAAAGAAAGATGGTAATGATAACCCTATATGCAAAACAGAAAAAGAGACACAGATGTACAGAACAGACTTTTGGACTCTGTGGGAGAAGGCGAGGGTGGGATGTTTCGAGAGAACAGCATGTATATTGTCTATAGTGAAACAGATCACCAGCCCAGGTTGGATGCATGAGACAAGTGCTCTGGGCCAGTGTACTGGGAAGACCCAGAGGAATCGGGTGGAGAGGGAGGTGGGAGGGGGGATCGGGATGGGGAATACATGTAACTCCATGGCTGATTCATGTCAATGTATGACAAAAACCACTACAATATTGTAAAGTAATTAGCCCCCAACTAATAAAAATAAATGAAAAAAAAATAGTTAAGTGTAGGTTTGGAGTTTCAAGCGTTAGCTGTGTCTGACTCTTTGCAACCTCATGGATTGTAGCCCTCCAGGGTCCTCTGTCTATGGAATTCTCCAGGCAAGAATACTGGAGAGAGTATCCATTCCCTTCTCTAGGAGATCTTTCTGACCCAGGGATTGAATGCAGGTCTCCTGCATTGCAAGCAGATTTTTTACAATATGAGCCACCAAGAAAGTCCTAGAAACTGTCTTAAAGTGGCAGGACCAGCACCGTCCTGGCTGTTTGGCCTGGATTATTTCAAAAATCACTTGACGGTAGTGGGATTCAAACCTACGCCCCCAAAGAGACTGGAACCTTAACCCAGTGTCTTAGACCACTCGGCCACGCTACCCTGTACTTGCAGTTTTAAGCCACAATCTAATACTTGATCCAAGATTATGAGTATTTATGATTGCTAGTGGCTCTTTGAGTAGATAAATACTGATTTACTGTCCAATTCCATAAATTTCTTTTTTTAATTTTGTATTTTATGTTGGAGTATCATTGATTAACAATGTTAGTTTCAGGTATGCAGCAAAGTGATTCAGTTATATATATTGTTACCCATACCTCTGATATATAGGTGCTGCTTTAAAGGATACCAGCATGCACAGCTCAAAGAAGAAAAGTAGAAATATGAACAGATTCCTACTGGAATTCTTATTTTGCCTGTATATTGATATCTCTCAACTTGGGTAATCTTTTTGCTAGACACAAGTGGTTTTTGTCTTTTTTAATTCTTACTTGAACTCTTAGTGATTCAATGGGGCTTGTTAGTGGCTGGAAAATTTCTAATAAATTATCATAGCCATTTTTCCCTTGGGTTTGTTTGTGCTTTCATCTTTTTCTTTGAATTTACATGAAATCAAATAGTTTAATTTATTACCATGTGATAACATTAAAAATAATTTAGTTGCTGTAAAATAGAACAAATGAATTTATATTAATTTTTTCATTTTTCTTCATTTCACCCTTCTCCTATCAGAATCCCTTTCCATTATACTTTCATCATAGATGTTGTCTATGTTTTGAAAAATTTGAGATGCTTGTGATGCAATGCTTCTATTTGGCATCATCTTTTTTAGCATGCTGCTACAAGTGGAATTTTATATCATTATTGCTTATTGTATAAGAGGCATTTCAGGATATTTTTCACAGATGGAGTCAAAAAGTGACTGGCCTTCATGTAATTTCCTCCTTTGAATATGGGCACTACAAACTTCAAAAATAAGCACAGTTCTATTTACATTTGCAAATGGTTTATTTTTCCTTTATAGGAGAGGTTTTTCTGTGGAGGATAAGAGGCATTCTCTGATGCAGCTTATTAATTCCTATGCTAATAATAGCACTTTGCCTTTTATGTGTCATATTTCTGTTGGGAACTTCAACACTTTCCTGTGATTGATGTCAGGGAATTATAGCTGCCTCTGTCTGGGAACATTTCAATTACTAAATTATAGATGATTTTGTGTAGGGAGGGCATCAGATATTTTACCCTTGGCCTGCTTTAATAAGAATATATTTACTAGAATATGTGTTGTTTGTATGTTGGACATAAATAACTTCAGTATTAAATCAGAGAGATAGAAGTAAAAAAGCAACGTGTGTTAGTCGCTCAGTCATGTCTGGCTCTTTGCAACCCCATGGACTGTAGCTCGCCAGGCTCTCCTGTCCGTGGAATTCTCCAGGCAAGAATACTGGAGTGGGTTGCTATTTCCTTCTCCAAGAGATCTTCCCTGACCCAGGGATTGGACCCGGTCTCCTGCCTTGCAGACAGATTCTTTACCATCTGAGCCACCTACTACTTATTGATTAGAAATTAAGTTTGTCACGCTCTTTGAGAACACATGCTAAAAAAGCTTTAGCTGAAAGTAGTTTGGGGTCACTGTTGTCTATTTTCTCTGCCAAGTCACTTAGGAATGTGTTCATTTCTTTAAACTTTTGCAGGTTCCATTTACACCATTTTGCTTTATTTCCTTTTAAAATGACTCCCAACTCAATCATAAGCTTGAGTATCAAAAAGGGCCTTAGGGGGCAAAAATAGATTTTGTGCCTGTTAAACTCTGTACAATGGTCATGCTTCTCAGTCTTCACAGGTCAGCATGGAAAATAAAATAATTTCATCAAGATTTTCCTACTTCATAAAAGGACTGATGCTATTTATTTTTAATTTCATGGAAACCTATATTCAGCTGAAAATTTTGTATAAGTTTGATGCTACATTCAGAAATAAAAAATATCATGGAAGGCTAAAGTACTTTATAGTGACAGAAAAAGTCCTAAGCACATCTTCAAATATCACTAAAGCAACCATTAAAAAAAAAAACCTTTAAAATAGAGTTCAAACTGAAGTCATCATCTACATCCAATTGTAAATGTGTAAAAGCTCGTTTGCATAATATTCTTTTTCCCATCCCTTCAGAATCCCTAACCCTGGGGTTCTGTATCCTTAACTGAAACCTGATTGCCAGGAGCTTCAATGGAGAGACACCAATCATTCTTGATCATTTTAGAATTGTGCCACAAGCCAAAAGTTTTCTGATTTTTGCACATCAAAACCTTTCATCTATATGCTTAATTTTTAAATAGTCACCTTCTTATTTGTAAATGGTAGGTCAACTAGGACTTCCCTGGTAGCTCAGATAGTAAAGAATCTGCCTGCAATGCAGGAGACCCCAGTTTGATCCCTGGGTCAGGGAAGATCCCCTGGAGAAGGAAATGACAACCCACTCGACTATTCTTGCCTGGAGAATTCCATGGACAGAGGAACCTGGCGAGCTACAGTCCATGGGGTCCCAAAGAGTTGGACACGACTGAGCAACTAAGATACACACAGGCCAACTAGATAAACGTGTTTTCTTTTATGAACTAGAACATCTATTCTTGATATCTTTTTTAAATATTCATTTCTTTCTATGTTGTCATCTGCAGGTAATTCACTTATATTTAAAAATAATTAGTATCTGCACAATACATTAACCTAATGGTTTCCAAATTTTTCTTTTAACAAAATACTATTTTTAAACACTTTCAAAGAAAATCCCATGTTTCCTCTGCTATATAAAGCAGGTAAAATTACTCTACTCTGAGGAGTAGAGGGCAGTGACAACTCCTCTCTCTCTCTGACTCTTCCTCTTTGAGATGGCAGAGAGGCACGTTTGAGAAGCCGTGGAGCTCTACAGAAAACAGTCTTCAAACCATTTCCTTAATCTAATGTGTTGACTAATGTGGGGGGATTTTACAGACAGACTTAGATGACCTCTTTTTAAGTGCACTTTGAGCACATGCCATGGCTATAAAGATGTAAAAGATGAACATATATGCAATTATTTCATGAAGAGCTTGAGCAGGAATAATCATACACAGATAATTTCCCATTTAAATACTCAAAAAAGTTGTAAATTAGAGAATTCATTGGATTAAAATTTGGTGTAATTATAGTAATAGAGTGCTCATTTGTGTATCTTGGACAATTATAAAACATCTCCTTATTTTCCTTTTTCTCCATCTCTTCACATTGTCTATTGCTCTGGTAAAACCTTATCATGAAGAATGGATTAAAAATTTCAAAGCAATTTATTTTTGTTTCATGTACAATTTATCACTTTGAATTTAAAAGACGGTAAAAAATTATAAAAGGAGTTCGAAGATAAAGCAAAGTTAGTGTTACTAGAAAACTTAAAATTTCCTCAGGTATTCATGACAGACTATCTGGATTTCTTTTTTCCTTCTTTGCTTTTGGTGTTCACAGCTGAATGTCATCCTTAGAATAACACAGCTGCTGGCTATTTTGCAGAATGAAAAGAGGAAGCAGGACTCATTAGAAGGATGTGTCAACATTGCTGTGAGGCAACAGTGCTGGAGTGTTTATGAACCCAGGTATCTATAAAAAGTGCTCTAACCCTACAAGAGTTTTCTAGTTTCTTTTCTATACTTATCCCTTGAAATTTCCCCAAAGATAGTTAACATAAAACTTGGTTCCATTTTAGTTTTACACATGGTGGATTCCAAGAAACTAGCTTTTAAGCTTGCTCTTAAAATCTTCTGGTTATAGCCTTGGCACTAGTGGTAAGGATCCTACCTGCCAATGCAGGAGACATATGAGAGGCTGCTTTGATCCCTGGGTCGGGGAAAATCCCCCGGAGGAGGAAATGGCAACTCACTCCAATATTCTTGCCTGGAAAATTCCATGGACAGAGGAGCCTGGCGGGCTGCAGTCCCTGGTGTCACAGAGTTGGACACAACTGAAGGGACTTAACATCCCATTTTTTAATGAAGATTTTTTCATTTTTGGAAATTAAGTGGAACTTCCAAGGGACTTTGAATCAGAAGATACTAATGGCTTAGCATACAGTCCCTAGCACCTGGTAGGGTCTCGTAAGTGTCTATAAACTGGCTGAGCAATACGTTAATACATAAGTTTTCCAAAGATTCGGTCTATGAAAGCAAGTATAACACAAGGAGGTCACCCAAACACCTTTCAAGTTGAAAGTTACAGAGCAATCAGTCATTGTACGTTGATAAAAATGAACATAATCATAAAGAAAAAGACATGCTAAAGGAAAAATGTAGTGAGCTTATTACTGGAAGTGCTACAGTTGTCCCTCACAGCTGTGTAAAGTTTGTATAAACTGAGAATAAAGTTTGACAACTTTTACAATAGGTAGTGTGCATAATCAATATTTGATGAAGATCACATCACAGAGGGAGAAAATAATAGGGAGTGGATCATTATCTGAATTTATTATCTGTTTGGGGAAGACAGGATAAGGACTTGGTGAGCTGAATGGCTGTGATGAAGCAAAACTATTGTGAAATATTTTTTTCTTAATATTGATTAGATGTAAAAATAATTGCTTCAAAGACTGGAAGCCTGAAGATATTTAAAAAGAAACCAGATTGTTTTTGCTTACAAGTCTCTTCCCACAACACACACATACACGTACCACCTCCACACATATACCGAGAGATACAAAAGGACTCTGAAAATATTTCAGGTTGACAGCAGAACATAAATTCATTTTTTTAAGATGCAGTGCAGCCTTCCAGCATTGTGGTTCCAAAAGCTTCAGATTGAAAAGTGACTTGTATCAGATCCAGAAAATTAGGGTCAAGGAACGTGCCTGAATAGCTTTTATATAGTTATGCCTGTCCTTATTAAATTTCCATCCCGATAACTCATTGGCACCCTCCTTCCTTGAAGTGTTTGTTTCAAGCCACATAACAAGATCATATAATTGCAGCTTGGATCTTGAGGAGGCGAGAGTCAATTAAATTGGCACATTCCCCAGACACCACGACTGCCGTGGGGGAGGAGCGGGTGCCCGGCTGTCACACGGAATGTCTGCCCCTGTAGCCACACTGGAGGGGGGACCCCGCCCAATGCAGGGACAGCTGCTGCCTGGGATCCTCCTCTTCGAATCTGATGATCATCCCTCTATTGCAGCCGCTTTTCATTCTGGACATGAGCATAAGCATCCACATGTTTGTCTCATCTAATACATGTAAATCCCTGATGCGTGGGCTATGTTTCTAACACTTCTGTATCCTCTGAAAGGTGTAGCAGGTTATGTCCCATGGGGAACAGGCCCAGTGAAAGTGGTGATTGGGTAATGACTGAATGAGGGAATGAATAGCTGAATGACTGAGGGACTGAATGCATGAATGAATGTGGTGAATGAAGAGTGACCAGATAAGGGAGGGTGAGAAGGAGTGTATTGGGAAAGGAAGGTTACAATCAGAGTATGCTTTACTGCAGACAGTGTCTTGACCTAGTTAAAAATGAAGGGTGTTACATATGCATTCAGAGCACAGAAAGATAAAGGAGATGTGTAGAAATTCTGTGTAGTTTCTGCTGAGAAATCTGCTGATAGCCTTATGGAGATTCCTTTTAGGAGGTCTTTTGGGTTGAGACAGTTACATGTTTTCTTAGCTTCATGGACTTGTATAACCATTTCTTTCCCTTGATACGGGGAGTTCTCATCTGTTATTTCAATAAATTCTCTGCTCCCTTCTCCCTTCCTTCTCCTTCTGAAATACCTATTATCTTTATGTTACCCTTCCTAATGGAGTTTAATACTTGTCATAGAATTTCTTTCTTTATTTTTCTTTGTATCCTGGTTTTCTCTCCTCTTTTACCTGTTTCATTTCTGTATTTCTATCTTTGAGCTCACTAATTTTCTCTTCCAAATGGTCTGCTCTATTTCCAATGCTTCCTAATTCATTCTTTATTTATTCTTTATCTTCACTTATTGAGTTCTTGAGCTCCAGAATTTCTCTTTGCTTTCTTTTTATAGTTTCAATCTCTTTGGCAAAGTATTTCTTCTGTTCATTAGTTTTATTCCTGACATCACTGAACGTGAATTGCCTTTCTGAGTTTTCTTGTAGCTCATTGAGTTTCTTCATGACAGCTATTTTGAATTCTCTATATAGCATTGAATTCTCTGTATAGCATTGAATTCTCTGAGTAGCAGGAGGAGAAGGGGATGACAGAGAACGAGATGGTTGGATGGCATCACTAATTTAATGAACATGAGTTTGAGCAAACTCTGAGAGTTGGTGAAGGACAGGGAAGCCTGGCATACTGCAGTCCATGGGGTCAAAGAGTCAGACACGACTGACTGAACAACAACAGTTAGATCACAGTATTCTGTGACTTTAAGTGTATTTTCTGGAGAATTGTCATTTTCTTCTTGAGATACTGCACAAACTTTTTTTTTTACAGTGATTGATGAGTTGTTCCTCTACTGATGCGTTTGGAGTAGCAAAAATTTTTATTTTGTAGGTAAATCTTTTTCACTTGACTCTAACAATTCAGTCGTGTCCAACTCTTTGAGATCCCATGGACTGTAGCCCTTCAGGCTCCTCTGTCCATGGATTCTCCAGGCAAGAATACTGGAGTGGGTTGCCATTTTCTTCTCCAGGGGATCTGCCTGACCCAGAGATCAAACCCAGGTCTCCTGTATTGCAGGCAGATTCCTTAGTGTCTGAGCCACCAGGAAAGGCCCTGGCAATTCAGTTCAGTTCAGTTCAGTCACGCAGTTGTGTCCGACTCTTTGTGACCCCATGGACTGCAGCACACCAGGCCTCCCTGTCCATCACCAATTTCCGAAGCTTACTCAAACTCATGTCCATTGAGTTGGTGATGCCATCCAACCATCTCATTCTCTGTAGTCCCCTTCTCCCACCTTCAGTCTTTCCCAGCATCAATTCAACAGGTTGGTAATTAGAGGCCTTTTTTGTTTTGTTTTTCAGTAGGTGGCGATATAGCACAAGTTTTGGGTTTCCCTTAGAGCTGCCTATGGCTGTATTTGAGAATCTGCATTTCCCCCTCTTAAAACTCAGCATTCAAAAAACTAAGATCATGGCATCTGAACCCATCACTTCGTGGAAAATAGATGGGGAAACAATGGAAACAATGACAGGCTTTATTTTTCTGGGCTCCAAAATCACTGCAGATGATGGCTGCAGCCATGAAATTAAAAGATGCTTTCTCCTGAGAGGAAAAGCTTTCACCAAACTAGACAGCATATTAAAAAGCAGACATTATTTTGTCAACAGAGATCTATCTAGTCAAAGCTATGGTTTTTCTAGTAGTCGGGTATGGATGTGAGAGTTGGACTATAAGGAAAGCTGAGCACCAAAGAATTGATGCTTTTGAACTGTGGTGTTGGAGAAGACTCTTGAGCGTCCCTTGGACTGCAAGTAGATCCAACCAGTCCATCCTAAAGGAGATCAGTCCTGAATATTCATGGGAAGGACTGATGCTGAAGCTGAAGCTCCAATATTTTGGCCACCTGATGCAAAGAACTGACTCATTGGAAAAGACCCTTGATGCTGGGAAAGATTGAAGGCAGGAGGAAAATGGGACGACAGAGGATGAGATGGATGGCATCATGGACTCAATGGACATGAGTTTGAACAAGCTCTAGGAGTTGGTGATGGACAGGGAAGCCTAGCGTGCTGCAGTCCATGGGGTCACAAAGAGCCAGACCCAACTGAGTGACTGAACTGAACTGATGTCCCCCCTCCACCTCCTCTGCTGGAAGGGCCACCTGGTGCCCTCCTTGCCAGTGCGTATACCCTGAGGTTGCCGGTGCCTTGTTGCTACTTTAGTTGTTGTCGCTGCTTGGGACATCCTGGGCACCAGGGTGGTAGGCATGTCTGCTGCATGGGGGGGTCACCTTTGTTTGCAGGTACCACCTACCATGGGAGGAGGGGGTGGGATTGGGGGAGTTAGGGTTGCAGACACTCCCACTGTATTCAGGTTTGAGGAGTTCATGGGAGCTGCTGCTGCAGGAGGGGTGGGGCAGGGTCGGGGCTGGAGCAGGGCCTGGACTCACTCACACCTCTGCAGCTGGAGGGACCAAGGTGACCCCGGCCCCACGGCCACGGATGCTCAGCCCCCAGTGGAACCAGCACCGCTGTGGCTGGGAGGCCAGACGCACATGTGCCGCCTCTCCTGTTGCTCCTGGGTTTCCTGGGTCTGTGATCTCAGCCAGGGAGGCAAAGAGGCCAGACTGCAAATGCCTCTGTTATTCCCTCAGTTCAATGACCCTTATGTGTTCTATTCCACCCACCTTTAGATGTTCAGGTGTGTGAATTCCCCAACATCCTGGTGTGTTGGGTGGAGGAACATTTGATGAGTTCTGGGTGTTTCACTGGTTGTAGGTTCAAGGAGAGAGATAAAGGGAGCATTTCATGTCTCCATGTTTCTGATGTCACTCTTATTTTCATAGCTTTAACCATCTCTACAACTTTGACATCATAAAAAGTCACACTTATCTGAAACTAGTATGTGGGAACTTCCAAAAGATATAAAGTCAGTATTGTATTATGCTGAGTCAATTTGCGCAAGTTTGATCTATCCAGCAAACTCTTTGGGATTTTGCTCTGCCATTCAACAAAATGTTTTACTAAAAGCTTATGGATACTAATTTTTAAAAAATTTTGTTTTTTAAGAAATCTCTACTCTGTTCTCCATAGCAGCTGTACTAGTTTGCATTCACACCAACAGTGTAAGAGGGTTCCCTTTTCTCCACACCCTCTCCAGTATTTATTGCTTGTAGACTTTTGGATAGCAGCCATCCTGACTGGCGTGTAATGGTACCTCATTGTGGTTTTGATTTGCATTTCTCTAATAATGAGTGATGTTGAGCATCTTTTCATGTGTTTGTTAGCCATCTGTATGTGTTCTTTGGAGAAATGTCTGTTTAGTTCTCTGGCCCATTTTTTGATTGGGTCATTTATTTTTCTGGAATTGAGCTGTAGGAGTTGCTTGTATATTTTTGAGATTAATCCTTTGTCTGTTTCTTCATTTGCTATTATTTTCTCCCAATCTGAGGGCTGTCTTTTCACCTTGCTTATAGTTTCCTTGGTTGTGCAAAAGTTTTTAAGCTTCATTAGGTCCATTTGTTTATTTTTTGCTTTATTTCCCAATATTCTGGGAGGTGGGTCATAGAGGGTCCTGCGTGATTTATTGTCAGAGAAGTTGTTTTGCCTATGTTCTCCTCTAGGAATTTTATAGTTTCTGGTCTAAATGTAATTTAAATCTTTAATCCATTTTGAGTTTATTTTTGTGTATGGTGTTAGAAAGTGTTCTAGTTTCATTCTTTTACAAGTGGTTGACCAGTTTTCCCAGCACCACTTGTTAAAGAGGTTGTCTTTTTTCCATTGTATATTCCTGCCTCCTTTCTTAAAAAAACTGGAAATAGAACTGCCATATGACCCAGCAATCCCACTTCTGGGCATACACACCAAGGAAACCAGATCTGAAAGAGACGCATGCACCCCAATGTTCATCGCACGCACTGTTTATAATAGCCAGGAACATGGAAGCACCTAGATGCCCATCAGCAGATGAATGGATAAGGAAGCTGTGTCATATACACCATGGAATATTACTCAGCCGTTAAAAAGAATTCATTTGAATCAGTCCTAATGAGATGGATGAAACTGGAGCCCTTATACAGAGTGAAGTAAGCCAGAAAGATAAAGAACATTACAGCATACTAACACATATATATGGAATTTAGAAAGATGGTAAGAACGAAAATAAATAAAAAATAAAAAAAATAAAAAATTTAATTAAAAAGAATAAAAATAAAAAATTAAAAAAAAATAAAATAAAGACAGATATACAGTATTGTTTGAAACTCTATAAAGTCACCAATATACATATATTAATTTATCTTAGTATTTTATTACATATAAATATTTAAATATTTATAAATGCATATTCAGGAAATAGTAATTTATCAAATTGTTTTTTATATCTGATGTTCAATAATAGAAAAACATATTACCTATGAGTATCCTGGTCTGATCTAATATTGAAATTATCAATCCCTTTCTCTTCTTCATTATCTCATTTTAATATTAATATAAATAGTCTGCCCTGACACACTTAAGTTATTTAAAAAAAAAAAATTACAGGCTAGTAATTTAAAATTTTTGTATTTTTAGCATCAGGAAAAATATTATATAGTTTCCTTATTTTTATGCTAGTTGCTCACAGTTTGTTCCAACTAATTTGCCCCCACTCCCAAGTAGAATGTTCCATGAGGCAGGTATTTTATTTTGTTGCTGTTATTCACTAATCTAATCCAGGGATTAGTATCTGGACAAGAAGAAAACTCATTGAATCAATTAATGAATCACTTCTTATAAGAATGAAGTGGCAAAGGATTTGTGTGACAGCAAATCACTTATGATTTCACACTTACACTTATACTACAGTCAAAATGTGTGCTCTGAGTGATAGTGTGTAAATGTCTTGGCATTAGTCACTTGACGTGGCAACTCTCTTTGCCCGTGTCTTTTAAATGTAGTACATAAAAAGTCTCATATAGGCCTATCTAGGAACCAATGTATTTTTAAATCTTAAAAATCTTTCTCATGGCTCCTTTG
This sequence comes from Cervus canadensis, assembly GCF_019320065.1. Lineage (NCBI taxonomy): Eukaryota > Metazoa > Chordata > Mammalia > Artiodactyla > Cervidae > Cervus > Cervus canadensis. The sequence goes on from NC_057409.1 coordinate 37,335,336, forward strand.
GTCTTTGTCATCATTTTCAAAATCATAATATAAACCAAGTAAAATAGAATGGGATGATTCAGCTCCATGATTCATCTATTTTTTTCTCTCTCTCTGTTAATCTTTCTTTTTCCTTCTTGGGCTTCCTACTCTACCATAATTTATCTTTACTTTTATACTTTCCCTTATTTCTCTTTCCCTTTTCTCTAATAATCCAAAAATTCTGTCCAGTTTTTTAAAATAAACAAAATGAAGAAACAAATGAACATAAAACATCATGTGTTGTGTTTCATACAAAATTCTTATTATATATAATTATCTTTCAGTGTAAATTATAAATTATTTATCTTTTTGATGGAAGCCTTGTTTCATATATGTGTGTTTATTCACCTTTTTTCAAAAATTAGACAAATTTATTATAAAAATAGAAAAAATATAGAACAGTACTAAAAACTCAAAAATTCCACTACTCAACAATGACTTGTTAAAATGGAGATGGGGAGTATGACAGAATTTTAGTTTAGGACATGTTAAGCTTAAGATGCCTACTAGATACTTAATAGAGATATAAAATATATAATTAGATCTATAAATTTGGAGTTCAGGAAAGTTCAAGTTGGATATGTATGTTTGAAAATCATCAACAACTAAATGATATTTAAAGCTATGAGACTAGATGAGATCATCAAAGGAGCACAGACAGAAAAATATCAGATGTAAAGACTGAGCCCAGGGACTTCCCTCGTGGTCCAGCGGTTAAGACTTCACCTTCCAATGCAGGGGATATGGGTTCTATCCCTGGTCGGGAAGATAAGACCTCATATGCCTCAGGGCCAAACAATAGCAAAACATAAAACAGAAGCAATATTGTGACAAAATTCAATAAAAACTTTAAAAATGGTCCACATTAAAAAAAAATCTTAAAAATTTTTTTAATAATGAAATAAAAAAAGATGGAGCTCAGAGATACTTCAGTGTTAAAATATCAGGGAAACAGGAGGAACCAGAAAGGGAGATTGGCGCATGAAAAGAGAACAGAGAGGGAGGACAGCCAGGAGAAGTGGTGCCCGAGAAATCAAGTGAAGGAAGTCACTTTATGGGGTAGTCAATGGTGTTTTAAGCCGGCTTAAAACTCAACATTTAAAAAACTATTCAGATCATGGCATCTGTTCCCATCACTTCATGGCAAATAGATGGGGAAACAATGGAAACAGTGACTGACTCTATTTTGGGGGGGCTCCAAAATCACTGCAGATGGTTACTACAGCCATGAAATTAAAAGACACTTGTCCCTTGGAAGAAAAGCGATGACAAACCTAAACAGCATATTAAAAAACCGAGACATTACTTTGCCAACAAAGGTCTGTCTAGTCAAAGCTATGGTTTTTCCAGTAGTCATGTATGGATGTGAGAGTTAGACTATAAAGAAAGCTGAACGCCAAAGAATTGATGTTTTTGAACTGTGGTGTTGGAGAATACTCTTGAGAGTTCCTTGGACTGCAAGGAGATCTCAATGCTAAAAGAAAATCAGCCCTGAATATTCATTGGAAGGACTGATGCTGAAGCTAAAGCTCCAATACTTCGGCCACCTGATGCAAAGAAGTGACTCTGGAAAAGACACTGATGCTGGGCAAGGTTCAAGGCAGGAGGAGAAGGGGACGACAGAGGATGAGATGGTTGGATAGCATCACTGACTCAATGGACATGAGTTTGAGCAAGCTCCGGGAGCTGGTGATGGACAGGGAAGCCTGGCGTGCTGCAGTCCATGGGGTCGCAAAGCACTGGACATGACTGAGCCACTGAACTGAACTGAAACTGAATGGTGTTGAATACTGCAATATCCTCTCTGATCTGTAGAATACCGTGACCCTCATTACAATCTACCTGAATTGGTAAAATAAGAAATATTATTAATAATACTCAAAATCATATTGAGCACTACTTAGTGTCAGGGATCTGGCTGGTGGATGGAAATATATAGTCTATCCTCAAGGGACCTGCAGCCTGTTAATGATCTCATGTTCTTTGGAGCTTCTTCCTCCTCTTGTGTGGAATGAATGAGAGACAAGAACAATGGGCCTCACTGCCAGTAAGGATACCACAGTATGTAGAAGTATCTTCATCTTCTCCAAAGGATATTCAACAATTTACATATCTGACATCTGCGATATGCCAGACAGTTGAAGATTTTTAACAGAGGCAATTACGCTAGATGAAGTTTAAATCTGTATCATCAGGATTATTGTGAGAATAAGGTTATGAAAATCAATAATGAAGAGTCTTTCCTCAAAAAATTCTTTAATATTTAGCATCAAGTGAATGTTTGGTTGTCATTTAGAGGTTAATTTGGTTCATGACTTTTTGATAATTTTAGAAAATATTCAAGATTTCTATGAAGGCCTTATAGTTCACAATTTTCATACTTTAAACATTCAGTTGTTTACACAGAGAGGATTTTTACCATATGGATCTCACTTGAACAAATATAATTAGTATCACACAGCATTGACGTTTATACTTTAAGTACATTTAAAATAATTATTAAAACTTTTGAAATAATGAAAAAAATTGGATGGATGAGAATTTCTTTTTTTTAAGATTCTTTATTGATGTGAGCAATTTTTTTAAACTCTTTATTGAATTTATTACAATATTATTTGTTTTTTCTTTTTGTACTCTGGGCATGTGGGATCTTAGTTCCCTGATAAGGGTTAAAACCCTCAGTTGCTGCATTGGAAGGTGATGTCCTAACAACTGGACCGTCAGGGAAGTCCCTGGATGGGAATTTCTTTAGAGAATAGTCTAACATGTCTCAGCTCCAATTCTAGGGAAAGTGAAAGAAGAAGGCAAGAACATCATTTGAAAGGGGAAGAGCAAGGAAGAAAGGAAAGAATAGAAAGGGAAAATATATCTGGAGAATAATTGACAGCTGGAGCTTTGTTCTATTAGTTCTTGCTTCTCTTCCTCCCTCAGTTACTCTCATATAGCACATTTAGAATATTCTGGATGACCTTATCATTCATGATTTTCTATTTCCTTGGAGAACAGAAGTAAAATAAATGAGAGGAGCTTTCTTCTTTCTTCATAGCTCAGTTATTTTCATTGTTAAGTAGCTTTTTTTTTTTTCCAGAAAACTGCTCCAATTATAATACTGACACAGTTAAAAAGATTAACACACACGCAAATCACTCAGCATAGGGAAAGAAATGTCAGTCTTCAAGTTTTAAAGCTACTCATTAGATTTTATAATGGTAGAAACTTTTTTTTTTTTAACAACTGATTATCGATTTATTAAAAAGGTTGATTTAGGCATCGGCAATGGTGACTTCCACCTCGACTCCTGGCTCAGTACTGATGGAAGTGATCTGCTTGACAATTTCAGAAGGGCTGTGCAGGTCAATGATTCGCTTGTGGATCCTCATTTGGAATCGATCCCAAGTCTTAGAACTTTCACCACAAGGAGTTTTCCTTGTAGTTATTCTCAGAGTCTTGGTAGAAACATTTATACTGTACTTGATTCTGTACTTGTAAGTTTAGATTCTTTTTCTTAAAGAAGTTTCCCCTGAGTATACAAATATACCCACAAAACTTGGATCCGTTCCTCATGGAGAGCATTAACTGTGTCTTTTAGGGCACTACATTGCCTGCTGAGACTACATAGGATGTGCCAGTCAGAGAACAAACCCATATTCTAAAGACTACTGTTTCCTAATACCAGATATTACAACATGGATACCCCTGGGACGCGTCAGCACAGCTTCCCACAGATCTGCTGGTGTTGCTAAGGCATTTCATTAGCAGAGTTCTCCCTCCAGGGGGTAGATTATTGATTTCTGCAGGATCTCTAAGGTTCTAAGAATGTGCTGTAGGAAAACAACATATTCTCATTCAAATGTGAAAAAAAGATGCCTTAGGGACTTTCCGTTAAGTATTGAACCAATAAAGACTAAAAATCTAATTTGCAAATACTACTGTACTGCTTTCTTCCCTTTAGATCTGTGTTTTGGAATAATTTTGCCCCTTCTTTACTAGAGGGCAAAATTCTGACATAATTAAGAAAACAGTTTCTTAAGCTAGAAACCCTCTGAACCTAGAGGTCAGAAGCCTAGAACCTGAACAGATTGCCTGCTATTTTTTATATTTATTTCAAAGCTTTAGCATCTCAGGAGAGTAAATCAAGTAGCTGGCCTTAATCGTAATATTTAAGGAGTATGCGTGTGGAGCATGTATTTACATAGTTGTTAGACACACTTTCAGATATTGGTCAGAGTAAATTAATGTGAATTGATCCTAAAAGAGATTGTTTCTGAAGGGCATTCTGGGATTTGGGAAGAGTTGGTTTATTTCAGATAGTTTATTATTTTCTTATAGAAGAATAAAATAGACATATTACCATTTAATTTGACCCTTTGAAGCAACTGGTTTCTTATTTGTCAACATTAAAGGGTAGTAGCAAATATTTGCTGAAAACAAGTTTATTAGAGTTTTTGTTGATATAGAGATAATGTTGATTATCATTATGATTATTTTCATGCAATAGGATGAATATCTATTTTTGATCCTTTTAAAAATGATAACAGTAACCAATTAATGAGAAAGAATAAGTACAAGCTTCCATCACCACACCATCCTGATGACTAAATACTGAACGTGGTCAACATTCAATTGTGTCAGCGTATGGTTGTCTTTCTACTTGATGAAAGGATTTGTTTCACTAATAAGCCATTTCTCACAACAGATGAGCTTCTAAACTGTAGGCAAAGTGGGAAAAAATAAAGAAATCTTTAATCAGTTCAGCTGAACACTTTCACTTTCAATTTTATTTTTTTCTGCTATATGAACTCCCTCTTCAAGTTTGAATATCCTCCTGTAATTATTGGAAATATAGGTATTGACTGGGTCCTTTCATGCCAGCATATACAAGCAGTAAATCTAATGAAGGCAAAACTCTAGGCTACAGAGACATCAAGGACTTTTTTCCCTTTTATTACAGTAGGTGAGTGAAATCTACAACCATCTTGGGTTAGCACTCCACCAGATATCAAAGGACTACCCAGGAAAGAGCCATATGTTGTTGCAGGAATGGAGTTGTTTAGACAATTGGAGGCTTCCCTCTGCTTTAGCTTTGCATGTCAGGGTGTAGCATTCATGGTGTCAAAGGAAAAGAGCAATAAGAGCATTTGAATTCCTGAATCTGTAATAGATATCATAGTCATATCCACATTTTCCATCAAGTCTTTTAAGCCTGAAAATATTATGACCTAATACCAAGGCAGCATTTGATTCCTTATCAACTTAGCTTTTGAACTAAAATATTAAAATAGAATTTGCTGAAAATATTGCAGAACGTGCTTGTCTTTGAAAAGAATATATTAGACTTTAGTGATTGGTTACATTTTATGTAACAAAGAAGTGTACACTTTGAGTCCATCAGAGGTAGTTTAGTTCAGGCTAAAAGAGAGAAGTCTCCTCTTAAAGTTTGAATATTAATCGCTATTGAAACAATGACTAAAAAAATTGTTGAACTTCTGAAACAAATTGAATAACCACTTTATGTATGGTGGAATACAGAAGGTGGTTTCTAAAGTAAGTTCTTATTGAATTCCCATGGAATAAAGACGGTCAAAGATACCTGCTTTGCTACTGGATGGCTCTAAATTTTCTCATCCATAAGATGTGTTAGTGTGTCTGGTTATGGTGGTGCTGGTGAAGGGGCGATTGACAACTAATGCTGATACACTAAACAAATCTGTGTTGCAGTTATTTCAAGTGTGGAGCAAGGAAATGAACATGGGAGTGATCTACTTTATGTAAGGGACATAGTACTCTTACATAAAAGGTGGCACAGTGGTAAAGGATCCTCCTGTCAATACAGGAGATGAAAATGACACAGGTTTGATCCCTGGATCAGGAAGATCCCCTGGAGTAGGAAATGACAACCTGCTTCAGTAATCTTGCCTGAGAAATCTCATGGACAGAGGAGCCTGGTGCTCAGGCAGTCCATGGGGTCTCAAGGATTTGGACATGATTGAACAACTGGTCATGCCCATTATAGTACTCTAAAGTGAATGCTTGCTGGCAGCTGAAATTAGCATTAAATACCTGTAATACTTCAAATGCTTTTCCTTGACTGTCCCCTCCCTCCACTTCCTAATATTTTCATCCTAGACACATTTCTAGTCTGAATTCCCTTGAATGTTGGAAACATCTGTTCTGCTGTGTAGCAATGTCACACATTAGGAACAAGATTTTCATCTTTTACAGGTGATCGTTTTTATCCACAGTTCAGTTCAGTCGCTCAGTCATGTCCGACTCTGCGACCCCATGAGTCACAGCACGCCAGGCATCCCTGTCCATCACCAACTCCCGAAGTTTACTCAAACTCATGTCCATCAAGTCAGTGATGCCATCCAGCTATCTCATCCTCTGTCGTCCCCTTCTCCTCCTGCCCCCAATCCCTCCCAGCATCAGGCTCTTTTCCAATGAGTCAACTCTTCACATGAGGTGGCCAAAGTACTGGAGTTTAAGCTTCAGCATCAGTCCTTCCAATGAACACCCAGGACTGATCTCCTTCAGGATGGACTGGTTGGATCTCCTTGCAGTCCAAGGGACTCTCAAGAGTCTTCTCCAACACTACAGTTCAAAAGCATCAATTTTTCGATGCTCAGCTTTCTTCACAGTCCAACTCTCACATCCATACATGACCACTGGAAAAACCATAGCCTTGACTAGATGGACCTTTGTTGGCAATGTAATGTCTCTGCTTTTTAATATGCTATCTAGGTTGGTCATAACTTTCCTTCCAAGGAGTAAGCATCTTTTAATTTCATGGCTTCACCATCTGCAGTAATTTTGGAGCCCCCCCAAAATAAAGTCAGCTACTGTTTCCTACACAACCACACAAATAATTACAACATGAAACTGAGATAGAGCCATTGAGTCTGGGAGTTTAGCTCAGACTAGAAGGAATAAGTGTCACAGGTGGGACAGATCCAGAGAAAAGAAGTGTGAGTTTGGATCGATTACTCTCCTTCACTGAGATCCGAAAGGATATGTGTTTCCAGTGGACACCAAGTGAGGCAAGCCAATTCCCACCAGATCATTTTCTTATGACCTGAACTTATCCAGCCAATTGCACACAGCACTCCTTTACTGCAGAAAATGAGGAGGATGCTTCTACTCTAGTCACTGAGCAAAGCTATAGAATTTAACAGGCTTGTTCATTTTTCACCAAGAACCACTGAGACAGCAAAAGAGAAGATTAACATGAAGACTCAGGAGCTCAGTCCTGAATGTTATAACTGGACATAAAATGTCACAGAACAGAGGCTCAGGATGCAACCCATTATCGTTTTACACAGAAAACAGGTTGTCTTAGTAGAAAAAATGGGAGGACCAGCATTTGCCTGTGTGTGATGAGGAGAGAGCCCAGCGATGTGCTTCATAAGAAAAAAGATGTGTAATAAGTGCTTTTTGTGAACATTATAAACTAAGTTCCCATTCTTAGAGTCAAAATGTACCTTAAATGTTTGAGAAGCCTTCCTAGAAAAGAAATTTTTAACTTTAATTTTATCATAGATGCAACCTCTTTTTTCCCAAAAACATTTTATATTTTGTGGGACTAGAATTTCGTGAAACATCTTGAGAAAGGCTGTTGTAGATAATTAGAGGTAGAATACAAGGCTGTGCTTGAACTAAGTGAAGATCTCTAAAAGAGTTTAATTTTTTTCAGATATATACTGCAAATTTCCTTTGTTCCAGATGTTCAGTACACTCAGACATATCTCTTACAAATCTGTAATTCAGGTATCTAGATACATTAATACTGCCTTAAAACTCTGTTGACATAATTCCCATGTTCAGCATTATTTTGTGGTTAAGATGTTTCCAAGATGAGAGACTGGATGGGTATTATATATTTTAGTTATCTGCCAAAATTTCCCAAGTGACTAAAATTATGTATTCTGTTTATGGACTAATTTAGTTATTGAAGATATTTTTATTTTGCCAAACATTCCCTGGAGAAATCAATAACCTCTCTTTCAAGCATTCAGGAAACTGAAGGTACATTTACAATCATAATTATAAATATAATCAAAATTATATGAAGGGAGATGTAGCTGGAGAAAAAGGGAGCATTAAGTCAAAGAGTATGTTAGGTTGATACTCCAGAGGTGTCTACATATGTGTACAGGGTTTCTCACTCAATGGGCAGAGAGACTCAGGACAGTACGTAATGAACATGCGCTGTATGTTTACAAATATATGACATTTACGTCCATGCATAGTATATCAACATAATGGCAAAATACAAGCCCCTCAATCAGTTCTGATATTAAAATAACTCTAACCTTGTCTTCCAATAGAACATTCTATATCAACTGGAAATTAAAATATTTATTTGGTTCCCTTTTCCTTTAACAAACAAAAACAAACCTTTTTGTGGATCAAAATGTCTATTAGTTCTTCTGTTCTGTTGAACGAAAGGCCATAGAGAAGTTACCACTAATCCATACACACTAATGAGTTTTTTGAGTCATCAAATTGGATCCAGAACAATGGTAGTGATGGGAGGACTAAATTTACTGCTTAAAAGCAAGTAGAATTATTTGGTGCTATAATAACATATATTTTTATTGGCAGGACACTGATGCAGATTTAATCAGAGGTGAAGATGTAAATTCTTGAGTTCACATTGGATGTACAATATCTAACAAACTTATGAACATGGAAATAAATTGAGGTTTGCGGACAATGATAAAGAACAAGCTGTAAAAAATTTCAGCTTAATGGAAAGAAACTCATCGAGGGTAAGCCTTTGAAGGGCAAGGGTATGGAATTTTCATTTAATTGACATTGTTTTTAATCAATCTTCTTCATTCTTTGCATATTTTTTCAGTATTTTCTATATGCCATTTTAAAAATTTTATTGTTCATGATTTGATATACTACTTTTTGGAAAAATTCCCCAAACTCTATGCTTCTATGTTTGAAAAGTTTGAATTTTAGATGTGTTAGAGTCCCTCATCCATCACAAAAAAACTAGCAAATAAACAACCAATCTGGCATTTGACAGGATTTCAGCTTTAAACTAGTTTCATTTAGATGGTATCAAATTTATTTCTTTTTGTCAAGTATGCTAGATTTCTCCTTAAAATAACATTAGAGTGCAACATTAAGATGTGTAGAAAAAATAGTCATACACTGAAAGAGTAGCCCTTGCATACATTATTTCTAAGATATTGGAAATAGATTTGACTTTGAAGTAAGTCGTGCACACATAGTTCACTTAAAACAAAAAAAGATATCTCTCAATGTGTTTATTTCCTCTAAAATATACTATAGCCACTTTTCTTAGAATATTTAGAAACCAAAATTTTGTGTTGAATGATGAATTATTACTGTATACTATCTGCTCACCACACTAAATTGATGATCGCAATCATAGGTTTTTATGAGATTACTATAATATAATAGGAAAAACCACAGTCTTTAAAAATTATACAGACTAGGGCATTTTATCACTAAGCAGGTCTCTCCTAGAGATATAACTACCTTTCTATCAGAAATAGGGTTGAACAGAGCATGCTGCAAGAGGGATTTCTGTTTATTTAAGGATAGTCTGTATTCTTCTACCTGCCTAAATAGCCTCATTATCTGAAAGGTGACATCTCTGTGATACTCCCTTTCCACTTCCTTAAAAGTGCTTTTAGTTTCACTGAGTTTAAGTACAATCTTGGATAATCAGAAATTGTTATTCTCTCTGGTTAGCCAAACATCACAGAAAAAGAATTTGGGGAAGGTAAAATGAAAGAGGAAAATAAATTTAATAGTTGGTTCATTTTCATATGGTTGGACTGTGATGACCTACAGTTGATCTGTATAAATTTTTGAGATGGTTTCTAATCCAGCCCAGCCAATATAAAAACTTTGTCGGATGGACTTCATTTGCCGTCTGAGCAGGATGACTTCACAGACCATGTTTACATCTCTCTGGTGACTTCTTTCAGAATCAGGTGGTTTTTGTGCCTCTGCTGCTGCTGCTGCTGCTAAGTCGCTTCAGTCGTGTCCGACTCTGTGTGACCCCACAGACGGCAGCCCGCCAGGCTCCTCCATCCCTGGGATTCTCCAGGCAAGAACACTGGAGTCGGTTGCCATTGCCATCTCCAAGGCATGAAAGTGAAAAGTGAAAGTGAAGTCGCTCAGTCGTGTCCGACTCTTAGCGACCCCACTGACTGTAGCCCACCAGGCTCCTCCATCCATGGGATTTTCCAGGCAAGAGTACTGGAGGGGGGTGCCATCGCCTTCTCCGATGGCTTCTGTGCTAAGGATCGTTTATCTTTGGTAGCCCGTCTTCCTTCTTGATTTTCATGATCCTCTCCTCTCCTTTATCAGACCCACTCAGCACTGTACATGTGTGCTGGAGCCGTACTTAAGGCAGTCCACTTGATGAACAAGAAAAGCATCACAGATGTGATAAGGAAATGAAATACATGTTTTGAGATTGGAAAACAATCAGATCAATAATCCAGTCAAACTTTTTCTAAATCAGTATTTCAAAATAAGGATGACATTGTTACTGGTAGAATGTATATATCTGTTAGACTGGTCATGATGAAGCTAGTGTAGATGCTGCAAAAGGGCAGAAGTACCAGAAATATATAGAGACAGAGTTTCAAGTCCCCTCTATAGAAGTGTGTCCTCATGGCCACTCTACCCATCAGCTCTGGTGCATTGTGCTATACTGAGTGTCTGAAACATGAACTTCTCGTGAGCCTCAGCTTGCCTCTTGTTTATCATGGGCGACAGGACACAGTGTGGCTGACGGTTAGAGTAAACACATAGATGGTGTAGCTCAGGGCATCGCAATGAAACAGTGAGTGTCTGATATTTCTCACTATGCTTGTGGACTGTGGAGATCACTGAGACTCTGCCAGATGTTGGTCTTCTCAAACCATGGAAGCCTGAATGATGCAGCACATAGCCAGAGCTAAGGAAGTGCTAGAATCAGCTTAGAGTTGAGAGGATAAAGCTGGGCAAATATGAAACTAATTTTTCCATTTTCATACTGTTCTTCTCTATGAAGTTTAAATAACTCACAGGATGAGTTGGCAAGTGTTTCAGTTATCTATTACTGCATCCAAACAACAAATAAAAAGCCCAAAGTTTTCTTGCTTGAAACAAGAATAAGAGGATTCTCACTTTCAGGAAGATAAAGTAGACATCATTTTCCCATTCCTCTCATAAAGTAAAATGAACATAAGCTCTTGAAAGGTAAATGTAAAAGGCAGAAAAGCTAGGTATTGGGGGTCCAAAAGAAAGCCATGGTAAGGAGTTCAACCAGGTTTTTGTTTTTCTTCTCATATATCTGAGGCTGAGTCTGGCTGAAGAAGCTAGCCAACTGGAAATGACCAAAAAGCACAGACAAAAATGCACCCTCCCATACAAATTTTGTTTTTCTAGCCTGAGGATCAGGAAAGGGGGAGCAAAACTCTAGCAGTACTGCCACAGAAAAGAGAGGAGACAAAAGTCTCTAATATCAGGAATGAAAGAGGAAACATCACTGTAGACTCTGCAGACAGCAAAAGGACAATAAGGGACTTGTACAAGCAACTACATACAATATTTTACAAGTTAAATAAATATATCATTTCTTTGAAGCACAAATTACCACATTCACTCAACATGAAATCATTTGAATAGTCCAATATCTATTGAGGAAATTTACTTATAACTCTTAAAAATTCTCTCCATAATGAAAACCTTCAGGTTCAGATGGTCCTGGTAGAAAATTATACCACCAATGTAAAAAGTTAATACTAATTTTACAAAATCTCTTCTAGAAAATATAAGAGGATATACCTCCTTCATTTTATGGAACTAGTGTTACCCTGACATTAAAATCAGATAAAGACAAAACAACAGAAGAAGCTACATCCCAATATTACCCATGAAAATAGATAAAAAATCTTTAAGAAATGTTAGCAAGTTGAGTTTGTTTTATATATATATATATATGTGTGTGTGTGTGTGTGTGTGTGTGTATATGTATATAAATTATACATGATGACCTGGTCATCATCAAATTATAAGATTATTGAAAGGATGCAAATCTCTCAGTAGACAGGAATCAATCAATGCAGTACATCATATTGGCTAAAGACTAAACAAGAAAAATTATATCATTGTATCAGTTAATATAGAAAAAGGCTTTGACAAAATTTAACACTCATTTATGAAAAAAACAAATTTTAGAGAAATAAAAATAGATGAGCGCTTCATCAACTTGATAAAAAGCATTTACAAAAAAAAAAAAACATGGCCACCATAATATGTAATAGCAGAACACAATGCTTTATTTAAAGAATGGGGAAAAGTTAAGGATGTTTATAATCATAGTCTTATTCAGCATAGATTTTCTTGCCAGGACAATAAGGCAAGAGAAGGAGATAAATGGCATATATAATTGGAAAGGAAAAAATCAAACTGTTCCTATTCACATGGACATAATAAAGGACAGAAATGGTATGGAACTAACAGAAGCAGAAGATATTAAAAAGAGGTGTCAAGAACACACAGAAGAACTATATAAAATAGATCTTCATTACTCAGATAACCATGATGCTGTGATCACTGACCTAGAACCAGACATCCTGGAATCAGAAGTCAAGTGGGCCTTAGGAAGCATCACTACAAGAAAAGCTAGTGGAGGTGATAAAATTCCAGTTGAGCTATTTCAAATCCTAAAAGATGATGCTGTGAAAGTGCTGCACTCAATAGGCCAGGAAATTTGGAAAACTCAGCAGTGGCCACAGGACTGGAAAAGGTCAGTTTTCATTCCAATCCCAAAGAAAGGCAATGCCAAAGAAAGTTCAAACTACTGCACAATTGCACTCATCTCACACACTAGTAAAGTAATGCTCAAAATTCTCCAAGTCAGGCTTCAACAGTATGTGAACCATGAACTTCCAGATGTTCAAGCTGGATTTAGAAAAGACAGAGGAACCAGAAGTCAAATTGCCAACATCCGCTGGATCATCAAAAAAGCAAGAGAGTTCCAGAAAAAAACATCTATTTCTGCTTTATTGACTACACCAAAGTCTTTGACTGTGTGGATCACACCAAACTGTGGAAAACTCTAAAAGAGATGGGAGTACCAGACCGCCTGTCCTGCCTCCTGAGAAATCTGTATGCAGGTCAAGAAGCAACAGTTAGAACTGGACATGGAACAACAAACTGGTTCTGAATCGAGAAAGGAGTAGGTCAAGGCTGTATCTTGTCACCCTGCTTATTTAACATATATGCAGAGTACATCATGTGAAATGCCAGGCTAGATGAAACACAAGCTGGAATCAAGATTGCTGGGAGAAATATCAATAACCTCAGATATGCATATGACACCACCCTTATGGCAGAAAGTGAAGAAGAACTAAAGTGCCTCTTGATGAAAATGAAAGAGGAGAGTGAAAAAGTTGGCTTAAAACTCAACATTCAGACAACTAAGATCATGGCATCTGGTCCCATTACTTCATGGCAAATAAATGGGGAAACAGTAGAAACAGTGGCTGAGTTTATTTTCTTGGGCTCCAAAATCACTGCAGATGGTGACTGCAGACACAAAATTAAAAGACGCTTGCTCCTTGGAAGAAAAGCTATGATCAACCTAGACAGCATCTTAAAAAGCAGAGACATTACTTTGCCAACAAAGGTCTGTCTAGTCAAAGCTATGGTTCTTGCAGTGGTCATGTGAGATGTGGGATGTAAGAGTTGGACTATAAAGAAAGCTGAGCAGTGAAGAATTGATGCTTTTGAACTGTGGTGTTGGAGAAGACTCTTGAGAGTCCCTTGGACTGCAAGAAGATCCAGCCAGTTCATCCTAAAGGAAATCAGTCCTGAATATTCATTGGAAGGACTGATGCTGAAGCTGAAACTCCAATACTTTGGCCACTTGATGTGAAGAACTGATTCCTTGGAAAAGACCCTGATTCTGGATAAGATTTAAGGCAGGAGGAGAAGGGGGCAGCAGAGGATGAGCTGGTTGGATGGCATCACTGACTCGATGCACCTGAGTTTGAGTAGGCTCTGGGAGTTGGCGATGGACAGGGAAGCTTGGAGTGCTGCAGTCCATGGGGTAGCAAAGAGTCGGACACGACTGAGTGGCTGAACTGAATTGAATACATAAGAGATAAATAAGTAAACAAATTATGAGATTAATAATTGGATTAAGTTTTTCATTTTGTACCCTTCTCTTCCATTTGTGGAAAATTCTCATCATATGTTTATCTCTTCCATTTTTGTTTCTCCATATTTTCTCAATTCTGTTCTTCTCTAATTCCTACTAGAAAGATCTTGGAGTTTCTAAGTCTCCTTTATATGTCTGAAAATAGTTCAGACATTTTATCTCATTTCCATGGATCCTTTTTAGTCAATACCTCAATTTTGTTTTCCAACTTAACTATTTCTTGTGCTTATGAAAATTAAAGTTTATCTTAGTCATGTCTTATTTTCTCTGTAAAAGACTAAACTTTGTATTGCCAAATTTTTTATTATGTTTACATATACTAGTACTTATTTAAGTTCTGCTCACTGGTTTATCTCTTTTTTAAAAAAGAATTTCTGGTACACAGTGGTTAAGAGCCCAGTTTCTGAAGTCACATTGCATGGATTTGAATTTGAATTTGAATGTTAGACCAGGCAACTCACTTACACCTCTGTCTCTTAGATTTTCCATTTGCAAAATGGAAATTGTTCTCAAGGTTTTTGTAAAAAAAATACTGAGTTATTAAATGTAAAGCTTTCAGAACAATGTCTGACATGTAATGGTCTCCACATAAGTGTTGGTAATATTATGATACTTTTTTATTAATGTCATTTCTTAATCTATCTCTTCCAGACAGAATCTAAAAGAAATTTTCAAACATTCCTCAGTTTTAATTTCAGCCAGACTAAATAAGTATTCTGTATATAAGTCATCTTGATGTTATTGTTACCAAGACCTTTTTCACTTACATGCTTTGGAATTTCATTTGAAAACTCATTTTCAGTAGGAAATCCTGTATATGTTTCCCTCTTCTTTCCATTTCTTACATCTCATGTTCTTCACTATCCTGCAATCAAGTCCTATTCCAGAGCTTATTTTTCTGTATTGTAAATAGCTCACACAAAAAACCATTAAATGGTATTTTGATGTACCTTTGTTCCTTCATTTCCCATTTTAGCTAAATCTTGTAAGTTTTAAAAAAATCAGTTCTACTGAGTATGCTTTCTTCCACATTCAGCCCCTTTCCACTCCATTTCCAGAGCCAAACGTTTACATTTCCTGGGAGAAATATTTTGGTTACAGGTTCAGTTTTCAAGTCCATTATTCTATGCTTCTCTCAGAAGCTCAAAAAGAAATTTAGTATATCCTTGTTTGATTCTTAGAGGAACACTTGAGGAGGTTTGTTTTCCTTCTAATTATAAAAGAAATGTGGGAGGAGAAGAACTACAGTCGAATTCCCATTTTAGGCAGAGGATGTGATATTCTGTCCTCACCCCCAAGGAACTTAGCAAAGAACTTCCCTCAGTATGTCAGAACCTGGATAGAAAAACAAAGACGGAAAAATGAAAGATAGAAAAACAGGGTAAGAAAAAAATATTTTTTGTTTCTTTGCTACGAAGCAAGCATTTTTTTTCTTTAAAATTACTTTATAAAAGGTAAAATAATTATTTACTGTACCAATATCATTATAGCATTCTTTAATATGAAATTCATTATTTCATTATTATTACTATAGTGTCCTTTTCAACTCCTTTAAAAATCTACTTATTGGGCCCCCTCTCTGTAATATGGCACATTACTGCTCAATAATGGAATCCACACCCTTTAAATTTTGGTTCAGTTAATATTGGTATTGGATCGATATTTTCCTTTTGAAATTAAGCAAACTGTTTCCTTAGCCATTTTGCAAATGCATATTGTAGTTACAAGCAGAATGTGCATCATTGTATAGGAAATTATTCTGGTTGATTTTTACTTTGTTTATATAAATCTGTAACTATCTGTTTGGGATTACTTAAAGATTTTTAACTCTAATTAAAAAGAACAGAAATTGATCTTGCAATCACAGTCAATTTTATAAAAACTGATTTTATAAAAAGCAACATAATCTCCCACCAAGACACAGGAAGAACTTGAACAATTCCTTTGTAGATGTTCTTCATCTCTAATTCTCAATAGCTCTGAACATTAGCTTTATACTGTAATTGGCCTTTAGTGCTTCTGGCCAGTCAGGCTCTGTTGAATGAAATCTAAAAGTACTTTATTTTATGGGTCATTTGGAAAGTATTATGATCTTGCTGCTTTTTTCCTGAACACACATTGAAGTGGCTCCTTTTCTCTGCAATCCCTACTTTGCCTGGAGAACGGCTTCTGAAAATATACTACAAGAAAAAGACTGGCTCCAGTGCTACTGCTTCTGTAAATTCTGAAAAGGACCCATGTGTTTCTCGATTGCCCTGCAACATACTCATAAGATACACTGATCATCTTATAAATATGATATCTAAGGCTACACTACTTGGCATAATGCTTCTTGCCAGGTAAACGGCTAGAGAAGAAGGAAAATAGCCTCTTATTAGTGCTGAGAAGTAATGAGATTTACAGTGCTCTCTACTGACTTCTGCTAGAAAAGAACATGATTTCTTTCTCAATCATTCTCTAAAGGTGAAAAATCTAACCTCAACCCTAGTTGGAAATCAGTGGAAGTGGTTTTTTTTCAGAGACCCAAATCAAAAGACTTTTATACACCTGACTTTGTCGTCTCTCCCCAGGGTTATAAGTCAGTGGCACGAATTCAAAGACATAGACATTTTTCTTCATACAACCCAATCATCTTACAGGCATTCCACCCACCAACATTCATGGAGACAAGAGAAAGAACAAGAATGAAAAGAGCTCACTCTAAATTTCTTCCACACGAGCAACAGGCTTGGGCTACACATGGTGGCTGTCACTGGAATGTGAACTCCATGAAGGCAGGACATATTTTCAGTTTGTTTACTGCTGAATCCCCATTGCCCATTACAGTGTCTTGTGCAGAGTAGGTGTCAATAATGGTTACTGAATAAATAAATAAATTTATCCACCCATTCATTTTTAATTCATTTAATCTCTTCGGATCAGTTCAGTTCAGTTGCTCAGTCATGTCCAACTCTTAGTGACCCCATGGACTGCAGCACACCAGTCTTCCCTGTCCATCATCAACTCCCAGAGCTTACTCAAACTCATGTCCATCAAGTCAGTGATGCCATGCAACCATCTCATCCTCCGTTGTCCCTTACTCCTCCCACCTTCAATCTTTCCCAGCACTGGGGCCTTTTCAAATAAGTTAGTTCTTCACATCAAGTGGCCAAAGTATTGGAGTTTCAGCTTCAGCATCAGTCCTTCCAATGAATATTCAGGACTGATCTCCTTCAGGATGGACTGGTTGGATCTCCTTGCAGTCCAAGGGACTCTCAAGAGTCTTCTCCAACACCACAGTTCAAAAGCATCAATTCTTCACTGCTCAGCTTTCTTTATAGTCCAACTCTCACATCCATACATGTGATGGAAAAACCATAGCTTTGACTAGACGGACCTTTTTCGGTAAAGTAACGTCTCTGCTTTATAATATGCTGTCTAGGTTGGTCATAGCTTTTCTTCCAAGGAGCAAGCGTCTTTTAATTTTGTGTCTGCAATCACCATCTGCAGTGATTTTGGGGCCCAAGAAAATAAAGTCTCTCACTGTTTCTATTATTTCCCCATTTATTTGCCATGAAGTAATGGGACCAGATGCCATGATCTTAGTTTTCTGAATGTTAAGTTTTAAGCCAACTTCTTCACTCTCCTCTTTCACTTTCATCTTTAGCTCTTCTTCACTTTCTGCCATAAGGGTGGTGTCATATGCATATCTAGGTTATTGACATTTCTCCCAGCAATCTTGATTCCAGCTTGTGCTTCATCCAGCCTGGCATTTCACATGATGCACTCTGTATGTAAGTTAAATAAGCAGGGTGACAATATACAGCCTTAATGTACTCCTTTTCCTATTTGGAACCAGTTTGTTGTTCCATGTCCAGTTCTAACTGTTGCTTCCTGACCTGCATACAGGTTTCTCAGGAGGCAAGTCAGGTGGTCTGGTAGTCCCATCTCTTGAAGAATTTTCCACAGTTTGTTGTGATCCACACAGTCAAAGGCTTTAGTGTAGTCAATAAAGCAGAAGTAGATGCTTTCTTGGAACTCTCATGCTTTTTTGATGATCCAACAGATGTTGGCAATTTGACTTCTGGTTCCTGTGCCTTCTCTAAATCCAGCTTGAACATCTGGAAGTTCATGGTTCACATACTACTGAAGCCTGGCTTGGAGAATTTTGAGCATTACTTTACTAGCGTGTGAGATGAGAGCAATTGTGCAGTAGTTTGAACTTTCTTTGGCATTGCCTTTCTTTGGGATTGGAATGAAAACTGACCTTTTCCAGTCCTGTGGCCACTGCTGAGTTTTCCAAATTTCCTGGCCTATTGAGTGCAGCACTTTCACAGCATCGTCTTTTAGGATTTGAAATAGCTCAACTGGAATTTTATCACCTCCAGTGGCTTTTCTCATAGTGATGCTTCCTAAGGCCCACTTGACTTCGCATTCTAGGATGTCTGGCTCTAGGTGAGTGATCACAGCATCGTGATTATCTGGGTCATGAAGATCTTTTTTGAATAGTTCTGTGTATTCTTGCCACCTCTTCTTAGTATCTCTGCTTCTGTTAGGTCCCTACCATTTCTGTCCTTAATTGTGCCCATCTTTACATGAAATGTTCCCTATCTCTAATTTTCCTGAAGAGATCTCTAGTCTTTCCCATTCTACAGTTTTACTCTATTTCTTTGCATCAGTGACTTACTGTCATTACTAAGATTTCGTAAATGAATTTCATATAGGAAAGTCTCACTCTGGATGACTGAGAAAGTGTATCTTGAGAAGGAAGCTTATTTGATAACACTTGAATGGGAAGAGTTACTCTAGGATGGAAGGGTAAGGAAAAGAAGGAATGAGTCAAGAAAAGTGAATTTGAGGGCAATCTTACTAAGTAGGTTACATCTTCATAAGTGCATTTTGTTTCTCACTGTCAGGTGACATCTTCCCAAGATATCTTTGGGGAAAAGGGAAAAGAATTTTATCCTCTGAATTCCCCCTCTCCCCTGTCTCTTATTAGGCCAAACTAAACCCTCCACACTTTCTGGTTGAGTTACCTGACCTCTCCAAAGATTTGCTTGAGGAGCAATGATCCTGAAGATCCAATCCAGCCAGTGAACAGAGACAGTAATTACTCTCTGTGGAATGCTGGTTCCAGGTCTTAGGCAAAAGGCAAATTATTTCTCAAACTTTTCCATCCAGAAAACTAGGTAAGTGTCCATGTCTAGGTTGGGCACAAACTGCTTTTGCTACAACTAGAATTCCAAATCTCAGTCCAAATATCCTTCAAGGTACAACTAGCTGAAGTGGGACTTCGACCTTAGGTGTTTTGACTACATATCTACCTTGTTACACATGAAGTTTTCTCTTCATCTATTTCTAGTTTTAAATATATAAATTTAAGTCAATAGGCAACTGTGCAAAAAAACGGGAGGGGGAGAAAATAGGATTGAAGTTCTATTAAGTACACACATATTCACACACACTTATGCATAGAGAGCAGTGTTTTTGAAGTCTGCTTTTTTCAGAAGTCTTCTCAGGTTCATTAATCAGTAATGTATCTTCAGACAAACAATTAAAATTTAATCCGAGGAACCAGGTTCATTTGCTTTTATCTGTTTAATGTATTGCTGTGTTTTCTCTTTAAGCACGTTTCATGGCTTAAAAAAAAAGTTTGGGGAAGAATAGAAGTGAAGACACCATCAACCGTTAAGTCTGTTATTTACTCACTGAAATCATGTGTGTGGCACTTTGGAATAAATAGAAACTTCTCTGCTCATTAAACCATACGGGGTTTTGAGGAATCAGAAGACTCCTAGAATTTATAGCTAATTTACTCCCTTTCAACTTCTGATTATAGCATTTATATAACATGAAAGCTAAAGTGAAGTTGTTGTCTGACTCGTTGCAACCCCATGAACTGTAGCCTATCAGGCTCTTCTGTCCATGGGATTTTCCAGGCAAGAATCCTGGAGTTGGGTTGCCATTTCCTTCTCCAGGAGACCTTCCCGACCCAGGGATTGAACCCAGGTCTCCCACATTGTAGGCAGACACTTTACCATCTGAGCTACCAGGGAAGTCATTTGAGTATGAATCATAATGCTGGATATTGTGGAAATATCCAGAGCTCTTTGCTACCAGTGGATGGGGTAGATGATAGTTATTATCCTAGGACGCTGCCAAGATACAGATCAATAAATCTTAAAACATAATGATTAAGACCCAGTTTGTGATAGCTACTTCAAAGCTCTTCCTAAGGACCAAAAATGTGTTGGGGCAGTGAGGCTTGAAGGACATGGCAACCCACTCAAGTTATTCTTGCCTGGAGAATCCCATGGAGAAGGGGCCTGATGGGCTACAGTCCACGGAGTTACAGAGTCGGACACGACTGAAACGACTAAGCATAGCACAGTACACAGTGATGCTTACTCATTTACATAACAGGAGCTCATCTAATCAGACTAATAACTAACTCTAGTGACACAGGACTGCATAGAGCAACCAAGAGGAAATGCTTGACTTTTACTCTCTTGAAGCCGCCCTGTGGAGCTGCTGTTTAATTTCTGATTCTACTTATTCTCATTCCAGTAATGGGGAAACAGATAAGAATTCCACAGCCTTTCTCTCTTAGCTTCTTTCTTCCTCCATCTAAAAGATTTTATCTTTACTTGCCACTTATTACCTCCAAAACTTACTTTTTTTCCAAAAATTGTATCATTTTAGTTTTTATATATAGGTCTATGATCTATTTAAGTTAATTTTTGTCAATGATGAGAGGTAACATGGAGATATCTAGTTTTTCCAGTACCAGTTATTGAAAGAGTATCTTTCCCCTATATGTCAAAATTATTTTAGCAAATTTGTGGAAAATAAACTGACCATGTATAAGTGGCCTGGGTCTAAAGTTCTCTTCCATTAATCAATATATTTATGCCATTACACTCTACCTTTGAAATCAAACAATGCAAATTCTTCAACTTTTTTTATCTTTTAACAATTGTTTTGCTTAATCTAAGTCCTTGGCACTGCGATACAAATTTTACAGTTGGCTAACTACGTTCACAAAAAAATAAACAAAAAAATGTACTGGGAGTCCTAATTTTTGTAAAATGATGTAGGCTCATCTTTCTCTATGTACAACTAAAAACCTTGGGTATAATACAACAGATAATCATAAAATTATTCTGAAAGGTAGAAAGACATACTAGCTAGGGACCTTAGGACTTCAGGTGGAGCTGCCTCGTTGTCTGGGCAGGGCATTTAATAAGGTCTGTTCGTGTCCACAATCCCTGTAGATGTCTGACAATCATTAGATGAAGCCAGTCCATCATGGACAGGAAGAATGGAGCCACCCAGTTTCTGAGACTCCCTCCAACCAGGAGACGGAGCTGTGCTCATAGAGGCCCAGTGTCTGCAGCTGCCTGCAGTAGGGTGATGGGAGGGTGTCGTTTCTTCCTGTGGTGTTCAGCCAGACCACAGTTTGTGTCATCAAACTATGTTGTGGGGCCTCCTTCCCTCCTGATGCTCTGCCCAGAAACAGCAGGCTTATTCTGCTTTGTTATCATTTGTTTTTCTGTCTGTGCCTGTTGGTGTTTTAGGATTGCAAACTTCTTCTATGCCCAGGGCAAGACATACAGAAGAAAAAACAATAAAAAACAGGGGGCTCATCACCAAGTTTCTTTTTGAATGCCTGTTTCTTGATAGTATACTTTCTTATCTCTCCCTTTTAGAGACATCTGCAGTTTGTCTAATTCATCTTTACCATGATTTTGAGTATTGTAAGACCTCTACAGTTGATTTCTAGTAATTCAACTGAATAAATCTGATTTGAGATACTTTATGCACAGAAAAAACCTTTTCTTGGTTGTAATCAGAATTTAAATATGTATGAATATATTCAAATTTAAAGTTTGAAATCAGGAAGACTATCCTGGTTTATTGTAAGGATGTAAAAATCAAAGTGTTAGTCATTCAGTTGTGTCCAATTCTTTATGAACTCTCTCCTCTGTCCATGGAATTCTCCAGGCATGGATAATGTAGTGAGTAACCATCCCCTTCTCCAGGGAATCTTCCTGACCCCGGAATCAAACCCAGGTCACCTGTACTACAAGAAGATTCTTTACTGTCTGGTCCTTTTATATTCATCGAGATTTCTCTCTCTCTTATTTCCCAGGGATAAATTATTTCTCAGGTTTCTAAGTTCTAATGACTTAGCTACGCTATGACTGATTTTTCCTTAGATAAAATCTGAAGGATTTTTTTCAATGTAATGACTATACACCAAACGATAAATAAGCTATATAGTTTTATTTTGAATTCTTTAGTTAAATATTTTAGCTACATGTTATCTCAGCTATTAAAAATTCTAAATGTATAGCAACTATTGAGGAAAAATTCTTTTTGGGGGGAGAATTCTAATTTTTAAGTTAGACATTACATGATTTTTGTTTTGTTTTCTTTTCTTTAAGTTTTCACGTATTTGTTATTTTATCATATTAATTTGTCTCAGTGATGAGACCAGACCAGTATCTATATATACTTTAATGGGTTGAAAAATCTGTATAGAAAACTCTGTGCCTTTTTCATAACTTTTAAAATATAATCAATTTAGCTATTTAACCTGTAGTAGCAATCTTAACAGAGAAGGCAATGGCACCCCACTCCAGTACTCTTGCCTGGAAAAATCCCATGGATGGAGGAGCCTGGTGGGCTGCGGTCCATGGGGTCGCTAAGAGTCGGACATGACTGAGCAACTTCACTTTCAGTTTTCACTTTCACACATTGGAGAAGGAAATGACAACCCACTCCAGTGTTCTTGCCTGGAGAATCCCAGGGACGGGGGAGCCTGGTGGGCTGCCGTCTCTGGGATCACACGGAGCTGGACACGACTGAAGTGACTTAGCAGCAGCAGCAATCTTAAACAATCACAGTTAAACTATACTGCATGAGTTTATTTAGTGGAGCATGTCCCTGTAAAAATAATTATCCCATGTTTGTTATTTTTTCACTCTAAATATCTTACAGTTTTGTTAATTATACCTTAATAAAGCTGAAAAAATTAACAGTAGCACTAAAAAAAATCATCATAAAATACTTTCAACTCTGCAGAAAAGTATTACAGATAAACAAGCATTTAACATCTGATTTTATGAGGTGTCACTATTTCTCCAAATGTGCTTTAGATCTGTTTTGAAAGTAAACAAAACCTTATATATATATATACTGTTAAAGCCTGCATTTGCACCTCCCCATCACATGTGCTCCCTCTCCAGTGAAGATGACATGGGTCCTCCATGCACAAACATTGCTCTTGTGTTTTTTTTTAATTAATTTATTTTTATTGAAGGATAACTGCTTTACAGAATTGTGCTGTTTTCTGTCAAACCTCAACATGAATCAGCCATAGGTATACATATATCCCCTCCCTTTTGAAACTCCCTCCCATCTCCCTCCCCATCCATCCCACCCTTCTAATACTAATGGCAAACTCAATTTCAGCTGAGTTTACTATCATCAACAATCCTCTCATTATATTCATATAGCTCTAACAAGGTTTATTAGCTGGGATTTAAGTTCCAACTCTTCTCCAAATCTGCCAGGCTCCTGGTATTCACCTCAGCTCGTGTTCTTGCAGGAGCACGCCCCATGCAGTACAGCAGATGCCTTGATAAGGAGCAGGGTGACCTTCGGTGACAGTACAAGCATGGCCTCCTGGAACTGCTCGGAGTTCCAGTCTCTGTCTGGAACCGAGACCCAACTGCTCCCTCTCCTTTTTCATGCCATTGAGCATTATCAGAGACTCCAGTTCCTTTATCCTCCTGTCATCGTGGTTACCATGTCCTTATAGCTCTCAGCATGAAACTCACAGATAAGAACATGCAGACATGGTTCACGGTGCAATATAAGTGAAGTGTGTCTACACGCTCAGTCCTGTCCAACTCTTTGTGACCCCATGAACTGTAGTCTACCAGGCTCCTTTGTCCATGGGATTTTCTAGGAAATAATCTTGGCGTGAAGAATACTGGAGAGAGTTGCCATTTCCTTCCCCAGGGAATCTTCCTGACGAAGAGATCGAACCTGCATCTCCGGCATTGGCAGGCAGATTCTTTTACCACTAAGCCACCTGGGAAGCCCAATGTAAGTGAAGAAAACATAGTAAATTAATAGTTTTAGATAAAATTATTCATGGGAAGATTGTGCATGTGTCAGGCATTCTGGGAAGTCCCAGGCATGCCCTGCGGCAGCTTCCAAAGGCAGACATGCTCAGGAAAAGACGCTGAAGCCGACTGAAGGATGAGCAACAGGACTGCAAGGAGGCTGCTGTTGATCATAATGAAAGTGAGGATTTGCCCATTATGATGTTGGCAATGACGTGGCTTATTTAACTAATGCAGAGTACATCATGAGAAATGCCAGGCTGGACAAAGCACAAGCTGTAATCAAGATTGCAGGGAGAAATATCAATAACCTCAGATACACAGATGATACCACCCTTATGGCAGAAAGTGAAGAAGAACTAAAGAGCCTCTTGATGAAAGTGAAAGAGGAGAGTGAAAAAGTTAACTTAAAGCTCAACATTCAGAAAACTAAGATCATGGCATCTGGTCTCATCACCTCATGGGAAATGCAAACAGTGAGAGACTTTATTTTCTTGGGCTCCAAAATCACCGCAGTTGGTGCCTGCAGCCATGAAATTAAAAGATGCTTGCTCCTTGGAAGAAAAGTTTTGACCAACCTAGACAGCATATTAAAAAGCAGAGACATTATTTTGCCAACGGAAGTCTGTCTAGTCAAAGCTATGGTTTTTCCAGTAGTCATGTATGGATGTGAGTCATGTATAGTCATGTTGGACTATAAATAAAGCTGAGCACTGAAGAATTGATACTTTTGAACTGTGGTGTTGGAGAAGACTTTTCAGAGTCCCCTGGACTACAAGGAGATCCAACCAGTCCATCCTAATGGAAATCAGTCCTGAATATTCACTGGAAGGACCAATACTGATGCTGAAACTCCAATATTTTGGCCACCTGATGCGAAGAACTGACTCATTGGAAAAGACTTGGATGCTGGGAAAGATTGAAGGTGGGAGGAGAAGGGGACAACAGAGGATGAGATGGTTGGATGGTGTCACCGACTCGGGGGACATGAGTTTGAGGAAGCTCCGGGAGTTGGTGATGGACAGGGAAGCTTGGCATGCTGTAGTTCAGCATGCCAAGAGTCAGACTCAACTGAGTGACTGAACTGACTGACTGATTCATGGGAAGAGAAAAGGTACAAGTGAGACTTCCACTTCCATAAAAAAGCAGAAATTTAGTAAACTTGATTAAATGGAAAAGGAAAGCATAGTTCTGTATTTCCAAAGAAAACAATTAGGCTAAAAACTACAATGTGATTATTTGCAGCCTAATTTCAACTTGATCCTACTTTTTTTTATTTTGACTCTAAAATAAAGCAGTGTAAAATCCCTCAAAATTGTTCAATTTCAATTAACAATGATCAAAAAGAACCATCAGGGGAGGGAGCTAAATATCATTAAACCTAGGATCTTTCATATTTCCTATCCTTGCTCCTTATGGAAAAATGAGAAGTTTTATTGAATTTCTCTTTTGCCACGTTATTGAAATGTATTTCCTCGGTGTGTTCAAGAGCAAACAGAGTCAAGAAAAAACTTTCGAGTTAACATAAGTATCCTTGGAATTTAAGGGATCTTACACAAGTTCAGTCCAGGTCAGTCGCTCAGTCATGTCCGACTCTTTGTGACCCCATGAATCACAGCAAGCCAGGCCTCCCTGTCCATCACCAACTCCCGGAGTTTGCTTAAACTCATGCCCATCAAGTCGGTGATGCCATCCAGCCATCTCATCCTCTGTCGTTCCCTTCTCCTCTTGCCCCCAATCCCTCCCAGCATCAGGGTCTTTTCCAATGAGTCAGCTCTTTGCATGAGGTGGCCAAAGTACTGGAGTTTCAACTTCAGCGTCAGTCCTTCCAATGAACACCCAGGACTGATTTCCTTTAGGATGGACTGGTGGGATCTCCTTGCAGTCCAAGGGACTCTCGAGTCTTCTCCAACACCGTAGATCAAAAGCATCAATTTTTCAGTGCTCAGCTTTCTTCACAGTCCAACTGTCACATCCATACATGACCACCAGAAAAGCCATAGCCTTGACCAGACAGACCTTTGTTGGAAAAGTAATGTCTCTGCTTTTTAACATGCTATCTAGGTTGGTCATAACTTTCCTTCCAAGGAGTAAGTGTCTTTTAATTTCATGGCTGCAGTCACCATCTGCAGTGATTTTGGAGCCCCCAAAAATAAAATCTGACATTGTTTTCACTATCTCCCCATCTATTTCCCATGAGGTGATGGGACCAGATGCCATGATCTTAGTTTTCTGAATGTTAAGCTTTAAGCCAACTTTTTCACTCTCCTCTTTCACTTTCATCAAGAGGCTTTTTAGTTCCTCTTCACTTTCTACCACATGGCGGTGTCATCTGCATATCTGAGGTTATTGATGTTTCTCCCTGCAGTCTTGATTCTAGTTTGTGCTTCATCCAGCCCAGCATTTCTCATGATGTACTCTACATAAAAGTTAAATAAGCACAGTGACAATATACTGCCTTGATGTACTCCTTTTCCGATTTGGAACCAGTCTGTTGTTCCATGTGCAGTTCTAACTGTAAACAAGGTAGGCATTAGTAAAGTCAATAGTTGGTTTAGAGCCACTAATTTCTAGTGTAGAGATTTAACTTTGTGAAAAAGCGAGAATTCATAAGTTTATGTTTTTTGGTTTTTTTTTACCAAAAGCAAATACTATGGAAAATTTCTGGTAACCTAACAGATAGGTCTAACTCTATCAATGCTTGACTGTGAGAAAATTAGAGCTTATCTACATTCCATTTCTGTTCAGTGAACTCACTGACGTTACTATCCATTCCCACTACTGGAAGGACGAACAACTCAAGTATTTAGAAAGATAAGATTTTAAAATAAAAACGGTTTATTTTGTACTTCTAATACAGAAGACCTGTAATAGTCATAGACATTCATTCATACCTTTCCAAAATTGTCTTCTGTATTGTTATAAACTGATGTGTGTGCTCAGTTTTTAAGTCGTGTATGAATCCTTGCAACCCCATGGACTGTAGCCCACCAGGCTACTCTGTTCACAGATTTTTCCAGACAGGAATACTGCATCAGGTTGCCATTTCCTACTCCAGGGGATTGACCCAGGGATCAAACCCACGTTGCTTGTGCCTCCTGCATTGGTAGGCAGATTCTTTATCCGTACGCCACCCGGGAATCCCAATTCTATCACACTGCCGTGTAAAAAGCTCTCAAAAAAAATATTTTTTCTCTTTTAATATTTTGTGTAATTTCATATTTAATGTTTTATAATATTAACATCTTCACAGTTTTAAGTACCTGGTTTATTTATTCTTCTGTGTGCACTCAGTATGAAAAGTGAAAGTGAAATTAAAGTCACTCAGTCTGTTCGACTCTTTTCAACCAGATGGACTATAGCCTACAAGGCTTCTTCATCCATGGGATTTTCCAGGCAAGAGTACTGGAGTGGGTTGCCATTTCTTTCTCCAGGGGATCTTCCCAACCCAGGGATTGAACCCGGATCTCCCGCATTGTAGGCAGACACTTTACTGTCTGAGCCACCGGGGAAGCCCGCTCCGAATGGTGTACAGCTAATTCTTTCTTTTGTTCATGCTGTTTTCTATGATTGGGATGCTTTTTACCTCTTTCTTTACCTGGCTCAGTTTTACCCATCCCTGCTCAAGACTAGGTAATTCTTTCTGCAGAAAACCATCGATGATCTGTGGGACAAATTAAGATTCCTTATCAGTGGTTTTATAATATATGGTAAATACTTTGGTTGCCTGTCTTACAGAATACAGTGAAATATGTCTACATCCCTTACTAGGGCATAGGATCCAAATAGTGAAGACCAGATCTTCATTTTTTGCATGGCCTACTATTATGTCAAATGCACTGTAGACATAGAATAAACATTGTTAAACTTTTAAAGGGACACAAAAGGGACAATGTTGAAGTAGATAATCTTTGAAGTCTCTTTCAGCTCAAAACGCTATGAATCCAACCGTGAAAAAAAATTTTCTTTTCATGAGTTTTCTTTTTTATTAGTTGACCTCACATCTTCAGTATCATTAGTGTTCTTATAGGAGAGCACACGGCTGAGGAGTCCTTCTCCTCAGAAATATGTGAGACCAGCCCTGAACAGAGTATCTTGCCTAAATAGAGGCTGGAATAATAGAGACTTAAAAAAAAAAAAGTTTGACTTAGTTGACTCTAAAATAAAGGAAACAGTGTGAGGCCAGAAATATTTCCTCAAGGTTTTCTCAGAAAATGTCCTCAGCTATTTCTTAGAATTTTTCCTTAGAAAAATTCCTTAGAAATGTTTCCTGAGTGTCTCTGCTGCCGCTGCTGGCCCAGAGCCTAAGTTCTGATGATGTAAAGTAACCCTGGAGGAAATCAAGGGCCTAAGAAAGGTGGAGAATTAAGCTGGACACATCTGGTCCATGTAAGGCTAGGTCACCAAAATAGTACCACACTTAGTGCTTTAGTGTGTGAATTATCCATTGGAAGGTGAATTACTGTCTTATTCTTGGCTCTGTGTGGAATGTGTATGTATGTGTGGGAGTGTGTGGAGTGTGTATGTGTGTGTGGGAGTGTGTGGAATGGAGGAAAGGATAAAAATGTTCATGCCATTTCTAGCCACATATCTACATGTGTCTCTGGTTTAATTTAAAGGAAACATGGGGTATAATTCTCTCTAAGCACCTTGAAGAAGTGAATGCAAATGTTCTCTGGAGGAATGCACTTTAAACCCAAGCTTCTTAAGCTCTCAATGAAAAGTCACTGAACATACAAGGATATAAGACATCATATGTCATAGCAGCACTGGACCAACAAAACTAAGTACATATTGAAATTGCTTATTATGAGTATAAAATAGATTTTAAAAATGAGTTAAAAGAAAATATTGGTTCAAGGGACTATTGCAATTTCACAGAAGGTTTTGAGAAAGTGGTTCTTCAGTTGCTCAGCATGTCCAGCTCTTTGTGACCCCATGGACTGCCCGATTCCCTGTCCTTCCCTGTCCTTCACCATCTCCCAGAGTTTGCTCAAACTCACGTCCATTGAGTCAGTGATGCCATCCAACTATCTCATCCTCTGTGGCCATTTTCTCCTCCTGTCCTCAATCTTTCCCAGTATCAGGGTCCTTTCCAATGTATCAACTCTTTCAACAGGCGGCCAAAGTATTGGAGTTTCAGCATCAGTTCTTCCAGTGAATATTTAGGGTTGATTTCCTCTAGGATTGACTGGTTTGATCTCCTTGCTGTCCAAGGGACTCTCAAGAGTCTTCTCCAGCACCACAATTCAAAAGCATTAATTCTTCAGTGCTCAGCCTTTTTTTTGGTCCAACTTTCACACCGTACATGGCTACTGGAAAAACCACAGCTTTGACTATATGGAATTTTGTTGGCAAATTGATATATCTGCTTTTTAACACACTGTCTAGGTTTGTCATAGCTATTCTTACAAGGAGTAGGCATCTTTTAATTTGAAACATAATAATTGAACTTGATTTAATAGATGCCTGAAACAGACCATCAGTCACAGGTGAAGTGAGAATTAGTAAGCTGATATGCTCAGTAAGCTGGTAAAGGTCTGAAGACATCACCAAAATTACAATTGAAAGACAAAGAGATGAGAAATAATAAGCAGATAAGAGACAGGAAGTGTGAAAAGTTGTCACATTCACTACTGGAACTCCAAAAAGGAAGAAGGGAGAGAGGTGAAGAATACATTTTCAAAGACATGATAGCTGAGAAATTTCTGGTTTGACTAATATACAGATCCTCAGACAATTTGTTGAGAACAAATCCTCATTGATGAGAACTCAGTGAATCCAAATGACACATCATGAAATCACACAATTCCAAAGTGAAGGACAACATCTTTAAAACCAGCCAGAGAGAAAAGACTAATTATTGACACATCTGTGATCTGAGTTACTAGCAATGTCAATGGGAGCTAGACTAAAATGAAATAAAATCCTCAGGGTAGTAAAATTTTTTTCATCTGCAAGTTACATACCCATGAAAAGCATCCTTTAATATTATTTTAAGATGAAAGGCAATCACTTTACTTTGTTGACCTTGCTCTTCATCCCTACTCCTGCATCACAGTGCTTGAAATGAAAGCATTTAATAAAAAATAAATACATTCAGATGTAATTATTTAGTCCTCAGCTTTAATAGCACCAGTTATCAGAAGAAAACTCTAATATTGAAATACTTTACATTCAGCTAAAAACATTTTAAATGATAACACATAAGTAATGTTTTCTCAGTCAGTGTGCTATTCTATCAGAATAACATGGGCCACCTGGTGAAACCAAGCTGCAGCCTAGAGGGAGTGAGTCAGAATTTCTGGAGGTGGAGACTGACAGTACCAAATTCTGGAATTACAGATTAAAAAGAGGTTTGAGGCTAGTCAACAGAAATATTTCAATTCTCAACTTATAGTGTTTCCTTGAACACATTCTAGTTCAAGTATTTACAGGAACACATTCATTTTTGTTTTCTTGAACGCAGATGTAGCCATTTCATTGGAATAAATCTTTTCAGGAACAAATGCATCCTGTTAAAAACAGCTTTAAGTTTATATTTTCCCTAAAGGATATGGATATTAGTCATTAGGGAGCTTAATCTGCCTGTGATGCTTATATTAATTAATTTTTCAAAACAATTTATTTTATAATATTTTATATATCTGTAAAGTGACATTAAAATGGAAGTTTACCTAAAACAGGACATTTTCATATTTGGCAGCAGTTACGTACAAATAAAGTGATAGAAACACATAGCACACATATACAAAGATGTGAATATAGAATTGACTGAGTACATGAAAATAATGGACAGATTTGACCAAATCAGGACAAGTAAAATCTTTTAAACTTAGCAACACCTTAGATCTTGTACAAGGGAAATAAAAACAATGAATTATGAGGATCTGTCCTTTGCAGAAAATCTCAGTTTTCACTAGAATCAGTATACATCCTCAGGAAAAATGTCTAATGATTCATAACTCAGTTCGAAAAGATTCTCCCCTCTCAGGAATTTTAGTTTATCAAGTCTTCACCACTTCTACTTTATTCTGTGCGTGCTTAGTCACTCAGTCGTGTCTGACTCTGTGACCCCATGGACTGTAGCCCGCCAGGTTCCTCTATCCATGGGTTTCTTCAGGCAAGAATACTGGAGTGGGTAGCCATTCTCTTCTCCAGGGGATCTTCCTGACCCAGAGATTGAGCCTGTGTCTCCTGCACTGCAGGCAGATTCTTAACCATCTGAGTCACCAGGGAAGCCCCACTTTATGCTAATGCCCCTCAAAATCTTTCTGCAACTCATCCAGTTCACTTTTAGTTGTCGCATTAGGAACTTTGGCTGGTTGAAGCCTATTATACCCTGCCTGGAAACAAAAAATTCTGTCCTCTTTTTAAGCTCAAAACAAAGAAGCAAGAAGAGTTTTTAAAAAAAATTATTTTTGTTTTATTTTTTTAAATATCCTACTTGGGTGTAAGTCCTAAAATTCTATGGCCCACTCAAGGGGAGGAAACCCTGTACAAACTTTAGAAGAACAACTTGACTGAATTAGATCTCATTCACAGTACGGAGTGTGGCTCATACAGTTCTGCTGACTTCCTTGGAAAAGGACAACATAGACCTGCCATTCTTCTGTTAGGCATTTTTTTCTCTTCTGTTTTAGCTACATATCAGTTTACTGGGAGTGTTGATAGAGGTTTGATTACTACATAGAAACAAAAGCCAGTATCACAGAGATTTCATGAAAGCTGATAATTGTAATGAATATAACTATGGGGGGGGGCGGGGAAATGGCAACCAAATTAAAAAAAAATAAACACAATGCACTATATCCAATATTTTTATATTATTTATATAATAAATGTTTTATATCAGCAGTCCTCAACCCTTTTGGCAGTAGGGACTGGTTTCATGGAAGACAACCACTCACCAGCTACTGTACAACCAGTTCCTAACAGGTCATGGACTAGCCGGTCCGTGGCCTGGGGATTGGGAACCCCTGTTAGATATGATAAAGATTTTGAGAATTGGGTTAGATAGTATCCATATAATTTATAGGTTTTTATGAATAACATGGGCTTCCCTCATAGCTAAGTTGGTAAAGAATCCTGCCTGCAATGCAGGAGACCCGGTTTGATTCCTGGGTCGGGAACATCCCCTGGAGAAGGAAATGGCAACCCACTCTAGTATTCTTGCCTGGAGCATCCCATGGACAGAGGAGCCTGGCAGGCTACAGTCCATGGGGTCGCAAGGGTCGGGCATGACTTAGCGACTAAAGAGAGAGAGACAGAGATAACATGAGAAATTCTTGTTATATTAAAAAAGTTAGAGAAATTTCTAAATTGTTTCTAAAGTGAGTAAGTTCTAAGTATATAAACACTGTGGTACTGAATACATCAAAATTCCATGGAATGGTACTTTGATTTCTCAGCATTATATTGTTTCTCCATTCTGTTGTTACTGTTGCTGTTTAGTCACTAAATCATGCCTGACTCTTTGCAACCCCATGGTCTACAACCTGCCAGGCTCCTCTGTCCATGGGATTTCTCAGGCAAGCATACTGGAGTGGGTTGCCATTCCCTCCTCCATGGGATCTTTCAACCCAAGGATCGAACCCAAGTCTCCTGCATTGACAGATAGACTCTTTACCACTGAACCATCGAGGAAGTCCTTTCTCCATCCTACCAGTCATTGATTCTCAGTGATTATAGAATCTGGGTAAGGGCGAATTTCTAAACCATTTATTTCTACCAGTCTTATGTGATACTGGGTTAAAGTTTGTTGTATCAAATTTGTTCTCTATATAGAAAACACCATACACAATCTCTTTAGAAAAAGCCAGCAATACATTTCTAGATTATTTTAGGTATGGTTTCATTACCCAGCTTAGCTCAGCTCAGTGCTCAGAAAAAGAAAGCTGAGCACTGAAAAATTGATGCTTTTGAACTGTGGCGTTGGAGAAGACTCTTGAGAGTCCCTTGGACTGCAGGGAGATCCAACCAGTCCATCCTAAAGGAGATCAGTCCTGGGTGTTCATTGGAAGGACTGATGTTGAAGCTGGAACTCCAATACTTTGGCCACCTGATGCGAAGAGTTGACTCATTGGAAAAGACCCTGATGCTTGGAGGGATTGGGGGAAGGAGGAGAAGGGGATGACAGAGGATGAGATGGCTGGATGGCATCACGACTCTATGGACATGAGTTTGAGTAAACTTCGGGAGTGGTGATGGACAGGGAGGCCTGGCGTGCTGCGATTCATGGGGTCGCAAAGAGTCAGACACGACTGAGCGATTGAACTGAACTGAACTGAGCGACTGAACTGAACTGAACTTCATTACCCAAGTATTCTAGAATTTCTCTCTCCATTCTTCTCTTTGATATTCTTATTCCTCTGAAACAACAGAGTGCCAGGTAACTTTGCTCTTTGACTTTGTTACTTCACAGTTTCCCTTATCTGTAAACTGAGATTATTAGGGAACCTTATTCAAAAGCCCTGAGCACTTTATTGAACTACTGCTGAAACACAGTCGCTGAGCTCTAATTGCTGAGTGGTTCAGGACAAGGCCATTTCTAGCAGTGGCAATAGAAGCATGGGAAGATCATTGAGAATACACTAATACCTGCCTATATTATTCCCGGTACTGCGTATTTAGAGATGAAAGCATTTTATGTGTTAATCAAGTCTTTCATCCATCTGGACCCATGACTTTCTTTCTCTTTCTCTTTGACAATTTTTCTTTAACAATTTCCTTATACTGGGTAGGGGTTCAACTGAACCTTATTGACTCATGA
The DNA here is from genome assembly GCF_019320065.1 of Cervus canadensis. Classification (NCBI taxonomy): domain Eukaryota; kingdom Metazoa; phylum Chordata; class Mammalia; order Artiodactyla; family Cervidae; genus Cervus; species Cervus canadensis. The sequence goes on from NC_057409.1 coordinate 37,369,444, forward strand.
CTGATCCCCTTTGAAAAATAGTATTAATAATTACTGCAAAGTACAAAATTTCCAGTTGGTCTTATAGTTAACTTTTTTCTTCCCTCATTTCATTGTTAGCTCTTCTAGATCAACTTCAGAGTGTTCTCTTCCAAACTTTTCTTTCTAAGAGGACATGAAGGTAGGTGATCTGAGGAAGTAATTCACATTTCTGCACTATTACAGTCCTATCTGCACATGTCAAGAAGACTTGGTGAAACACTGCCTTCTGCCCAGACTCAGTGCATCTGTGAAGTGACATGAAAATTGCTCAGCAGTGTCCAACTGCTTGTGATGCCATGGACTCTAGCCTTTTGTCCATGGAATTCTCTAGGCAAGAATACTGGAGTGGGTTACCATTCCCTTCTCCAAGGGATCTTCCTGACCCAGGGATCAAACCCAGGTTTTCCACATTGCCAGCAGATTCTTTACTGTCTGAGCCATCAGGAAAGCATCTGTAGGTGGAGTCAAAACATCTTTTAATGTCACACAGCCAGGTGTCTCACTTCTCACACTTTCACTAGTATTTTTCATTGAAACTCATGTGTTTTCCCCTCCATGTAACGCACCTCAGTTTTTAATGTCTTAAATTCAAATGGATAAAACTAATGAAGTGCCAAAATAATCAGTATGCAAAGTTTCTGATAAATTTCAAATTTCCCCAAAGGCTGTGATTCAACCCCATATGTGAAGGGTGCTAATTTATATAATCATAGGTTAGTGGAACGTGTTATAGAAATAGTTGCTTAGAAACCTGAATATTGTGATGGGACATTTTGAAGCCCTTTATTGAACTATCACTGAACTATAGCCATTCAGCTTTAAATTGCTGAGCTGTTAAGAGCAAGGCAATTTCCATCAGTGGCTACAGCAGCATGGACATATCATTAAAAATACATTAATATCTGCATGGATTACTCATAGTACCATATTATCATCATTTAGAGATGAGAACATTCTATGTGCTAATCAACAGCCATTCAGCCACCTGGACCCATGCTTTCCTGCCTTCTTTGATCTACTGTGTTTGTTGTTTTTGGGTAGATTTTCATGTAACATTTACTCAGGATACAGAAGAGCACCTGCTGCAGAACAAAGATAACAGCTGCCTAAGTAATCATGCCTAGACCAGGGATGCCCTCTGGAAGTCCTCTGTGTGACATCAGGGGCTACCCTGTTATCCAAAAACCTATTCCTGGTGCTCTTAGGAACTAGTGTCTTTTTATATTAATATTCACACTAGGACAGTAGTTGACAGTAGTAATTTTTAATTTCTGGCTTAAGTATATAATCTACATATAAACTCACTAATTAGAAAAGCTATCTTGAATTAACATACTGAAAGACAGGATGTAACAACAAGCAGCAGTTGGTCAGTCAGTCAGTTCAGTCGCTCAGTCATGTCTGACTCTGTGACCCCATGGACTGCAGCACGCCAGGCCTCCCTGTCTATCACCAACTCTGGGAGCTTACTCAAACTCATGTCCATTGAGTCAGTGATGCCATCCAACTATCTCATCCTCTGTCTTCCCCTTCTCCTCCTGCATTCAATCTTTCCAAGCATCAGGGTCTTTTCAAATAAGTCAGTTCTTCATATCAAGTGGCCAAAGTATTGGAGTTTCAGCTTCAGCTGAAACTGTCCCTCCAATGAACACCCAGGACTGATTTCCTTTAGGATGGACTGGCTGGATCTCCTTGCAGTCCAAGGGACTCTCAAGAGTCTTCTCCAACACCACAATTCAAAAGCATCAATTCTTCCATGCTCAGCTTTCTTTATTGTCCAACTCTCACATCCATACTTGACCACTGGAAAAACCATAGCCTTGACTAGATGGACTTTTGTTGACTAAGTAATAACTCTGTTTTTAAATATGCTGTCTAGGTTGGTCATCACTTTTCTTCCAAGGAGCAAGCATCTTTTAATTTCATGGCTGCAGTCACCATCTGCAGTGATTTTGGAGCCCCCCAAAATAAAGTCTCTCATTGTTTCCATTGTTTCCCCATCTATTTGCCATGAAGTGATGGGACCAGATGCCATGATCTTAGTTTTCTGAATGTTGAGCTTTAAGCCAACTTTTTCACTCTCCTCTTTCACTTTCATCAGAGGCTCTTTAGTTCTTCTTCACTTTCTGCCATAAGGGTGGTGTCAGCTGCATATCTGAGGTTACTGATATTTCTCCCGGCAATCTTGATTTCAGCCTGTGCTTCCTCCAGCCCAGCATATCTCATGAGGTACTCTGCATATAAGTTAAATAAGCAGGGTGACAATATACAGCCTTGACGTTCTCCTTTCCCGATTTGAAACCATCTCTTGTGTCTCCTGCATCGACTGGTGGATTCTTTATGACTGAGCCACCAGGGGAGCCCAATAGCTGAACAATCATCAACAAAAAACACGAGAACCTTCCAAGAAAAATATACATTCAAACACAAAGAAGAAGCCGCAGTGAGATGGTAGGAGGAGTGTAATTGCAATAAATTCAAATCCCATACCCCCACCCACAAACTGGAAAATAATTATATCACAGAGGTTTTCCCCCAGGAATGAGAGTTCTGAGCCCTAGGTGAAGCTCCTGAGCCTGGGGGTCTGGCACCAGGAGGAGAAGCCCCCCGGGTATTTGGCTTTGAAGGCCAGTGGGACTTGATCACAGGAAATCCGCAGGACTGGGAGAAGCAGAAACTCCACTCTTAAAAGGTATACATTTTTCCTCATGCATACTGCAACCCAGGGAAAAAGCAGTGACTTCACAAAAGCTTGGACCAGACCTACCTTCTGGTCTTGGAGAGTCTCCTGGAGAGGCAGGGGACAGCTGTGGCTTATTTGGGGACAAAGACACTGGTGGAGGTGGTGCTGGGGAGGACTCATTTGTGTGAACTCTCCTGAAGGCCACCAGTGTTCATATACTTTCTAAAAAAGAATACTTTCATTCAAATCTGTGTCTCCTGGTCCTCTTTCTGGAAGACCAAAACCAAGACAAATAATAAAACCTTATGTGAATTCTTCATTCTTGAAAATATTGAAGAAAATTAGGAAGCCAGTCTCAATTACATAAATTTAGATTTGCATTAATAAAATACACAAAAGTGAATAATATATCAACAAATATATTAATATGAATAAAGCTATCAGTAGTTTCTGTGTAACTTTATCATGCAAATAAAATTTTACTATGACATTTTAAAATTTTAAATCTTATTCTTATCTAAATTCAGCAGTTGATTATTTCAACATATTGTTTCTCTAACTTTACAGTGGTTTGACATTTGAAAATAATACTTTGGTGAAGAGCAAAGCATATGATTTATATTTCACTTTTTCAAAGATTTTAAATTATGCCACTGATAGAGATTACAAATGTAAAAATCATAACCTCAAATATCTATCTCCATAATTAAATCTGATACTTAATACAAATAAACATGTAAAAATAAAATCAACTGGGCAAAATGCCCAGAAAACATTTCAGACAGCAAAATAAACAGAAAGCAAATGTCCCACATGAAAAACTGGAAAAAATTAAGATTTAATATGCTCAGAGTGTTGAGTGATCTGAAGATTGTGGCACTATGCCTTGAGACTTGATGTTTCTATTCCTCTCTTAACAATTCAACATTTGCCAGGCAATTGACCAAAACTGGTAATTGGTCATAATATTCTTTGGAAAATTGCAAAAATGGAAATGAAAGGAACACTGCTCCCCTTTATAAATACCAATAACTGGTTTAAAAAGCACAAAAATCTGTGGGTCCAGCTGGAATAAAAATGAGTGATTACTAAGAATAAGACTTGCCTGACTGTTATCTACCAACATATTGTGAATAATTCCTTATGGTTATATCCACAGAGTATGTAACTGTTTTCAGTACTCTACAATATGCTAACTTATTTCTTATAGTTGTGCTAATACTAATAGAGAGTTATGCAGAAGAATACTAACATTTATTTTAGCAAAAATGTATATAAATGGTGGGAAATGTAGCATGTTGAGGGAAAAATACATAGGAAAAGGAGTTACTCTGGTTAAATTTCAGTCAGGTGTATTTTCAAAAACCTAATGAAATTTATTAGTTCAATAAAAAGTCCACTACTTAAACAAAATCATGTTCTTTTTTTTTTTTTTTTTAAATTTTTTTATTAGTTGGAGGCTAATTACTTCACAACATTTCAGTGGGTTTTGTCATACATTGATATGAATCAGCCATAGATTTACACTTATTCCCCATCCCGATCCCCCCTCCCATCTCCCTCTCCACCCGATTCCTCTGGGTCTTCCCAGTGCACCAGGCCGGAGCACTTGTCTCATGCATCCCACCTGGGCTGGTGATCTGTTTCACCATAGATAGTATACATGCTGTTCTTTTGAAACATCCCACCCTCACCTTCTCCCACAGAGTTCAAAAGTCTGTTCTGTATTTCTGTGTCTCTTTTTCTGTTTTGCATATAGGGTTATCGTTACCATCTTTCTAAATTCCATATATATGTGTTAGTATGCTGTAATGTTCTTTATCTTTCTGGCTTACTTCACTCTGTATAAGGGGCTCCAGTTTCATCCATCTCATTAGGACTGGTTCAAATGAATTCTTTTTGACGGCTGAGTAAAATTCCATGGTGTATATGTACCACAGCTTCCTTATCCATTCATCTGCTGATGGGCATCTAGGTTGCTTCCATGTCCTGGCTATTATAAACAGTGCTGCGATGAACATTGGGGTGCATGTGTCTCTTTCAGATCTGGTTTCCTCAGTGTGTATGCCCAGAAGTGGGATTGCTGGGTCATATGGCAGTTCTATTTCCAGTTTTTTAAGGAATCTCCACACTGTTTTCCATAGTGGCTGTACTAGTTTGCATTCCCACCAACAGTGTAAGAGGGTTCCCTTTTCTCCACAGCCTCTCCAGCATTTATTGCTTGTAGACTTTTGGATAGCAGCCATCCTGACTGGTGTGTAATGGTACCTCATTGTGGTTTTGATTTGCATTTCTCTAATAATGAGTGATGTTGAGCACCTTTTCATGTGTTTGTTAGCCATCTGTATGTCTTCTTTGGAGAGATGCCTGTTTAGTTCTTTGGCCCACTTTTTGATTGGGTCATTTATTTTTCTGGAATTGAGCTGCAGGAGTTGCTTGTATCCTCTACATAGAAAACCCTAAAGACTCTTCCAGAAAATTACTAGAACTAATCAATGAATATAGTAAAGTTGCAGGATATAAAATTAACACACAGAAGTCCCTTGCATTCCTATATACTAACAATGAAAAAACAGAAAGAGAAATTAAGGAAACAATACCATTCACCATTGCAACAAAAAGAATAAAATACTTAGGAGTATATCTACCTAAAGAAACAAAAGACCTATACATAGAAAACTATAAAACACTGATGAAAGAAATCAAAGAGGACACAAACAGATGGAGAAACATACCGTGTTCATGGATTGGAAGAATCAATATTGTCAAAATGGCTATTCTACCCAAAGCAATCTATAGATTCAATGCAATCCCTATCAAGCTACCAACGGTATTTTTCACAGAACTAGACCAAAGAATTTCACAATTTGTATGGAAATACAAAAAACCTCGAATAGCCAAAGTAATCTTGAGAAAGAAGAATGGAACTGGAGGAATCAACCTGCCTGACTTCAGACTCTACTACAAAGCCACAGTCATCAAGACAGTATGGTACTGGCACAAAGACAGAAATATAGACCAATGGAACAGAATAGAAAGCCCAGAGATAAATCCACGAACCTATGGACACCTTATCTTTGACAAAGGAGGCAAGGATATACAATGGAAAAAAGACAACCTCTTTAACAAGTGGTGCTGGGAAAACTGGTCAACCACTTGTAAAAGAATGAAACTAGAACACTTTCTAACACCATACACAAAAATAAACTCAAAATGGATTAAAGATCTAAATGTAAGACCAGAAACTATAAAACTCCTAGAGGAGAACATAGGCAAAACACTCTCCGACATAAATCACAGCAAGATCCTCTATGACCCACCTCCCAGAATATTGGAAATAAAAGCAAAACTAAACAAATGGGATCTAATGAAACTTAAAAGCTTTTGCACTACAAAAGAAACTATAAGTAAGGTGAAAAGACAGCCGTCAGATTGGGAGAAAATAATAGCAAATGAAGAAACAGACAAAGGATTAATCTCAAAAATCATGTTCTTAATTTTAAAAATTATTTATCTTACTTTCTGATCTGATCATAGAAATCAGAAACCTGGACTTACTTTTGTCTAATAGAATTAGCTATAACTTGAAATTATGCATTATAGGAAAAATGTTAAAATAGAATGGACTTGGCTGATATTATTATTAATAATTTATTCATTTTAATATGCTTATATTTCTTTACTCCTTTCTGCTTATATAGCTGCTTCCTAGCTATAATGACACCAGTTCAAGTCCCATCCATTTTTTAAAAATTTTATTTTATACTGGAGTGTAGTTGATTTTGTATTTTGTCACAGCAGCTTTTGCAAATTAATATACAACCCTAAGTGATCATAGTTAACATCACCAATAATAGAACAAACAAACATTATGTTCTCCTGATAGAATGCACCAAGAAACACACGTCACTTCTTTGGTATCTGGACAAAAATGAAAAATGTGAATTTTTTTTTCATTTATTGATATTAGTTGGAGGCTAATTACTTTACAATATTGTAGTGGTTTTTGCCATACATTGACACGAATCAGCCATGGATTTACATGTGTTCCCCATCCTGATCCCCCCTCCCACCTCCTTCCCCACCCCATCCCTCTGGGTCATCCTAGTGCACCAGCCCCGAGCACTTGTCTCATGCATCCAACCTGGACTGGTGATCTGTTTCACAATTGATAATATACATGTTTCAATGCTATTCTCTCAGATCATCCCACACTCGCCTTCTCCCACAGAGTCCAAAAGTCTGTTCTATACATCTGTGACTCTTTTTCTGTCTTGCATATAGGGTTATCATTACCATCTTTCTCAATTCCATATATATGCATTAATATACTGTATTGGTGTTTTTCCTTCTGGCTTACTTCACTCTGTATAATGGGCTCCAGTTTCATCCACCTCATTAGAACTGATTCAAATGAATTCTTTTTAATGGCTGAATAATATTCCATAGTGTATATGAACCACAGCTTTCTTATCCATTCATCTGCTGATGGGCATCTAGGTTGCTTCCATGTCCTGGCTATTATAAACAGTGCTGCAATGAACATTGGGGTACATGTGTCTCTTTCAGTTCTGGTTTCCTCAGTGTGTATGCCCAGGAGTGGGATTGCTGGGTCATATGGCCGTTCTAATTCCAGTTTTTTAAGGAATCTCCACACTGTTCTCCATAGTGGCTGTACTAGTTTGCATTCCCACCAACAGTGTAAGAGGGTTCCCTTTTCTCCACACCCTCTCCAGCATTTATTGTTTGTAGACTTTTGGATAGCAGCCATTCTGACTGGCGTGAAATGGTATCTCATTGTGGTTTTGATTTGCATAAATGTGAATTTTATAATGATGAAATGGAAGATAAATTCATATTGAGGGACATTCTATTGAAAAAAAAACTGGCTAGTATTCTTCATATATGTGTATGAAAGACATACCAAGAAAGACAAGGAAAAACTGAGGAATTGTTTCAGATTAAAAGAGACAAATGAGATAAAATGCATGAATATAATGGTTGACCTAGATTAAATTTTAGATCAGAAATAGTACATTAGTGGGACTATTAGAAGACTTTAAATGAAGTTTCTAGGACAGCTAATATTATTGTACAAATACTAATTTCCTCATTTTGATAATTATACTATGATCATATGAGATATTAATATTTGAGTAATCTTAATTGAGTTTATACAGAAATTCTTTATACTATTTTTACAGCTTATTTGTGAGTCAGAAATTTTTTCAATGTGAATGTTAAAAACATTAAAACAAACACAAAAGTAAAAATAAAGTCATGCAACAGATGTAAGCCACCAGAGAAGTTTTCTTCCTTAATCTGAAAATTAAACCATTCCAGTTCTGCAAGGTAATGGATTAGAGGCAATTTTGAAAAGTTATGCATTACTCTACAGCCTTAGGAAGTATTATAACCAAGCTATGATAGCCCAGTAGTTTCTCAGAAAGATTCTAATATTAATTCCCCCTTTTTATGCCGTTTAAAAATTCTTTCTCTGAGTTTTTTTTTTCCTGATTTTTAATTATTTTAAAGTCCTCAAAGTTTTGATGCATGAGACAGGGTGCTCAGGGCTGGTGCACTGGGATGACCCTGAGGGATAGGATGGGGAAGGAGGTGGGAGGGGGACTCAGGATGGGGAACACATGTACACCCATGGCTGATACATGTCAATATATGGCAAAAACCACTATAATATTGTAAAGTAATTTGCCTCCAACTAAAATAAATAAATTAATTTTTTTAAAAAAAAGAATGTCCTCTTCTGATTATCCAGAATTTCACTTGCACATGGTAACAGTGAACGTGCATTTCAGAAACCTGGAAAGGATTTCATTACAAAGTAAGCTGCTGTGTTCTGAGGACCTGTAGGGAGAATTGAGAGCAGCTCCTGGAAAACAGACAGGATAAAGGGGATCTTATTCCTACAGCTGCAAAGAGATGAATTCTGCCAACCATCTGAAGAAGGCTGGAAGTAGATGTTTTTCAGAAGTGGCCAGATGAGAATGCAGCCCTGGTTAACACCTGGACTGAATTCAGGCAGACCCTGAAGCAGAGAAACAGCTAAAAGAACTCAGATTCCTAACCCAAGGAAACCCACTAAATAATAAATGTATGTTGTTTCAAGCCATTAAACTTACAGGAATTTGCTATACATCAAGAGAAAACTAACCTTCTCCCCCACACCCTTCCAAATCCTTATATTACCATGAAATACTTGACCTTACTTCAGTTCAGTTCAGTTCAGTTCAGTCGCTCAGTTGAGTCCGACTCTTTGTGACCCCATGAGCTGCAGCACGCCAGGCCTTCCTGTCCATCACCAACTCCCGGAGCCCACCCCAACTCATGTCCATTGAGTCGGTGATGCCATCCAACCATCTCATCCTCTGCCATCCCCTTCTCCTCCTGCCCTCAATCTTTCCCAGCATCAGGGTTTTTTCCAATGAGTCAGCTCTTCGCATCAGGTGGACGAAGTATTGGAGTTTCAGCTTCAACAATAGACCTTCCTATGAACACCCAGGACTGGTCTCCTTTAGGATGGACTGGGTTGGATCTCCTTGCAGTCCAAGGGACTCTCAAGAGCCTTCTCCAACACCACAGTTCAAAAGCATCTATTCTTCGGTGCTCAGCTTTCCTCACAGTCCAACTCTCACATCCATACATGACCACTGGAAAAACCATAGCCTTGACTAGACGGACCTTTGTTGACGAAGTAATGTCTCTGCTTTTTAATATGCTGTCTAGGTTGGTCATAACTTTCCTTCCAAGGAGTAAGCATCTTTTAATTTCATGGCTGCAGTCACCATCTGCAGTGATTTTGGAGCCCAAAAAATACTTCAGTAGACAGCCAAAAATGTGTTCTTCACAAGAGGTGTGGAGTGCTTCCTGGTGGTGCTTTGTTCTGTGTTTCTACATGGATAGCAAGCCTAGATGTTACATTGTAAATTTTGACTTAATTTTGCACCAACAACTGCATATTCTTGAGCACTAAGGATCATATATTCATTCACTAACATTAGAAAATTGTTGTTCAGTCTCTAAGTTGTGTCCAGCTCTTTTGTGACCCCATGGACTGTAGCCCACCAGGCTTCTCTGTCCATAGCATTTTCCAGGCAAGAATACAGGAGTGGGTTGCCATTTCCATCTCATGAGGGTCTTCCCTACTCAGGGATCAAACCCATGTCTCTTGCATTGGCAGATGGATTCTCTACCACTGAGCCAAACTTCCTGTGGTAAAAATTAGTCCTGCTCACCAAATACAAAAAGTGTTTCTCTAGATTTCTCACCTCCTCCAGGGACCCTGTGACTATTCTGCCCCATCCACATGTGAGCAGAAATTATGTGTTCACTTCCAGATTGGAATAGTGGAAAGCTCTTGAATGATGTCAATTCCTTTTATCCTTGTGATGACAACTGGTGTGACCACATGTTCCAGATGACACGGCTAAAGATGATGAAAGCGTCTTTCAGCTCATGTCTTGGAGATGCCTTTGGAAAAGAGCCTTTGCTGACCAGTGTGGTGGATCTAGCATGATGGAGAAATAAAGATTTACTGTCATAAATCACTGGGATCAGAGGTTGTTTGCACAGCACAATCTAGCCTATCTTTATTAATCCCATCCCACAACAAAATAAAATAAAAATTTGATATTACAATTAATGTCAAATATTTGTCAATTTTTGAGGCTTTTAAAGGAATAAATAATAATGATTATAAGGGAATAATCTTAATAATAAGGGAATAATAGAGGAGAATATCAGTATGATAAGATTGTCTTACTTATGGAAGTGAAGCTGTAAGTTTTTGTTTTCTTCTTAATGTGCAAGACTCTAAAACACTGAAGGTTAAAGAAATGTAATAAAGAATGTAGTAATTAAAGAATTGTTGCTTTCAAACTGTGGTGTTGGAGATGACTCTTGAGAGCCTTGAGAGTCTCTTGGACTGCAAGGAGATCAAACCTGTCAATCCTAAAAGAAATCAACCCTGAATAATCATTGGAAGGACTGATGCTGAAGCTGAAGTTCCAATACTTTGGCCACCTGATGCAAAAAGCCAGCTCACTGGAAAAGACTAATGCTGGGAAAGATTGAGGATAGGAGGAGAAGGGGATTAAAGAGGATGAGATGGATAGGTGGCATCACTGACCCAGTGGACGTGAGTTTGAACAAATTCCAGGAGATGTTAAGAGACAGGGAAGTCTGGCATGCTGCAGTCCATGGGGTTGCAAAGGGTTGGACATGACTGAGTGACAGAAAAGCAAAAACAAACTAAAGAGAGCTGTAGTTTCTGACAGTTTAAAAATTCTGAAGTCTATTTAGCACAGATGAATAAAATCTGAAAGGCACCTTTTAAAGTATTTGAAAGAGCTAAATTTGGTTCATTCTAGATACAATTAATATTTTCTGTCCAAATTCTCTACAATCAGAAGGTCTTGATCACAGAAGAAGCCAAATGACAGGGAGTAATGAGTCCTGAACTTGGGCAGCATCTCATCTATCAAGCTGTCAGTTTTAATTACTGGGTATTTTTTGCCATTTTATGAAAACAGTTCTTGTCCTTAGCTTAAAATTGGAGAAATTCCAGGTAATACAATATAGAATGTTTATAAAAAGTTAATTATCTAATAGAATAACTCTCCTAAAAATTGCCCATGTCCAGACAATGGGACAGACAAGTATGAGTCTTCTGGGGCCTTCTCAAATGCATAAGCCAAATGAGTTTTGTCTTAAATTGTGCTTTCAGACTTGTCTTCACACACACACACACACACACACACACACACACACATTCAGTCACTCACTTATTCACTTACACATTGTATGGATAAGAATATTTAGACCTTGAGAATGGGAAGAGATGTCCTTGACTCCATTGCTCTACAAGAGGTTACAGCCAATTGTGCTGGATTGAATCATGTGTATAATGGATGATTCAGACTGAGAATTTTGCTGGCAATTTAGGACATTCTGTGCTTCAGTGCTAGTTAACAGTCCAGTTATAAGAATAATTTTGGGCTTCCCATGTGGCACAGTGGTAAAGAATCCATCTGCCAATGGAAGAGACATAAGACATTAGGTTCAATCCCTGGGTCAGGAAGATCCCCTGGAGTAGGAAATCTCAACTCGCTTCAGCATTCTTGCCTGGAGAATTCCACAGACAGAGGAATCTGGCGGTCTACAGTCCATGGGATCACAACAAAGTCAAACATAACCTAGAGACTGAACAACAACAAGAGATTTCTTATGGAGTAAAGAAATCAAGCACTCATTATATTCTTCTGTTGCTATGGCCCTTCATGAAACATTAATGCATAGGAAACATACTGATTATCTGAAGTAGCTAATGACTAACACAGCACCTGGGTTGTCTCTTGGGAGGAAGTCTAAGTGTGTTTATTTTCTGCCTGGTCCAGTGTGAGCTCTGCCATGGGCTGACCCACATAAATAGCCCAATTTACCCATCCTCCTCTTCTCTCCACCCTAGAAGTCCGAATTCCTGATCTATCCTTTGTGTGCTACTGCTGAAAGAACCAAGTCACTCTCTTAACTGTTCAATGTTTACTAGAAAATATCCAATCTTGAACAGAAGGTCTATGTTGCAGAATAAATAAAAATGGAACTGTTTAGCAGAATTCAAAATTACTTTTTTACTTATATTCTGTAAACATGTAGTCAAGAGGCAACAATTGATGGAAATTCTGATACCATGGACTGCTGTCTTCTGTTCTATATTTCAATAGTTAAAATGGAATGAAGAACATGGTACAAGTTATTCTTTCCTAATTGGTTACTGATTTTATTTTCTTATTATAAGAGAAACAATATAAAGACCCAATGCTATTCCATTAAAAGTGTGTTTTGCTTCTTCTGAGGGAAAATAAGTCTCTGTGAAACAATTGCTTTCCCTCAAAAACCTCACTTGTTTTCTTTTTATTTGCATTGAGTGCACTATTTATCCACAAAGTCATGAGCTCAGGAGATTCTGTCAACATCAAAGTTTTATAATCTGAGGAGATAGAGCTCTGCTAGTTACACACCTTAGAAATATCAAGGGGTCCATGGGTAGTTGAATCTACTGCGATCATGCTGTATTTGATGTAGGATCACTAGTGTTAAGCTGCTGAGCATGAATTTGTTCTCAGATTGATGTATCCTTTCTTACAAATAGGCAGCAATATAACATCTCATAAATGAGATACTTTATTCAGTGAGTGTCTTTCACTCAGAGACAGATTCAGGGTTTATGAGATCTGAGGTTGATACATCCTTTTTATTGAAATCCCTGTTGTACAATGTGAAGGAAGGCAGGGTTATTTTTGTAGCCTTCTAACTCAAGAGATTCTTCAAACTCAGACTCACCTGGGACCTGTGCATATTAATCCAGTAACTCAGGGCTCATTTCAAACATTTACATTTTTCCGTGTGTTTCAGGTAATTCTAATGTCAGGCAGCATTGAGAACATACAGTGGGCAACAGGAGACCAAATTTCAACTTAATATGTCTTTCCTAAGGTTAAATGGTTATTTTGCTATGAGTAATAGCATTTCTGGGCTAAGCAGATGGCTCAGTGCTAAATAACCCTCCTGCCAAGGTAGGAGATGCAGGTTCGATCCCTGGGTCAGGAAGTTCCCCTGGAGAAGAAAATGGCAACCCACTCCAATATTCTTGCCTGGGAAATCTCATGGACAGAGGAGTCTGGAGGGCACAGTCCATGGGGTCGCAAGAGTCAGACACAACTTATCAAGTAAACAACAACAAATAGCATTTGTACTATATAAAAAAGCAGTTTGCATCTTCACTTATAGTTTAATGAGCAGTTAAAAAATTTAGAATGGTCAATATTTTATGCTTTTTTCTATTGAAAACTCTAAATGGGCCTTTGTAGCTTAAGTATGAATGTATACTCATACGACTAATTTTGTTCCTTAAGACTCAGACCACAGTCTTAGGGAAAATGTTTGTAAAGTATCATACTAACCTTTGTTTCCATTTGATGTCATCAATTTAAATCTTGCAATTAATTTTCTTCTAATTGAGCTATATGCTGTATCTAGCTCTAAAATTTAGTTTTCATCCCATTTTCAGATATATAAATTATTCCTTCAGATTTTTTTTTTTCCTTCAGATTTTTAAAAACAAAATTGCAAAATATAATTTTTAAATATATCATTAACCTATTTTTCTCTCTCTTATTTCTCCAGTTTTCCTGTCTTTGTCTATTTCTTTTGCTGAATACCCCCCTCATTTTTACTTCAAAGATATTTTTATGACTTTTTGAAGCTAACAAGTCAGAAATGCTTTCTGGTGTATTTACCTGCCAAGGATTTTGTATGTAGCAATTTCTTAAGAGAGTTTTAATGTCATACTTCTCATTTTAAAACAGTTGCATAAGAACTCTTAAGGTTTTTAATTCAAAGTGCAGAACTATCATTTTGAAATATAAAAATGTGACTGAAAAACTGATGAAAGAAATTGCATGTTCTACTATTAACAAACAGGAAGAGAAATGATGATTTCCCTAAAGGAGTTAATGGTTAGAATCAAGTAACACTCCAGACAAAATCACACTTGGAAACATGTTTCAATCAGCTGACTGAAAGGTGCAAACTGAAGTTTTTCCCCAAGGTGTTATACAAATATAGGAAGAAAAAGGAAATAGAAACAAGATTTTCTTTTTTTTTTTTTTTCCATTTATTTTTATTCGTTGGAGGCAAATTACTTTACAATATTGTAGTGGGTTTTGCCATACATTGACATGAATCAGCCATGGATTTACATGTGTTCCCCATCCCGATCTTCCCTCCCGCCGCCCTCTCCATCCCATCCCTCTGGGTCTTCCCAGTGAGAAACAAGATTTTCGAAGGGCCTCAGTTCAGTTCAGTTCAGTCACTCAGTCATGTCCGACTCTTTGCTGCCCCATGAATCACAGCAAGCCAGGCCTCCCTGCCCATTACCAACTCCTGGAGTTTACTCAAACTCATGCCCATCGAGTCGGTGATGCCATCCAGCCATCTCATCCTCTGTCGTCCACTTCTCCTCCTGCCCCCAATCCCTCCCAGCATCAGGGTCTTTTCAAATGAGTCAACTCTTCGCATGAGGTGGCCAAAGTATTGGAGTTTCAGCTTCAGCATCAGTCCTTCCAATGAACACCCAGGACTGACCTCCTTTAGGATGGACTGGTTGGATCTCCTTGCAGTCCAAGGGACTCTCAAGAGTCTTCTCCAAACTATAGTTCAAAAGCATCAATTTTTTGGCACTCAGCTTTCCTCACAGTCCAACTCTCACATCCATACATGACCACTGGAAAAACCATAGCCTTGACCAGACGGACATTTGTTGGCAAAGTAATGTCTCTGCTTCAAAGGGCCTACTAGGTGTTAAACATGGGGATAGGTATCACACATATGTTATTTTATTAGTCCTAACAAAAGCCCAGTGAAGTAAGTTTTACACCTCTGCTTTAAAGATGAATAAACAAGGGCTCAGAAATTTCAGTAACTTCTGCAAATCACAGGAATAATATTTAGTATCTACTTGTATAAACATTTGATTTTATTGTTCTACATTTTTAATGATTTTCAGTATACAAAATATCTTCTCATCGGGCAAAAAAGAATGTCATTTTTATTTTTTGATCTATTAAACTGATTAACTGGAGAAAAGCATAATCTGAAGGCAGAATTAATGACATTATCTCTCGTACTTCAGGATTTCTTAGATCATTTCAAACACGCCAACCACCCTTGGGGTCTCTACTATGTGCTTTGTTTTTTCCTGGACTTCTTTGTTTCTACACAGTAAATGACTCTCATTCAAGCTAAAAGCAAAGGAGAAAAGGAAAGATATACCCAGTGAATGCAGAGTTCCAAAGAACAGAAAGGAGAGAGAAGAAAGACTTCCTCAGCGATCAATACAAAGAAATAGAGGAAAACAATAGAATGGGAAAGCCTAGAGATCTCTTCAAGAAAATTAAAGATACCAAGGGAACATTTCATGCAAAGATGGGCTCAATAAAGAACAGAAATGGTATGGACCTAATAGAAGCAGAAGATATTAAGAAGAGGTGGCAAGAATACATGGAAGAACTGTACAAAAAAAGATCTTCATGACCCAGATAATCATGATGGTGTGATCACTTACCTAGAGCAAGACATCCTGGAATGTGAAATCAAGTGGACCTTAGGAAGCATCATTACGAACAAAGCTAGTGGAGGTGATAGAATTCCAGTTGAGCTATTTCAAATCCTGAAAGATGATGCTGTGAAAGTGCTGTACTCAATATGCCAGCAAATTTGGAAAACTCAACAGTGGACACAGGACTGGAAAATGTCAGTTTTCATTCCAATCCCAAAGAAAGGCAATGCCAACGAATGCTCAAACTACTGCACAATTGCACTCATCTCACACGCTAGTAAAGTGATGCTTAAAATTCTCCAAGCCAGGCTTCAGCAATATGTAAACCATGAACTTCCAGATATTCAAGCTGGTTTTAGAAAAGGCAGAGGAACCAGAGATCAAATTGTCAACATCTAATGGATCATCGAAAAAGCAAGAGAGTTCCAGAAAAACATCTATTTCTGCTTTATTGACTATGCCAAAGCCTTTGACTCTGTGGATCACAATAAACTGTGGAAAATTCTGAAAGAGATGGGAATACCAGACCACCTGACCCACCTCTTGAGAAACCTGTATGCATGTAAGGAAGCAACAGTTAGAACTGGACATGGAACAACAGACTGGCTCCAAATAGGAAAAGGAGTATGTCAAGGCTGAATATTGTCACCCTGCTTAATTAGCTTATATGCAGAGTACATCATGAGAAACGCTGAGCTGGAGGAAGCACAAACTGGAATTAAGATTGCCAGGAGAAATATCAGTTACCTGAGATATGCAGATGACAGCACCCTTATGGCAGAAAGTGAAGAAGAACTAAAGAGCCTCTTGATGAAGGTGAAAGAGGAGAATGAAAAAGTTGGCTTATAGCTCAACATTCAGAAAACTAAGATCACAGCATCCGGGCCCATCACTTCATGGCAAATAGATGGGGAAACAGTGGAAAAAGTGTCAGGCTTTATTTTTCTGGGCTCCAAAGTCACTGCATATGGTGATTGCAGCCATGAAATTAAAAGGCGCTTACTCCTTGGAAGGAAAGTTATGACCAACCTGGATAGCATATTAAAAAGCAGAGACATTACTTTGCCAACAAAGGTCCATCTGGTCAAGGCTACGGTTTTTCCAGTCGTCATGTATGGATGTGAGAGTTGGACTGTGAAGAAAGCTGAGCGCCGAAAAACTGATGCTTTTGAAATGTAGTGTTGGAGAAAACTCTTGAGAGTCCCTTGGACTGCAAGGAGATCCAACCAGTCTATCCTAAAGGAGATCAGTCCTGGGTGTTCATTGGAAGGTCTGATGTTGAAGCTGAAACTCCGGGAGTTGGTGATGGACAGGGAGGCCTGGCGTGCTGCAGTTCATGGGGTCGCAAAGAGTCAGACAAGACTGAGCAACTAAACTGAACTGAACTGAACTGAAAACTGCCCTTGGTTTTGTATGAATTTTAACCACTAAAGTTCCCAGAAGGAAGCTACTGCTTCAACAAATGGTGTCAGACATACTTATAGAAATGATGAGTGATGATGATGGCATTGAGTTGCAATGATTATACTTGGGAAAACTTCAGAGGAATTTTATAATGTGTAAAAAGATTCAATGTGCTTCACTATTTTCCTTTTTTAAAAAATTGTTTATAGTTATATCACTTGAATAATTATGCAGTAATATAGTAAGCATACAGGTAGTCAGTTTGCATATATTATCTCTACTCCTAACAAAACCACCATAAAATGTCAACTATTATCCCTGTTTCCTACTTTGTTTATTCAACTGAAGTATTTTGCTACTTAATGGGCGTATCCTTTCCATATTGTGCTGAATTCTTCATAAAAGCTTTGCTCCTTTACTGAAAATCATTTGCTAGAAATATTAAAGGGCAAACAATGCTCATTAAGTCCTTCCAAGGGGCTTCCCTGGTAGCTCAAATGGTAAAAGAATCTGCCTGCAATGCAGAAGACCTGAGACGATCCCTCAAGTGGGAAGATCCCCTGGATAAGGGATTGGCTACCCAATCCAGTATTCTTGCCTGGGAAATCCAATGGACAGAGGAGCCTGAAGGGCTACAGTCCATGGGGTCGTTAAGAGTTGGACACGGCTGAGAGACTAACACTCTCACTTTATTTTTTTCCCAAGGGCAGCCTTAGACAAATGGTAAAACCATGATATGTTATCTGTTTTGTCAATTATAAGGTGAATATAATTTCCTTTTCAAAAACAATTCTACGTATTTTTCTAATTTAATTAGCAGAATGTTATAATCGGGTCTTTAACAGAACATAACCTTGCATCTTTTGGACTACAAGGAGATCCAACCAGTCCATCCTGAAGGAGGTCAGTCCTGGGTGTTCATTGGAAGGACTGATGCTGAAGCTGAAACTCCAGTACTTTGGCCACCCCTTGCGAAGAGTTGACTCATTGGAAAAGACCCTGATGCTGGGAGGGATTGGGGGCAGGAGAAGAAGGCGACGACAGAGGATGAGATGGCTGGATGGCATCACCGACTCGATGGATACGAGTTTGAGTAAACTCTGGGAGTTGGTGATGGACAGGGAGGCCTGGCATGCTGTGATTCATGGCGTCACAAAGAGTCGGACACAACTGAGCGACTGAACTGAACTGAACTGAACCTTGCATCTATGGGGAATTTTTATCTTTCCCATAAAACTACAGTGAACATGCAGTTTCACGAAAGAGAAGTGCAAGCTTTGAGTCATCGTGATAGAAAGCCCAGGATTTTGTCATTGGAGAGAAATTTACACACTTGAGAGCTGATCAATTATCAGAAGTATACTGATTGTCCTAAAGGATTTTTTTTGCCAGTTTTTCAATAAATATGATTTCTATATAAAAGATAGTAAATGGTTCATAATTTAAATAATATTTTTTCTTTATATTTCAAATTTCAACTTCCCCATAACAATTGGCTAAATTCCCAACAGAATAGCTGGAAACATATGACTCTCAGCTGTGAGAATGTACTGTGGTTATTACTTCTGTTTTTGTTAGGGCATTGCTGTTGTTGAATTGTATTGAAATAGAAGTAATTTTCCCTAGAAAAATCTTTTAATATGGAAACATTATTTTGAACAAATGAAGATCCATCAACCACATGAGTTAAAAAAAAGGGAACTACAAAGAATTAAGCAGTCAAGGACCATCATAATGGCATAACCATACAAACTAGACTGTATTTCTAGGACCTAGAAGTTAGAAATATTATAATACAAATCTCCAAGAATCCTAAAAACAATTTGATCATCTTTTCCTCAATTTCCTACATGTTTATGTTTTCTAATTTTCTTATTAAAGTTTTTAGCTTATAATGAAAATGTCAGACTATTTATCACATTGATTTATTTTTGTTTTGTTCTCTTTCTTAATATACCATACGTATAACAGAGATGTGATTGGCTTTGAAATGCACGGAATATTGAAAATTAGAAAATTTCCACCATTTTATGTGCTGAAAATATCAGTTCTGTCTAGGAGCAATAAAGTGATCACACTCCTGATCCAGGCTAATAATAAAATTCAGTTAATTGAAAATAATGATGTAGGATACCTTATATTAGAGCTCTAGTCAAACTTTAACACGGAAAATGGGTGTCTGTGTATTGGCTCTTTGAAATCAACTATACCTCAGAAATGAGTGAATTTTTTCATTTTAACTTGAATTTCTGATCTTACTATGCAGATAGCCTCAGATCCCTGGGATGTCATTAGGTGTTCCTGCTCTATTGATTTCATGATAATTATAACCATGCTTATTTACTGTTTTACCTACTATATGTGATAATATAGTTCCTGATTCTACTCCTCTCTCTTGAAATAAATTTTTTTCAAGAAGGAAGGTATAAGTAAATAATATTAGTCACTAACCAACAAGAAGCTGAGTTCCTAAACCAGATTTTTTCAAAGACTGTGGGTTCTGGATATCAGTTCAATTCAGTTCCTCAGTCATGTCCAACTCTGAAATCCCATGGACTGCAGCATGCCAGGCTTCCCACCAACTCCTGGAGCTTACTCAAACTCATGTCCATTGAGTTCGTTATTCCATCCAACCATCTCATCCTCTGTCACCCCCTTCTCCTCCCGCCTTCAATCTTTCCCAGCATCAGGGTTTTCCAAATGAGTCACTTCTTCGCATCAGGTGGCCAAACTATTGGAGTTTCAGCATCAGCATCAGTCCTTCCAATGAATATTCAGCACTGATTTCTTTAGGATTGACTGGCTGGATCTCCTTGCAGTCCAAGGGACTCTCAAGAGTCTTCTCCAAGACCACAGTTCAAAAGCATCAATTCTTCTGGGCTCAACTATCTTTATAGTCCAATTCTCATATCCATACATGACTACTAGAAAAACCATAGCTTTGACTAGATGGACTTTTGTTGGCCAAGTAATGTCTCTGCTTTTTAACATGTTTTCTAGGTTGGTCATAGCTTTTCTTCCAAGGAGCAAGTGCCTTAAATTCATGGCTGCAGTCACCATCTACAGTGATTTTGGAGCCCCCCCAAAATAAAGTCTCTCACTGTTTCCATTATTTTCCCATCTATTTGGCATGAAGTGATGGGGCTGATGCCATGATATTAGTTTTCTGAATGTTGAGTTTTAAGCCACCTTTTTACTCTCCTCTTTCAGCTTCATCAAGAGGCTCTTTAGTTCTTCACTTTCTGTCATAAGGGTGGTGTATTCTGCATATCTCAGGTTATTGATATTTCTCCTGGAAATCTTGATTCCAGCTTGTACTTCATCCAGCCTGGCATTTTGCATGATGTACTCTACATATAAGCTAAATGAGAAGGGTGATAATATACAGCCTGACGTACTGCCTTCCTGATTCAGAACCGGTTTGTTGTTCCATGTCCAGTTCTAACTGTTGCTTCCTGAACTCCATACAGATTTCTCAAGAGACAGGTGAGGTGGTCTGGTATTCCCATCTCTTGAAGAATTTTCCATAGTTTGTTGTGATCCACAGAGTCAAAGGTTTTGGCATAGTCAGAAAAGCATAAGTAGATGTTTCTGGAACTCTTTTGCTTTTTTGATGATCCAGCGGATGTTGGCAATTTGATCTCTGGTTCCTCTGCCTTTCCTAAATCCAGCTTGAACATCTGGATGTTCACAGTTCATGTACTGTTAGAACTTGGATTGGAAAATTTTGAGCACTGCTTTGCTAGCGTGTGAGGTGAGTGCAACAGTGCAGTAGTCTGAACATTCTTTGGCCTTGCCTTTCTTTGGGATTGATATGAAATCTGATCTTTTCTACTCCTGTGGCCACTGCTGAGTTTTCCAAATTTGCTGGCCTATTGAGTGCAGCACTTTAACAGCATCATCTTTGAGGATTTGAAATAGCTCAACTGGAATTCCATCACCCCCACTAGCTTTTCTCATATGATGCTTCCTAAGGCCCACTTGACATCACATTCCAGGATGTCTGGCTCTAGGTGAGTGATCACACCATTGTGATTATCTGGGTCATGAAGATCTTTTTTGTATATTTCTTCTGTGTATTCTTGTCACCTCTTCTTAATATCTTTTGCTTCTGTTAGGTCCATACCATTTTTGTCCTTAATTGTATCCATCTTTGCATGAAATATTCCCTTGGTATCTTTAATTTTCTTGAAGACATCTCTAGTCTTTCCCATTCTGTTGTTTTCCTCCATTTCATTGCATTGATCTCTGAGGAAGACTTTCTTATCTCTTCTTGCTATTCTTTGGAACTCTGCATTCAAATGGGTATATCTTTCCTTTTCTACCTTGCCTTTAACTTCTCTTCTTTTCTCAGCTATTTGTAAGGCCTCCTCAGACAACCATTTTGCTCTTTTGCATTCCTTTCTCTTGGTGATGGTCTTGATCCCTGTCTCCTGTACAATGTCATGAACCTACTTCTGTCATTCTTCGGGCACTCTGTCTATCAGGTCTAAGCCTTTGTATCTATTTGTCACTTCTACTGTATAATCGTAAGGGATTTGATTTAGGTCATACCTGAATGGTCTGGTGGTTTTCCCTACTTTCTTCAATTTCAGTCTGAATTTGCCAATAAGGAGTTCATGGTCTGAGCCACAGTCTGCAACCAGTCTTGTTTTTGCTGACTGTATCAAGTTTCTCCATCTTTGGCTGCAAAGAATATAATCAATCTGATTTCAGTATTGACCATCTGGTGATGTCCATGTGTAGAGTCTTCTCTTCTGTTGTTGGAAGAGGGTGTTTGCTGTGACCAGTGCGTTCCTTTGGCAAAACTCTGTTAGCCTTTGACCTGCTTTGTTTTATACCCAAGGCCAAATTTTCCTGTTACTCCAGGTATCTCTTGACTTCCTACTTTTGCGTTACAGTCCCCTATAATGAAAAGGATATCTTTTTTGGGTGTTAGTTCTAGAAGGTCTTGTAGGTCTTCATAGAACTGTTCAACTTCAGCTTCTTCAGCATTACTGAAGAAGGATATCTAGACGTGTAAAAAATATCTGTTTACTGAATCATTGGGTTGTATCTTTGGAAACCAAAACACTGACAAAATTCTTGGTAAACTATAAGATGAAACTGTTTGTTATTGTTGTTCAGTCATGTCTGACTTTTTGCGGCCCCATGGACTGCAGCATGCCAGGCTTCCCTGTCCTTCACTGTCTCCTGGAGTTTGCTCAAACTCATGTCCATTGAGTTGATGATACCTTCCAACCATCTCTTCCTCTGTCACCCGCTTCTCTTCTGCCCTCAGTCTTCCCCAGCATCAGGAAAGGGATATTTAAGGTTGCAAGGATATCCAACCAGTCCATCCTAAAGGAAGTCAGTCCTGAATATTCATTGGAAGGACTGATGCTGAAGCTGAAACTCCAATACTTTGGCCACCTGATGCAAAGAACTGACTCATTGCAAAAGACCCTGATGCTGGGAAAGATTCAAGGTGGGAGGAGAAGAGGATGAGAGGATGAGACAGTTGGATGGCATCATCAACTTGATGGACATGAGTTTGAGTAAACTCCGGGAGTTGGTGATGGACAGGGAAGCTTGGCGTGCCGCGGTTCATGGGATCGCAAAGAGTCAAACATGACTGAGCGACTGAATGGAACTGAACTGATTTCCTTTAGGTTTGACTGGTTTGATCTAATTGCTGTCCAAGGAACTCTCAAGAGTCTTCTGCAGCACCACAGAACAAAAGCATCAAGGCTTATCTGTCTGTGGAATTTCCCAGGCAAGAATACTGGAGTATTGCCATTTCCTTCTCCAGGGGACCTTCTCAACCCCAGGATCAGACCCATGTTTCTTGCACTGGCAAGCAGATTCTTTACCACTGAACCATCTGAGAAACCCTAAGAAACTGCTTATGGCTACATTATTTAGTTGGGAGCACAGCACCAGCCGTACTTAGTGCTTCATGGGCTCGTCTCCTGTTATGCAAGGGTATGTATTAAGGAAAATCCTGTTCTTTAAGGAGGTTTCAATCTGAACTCAGTTTTTAGTGGTTTTTAGGCACAACATTATTTAACTGTCTTCTTAAGCATTCTAGATTACCCTTTCTCTATGTGTTTATGAGTTCCCACCCTGAAACATTCAGGGTTGGATCTATCATGGGTCATAAGAAATTATTTGAAAATGGGTTATCAACTTACTTCTTTTTTTTTCCTGATTATTTTTATTAGTTGGAGGCTAATTACTTTTTAAAAAGTGTACAACTTTACTGAAGAGATTACGTCTTATCTATCTACCTATTTATTATTCATCTATCTATATCTATACATAAACACATACATATTAAGCACTAAGGAATCCTAGACTATATATATATTTAAATGGTGTAAAAATAATAATCAAGTTTTTTATAAAATACAAGAGAATTCTAGAAGGTATCACTAAGGCATTTTTTAGCATGTAAAAGCAGATATTTGGGGAATTAAACCATGTTCCTTAATTTTTCAGAAGTGCTATATTCTTTATTTGCTTATGTTAAATACTATTACTGAACTGAAAATTCATGATTTACCTCTAAGAAAGCAAAGATTTTTATAACAATATTACTCTCCAAATACAACAAATCCTTTATTAAGCTCTGATAAATCATGAAATTCTTTAAATTAGAAAATGCTACATGTTTCTAATACACATTCTTGATCAGCATGTACTAAATATTCACATCTCTGTGAAAAAAAATAAACTTTTATGAACTGCTGCCTTACAATTTATGGTCATGTCCATCATCCTCATTGAACTATATGTTCCTTGAGATTTTATCTTTTATCTTTATAGCACCAGTACATGGAAAACTTAATTACTACATGCTCTTTTCTGAATT
This sequence comes from Cervus canadensis, assembly GCF_019320065.1. Classification (NCBI taxonomy): domain Eukaryota; kingdom Metazoa; phylum Chordata; class Mammalia; order Artiodactyla; family Cervidae; genus Cervus; species Cervus canadensis. The sequence goes on from NC_057409.1 coordinate 37,393,540, forward strand.
TAGTTGCTTGGAAAAATAAATGACATCAATAATAAGCAGAGTTCATAAGCTTTTAGATTATTAGGCCCAGTTGCTTTAAGTGAAAAATTATAGATGACCTTAGAAAAAGCAATTGATGGCATCAGAGACCAGACTGCAGCAGGTGAAGTGAGGTTGTGAAAGTACTTCACACCTTCACCAAGTTCTATAATGAGAGAAGAAAAAAGAGCTGATTTAGGGCAAGGGCAGAAGGAGACTTTGATTGTTTGAGGATAATGAAACTGAAATCAATGTATTTAGAGAGTTAAAGCAGGAGAATTTGAAGTTGAGAAAAATAGGACCTATTCTTGTGGGAAAAAGTAAATAAATGCAGCAGGAGATGGAAGAGAAAAGGGTTAGAGCAAAAGAGAACAAAAGAAGGGACTCTTCCCACTTTGTTCTTGGATTGAAGATAATAAGGATATATTGTGAATAATACATACAGTTAGCCTACTGAATAAAACTTTATATACACAGAATTTCTGAATTATACTCTGTCTTGTTGCATTGACCAATGTGAAAAGTAGGAATAAAAAATCATTTTGAAAATATTTTATTTTCTCCCTGACATCCATCAAATTGTTAATTCTTACATATATACAAAAAATACAGGTACAAACATACATGTTGTACATATATATTTACATACATATATACACAGGACTTCCCAAGTGGTGCTAGTGGTAAAGAACCCACCTGCCAATGCAGGAGATGTTAGAGACATGGGTTTGATCCCTGGGTCGAGCAGATTCCCTGGAGGAGGGCATGGCAACCCATTCCAGTATTCTTGCCTGGAGAATCCCATGGACAAACAAGCCTGGTGGGCTACAGTCCATGGGGTCGCAAAGAGTCAGACATGACTGAAGTGACTCAGCATGCATGCACATGTATACACATATACATACATATCTATTTATATATAAATTATTATATTTTGTGTATGTACACATTATACATAGCTTATATTTGTAATATATAAACATTTTCTCTGTAAAATATTACATAAATTGTGAGTTTTAGTGTGTTGTTTTAAAAGTCAATGAATGTCGCAGCTAATACAATTAGAACATTTACAATTAAATATTGTAAATCTTTCTATAAGATCATTTAAACATGAAAGCTTCTGAGTCAGCAGTCCACTCATCCTGCTACATAAATGAATAAGCTCGTAAACAGAAAATAGCTTCATTTATACACAATTTTAGCTTCCTTTTTCCCTTAATGGATCTTGCTTAAGACAAGGTAAGCAAACAAATAGAAAAGCATTTCAGTATGAATCACCCAGAATATACTGATGAATATACACATGCATACTCACATAAACACACACACACACACACAACAATTAAGATAATTTTGAAGACTTTGTTTTCCAAAAAATGTGGAAATGCTTTGATACTAAGCAGATAAGCCATACTTGATTCATTCCAGAGGAACACTAAATTCACTCGGTGGTTTTCACTGACAAGCCAAATATAAAGCTGAAATATAATGAAAAGTACACGCTATACTAAAGAGAGGCAGTAAACACAACTTTGCTCCTGTGGGGAGACAAGGCATATGGCAGAAAGCAGAATTCAACCCTTGATCAGCTCAGAGAGTTTTGAGCATGTCCACTGCAGCCGTAGAGCTCAGATTCCTCAGAAATATGTCACCTGCCTCCTTCATATCACCTATACTTGTATTCAACTGTACATGCATGAAGAAATACAGTGAGCATGGGATCTTGCTCCATAGCAAATTCGTTAGTATCAGAATAGAATTCATGTAATTTTTTGCCTACAGAGCTTAAACAGGAGCCTAGGAGAGCTCCAACCTAACAGGGGTGCTGGCATCCAAAGAAAGATGTGAATGACAGTGTTATCAAGAGACTGAAAAGGTGTGCCCCTCTTTCAGCCCTATGCCAGAGAGACTCTTAAGGAGACCTTTGGCAGCGACCTGCTATTATCTTTTGGCAGGTGGAGTAATGTTACTGGAGATGATAATGACTTCAGATTGTGTGGGAGAGGCAGTCAATGTCAGCAAACAAAGGGGCCAAATGGGCTTCTTCTCAAAAGGGTTGCATAGTGAGACCAGATCCCCCATATTCTTTGTGTTCAAAAACCTGAAGAGACGCACACATACTGCAACCAATAATAAAACAGCAGTCAATTAGAGTTGGACCCAATATGGAACAACTCTGAGTTTCCAGACATACCTTCAACAGCACTTTCTTCAATTTGTGAGACTAGTATTTAAAGACTGTAGAAAATCCAGGACTTTGCCTCAGATTTCTTAGCCCCCAAGAATATTTATTTAGTTTTCCAGTAGTCATGTACGAATGTGAGAGCTGGACCACAAGGAAGGCTGGAGTGCCGAAGAAATGATGCTTTTGAGTTGTGGTGCTGGAGCAGACTCTTGAGAATCCCTTGGACTGCAAGGAGATCAAATCAGTCAATCCTAAAGAAAATCAACCCTAAATATTCATTGGAAGGACTGATGCTGAAGTTGAAGGTCCAACACTTATGGTCACCTGATGTGAAGAGCCGACTCATTGGAAAATACCCTGATGCTGGGAAAGGTTGAGGACAGGAGAAGGGGCTCACAGGATGAGATGGTTGGAAGGCATAATCGACTCCATGGACATGAGTTTGAGCAAACTCCAGGAGATGATGAAGGACAGGGAAGCCTGGCATGTTGCAGTCCATGGGGTCACAAAGAGTCAGACACAACTTAGCAACTGAACAACGACAAACAATATTTACTATTCCAAAAGATGACACTTCATATGGGCCTAGAGGGTCACCATTTTTTGAAGGTCCATTAAAGGATGATTTTGCATTGAACTTACTAAAACCTAGAAAATATGTATCTGATCATATTACCATCAATTCTGTTTATGGCAATGTACAGTGTTAATAGAAGGATTTTAGAGAAATATATTTTCTAGAAATGTTTACGCCACATATGAATGCTAGCAATGAAAAATAAATGCTGCCAGTAGTACCTGAGATGACAGAGCATAAGAAAAACTTAACTCAGGGTGTATTTCACTGTCTTCAATAGGCAGAAAATGATTTGCCTAAATCTGTCAGAGATACAGAATGTGTAGCTTTAGGAACTGAGAAAAGAAGTCAAATTATGCCACACAGATGGCTTCCCTGCCGGCTCAAAAGGTAAAGAATATGCCTGGAATGCAGGAGACCCAGGTTCAATCCCTAAGTCAGGAAGATCCCCTAGAGAAGGAAATGGCAACCCACTCCAGTATTCTTGCTTGGAGAATCCCATGGACAGAGGAATCTGGTGGGCTACCATCCATAGGGTCGCAAAGAGTCAGAAACAACAGAGCAACTAACTTTCACTTTCATGCCACACAGAAACTTTTATAACTGCTTATACAAAACAAAAACATCCTTGCAATTTTACACATCTTTGAGTTTTACACAAAATAAGCAACCAACAATGCATGATATTCTTTAAAGTCATGCATGGCTCTGTATAATTAAAAACAGCAATTTTTAAATTAAAACATCATTTTTTTTGTACTTGCAAAATGATAAATGAGTCCCGTCATAGCTATAAATGGAAGTCATTAGACTCTTTCCCTTAGTCATAAATAAATTTCTTTGAGCTTATGCTTTGATCCACTTAGATTTCCTTCTTTTCACATAGTAATGCTTGATTTTTATATTTGGACAGAACTTTCACTTGCTGAAATGCTGAGTAAAGACAGTAAGTACTATTTATGAGGAATATTATTATTCGAAAGAAGTAAAGGGATGTTTTAGTGTTCTGTATTATGCAAATATCTCATCTTAGAGGACATGGCAATCTCAAGTACTCAGGCTCTGCCGAGGAAGGGGAACTGTTACTTAAACCCACTTATAAAGGCAGGTTTGCTCAAAAATACTGCAGGAAACAAAAAGTACAGTGTAAAATACAAGGCTTATGAATGCAAAGAGAAACTGTCACCTGGGTGGTGGGAGGAGGGAAAAAATGTCACAAAAGTATTATCTAAAGGAGATCCTCAAGAATGAGCTTTAGAATTCTTTGAGGAAATTGCAGTCCATGAGCTAAAATTAAATCTCTTCAGTACATGCTTTCAAAAATAACAAAGCTGACCTGCTATTAGCAAGACAGGATCTTTGAATACATTATTCAGGAATGACGATTACTTTTGCACCAAAGTATTTATTCTTTTCATCGCTAGTGTAGTCTGTAATTTCACACTTGCAAGGCTCCTGTCTGTCTCTTTTCATCACAATTTCCCCTTTTCTCAGCATACTGAACCCACTCCAGCAGACCAAGGCCACCTCTGTCCAGATTAAGTTTCTACTTTGACAGGAATAATATAAGGAGCATCCATCCTAGATGGGCTCCTGTGACCCAGTTTTTGAGCCTGACCTAATGGTCTGCTTGTAAATCGTTCCGATACCAACTTATCTTGTATAATAACCCCTGTGATTGATTACATTTGGTCCACTAGATAATCCAGGATAGTGTAACTCTCCATCTGAAGATTCTTAACTAAATCATATCTGTAACATTCCTTCTGCTGTGTAAGGGAACATCATATCAGGTTCCATGGATTAGGATATGGATATCTTTCAGAGAACAACTGTTCTCCTGCACCTCAATTCACCAATTTTTAATATTTCATCATTCTTCTTTATAATTTCTCTTTCTCTCTCTTTCCTCACACACACTCTTTCCCTTTTGGTACTTATCATATTCCCTGGTGGTTCAGACGGTAAAGCCTTTACCTGCAATGAGGGAGACCCGGGTTCGATCCCTGTGTCAGGAAGATCCCCTGGAAAAGGAAATGGCAACCCACTCCAGTACTCTTGCCTAGAAAATTCCATGGATGGAGGAGCCTGGTGGGCTGCAGTCCATGGGGTTGCAAAGAGTCGGACATGACTGAGCAACTTCACTTTCACTTTGTCAAATTTACCTCATAGTAATTTATTATGTATTTGTTTCCTAAGAATAAAGACACATATCCACAATTAATTAAAATATGCAGAAAATCAAACATGGATACAGTATATTATTATATCTAGACTATAGCCCTTATTCTAATTTGGCCAACTATCCTAATAATAATTTGTTGTGGTACTTTTCTCCCTCTAACACAGGAGCATACAGTGTGTCTTGTGGTCACATGTCTTTAATATCCTTTAATCTGACATGGATCTTCAGCTGTTTCCTGCCGTGTACAGTACTGAGGAACAAAGATGACATTTTATGGATCATGGATCACTCTGGATTATTATGAGATTTCCTCATGTTTGGATGCATGTTAGGCATCCCCTGGTAAAAGACGACAAGCTGACCTGTCCTCCTCAGAATATCATATCCTGATCAGAAATTCTTATGTGTTCTTCACTCATAGTTGTAAATCATTACCAGGATTTGGGTGTATTATTTACACACAATCATATTCACGACATTTAGGTGTGAAATAGGATGAGTTTGACAAAATACACCACTGCACGAACTGCCTCCTAACAAAAAACAGAATGTCTCCATCACCCTCCAAAATTGCTTCACATCCCCTGGCAGGCAATTATCTTCCTCACCCCTTGACCGTGACAAACTTTGACTGGTTTTCTCACTACAGTTTTGTCTTGTCTAGAATCTCATAAAGATGAAATTATACAGTGTATGACTTTTTTCCTGGTTTAACATAATGCTTTTGAGGTTTCATCCATATTTCTGCTTCTTTTAGTAGTAGCTCCTTTTCTTTTCTCTAAGTAAGATTTCATTTTATCAATATGCCACAATCTGCATTAATCAAACACTTAATTTCTTATATATTTTGTGTGAAGCGCCTATAAACATTTAAATGCAAATCTTTGCATGGAAATACCATTTCTGTAAGATAAATATCTGAGAATAGGAATTCGGGTTGTATGGTAAATGAACATTTACCTTTATCTGAATATGCCAAACTGTTTTCCAAACTGTATGTCATATTTTGCATTTCCACCAGCTAGCCATGAGTTTATGACAGTGCCAATCACTCCAGTCAACCAATACGAGGAATTGATATTTATATTACAAATCTTTTATATTTTAGCCAAGATAATCGGTGTATAATGATATCTCATTGTGCCTCTGAGACTGAAAGATCCATAATAAAACTTCAGAACACAAATTCTAAAATTATATGGCTTCCAATGATGGAGAGGATAAATACCAAAGGAAAGCCAAAGCTTCAGTGAAATCAAGAAGGCTGAGATTAAAAGGGAGAAAACTGAAATAAGGCGGAAGCAGGAAAAAAACTCCAAAATCAATAGTAGAAATATAAACTTCTTTATCCAAAACAAGTAAGCCAAAGAGATGGAGTAGAAAACCAGATCAGAGGTAGGAGGACAAACAACAAACTTCCAAGAAAAGAGAAGGAAAATAAAGAAATAAAAAATGACTAGAGAGAAGATCAGCAATATAGAGAGCATAAACATATTTTGGAAAGGAAAGAAAGAGAATGAATAGATTAGTAAATTTGAAATAATCTCCAAAGTCAAAGCAGTGAATCCAAATTGAGTTCATTTATATTTCTTTACCCTTTCATGGATCACATCCCTGTTGTCATGAAGGGGCTTGCATAACTCAATGAAGCTATGAGCCATGCCATGTAGGGCTACTCAAGACTCATGGATCATAGTGAAGAGTTCTGACAAAACATGGTCACTAGAAGAGGGAATGGTAAACCACTCCAGTAGTCTTGCCAGATTTTATTTTTTTGGCCTCCAAAATCACTGCAGATAGTGACTACAGCCATGAAATTAAAAGACACTTGCTCCTTGGAAGGGGCTTCCCAGGTGGTGCTGGTGGTAAAGAATCCACCTGCCAATGTAGGAGACATAAGAGGTTCAGTTGAAACGTGGGTTCAATCCTTGGGTTGGGAAGATCCACTGGAAGAGGGCATGGTAAACCACTCCATTATTCTTGCCTATAGAATCCCATGAGCAGAGGAGTCTGGCAGGCTACAGTCTATAGGGTTGCACAGTCATACATGACTAAAGCAACTTAGCATGCATGTACACTCTTTGGAAGGAAAGCTCTAATAAAACTAGAGAGCATATTAAAAAGCAAAGACATCACTTTGCAGACAAAGGTCTGTATAGTCAAAGCTATGGTTTTTCCAGTAGTTACATATGTATGTGAGAGTTGGACCATAAAGCAGGCTGAGAACCTAAGAATTGATATTTTTGAGTTGTGTTGCTGGAGAAGACTCTTGAGAGTCCCTGGACAGCAAGGAGATCAAACCCGTCAATCCTAAAGGAAATCAATCCTGAATATTCACTGGAAGGACTGATGCTGAAGCTGAAGCTCCAATATTTTGGCCACCTAAGAGCCGACTCACTGGAAAAGACCCTGATGCTGGGAAAGATTAAGGGCAGGAGAAGAAGAGGGCAGCAGAGGGTGAGATAGTCAGATGGTATCACTGACTCAGTGGACATGAATTTGAACAAACTCAGAGAGACCATGAAGGACGGGGAAGTCTTGCATGCTGCAGGTCACGGGGTCACAAAGAGTCTGATGCAACTAAGTGACTAAACAACAACAAGAACAACAATATCTCTTTACAAGAGAAAAAATTGCTGAAATAAATCCACACTTAGAGAGAAGTTTGACAACATATTTGAGCTACAAATATTAAAAGTACCACTAAACCAAAAGTCTGAATTGTAAAAAGAAATTAATCACAAGATATAAACATCAAAACATCCTCAGATATTTTTTCCTGCAAATCCAGATGCCAAAATACAATGAGAAAATTATTACTAAAATTTGAATTTAAAAAGTTGCAACCAAGGAATTTTGTAAATAAATTCCAACCATAACAAAACGTTTAATTATTCATAGATTTACACAAGATAATTTTTTTTTTTAAAGTTAAGCATCTGAAGATGTTGTTTAACTGTTCAGAATTCCTTAGAAACTTTACAAATATCACAAGATAAAAAGCAAAGTGGAGAGAACAACAAACAACTGGATAAATGGGAAAAAATAAACAATTAGTTATGTGAAGGTAGAAGGAATAATGTGAAATTGAGAAAAGTTGTATTTCAAAGGAGCCATGAACTTGGAGTTGATATACAAGTCAAGCAAATGTGGAATGACTAAGTTATAGAAATTCTTAATAGGAATTGATGTAAAGATGAATAAATTATATACACAAGATCCAATAATCAAATAGTATGTAATATGTAAAATACTATAGAATTGACTCAAAACTACAGGCTAAATGTTCATATATACCTCCCTCTTATAGGTATTTCCCAACTGATTTAAATTTGCTATCTTTTGTGTTTCTATTGCAAATAGTACATTGCATGTTCTAACTGATGACTGCCAAAATACAGAAAAATTATTGATTTTTGCTATTCATTTTTAATCTGGCCAAATAACTGAATTATTTTTTTCGTTACATAATCAGAGTAGATTCTATTTTATCATATTCACATGCTTATCAGCCATTTGTATATCTTCCTTAAAGAAATATCTATTCTAGTCATTTGGCCATTTTTTATTGCTTCCTTTAAAGCAATAAAGTATTGCTTTAGAAATACTAGAGATTCTAAAGCAAGTTTATAGTAATAAAAAAGCCACTTAAATGAAATTTGGGTATTTTATCTTTGCTGTAATTTAAATAAGTAATTTATCCTCTGTAGTGACACCATCTCTTTTTTTCCCAAGCTTAGTTTTTTTTTCCCCCTTTTTATTAATTTATTGGCATGATAATTCACATCAATGTAAAGGCATTTAAATATACAAGCAACTCTTGAAGCTCAATTCCAGAAAAATAAATGACCCAATTAAAAAATGGGCCAAAGAACTAAACAGACATTTCTCCAAAGAAGACATATAGATGGCTAACAAACACATGAAAAGATGCTCAACATCACTCATTATCAGAGAAATGCAAATCAAAACCTCAATGAGGTACCATTACACGCCAGTCAGGATGGCTGCTATCCAAAAGTCTACAAGCAATAAATGCTGGAGAGGGTGTGGAGAAAAGGGAACCCTTTTACACTGTTGGTGGGAATGCAAACTAGTACAGCTGCTATGGAGAACAGTGTGGAGATTCCTTTAAAAACTGGAATTAGAACTGCCATATGACCCAGCAATCCCACTCCTGGGCATACACACCAAGGAAACCAGATCTGAAAGAGACACATGCACCCCAATGTTCATCGCAGCACTGTTTATAATAGCCAGGACATGGAAGCAACCTAGATGTCCATCAGCAGACGAATGGATAAGGAAGCTGTGGTACATATACACCATGGAATATTACTCAGCCGTTAAAAAGAATTCATTTGAACCAGTTCTAATGAGATGGATGAAACTGGAGCCCATTATACAGAGTGAAGTAAGCCAGAAAGATAAAGAACATTACAGCATACTAACACATATATATGGAATTTAGAAAGATGGTAATGACAACCAAGCTTAGTTTTATGACCTACTATTAGGATGCAGTTACACAAAGCTTTTTTGCCTTTTCATCCTGTTCATGGGGTTCTCAAGCCAAGAACACTGAAGTGGTTTGCCATTCCCTTCTCCAGTGGGCCGCATTTTGTCAGAACTCTCCACCATGACCCGTCAGTCTTGGGTGGCCCTGCTCAACACAGTTCATAGTTTCATTCAGCTAGCCAAGGCTGTGGTCCATCTGATCAGTTTGATTAGTTTTCTGTGATTGTGGTTTTCAATTCTGTCTGCCCTCTGATGAAGAAGGATAAGCGGCTTATGAAAGCTTTCTGATGGGAGAGACTGACCGAGGGGGAAACTGGGTCTTGTTCTGATGGGGGGGACATGCTCAGTATATCTTTAATCCAATTTTCTGTTGATGGGTGGGGCTGTGTTCCCTCCCTGTTGTGTGACCTGAGACCAAACTATGGGGGAGGTGATGGAGATAACAGTGACCTCCTTCATAAGGACCTGTGCATGCACTGCCCACAGTCATTGCCCCCGATGCTGCAGCAGGCCACTGCTGACCAGCGCCTCCACCGGAGACCCCTGGACACTCAAGGCAAGTCTGGGTCAGACTATTACAGACTATTAATGCAACACACGTGGCAGGCTTTATTTTTATTTTTGGTGGTGGTGGTGGTGGTTTGATCGCTAAGTCGTGTCCAACCCTTGCAACCCCATGGACTGTGGTTCACCAGACTTCTCTGTCCATTTGATTCTCCAGGCAAGAATACGGGAGTGGGTTACCACTTACTTCTCCAGGAGATCTTCCTGACCCAGGGATTAAACCCACGTCTCCTACGTTTCCTGAATTGGCAGGCAGATTTTTTACCACTGAGCCACCTAGGAAGCTCTAAAGAGTTCAGAGTCAACTATATGGTAGATTGTTTTCCAACTTGGCACAAGAAACTTTCATTTCTAGGTAAGAAAGCTGCTAAAGTAATTCTACCAGAAGTGGTGTTCAAACCCAGGTGGACACATGTCCTTTGGATCTTAAGTCCAACACCATAACCACCTAGCCATCCTGGTTGTATTTTTAGCGTACACAGCTTCAAATTCTTGACTTCATAACAGGGAGAAAATATTAAAAGAAAGAGTCAGGTCTCATTTTTAGCAAATGCAGTTGTTGTTCTCATTCTATTTAACTGAGCAATGCTTCCTAAAGTAGTTTTTTGCTTAGGTGAACTTCTCTTCTTCAGAACAGAGATATTTAATAACTTGTCTTTAGCAGCTGTCTCCTCATTTCCAATATTGACCCCACAGTTGTATCACTTTGCCTATTCTGTCTGCATAGTAATTTTCTAAAGTATCTACCTTCTCTTCACTTATTTTGAATTTTTCAAAGGTGCCACATTTATGTTCACTTGTTAATGTTACCCAAAAAAGCCTTGAAGTAACAAAAATACTTTATATATGTGATGCAGAACACTTTTTCTTTCACCTTTTGCATAGCAATGACACTAAGTAATAGTATACACAAATGAAAATGAAGGCTTTCCACAGCTTAAAGGATGTTTCATGAATATTAATTCTATTCTTCCACTGATATCATGGATACTGGTGATTTGGGGCAAATAAACAACTTGTTCTTGCATAATAACCCCATATCTGAAGTTTATATTTTGCATAAAAGACTTAATCATGTTTTACAGAAATATATACAGTTTTGGTCTGCATCAACTTGAGAATGACTTCAAGAAACAAACTCTGTCGATAGCATTACAGAAGGTTTAGAAGTTGCAATTTACATAAAAAGTCCAAAAAGGGAATATTAGTGTCAGACAGTCTAAAGTACATAGCAAAGAGAAATAAAGACAATCTACAGGGCTTCCCTGGTGGTCCAGTAGTTAAGAATCTGCCTGCCAATGCAGGGGACAGAGCTTCCCACATGCCTCAGAGTAACTAAGCTCATGCACCACAACTACTGAAGCCCACACACCCTAGAGCTCCGCTCCACAGGAGAAGCCACGGCAGTGAGAAGCCCATGTACCACAGCTAGAGAGTCGCCCCTGCTCACCGCAACTAGAGAAGTCCCTCATGCAGCAACGAAGACACAGCACAACCAAAAATAAATATTAAAAGAAGACAATATACATATAACCATAACTCTGCCTCATTTCCTCATCAGTAAAAGGGAATAAAATTGCCCACTAACCATTACTAGTGCTCCCTATGCACAAGGCACGGCTGTCAGGGCTTTACACGGAATCATACATAAACCTGGCATAAACCCTGAGATGTCCAGAGGGTATCTCAGTCCTATATCAGGTGAGGACAGTTCAGTGCTTCATCCTAAAAGCAGAGTCAGGGCTTTTAACTTATTTGAGAGAGAGAAGGGATTGCAACAGAGTATCAGAGAGTAAAAAGTAGGAAGCCCAACATAGATGAGTTATTTTAGGTATAAAAGGATTATTGTGGAGAGATTAAGGAATAAACACTGATCCAAAATTATCACAGAAAAATATTCATGATCAAAGCCTGAAAGCAAAAGAAAAAGTAAAGGAAAAATCAAAGTTAAGGTATATAGATATAGATATACCACTGCCAATAGCGGAATTTATACTCTCAAACTGCCTCCTTCTCCAAAACCACTTTTCCAAGGTCCTAAATGCAAGAACTTGTACTTAGATTCATATATATATGATATATATATGATATATAATGTATACATTTAATTCATATATTGTCAATTTCTACAAACCATAATATTTTATTAACCAAATATTTCATTCTCCAGCTATAGAGAATAGTTAGCAAATAACAAAACAAGCATGATTCTCTTTTTAGAGACAAATTCTTGATACTCCCAGATTTCTGATAAACCATATACAATGCTCCTAAAATAGAAAACTATTTCAACTTTGTAAAATGTTGATGTACAACTGAAGGGTATATGTGTGTATAAATTAACTTTGCAATACTACTAGTTAAAAGAAATTTTTCTGTTTCATGGAGGATTTTTCTTGGAAGATATGAGTGGTAGAATCACACATGAGTGATCTTATCTAGGAAAACCTTTCTTGCTTTATTAAAGAAATAGAATAATTCAAATAAATTTTCCACTTGCTTCTGGGTCCAAAGACAATCAGCAAAAGCTAAATGTAAGAATTTCTCTTAATTAAATTGAGAAAAACTAAAAGCATTTGTTCAGTTTGGCTATTGTCAAAATTTCCCAAGTTATATTAGTATATACATAGAATCTAGAAAAACGGTACTGATGAACCCAGTAGAGAATGAACTTGTGGACACAGTGGGGGAAGGTGAGGGAGGGATGAATTAAGAAAGTAACATTTGACACATATACACTATCATGTGTAAGATGGGTAGTTAGTGGGAATTTGCTGTATATCACAGGGAGCCAAGCCTGGTGCTCTGTGATGACACAGAGGGTGGGATGGGGAGAGGGGAGGGAGGCTCAAGAGAGAGGGGATATATATACATATAATTATGACTGATTTGTGTTGTTGTATGGCAGAAATCAACACAACATTGTAAGCAATTTTCCACCAATTAAAAAAACTTTCCAAGTACATTGACATATCAAAATGAATTTCTTCTCCTTGGCAAAGTCAAATGTAATAATTATGGACTAATTGAGAAAAACTTCAGTTAAAGCCAAATGGTCATAACACTGATAATTTTCTTACAGTCACTGATGCTTATTGATTCTCATTCATTGTTTTAAAAAATATATCCCCTTTCTAGATTCAAACTGGAAAGATGAAAATTTTGATGAAAATATTTATCTATCTACCTGTCTACTCTCAACTTTCAGACCCAATTGCCCTGAAAGTCATGATTGCTGTTTATCTAGCTCTCTTGGGGAAGAAATAAGTAATGTGAAGAAATGATGCTGATCATTGCTTAGTGATTTTCCACAAGATGAGAGCTGGATTTGCCTGGGAATAACTAAGCAAGGCCTTTTTCCTGAGGATTCCAAGTACAGTCAATTTAATGAACCAAATCAGTGATTCATCTAAGGAAACTTATAAACATTGATTTGATTGTGATAGCAGAGGTAGTTTGCTTCTTAAAACTTCAAGTCAGGAAACTTGTTGACCAAATTATTCTAGATAAGCCTTTCCAAAGCCTAGAGCTTTAAAATGATCTGTTTTCTCATACACATTAGGCAATACAATTTTAAATTAAATTGTTGCCTTTTGTGTGTACCTTTCAGTGAAAAAACAAAACCATCAATCCCTAATGGATTTTCTGTGAGACCCAAATGACTACACATCTTTCTCAAATGTCAATGTGACTCTGAGGCTCTGACTACACTGCCATGTCGAAAACGAACACAACAACCTGGTTGGCATATGGCAAGGTTTCTCAAGATCATGCCTTGGCTAGAAAAAAGTCATTTCTTGATTCCTGTCTGCATAAATTAGAGAGATCATTTTATGGATTCCTCTTACATAAACTGTAAGAATCAGAAAGTAAAGTGATGCTGAGAAGAAAATGTTTGTTATTTTTGGTTTTGAAATTTTGTTAAATACCCGGGTCCTTTTGGCCACAAGGATGGATCCGTGGACCCAAAGATGTGTAGATCTTAGAGGAAGCCAGCTCTCCCTCAATGTTACCAGTCCTTGGTGTTTGAGAGAGTAAAGTACTGTATGCCTTTCACCTCTTCGATAGATCAGAAAACATATCATCTTCACCTGCAGGAATTAATAAGGAGCACAAGTAAAGTTACTCTTGGAGAAGGCTACTGTTGTAGCAGCAGATCCCAAAGAGTTCCAGAGAAATTGTCCGTTTGGTGAAGAATTTCTAGAATGTGGTTTGATCAAAATATGGGGTTGTTGCAAATATGTGTAATGTGTCTCAGTGCTCAAGACCTCCAAGTACTGACCCATCACATAAAACTATTTTGAAGGGTTTTAGCACCTCAAAGAAAGAGTGGAAACTTTGTATTATTTGTGTTTTTATTAAAGATATTTGAGATATTTCTGCTTAGAACATTGCTTCATACTGCAGTTAAGAGTGTGCAAGTGAGAAAAAAAATAGAGAATCAATGACGGAAAGAGAGAGACAAATCTTGGTGGGTAAAATGGCAAAGAGTTGCCTGACATTTTCATCTGATGAAAATCTTCCCTTTTTTTATTTTTCTAACTTACTCTCCTTTTGAACATGAAATTAAAAAACAATAACTTTACTTCTTTCCTTAATTAACCTAAGATAAAATTAGCTTTCTTTAAAAAGTACCTCTTGTAAGGAAATATAAATTAATCTTTCATCAGTTTGGAACAATTAACTCACCATTTGGAAGATAAATTATATGCCTGCCTGACCAAAAACTGTGCCTTTTACTCTGAGGAGCAAGATATGCAAAGTTTGTATCTGCCTAAATGTGATGACAAGTGAGATTTATCTCAGGAAAATCATATAGAAGAAAACAAGTGTGGGAATAAAAATACACTCAGAATACTTTTTCCCCCGTCAGAGAACAGAGAAAATCACATTAACCATTACTTGTTGAAATATATTTTGTTTTCCCTGTCAGTTAATACCAAATAAAGCCAACCAGTGGAAAGAAAATTAGATGAAAAGCAGACCAAGGAACAATTGTCCTTTCAAAAAAGAATGAGCATTTAAAACAAAATGTTTATACATATATATTTACCTCTGATTTTCCAGAATCTCCTAAACTATACCTGCCTCCAACATCATTGTCCCAGTGCTCTATGGAATAATTTCCACAATTATTTCCAATTGCCAGAGTGTACAACATTCCTTTTGAGCTATAGGAATTAGGAAAATAAACAGCAGCAAGAGCAGTATCTTGCAGGCAGCTAAAATTTAATGTAACATTAGCAAAAACAAGAGGGGGAAAAAAAAAAACAACCAGTGATCTCAGAATGTGAAACTAATTGAGATGTGTGTGCTAAGTCACTTCAGTCGTATCTGACTCTGAGATGCTATGGACTATAGCCCACCAGGTTCCTCTGTCCATGGGATTCTTCAGGCAAAAATACTGGAGAGGGTTGCCATTTCTTCCTTCAGGGGATCTTCCTGACCCAGGGGTTGAACTTACCGCTCTTAAGTCTCTTATGTCTCCTGCATTGGTAGGTGGGTTCTTTACCACTGGCACCACCTGGGAAGCCCGAGATGAGCAAGAGAAAGAGAGTAAATCAGATGGGGACAAAAAAAGAATGTTTCAGGAGAAGATGGCTGGCTAGAATCCCAGGCAGTGGTAAGTATCATTAGTGATCACCACATCCATGCACTCTTCTCTTCCAGGGCGTATCACTGGACCCACACTCCTCAAAGTGTGGTGCCTGGACAAGGTGTTACTCTATAAACTATGATTCATCTGTGATACTGTAAGGAGCTAATACTGGGCTTCCCTGGTAGCTCAGCTGGTAAAGAATCCACCTGCAATGCAGGAGACCCCGGTTCAATTCCTGGGTCAGGAAGATCCCCTGGAGAAGGGATAGGCTGCCTACTCCAGTATTCATGGGCTTCCCTGGTGGCTCAGATGGTAAAGAATCCACCTGCTGTGCGGGACACCTGGGTTCGATTCCTGGATCAGGAAGATCCCCTGGAGAAGGGATAGGCTACCCATTCCAGTATTCATGGGCTTCCCTGGTGGCTCAGATGATAAAGAATCCACCTGCAGAGCCAGAGACCTGGCTTCGATCCCTGGTTTGGGAAGATCCCCTGGAGGAGGGCATGGCAACCCACTCCAGTATTCCTGCCTGGAGAATCCCAATGAACAGAGGAGCCTGGTGGGCTGCAGTCCACGGGGTCACAGAGAGTCAGACACGATTGAGTGACTAAGCACACAGGGAGCTAATACTTGTTTCTAAAGCAACTGCATCACCAAGCACACAGTTAAGTTCAGCTTATATTTTTTCTGCAGAAAAACTTTCTTGATGAGGGAAGCAATGTATTGACTTATATTCTTATTTTATTCAAGAATTTAATAGAACAGTTACATTGTGCAGCACTGTACAAGACAACATTTCCCAAATTCCTCAGATCTCTTTGAGGACATCTAACTAGTTCTCTCTAACATGATGTGAGCAGAAATGAATAAGTCAACTCACAAACAAGGAATTTCTAGTGGACAATGGATTGTGCCACCCAGATCTCCTGCTTCGATGTTAAAATTCTCATCCATCAGCCATTGTCAGTGCTGACAGCTCACAGCCCACTCCCCGTGATTGACTTTGTCTGAAAAGAGTTGCTTCCCCTGCTCCTCCCTACCCACAGGGTGACATGACTTCTTTGCTTGCATTTTTGTTGCATTTATCAATTTGTGAGTGTACAGTCTGTATATGGACTATACAGTCCATGAAATTCTCCAGGCCAGAATACTGGAGTGGGTAGCCTTTCCCTTCCCCACGGGATCTTCCCAACCCAGGGATTGAACCCAGGTCTCCCACATTGCTGGCGGATTCTTTACCAGCTGAGCCACAAGGGAAGCCCAAGAATACTGGAGTGAGTAGCCTATCCCTTCTCCAGGGGATCTTCCAGACCCAGGAATCGAACCAGGGTCTCCTGTATTACAGGTGGATTCTTTACCAACTGAGCTATGAGGGAAGCCTCTACCCTAAACTTTGAACAGCTCTTAGGGGACATTTCAGATCAAGAGCTCCCTGTGGGTCAGCTGAGGACTTTGTTTTGACTACATCACAACTCAGCTTCTCTTTCTGCCTGTCAGGTTACTTTCATTCTTTCACACTTTTGATTCTTAGAGCACTCCCCTCAAATACTCCTGAACACAAATCTTCATCCCAGAGAGTATTTCCCAAGAAACCCACCCTGCCATAAAGATGAAAAGCAGATCCGACCTCTCCTAAGTCTTCTCTGGGCTGACAGTCTTACATAGAAGACTTCACTGGAGGCCTTAGAAGGTGGAAGAGTCCTGTGATGAGTCCTTGGTCCCCAAAGGACTCCCTGGAGCCTGAGCCAACTTATAAACCAGTATCAGCCCAGGATAAGACAAGATTTGCCATTTATTTGTTAAGCACCTGAGGTTCATTTTTATGTCCTGAAATACTTAGTCCACCTGGACTAACATAAAGCCTAGACTATTGACTCATTTGTAACTAAATATTGAGCAGACATTTCACCCTAGCCCCAGTGTGCCATTTTCCCCCTCCGTTATTTTTGACAGTCATTTGGGACTACAGATAGAAAGAATATTTATTTAATTTTGTTAGATGATCTTTCCTTTTCATCTTTACCTTTAACTTTCAACCATATCTGTGTTTTGTGGCTGGAGGAGGAGCTCATCTGTCATTATGAGTACCCAGTTAGGCCCTATTTATTGTTACTTTTCCCCCTGATGTGCCCTTGAAGTCACAGTGATTGTTTAATGGACCAGAAAACATCTGATGATAACACAGGACCTCTGGGCTCCTGGATTCCTGTGAATGTCTCTCTGGTTCTTTCCTTTGGCTTCTGCTGTAGAGCTGACACTCTGTGAGATTAATGGGCTGACCTAATTGAGGCCACTAATGAGCTATTCTTCTCTTATGAAAGAACACTCTGTCCAATTTCTACACATACAGAGTACACCATCAGAGAGGTTCATTTTTCTAGCTTCTTTGCCTTATGATAGCATGGAGTGTCCTGAGAATTATTAAAAGCATCATCATAGATACACAGACATGTCATCTACCTGGCCTCTATGAGCATTTGAATTTGAGACTACTTAAAAGACAGTAATAAAAAGAGATGGGAAATACTAACCTGTACTTTTTCACCTATCAATCATAGTAGATATGGAACCAAATCCTAGCTAACAGTAGATTTTTCCCTCTTTTAGGAAGAGTTTGGGTAGAAGTGATTGATTTAATGGATGCAAAACTTGTGAGGTATGAGAACATATATTTTACTCAATAAATCAATAAAGAAACTGCACAGTACCCATTATATTATTGGTTAGGGGAGACACAAAGTAGATAGTAGATACAAAGTAGGAACAAATTAATTTTAACAGTGTATAACCTGTGAGGAGAAAAAATGATAGAGAGGTGAAAAGTTCAGCAGAAAATGAGACAAAGTAAAATAGATGGTAATGGAAGAAAACATATGTCATAAGGAATAGCAGAAAGGGATCAGTTATCAACTGGCAAGGTTTAAGTGTTTCAGTGTTCAGAAAGAGAGGCCTTCAGGCACCAGGTGATCAGAGAAAGCATCTTATTCGAGCATGGCAGCTGGCTGTAGGTCAATGTTGAGAATGTTTGTGTCCCAAATGAGAAGACATTAGAAGGGAGAGAAACTACAGTAATTATCTTTGCTTAGTCTTTTACCTGGATATCTAGAATTAAATAGGAACCTAAGTACATCTGAGAGCTATTGCCAATTTTAGCTCAGAGAGAAAGTAATTATATGAAAGCTATTATTCAAATAATCCAGAAAATATTAGAATGCCCATCCAAACACATAAATGGGAACACATCCACATAGAAAGAACAGTTTTGGAACTTCCCTGGTAGTCTAGTGGTTAAGAATCCACCTGTCAATGCAGGGGACATGGGTTTGATCTCTGGTCCAGGAAGATCCCACATGCCATGGGGCAACTAAGCCTGTGTACCACAAGTGCTGACCTTACGTGCCGTACCTACTGAAGCCCATGCATCGCGAACCTGTGCTCTGCAACAAGAAGCCACAACAATGAGAAGCCCATGCCCCCCCATAAAGAGTAGCCCCTGCCCTCATCCTGGATTTACCTTTGGGGGAAAAAAGGATTATTTATTTTTGCATTTTACTTATTTTACATGTATATATTTATTTGACATACTTGTAAGTACCTGCTCTGTGTCAGACACCGGGCAAAATATTCATAATAGAGAGATGAAAAGCCAGATTCCTTATTTTGAAGATATTCTTTAGTGAAGAAGACACATGAGTTAAGAGAAATTATATTATAGATATAATACAGGTGGGGCTTCCCTGGTGTCTCAGATGGTAAAGAATCTGCCTGAAAAGCAGGAGATCTGGGTTTGATCCCTGGGTCAGGAAGATTCCCTGCAGAAGGGATAGGCTACCCACTCTAGTAGTCTTGCCTGGAGAATTCCACGGACAGAGGAGCCTGGAGGGTTATAGTCCATGGGGTCTTGAAGAGTCAGACACGACTGAGCGACTCTTACCAAGTATATACCGATATCTCAGGTGCAGACAGTTGCCAGGAGGCTCCAGCCTCCAGTTTACTGCCTCGACCACAGCAGTTCTTTCTCTGCCTTTCCTTAAGGCTGGAGCTGGTTGCTATGACACCAGTTGTCCAACTTGGAGACACAGTGTGCTCCCAGTTTGAAGTAAAATTCCATCCATTAAAGAAGAAAGCATAATTTAAGGGTAGTAGAAACGGTAATTTTTAAGACATTCTTTAGTTTTGCCAGTCTAACATTCCTTCTCCATTTTTTTTGGCATCAGAGTCTCTCTTTCTTGAGGGCATTTTGAGCAGTCAGGGCTGGGTACATGATTCAACTGAAACCAAACAGAATCTTGTTTTCCACCTGAGCTACTCAAGTAGAAGCTCCTTCTTCTGTGAAGTGAAGTGAATTTCAGTTCAGTCAGTCAGTCGTGTCCCACTCTTGCGATCCCATGGACTGCAGCACATCAGGATTCCCTGTCCATCACCAACACCTGGAGCTTACTCAAACTCGTGTCCATTGAGTCGGTGATGCCATCTTACCATCTCATCCTCTGTCATCCCCTTCTCCTCCCACCTTCAATCTTTCCAGGCATCACGGTCTTTTGCAGTGAGTCAGTTCTTCGCACCAGGTGGCCAAAGTATTGGAGTTTCAGCTTCAGCACCAGTCTTTCCAATGAATATTCAGGACTGATTTCATGTAGGATGGACTGGTTGGATCTCCTTGCAGTCCAAGGGACTCTCAAGAGTCTTCTCCAACACCACAGTTCAAAAGCATCAATTCTTCGGTGCTCAGCTTTCTTTATAGTCCAACTCTCACATCCATACATGACCACTGGAAAAACCACAGCTTTGACTAGACGGAATTTTTTTGGCAAAGTAATGCCTTTGTTTTTTAATATGCTGTCTAGGTTGATCATAGCCTTTCTTCCAAGCAGCAAGCGTCTTTTCATTTCATGGCTGCAGTCACCATCTGCAGTGATTTTGGAGCCCAAAATAATAAAGTCTCTCACTGTTTCCGTTATTTATCCATCTATTTGCCATGAAGTGATGGGACTGGATGTCATGATCTTAGTCTTCTGAATGTTGAGTTTTAAGGCAGCTTTTTCACTCTCCTCTTTCACTTTCATCAAGAGGCTCTTTAGTTCTTCACTTTCTGCCATAAGGGTGGTATCATCTGCGTATCTGAGGTTATTGATATTTCTCCTGGCAATCTTGATTCCAGCTTGTGCTTCATCCAGCCTGGTATCTCACATGATGTACTCTGCATATAAGTTAAACAAGCAGGGTGACAATATACAGCCTTGATGTACTCCTTTCCTGATTTGGAACCAGTCTGTTTTTCCAAGTCCAGTTCTAACTGTTGCTTCTTGACCTGCATACAGATTTCTCAGACGGCAGGTCAGGTGGTCTGGAATTCCCATCTCTTGAAGAATTTTCCACATTTTGTTGTGATCCACACAGTCAAAGTCTCTGGCATAGTCAGTGAAGCAGAAGTAGATGTTTTTCTGAAATTCCAGTTGAGCTATTTCAAATCCTAAAAGTTGATGCTTTGAAAATGCTGCACTCAATATGCCAGCAAATTTGGAAAACTCAGCAGTGGTCACAGGACTGCTAAAGGTCAGTTTTCAATCCAATCCCAAAGAAAGGCAAAGCCAAAGAATGTTCAAACTACCACACAATTACACTCATCTTCCACACAGCAAAGTAATGCTCAAAATTCTGTGAAGTTACTGAACAGTTAATATACGAGCTTGGAGCTATGAGGGTCTCCTCTGCTGCCAGGGGGGATGCTTGTCAGAGGATGACAACCACACAGAGAAAACAGAGCTTAAAGTTGAAGACACACAGACTTGAAGATGCTATTTGAACCTTAAGATCCAGCCACACCTGAATTGGTATATCTCTTTGGGTTTCCACTTATATGAGTTAATATAGTTCTTTTGTTACTTAATCTGATTTAAATTAGGTTTTGATCATGTGTGGGCTTCCCTGATGGCTCAGAGGGTAAAGAATCTGCCTGCAATGCAGGAGACCTGGGTTTGGTCCCTGGATTGGGAAGATCCCCTGGAGAAGGAAACAGCTACCCACTTCAGTATTCTTGCCTGGAGAATTCCATGGACAGAGGATCCTGGCAGGCTATGGTCCACGGGGTCGCAAAGAGTCAGACACGACTGAATGGCTTTCACTTTGATCTCTTTTAAATGAGAGTTATCAATATAATCTGGAAAGTAGCTGTGAAGCTTCCATTATTTTCTCCTTCCAGGAAGTTGGACTACAGAGAAAGTTGAAACGGTCCTGTTCTGCAGTGTGTCTGTGATAAATTGGGAAGTTAGCAATCCGATGTAGAAGACCTTACTAGTTTTATATTATGTTTTTTTTTTTAAATACAGTCACTTTCTTCTCCATTTTCTCTATCTACTATATGTACCTTATAGCAAATTGAGCTCGTTATTGATTCTGTAAGCACAAGGCAGAAAATCCTGTTCCGCTCAATGTTGACAAAACTGACTTTGTCTCCAGCATACAGACCACCTGTTCAGATTAATGATTTACTTCCCATCTTTGACTTAGCTGGGTAGAGAAGAGAGGGGAATTCATGATTTTATACTGTTGCACACACAGACACAGATTTAGAAAACTGAAGATAGAAATGGAGAGAATTCAGTTTCCATGGAGTTAAGCAGAATTATTCTGTTGTAGATAGCTTGGCTTCCTTAGCATCAAAAGTACATTATACTGATGGATACCTTTAAATGCAAATATTTTCTATGCTGGGGGAAAGCAAACATAATGAAACAAATATTTTGATGTGTTTTCTGAGTGAAATGTGAAAAAGGAAATCTTGTGTGTCTCTAAAAATGGTCTTGAAAGATTTTGAATGGGAGCAATGGCTGAGTGGTTAAGGTGTTGGACTTGAAAGGAGGTTGATAGTCCTGCCTTGAGTGTTCAATTTTATAGTTTGTGTAAACTCCGGGAGTTGGTGATGGACAGGGAGGCCCGGCGTGCTGCAGTCCATGGGGTCACAATAAGTTGGAGACGACTGAGCGACTGAACTGAACTGAACTGAACTGATAAAATAGAAGCTTGTTAAACTTTGAATACAATGAATTAAGTTATCAATATATAAAATTATTATTCAAGACCATAAGCCAAAGTTAACTCTTAAATTGACAAAGAAAAAAGTATCTGAGTAGTGGCAAATAAAGAAAGATCAAAGTGATCAAAAGGAGAAAATCATTCTTGTCACTGTTCTACTATCCAGAGATTTTGAAAAGTGGAGTAAAGTGAAATAAAAATAAATTCTTGGTTTGGACAGAACCACTCTTGCCATCTGGATATCAGTTCAGTTCAGTTCAGTTGCTCAGTCGTGTCCTACTCTTTGCAACCCCATGGACTGCAGCTTGCCAGGATTCCCTGTTCATCACCAACTCCTGGAGTTTACTCAAACTCACATCCATCAAGTCAGTGATGCCATCCAACCATCTCATCCTCTGTCATCCCCTTCTCCTCCCACCTTCAATCTTTCCAGGCATCACGGTCTTTTGCAGTGAGTCAGTTCTTCGCACCAGGTGGCCAAAGTATTGGAGTTTCAGCTTCAGCAAGAGTCTTTCCAATGAATATTCAGGACTGATTTCATTTAGGATGGACTGGTTGGATCTCCTCTCAGTCCAGGGGACTCTCAAGAGTCTTCTTCAAAAGCATCAATTCTTCGGTGCTCAGCTTTCTTTATAGTCCAACTCTCACATCCATACATGACCACTGGAAAAACCACAGCTTTGACTAGACGGACCTTTGGTGGCAAAGTAATGTCTTTGTTTTTTAATATGCTGTCTAGGTTGATCATAGCTTTTTTTCCCAAGCAGCAAGCGTCTTTTCATTTCATGGCTGCAGTCACCATCTGCAGTGATTTTGGAGCCCAAAATAATAAAGTCTCTCACTGTTTCCGTTATTTATCCATTTATTTGCCATGAAGTGATGGGATCGGATGTCATGATCTTAGTCTTCTGAATGTTGAGTTTTAAGCCAGATTTTTCACTCTCCTCTTTCACTTTCATCAAGAGGCTCTTTAGTTCTTCTTCACTTTCTGCCATAAGGGTGGTATCATCTGCGTATCTGAGGTTATTGATATTTCTCCTGGCAATCTTGATTCCAGCTGGTGCTTCATCCAGCCTGGAATTTTGCATGATGTACTCTGCATATAAGTTAAATAAGGAGGTGAAAATATACAGCCTTGATGTACTCCTTTCCTGATTTGGAATCAGTCTGTTTTTCCATGTCTGGTTCTAACTGTTGCTTCTTGACCTGCATACAGATTTCTCAGGAGGAAGGTCAGGTGGTCTGGTATTCCCGTCTCTTGAAGAATTTTCCACAGTTTTCTGTGATCCACACAATCAAAGGCGTTGGCATAGTCAATAAAGCAGAAATAGATGTTTTTATGGAACTCTCTTGCTTTTTTGATGATGCAGTGGATATTGGCAATCTGATCTCTGGTTCCTCTGCCTTTTCTAAATCCAGCTTGAACATCTGGAAGTTCATGGTTCACATACTGTTAGAACCTGGCTTGGAGAATTTCGAGCCTTACTTTGCTAGTGTGTGAGATGAGTGCAACTGTGTGGTAGTTTGAACATTCTTTGGCATTGCCTTTCTTTGGGATTGGAATGAAATCTGAGCTTTTCCAGTCCTGTGGCCACTGCTGAGTTTTCCAAATTTGCTGTCATATTGAGTGCAGCACTTTCACAGCATCATCTTTGAGGATTTGAAATAACTCAACTGGAATTCTATCACCTCCACTAGCTTTGCTGTGATGCTTCCTAAGGCCCACTTGACTTCACATTCCAGGATGTCTGGTTCTAGGTGAGTGATCATACCATCATGGTTATCTGGGTCATGAAGATCTTTTTTGTATAGTTCTTCTGAATATTCTTGTCACCTCTTCTTAATATCTTTTGCTTCTGTTAGGTCCCTCCCATTTCTGTCCTTTATTGTGCCCATCTTTGCATGAAATTTTCCCTTGATATAATAATGTCTGGATATACATTATTATAATTTTCTTCACTATAAGTAAACATGATGAATGAGACGGAAAGTTGTAAAAATCATGCATAAAATCCTAGGCAGATCTGGAAATGTCTATTTCAACTCTATTCCCAGTGGGAGACAGGAGTCAATACTACCAGGCATGCAAAGGCATGGTTGAAAAACTGTGTTTGCATGTATTTTAAATTCAACAAAAATTTAAACAAATAAACATTAGTGCCCTGTGAAATGAAGACTTGAATACACAGCTTCATAGAAAAAGCTAAGTGAATTGTTTATTAAATTCCAATATGCTGAAGTGTTAACTGACTGGTGAAATGGGGGAAGTCTAGATGAATAAAGACGTGGACATCTAATGAAATATCATGAAAGGGCTCATAGTGCTCTTTAGACTCTTACGAAAGTATGAAGAAAACACACTGTAAGGGTTATTAATCAACTTTTGGCACTATTTCCACTATGTCATCCAGTGCTATTCACCTCACAACTCCATTCTGACTTTCTTTACATCATGTGTGCATGCTAAGTCACTTCAGTTGTGTCCGGCTCTGCGATCCCATGGACTGTAGCCCACCAGGCTCCTCTGTCCATGGGATTCTCCAGGCAAGAATACTGGAGTGGGTTGCCATACCCTTCTCCAGGGGACCTTCCTGACCCAGGGATCAAACTCACATCTCATGTCTTCTGCATGGGCAGGCAGGTTCTTTACCACTAGCACCCCCTGGCAATTCTTTTCATCATATCAGTTAAACCATCCTTGTTGACTGCCTATCTATTTCTTCCAGGAAAGCTATGTTACGTTAAACATCCCCATATTTCTCTGAAGGTCAAGCCCCCTTAGATACTGATCTGGCTGATCATTAACATGGTAGAAACAACCTTGGACTGGGGCTGTTAAGAGCCACTTAACTGGGCTCTCTTGGTTTGAACCCTCATGATACCCACTGCCATTAGCAAACCAACATCTGAGAATCCTCTGACACAATCAGTGCAGGCCCGAGCAGCCACCACTCATCATGCTGGTGCTTCTCTTACCAGCACAGGATGGCCTTGGTAAATGGATGTCCTCCAGGACTTCCTTATGGAATGTGAGACCTGAGCATATCCTTTGTTCTCACATGACACATCCACTTTAGCATGCTCACTCTCTTGACCCTTTTATTGTCTCCACCACTTTCTCCTACAGCAATGTAAATATTGCAACATTGCTCTGTATAAGCCCTCATTTTCTCTTAACTTCCAGCAGCCACTCTAGCGACAAGTCGAAGCTATCTACTGGGGTATTTACTAAGTGTTCAATACTATATCCTTAGAAAGTACTCTCAAGCCCATAAACGCTCCCTTTTTCAGACTTATAGTCCAGCTCCCCTTCATGAATCAACAAAAATGTCCAGTCCCACAGTTATTTTCTTAGCTTGTGTTAGTGGTTGCTGGCTAACATTTGTAACTCATTGTATTAAGGCTCCTCTCTTCCCTTATCAGGATCTTCTAGGTAGGGGCATATCCCAAACGGTCCTCCTGACAATTCGCAAAGGAAAAGCCATACAAAGGAAATGTTCTCTTAAAGGTCAACCACATCAGTAGGCCCTGACAATAAAATCTTATAGAAAATTGCCAATATAAAGAAAGAGGAGTGAACATCACTTCAGATCATGCAAATATTTAAAGGATAGTAAAGAAATGTTATAAACAATTTGATGCTAATGCATTTAATACGAGAAGAAATAGACAAAGTCCTTGATTAATACAAGTTACGAAAAAGAAGAAACAGAAAATTTAAATGACTCTTTACCTTCAGGAAGCTGAATTCATAATCAAAACTTTCACATGAAGAGAACTCCAAACGCAGATAGTGTCACTGGTGAATTCTATCAAATAATTTTAAAAGATTTAATACCAATTCTGCACAAATATTCCTTCAGTATAATCTAAAAGAACAATAAATGAGGTCAGGATAATCTAATAGAACAGTAAACATCGTGAATATAACAGTCCTCAGTCAAACATTAGCAAATTAAATCCAGAAATATATGGAAAGGAAAGTAAGTCGGGACCAAGTGGGGTTTATCTCTGCAATGCAATATTAGCTTAAATTCCACCCCCCCAAATCAACATACTTCATGATGATTTTATTTTTGAAAGAAGAAATATATGATCATCTCAAAAATTTGGAAAAGGCCATTGAACCAATCCAACTTAATCTTGAAAAATACTCTTGGCAAACTACAAATAAGAAGAACATCCTTATTCTGATAAGAATCATCTACAAAAACCTACAGCCAGTATCATACTTAATGGTGAATTAATGAATGCTTTCCCTCTCAGATAGGGTACAGGCAAGATTATTCCCTCTGTTCATCTCTGTGCAATATTTTACTATCCAATGAAAGATGGTATAAACAAAATAAAGAACAAAAAACATAACATTCAGAAAAGGAACAGTAGAACCGTCACTATTTGCAGATGTCATGGTTGAAAACACAAAAATCTTAGGAAATCTGTGAAAACCAAAACTGATTTAACAAAGTTTGTAGGATAGAAGACTAATATACAAAAAGTGATCTTTTTCTCTGGCAAGCAAAAATATAAAGTACCTAAAACAAATATAAAGAAATATGAAAGAGTACCACATTGAAAACCATAAAACATTTTTGAAAAAAATTGCAAATCTGTTAAATGGAGAACTATAATATGTTCATATATAAGAAGATCTGATTTTAAGATAACATGTTGCAGTGTCTTCCCAAAGAACATCCCAACAGATTTTTTGGTAGAAGTTGAAAAGCTGATTATAAAATTTGTATTCAAATTAACATGATCTAGAATAGCCAAAATAATCTTTAAAGGGGAAAACAAAGTGCAAATACTTATGTTATTAGATTTTTAAACTTAACAGAAAGTCAATAAGGTATTGATGTAAAGATGAACAAATAGATTGATGTAACTAAGAGACATACCATATTTGATCAATATATTTTTAATACTGCAAAATATATTTTCAATGCAATTCAGTGAGTAAAGAAAAAGAAAAGATATTTCAACAAATGATGCTGGGATGACTTTATACCTTTATTTCAAAAAGAAAAAACTCAATCTTATTTCACATAACACACAAAAATTAATTTGAGATGGGTCAGGGACCAAAACCTAAGTCAAAACTATAATGTTCATAGGAGAAACATCGAATATCTTTGTAATCTTGGTGTAGGCAAACATTTGTTAGGACCCAAAAAGTATAGCCATAAAATAAAACTTGATAAAGCAGACTATCAAAATTAAGATTATTAACACCTCTCTTTATAAAATGGGCAAAAATGTTGAAGAGGTATTTCACAGAAGATAATCAGATTGACTGTTTAGCACATAAAATAGTTGCACAATAGAATTAGTCATTAACAAAATGCAAATTAAAACCACAATGACAAAAAGAGAAAAACAAATGTACATTAATGCATATGTACAGAATCTAGAAAAATGGTGCTGATGAACCTATTTCCAGGGCAGAAATAGAGATGCAGACCTAGAGAATAGACTTGTGGACACGGTGCAGAAAGGCGAGAGTGGGTGGAAGTGAGAGGAGCACTGACGTATATACGCTACCGTGTGTAAAATAGCTAGCTAGTGGGGACCTGCTGTATCACTCACAGAACACAGCTCAGGGTTCTGTGACAACAGAGGGATGGGATGAGGGTTGGGGCGGGAGTGAGGCACAGAGGGAGGAGATATATATATATGCTTAAGGCTTCCCTGGTAGCTCAGATGGTAAAGAATCTGCCTGCAGCAGGCCCGGGTTAAACAAGGGAATGGCTACCCACTCCAGTATTCTTGTCCAAAGAATTCCATGGAGAGAGGAGCTTGGCAGGCTACAGTCCATGGGATTGCAAGGAATTGGACACGACTGAGCAGCTAACAAACACACACACACACACACACACACACAGAGCTGATTCACACTGTTGTACAGCAGAAACCAAACACAATTTTGTAAAGCAATTATCCTCCAATTAAAAATAATTTTTAAAAACATTAAAAAAAAACTATAATGAGATAGCACTACACACCCACTAGAGTGACTGATATTAAAAAGAGTTGGTAAAGAATCCACCTGTCATGTGGTAGACCTGGGTTCGATCCCTGAGTTGAGATCCCCTGGAAAAGGGAATGGCTACCCACTCCAGTATTCTGGCCTGGAGAATTCCATGGACTGTATAGTCCATGGGGTTGCAAATAGTCAGACACTGACTGTGCGACTTTAACTTTCACCAATTAGTGAGGCTATAGAGCAAATGGATCTTATATCATTGGTAAAAGTAAAAATGATAAACCCCTTTGAATATTATTTGGCAGTCTTATAAAACTAAATACATATATCCTCAAATTATGTGGGGATATTAATAGCCACTTATTGAGAGTCAAACTGAACTACTTTCTAATATTGTTCCCTCCACGTGCATTTTGTGTGGCCAAGCAGCCTGCAGGGACCTTGAACTGACACCAGCCCCTCCTGAAGGGGCATGCCCTACATAACAGCCTGCAGGGTCACAAGTAAGTTCCTGATATGACTCCCTTAATGACCTTGTGATAAGCGCAAGCCTTCCCTTTGTATTTAGATAAGACATCCTCCCTCCATCCCTGCCCCAATACCCCAGGAAATGTTAGTCGCTCAGTCATATTGGACTCTTTGTGACCCCATGGACCCCTGCCAGGCTCGTTTGTCCACGGGATTCTCCAGGCAAGAATACTGGATTGGGTTGCCATTTCCTTCTCCAGGGGATCTTCCCAACTGGGAAGGGATCCAACCAGGGCTTCCCACATTGCAGGCAAATTCTTTACCATCTGAGCCACCAAGGAAGCCCAATATTTTTTTTTGGTTTGACCAGCCTTAGCTTGGGAATCCCAAAGGCATTCCACCCTAATAAAGGTACACATGTGGGCCCCGCATCCTGCCACACTCTGTCTACCTGCACACAAACGTGATGTCCCCACGGGGACATTCAAGGCAACTGTGAGTAATAAACCTCTCTCTCTCATGTTCCCTCCCAGTTTCTTGTTGAGCTTTGGCTCACCATCTGATACACTGGGCCTCTATGTAACAAATGTTAATGTAACAGTCACGATACCACCATACCCACAATAGCTAAAAACTGAAACAACCTAAATGTCCAAAAACAGGAACATAAACAAATTGTGTTATATTCACATGTACCACATATATTGCTGGAATACTTCTCGGCAATTTAAAAAGGAATGAATTACTGAACTGCACAGCATGGTTGAATCTCTAAATACTATGTTGAGCAAAAAAAGTCAGAACCCCCCCCCCCCCAAAAAATGCATGATACATGATTTCATTTATATGACGTTTGAGAATAAACAAAATTGACCTGTGGTGATAGATATCAGAAAAATGATTCCTGAGGACAGGAAGAGGAGGAGATTGCCTGGGAAAACAGCACAGGGAACGTTCTATGGTGGCAAAAATGTTTTATACACTGATTGTTGTTGTTTGAAATGGATGTATACATTTACCAAAATCCAGGAAATAGTACAAAATGTATATTTTGTGCGTTTCAGAGTATATAAAATAAATGTCAATAAAACTAAAAAAAAAAAATTCTTTTTCTCTATCCTGAATCTGGTTCAGAGTTTCTAATCTCATTGTGTTTATCTAAAATATAAGTCTGAAGTGTGACAGAAAGAGCAAATATGTAATTTCAATCATAATTCTTGTGTATACATATAGTTTTTTTTTTTTTTTGAGTTCCAAATTATGATTTTATTCAAGTAGATGCCTTGAAACAGTTGGGAGGCTATAAAAATAAATGATTCAATGCTGAAATGTTTCCCAAATTAATTCAGATTGACATGAATAGAAATAAAACTATCCCAACACATATGACAAATACGTCCAGTACACACCACCACTTGCTAGCTTTAAAAACTATACAGCTGATCCCTAACCTGTACAGCTGCCCTACAATAAGAGCCTTAGCTCTGTACAGATTTAAACAGATTACATTTTGTAAAAAGTTTTTTTCTTGAGAATATGTTACTGTTCTAACATCTTAATAGTCAATTACAAGAATTAAACCTATTGAGAGCTGCATTAAGCACTTCTATAAAAACATCAGTTAGCTCATCAGCTATAACGACTCTGGGAAGGAAGAAGCTAGAAATATAATAAGCAGCAGGTCTTCCAACTCCACCTGTCCTCGTACATCAGACCACGGCCACTTCTCTGGTGCAAACACATCAACACAGAATAAGCCTCTTACTTCACTCACGGTGCATACACGAATGGTGATAGGTAAAACTTGGAGAGCTCTTCTTAGACAACCATGAGATTATTTGCTGCTTCCATAACTTTCAATACCTTTTTGTAATGTCTAAGAGTTCATTTCTTTATCAGCCACTTCTTTCTGCTTTTCTTTGCCAAGGTGATTGGCCAGGATTCCCTCCTGTAAGCTTCTGGCATTCCGTTCTCCAGAAAGCTGCTTCTGAGTCATGTCACTCTTCCATAACCTGATTCAGATCCTTTCTCAGTCTTCAGTTCCATCTAGTGCTCTGAGAGTGAGTTCAAGTTGCTGTTTCATTTCAGCTTCTTTACTATATTGGTCTTCCTTTCTTCTTAACTGCTCCCTAATTTTTTCATATAACATGCCAGCATTTCTTCTATTCTCTTCTTCTTGCTTTAAGGTCAATCTGTGAATGATTATTTTCATCTCCATCAGATTTTTCTTGTTCTTCCTCTCATGTCATTTCTAAGTCTAGTTCTGCTGACAAATCTGTACGTTTTGTTAAAATTACCCCGACACCGGCCCGCGCTCCCCGGCCGCCGGCCGCGCGCCATACATATAGTTTTATCAATAGTCATAGGGTCTTTAAAAGGTTGTTGTCTTCAAGAATCTATTCTAAAAAAAACTCACATGACTTATCTGGAGTCACCGGTTTTGGAGTCACTCTTGGGATCCCACTAAGCATGAAATATAATAGTCTCTGTTTCATTACAGTTGTCTTCCCAACAAACTGATTTTTCTTTAGTATTTGACATTTGTATTTTTTAATTACAAATTTAATGATAATTGCTGCACTAATGGAACCCATACCTGCTTAACAAATCTCTTTTTCACACACTCATAGCAAAGAAATATGTCTTCTTTGTTGCATCACTATTTGCTAAATTAATAGGTGATTTAACTTTTAAATTAAAATGAAAATGTTAACTTTTTGCCAAGGATGTAGTCTCTGTTCCCCAAATAAAAAAGACAATTTCCTTTGGTGACTCAAAAATGTTTCTGTTATGAAATATAAACAGTGATGGGCTGAAACCAGTTGCATTGTCAAACCCTCACATCAAACAGTACAAAGCCCTACATTGCTCTGGACAATTCTTCTGGAATCATTCTTGCTGCCTTTCTGTGCCTTGCTGTATCTATTTTGTCCATCACCGTATCTGTTTTGTATTTTGCAAGGTCTGTGCCTTCTCCTTTCCATTGGGAGGTACTTGCAAGCAATGGATACAACTACTAATTCCATTTGGACTTCCTTTTTTTTAATGTACTGGCTCTAGGGATCCACAACTGGTCATTCAAAATGCATCATATGTACATATATAAAAATCTACATCAAACATTTCTCAGATTTGTTGTTTCCTTCACAATATATTTATGTTTTAAAATATAGAGGTTTTAAAAATAAATTTTACGCAATAAAGAACAGGATTTCACTTAATTTCCAGTTGAAGGTTGAGTCCTGAAATCATTGGAGAACATTGTTAAGGGATGTCATGCACATCACTGGACTTTTAAATGTAGCTTAAAGGAAACCAGACTTTTACATTTTGTTAGAGCAAACCTCTACAGAGCTTGTGAGAGTGATCTATCCATAGGCATCTATGTCACTCAGCTTAAGAAGGATGCATAGGGCAAAAGGTATTATCCTCCATGGATGAATTGATACTCTGCCACTCTGAAAGTAGGGTTTTTCAGTGTTTATTTTTAAATGACTCATTCTCTGTAGGTTTGTGGGGCTGAATTTATTATTTTTGAGCTTGAGAGAATTCAAATCAAGTGTCTCTGAGATTTCCTGTGGTGAGGGGAGCTTCACAATGGCCTTTGGTTATAGTCTGCTCACTGTTGACATTCATTTGATTAAATCCTAATAGCATAGCTAGCAAAAGAAACAAACCAAGAAGCATGTTTGGGATTTAATATCTGGGAAAAGTAACAGAGATATAGGAAGGAATACTTTGTTAATAATCAATTATTTTAAATTACAAATGCATATTTTCTAACTTGCCTTTATTTTATATGAGAAAAGAGTAATGACAGATCACTGCAATAATTTTTAAGACAAAATATTAATTAGTACTTTGGCATAAACCTCTTCTTTCAAGGATTATCTTTTCAAATACTATATTAAATCTCTCTAAACAAGTCTTGTCTTCAGAGTGATTTAGTCATTTAGGTGTGTACTAATTTATATGAAATACCTCAGAAGACACTGCCAAATAAGCTGACATTCTACAGCAATTCTCCTAATGAGTTTGTTAGTACAAAGGTATTTTTGTCATAGAATTTTTTAGCTCTACTTAATTGTGAAATATATCTAGGAGAGATAGATGAAAGATGAAATAATAATCATTAATGGAATTCCTTGCTATTACCACCCATATTAAGAGATAGAAAAACACCAGTACTGTAAACATCACCCCCACTTCCCATCTCTCCTAGATCACATACCATTTTCTGTCTTGTAGTGGTAATTGCTATACTGACTTCTATTATAATAAATTCCTCACTTTTCATCATAGTTTTATCACCACATGTATCACTCAGCAATATTGTTGAATTTTGTCTGGTTTTAAAACTTGGTTACACATAAATTCTGACTACATGTTTTGTTCTGTACTTTTAGCTAACATTCTGTTTCTGAGATTAATTTGCCTTAACATGCAACTCGTTTTATTTCTGCTATCATATGTTATTCTGCTGCACAAATGCATCATAAACTATTTACCTGGTGTACAATCAATAGATAAATGGGTTATTTTCAGTCTGCAACTATTATAAACCTTATTTTCTTTTCCTTGGTGCACATGTACAAAACCCTCTCTAGGACTGGAATTGCTAAGCGATATTATATGGATATTTTCAACTTATCTAGAGAAGGTAGACTTTTTTGCACCATGGTTGTACCAAGTACACTTGAACCAGCATGTGAAAGGGCCCTTTGTGGCACATCTTCACATCAATAATGCTATCAGAATTTTAAATTTCTGTATTGAAGGGAAATTTTAATTTTCATTTCTATAATCATTAATCAAGTTGAACAATGTGTCTGTATGTTTATTAGCCATTTGGATTTCCTCTTTTGTGAAAGATTTGCTCAAGTCTCTGCTTATTTTTTATTGTCAGTTAGTATTGATTTTATTCTGTATATTATTGCCCTGGTGCATCTATACTTATGTTTATTCTGAATAACATTTTAAATGTTATCTTTTTAAAATGTATTTAATTTTTTAAATCAATAATCTGTTGCTAGCTTGTAGAAATGTGTCATGTGCAACAACTTTTCATAAATGGATTTGTACCCAACCAATTTGCAAAACTGTGTTACTGATCTCAATATTCTATCTTCAGATTCTCTCAGAATTTTTTACATACAAAATTATGCTCTCTTGGACTTATGATAGTTTTATAACTTCCTTTTTTAATATTTATGATATTTCTTTTTTCTAACTTTAATGTATGACTGAGAGTACCCACCATAGATACTAGATGAATAGAAATGGAGGTAAAGTAGAGGCATCAGATTTCCTTGTCCTGTTCTGATCTCAAAGGGAAAGCTTTCAAAGTTTCACCACGAATTTTGCTTTTCTTTTCTTTTTTTTTTTTTGTAGATTGTCTTCATCATATTACTGAATTTCCTTTCTACTTCTAGTTTCCAAAGAGTTTTCATCATGGAAGTATGTTAGTTTTATTAAACGCTTTTTGCAGCTAGTAAAATGATCATGTGGTTTACTCCACTCATCTTTTTTTTATGAAAACTGCATTGTTTATACAATATTAAATCCACTTTGCATGCCTGGAATTAGCAGTCCACAGGGTCCCAACAGAGGCAGACATGACTTAGCAACTAAACAACAACAACGTGATGGCATGTGATCATATTTTTCTAATTCAGTGCTGGATCCAGTTCTTCATGGCTTATTTAGGGTCTTTGTATCCTTATTCTTAAATGATATTATATTTCAGCATTTCTTTCTCTGTCTCATTTGTCAAGTTTTGGTGTCATGATCTTGCAGGCTGATGAATAAGTTAGAGAGTGTTTTTTTTTTAATTCTCTGGAAGAGATCATGTAAGAATAAAATAATTTCTTTCTTGAATGTTTTGTATCATTCTTGGCCCTCATTGGGGGTAGGGTAATATTATTATAAGTATGAGAGATTTATTTAGCATTCAAGAGATTTCCTTAAAGCTCATCAATTCATTTAAAATAGCAGTTTAAAAATAATTTCCATTGAGCATTTTTTATTGTTGTATAGTAGGAACTCTTCATAATATTTAGTGTGCCATATTGCCAACAGAAAAAATATCTAAATATAGTTTAAAATATGTTTCAGATTACTGTTGGACCTCTAATTGGAACATAAGTTGGCAGTTGGGTGCTACTGGATAATATAGAATATGTCCTTGTTGATTTATAAATCTTTCTTGTAAAGGAATTTCTTGAAATCATAGAGTAACAAAGTTTTTCTTGTATGCACATGCAAAGAAGAGATGATGATTCACTTCCTTCACAGATGTGGAATTCGTTGAGAACCTAGTGAAGACCTTGGAGAAGGATTGATAAGAGCTGTTCAAAGACGGCCGTAGCAATGGCACATGACATTACATTCACTCTGTGTCAAAAGGAAATAATAGTATTTACATAGATTTATATAGGACTGAGAAATGCTGGGCTGGAAGAAGCACAAGCTGGAATCAAGATTGCCAGGAGAAATATAAATAACCTCAGATATGCAGGTGACACCACTCTTATGGCAGAAAGTGAAGAGGAACTAAAAAGCCTCTTGGTGAAAGTGAAAGAGGAGAGTGAAAAAGTTGACTTAAAGCTCAACATTCAGATAACTAAGATCATGGCATCTGGTCCCATCACTTCATGGGAAATAGATGGGGAGACAGTGGAAACAGTGTCAGACTTTATTTTGGGGGGCTCCAAAATCACTGCAGATGGTGACTGCAGCCATGAAATTAAAAGACCCTTACTCCTTGGAAGGAAAGTTATGACCAACCTAGATAGCATATTAAAAAGCAGAGACATTACTTTGCCAACTAAGGTCCGTCTAGTCAAGGCTATGGTTTTTCCAGTGGTCATGTATGGATGTGAGAGTTAGACTGTGAAGGAATCTGAGCACCAAAGAATTGATGCTTTTGAACTGTGGTGTTGGAGAAGACTCTTGAGAGTCCCTTGGACTGCAAGGAGATCCAACCAGTCCATCCTAAAGGAAATCAGTCCTGGGTGTTCATTGCTGAAGCTGAAACTCCAATACTTTGGCCACCTCATGTGAAGAGTTGACTCATTGGAAAAGACCCTGATGCTGGGAGGGATTGGGGGCAGGAAGACAAGGGGATGACAGAGGATGAAATGGCTAGATGGCATCACCGACTCGATGGACATGAGTTTGAGTAAACTCCGGGAGTTGGTGATGGACAGGGAGGCCTGGCATGCTGCAATTCATGGGGTCGCAAAGAGTCAGACACGACTGAGCAACTGAACTGATTATTATGAAGAATATGTTTTAAATGTTTTACATATGTAATTTCATTCACTGTTCATAACCCTATAAAATAGGGTTAGTAAAGCAAGGAAAACAAAAATAACCACACTGGGATTTGCAACTGGCAAGTCTGACTAGAAGTCAGACCGTTAATCCTATTCTACACTGCCTCTAAATGCTTTAGTGAACAAACTTTTATAAGAATTACATTTAAAGGTCTATAACTGACTCCCTTACTGAATGAACTTTTAATTTTGTGTCAGCATGATTTTATGTCAACATGTTGTTTTTATAAAAGAACTCTCATCAACAGGGTACAATACGAAGCTGACACACTTGGAGTAAATTCGTTTCATCCCTAATGAAAGTCAAAAATAACCCTACACTGGACTAAAACCATGGCTCCCCTAGGCCTTCTACCTTCATCAGTGGAAGAGGAGAGGAGGCCTGTACACTTGAAGTTTCAACTCCATCAGCAGAAATTAATTCAGAACCAGGACCCTTGAAACAAGCCTAACCTTTCCCACTAAGTATATACAACTACTTTTTTTGTCATTTTTTGGAGAAGGAAATAGCAACCCACTCCAGTATTCTGGCCTGGAGAATTCTCATGGACAGAAGAGCCTGGCAGGCTGCGGTCCATGGGGTCCCAAAGAGTTGGATACGACTGAGTGACTTTCACTCACTTTCACTTCTTTGTCCTACTTTCAACACATGTTTAAAATGAGATTGTTTCTCATTAGTTTTATGCTGTGTTGGTGTGAGCCACCATCATCATGTCACTGGATTCCTGCAATTCCCTTCTTACTTGTCCCCCTGATTCTGCCCTTGTCTCTTCATTCAGCCTATTAAAAACATGACCAAAAGACTGATCTGATCCTTTGAAAATGTAAGTCAGATGCCTGCTCAAAATTTTCCAAAGATTCTACATTTTACTCAGAACACAAGCCAAGGTCTTTACAGTGATCTTAAAAGCCTCCTGCTCCCCTATTATTCATCTGATTCTTTCTCTGGCCACTCTCCTCCTTACTCACCAGCCCCGGTGTTCCTCTTTGTTCCAACAAACCAGACCCACCTTATTTTACGGCCTTTGCAAAGTTTGCCCTCCCCACTGGAAATGTTCCTCTCCTGAGATGGCCTCACAACTAACTCTCCAACCTCTTAGGTGTTCGTTCAGATGCTCAATGAGCTTTTCCTTGAGCATCTATTTAAGTCTGCAATTAACTCCCTTCACTCTGCCCCTCAGGACTCTTGGTCACACTTTACTGCTTTGTACCATCTTTTTTCTATAATGCTGATCGCCATTAACATACTATATAACCTATACATTTATTCTGTTGGTTGTTAATTGCCTGCTCCCTTCTATTATATGGGGGGATTCATGTGCACCTGTGGCTGATTCATGTAGATGTATGGCAAAAGCCATCACAATATTGTAAAGTGATTATCCTCAATTAAAATAAATTAATTAATTTAAAAGAAAAAAGAAAGTAATAATCTCTTCAAGCACAAACAATTTCTCTTTGTCACACATACATAGGTCAGTGCTCCACCCACAGAAGACACTCAATAGATATCTGCTGACAAATTGACTAACTGAATGACTGAATAAAGTAGTTATTATAGAATTTCATTTTCCATCCCATTCATATTCCTTATAGAGATGTCACTTTTCTTTCTGAATTTTAAAAACAAGGAAACTGTTTTAACTCTTCTTTTGACTTTCACTATTAAAGGGTTTGTAATCATGGTGATTTAACTCTGATAAAGATAACTGAGTCACATGTTTCCAGAGGAAAACTATTTAAGGGAAAAAAAGGGCAACATTTGAGAAGAACTTTGGGATTTAGAGATTAACTGTGGTGGAATTCAGAAAGTAAGTATTCATAACAGTAAAAGATTAACCATGGAGGTATTTCATTCCCATGATGGAATAGGTAGTTTAATTATTTTGAGACCTACTGAAATGATGCAAGGTTTTAAAACACATTTGTCTAATAAATAATACCTTTCTGTTAATTTGATCTTCATCAGAGTGATCTGTTAATTTATCTATTAAAATGAAAGATAATCTGGAAAACAAGAACAAGGCAAATAAATGTGATTTTCAGCCCTCTTCCATGCAAAAAGAGAGCTCAATACAATTACTCCAGCTGTATATTCATATTGATGCCTGACTTCAAATCTTATTCTATTATGAAATAAAGTAATATCTCAAGGATGTTCCCTGAATTTAAATAGCTCAACCCCTTCAATTTATAGAGAGAGAAACAAGTGATTATATGAGCTACCTAGTTATTTGCCTAATTAAAAACATAACTGACTCATTTTAAATATTCTCTGCCACACTATCCTTTGAAAAATAATATTAATTACTCTCTCAACTTTTATTTGATAAATTTTCTTGCATTTTCTTTTAATTCTAAGTTAACTTTAAGCTAAATTCAGTATTTTTATTTTCCTTCTTCAAAACACAGGCTTCTGTTTTTGAGATTGCTTTATAGAATTGCATATTTAGTTTACCATGATAGAGATTCACAGATAAAAACAGGTTAATTAATTGGCACACATTTTCCTCCAGGATTCAAAAATACTTTGATGTCTATGCCATGGGGGTAATTAAGACATGGATACTGGTAATTCGACGTGCACTGACAGATAAGAACCTGACTTGTACTAAACTCTGGTTTCCCCACACTTTTTTTCTCTTGGGTTTTATTGGCTTCTTTTTAAGGATCAAGTTTAGTAGAATGAATATGTCAATAGCAAAAAAAAATTATTATATTTTGGCCCTTGGTTAAAAAATTTCAGAAATTATAAAATATAATGAAGATTCATATCCTTTAATTTCTTCCTTGTCTTTTAGTATCTTCCCCTCACCCTTATGTTAATGTCAGAATTTCTTTCTGATGAACCTATTTTCAAAGACTAGAGATCCGTGGAATCGGATGCCTTCATTCTAACATCTGTTTTTCAATGCCTTGCAAGTAGATGATACTTTATACATTTTTTTGGATACTCTATACTTCATAATATTTGGAACAAATAAACTCAAGCAAGAGATTGATAGCTAACCCATAAACACATCAGAGATGTCCAAGGAGAGTGTGGGATAAATGATGAAGATTACTGTGTGTTGGGGGGACGTGCCTGGTGGTCCAGTGGTTAAGAATCCACACTTCCAAGGCAGGGAACATGGATTTGATCCCTGGTCAGGGGACAGATCCACATGCCATATCGTGTGGTCAAAAAAAAAAAGATTGGCGAGGGTATGGCTTATGAAACAGATAAGAGAGGCTCCTGTTGATCTAATAAAAATAAATTGATGAAAAAAATTAAAAGATAAATCAATTGAAAATAAACATGGAGAAAAGTTGTACTATCTGGTAATCATTAACAGCTTCAATTGCATAGAGTCAAGAGGTCAGTTGCAAATATTTAGAAAAGCTCAAGGTCACTTTCACGTGCTATCTTCTTACTATTTGCTGATTGTACCCATTCACCTATCAAAACAAGTCAGATAAGGAAGAGTCCAATTAAAGACTTCTGGAGCTGTTATAATTTTCAGTGTGTGAGACCAGAAGTATAACTTGGCAAATTGAGAACATAAAATGCTTCTTACTCTATTCATTGGTCTAACACATCTATAACCCTTTGCCCAGTCTTCAGAATAAATTTCCATCCCAAATATGGAAGACAACAGAAACTTGCTCCTCAACTTCCAATAAAGAAGGATTCAAAGGGAGAGATTTTTTTTCCCCTTAGAGATTGGTCCTTGTGATATTTTCCAGCAACTGGTATGATTGGAGATATTTGTCAAGGAGTTGTTTGAGAGAAACCCTTTATAAAGCTTGAAATATGAGAATCAGGGCTATTTTGAGAAATCTATGGACAGTTTGTTAACATGTTCAGTATCAAACCAGGACTTCTGGTTGCATGGATTCTTAAATAATAGCAATTTATTCATGCTTTAAACAAAGAGCTGATATAGCAAAGGCAGAGAAAAAAGACAGGTCAAAAAGGGAAACTTTTTTTTTACATCAGCAGTTGGTTTCTAAGTCAGTTCAAGTAGTTTATTTAACAAGATGCAGGCTGAAGAAAGTTTGAGAATATTTACACTGAACATGCAATTATTTTCTTCCTATAACATGTGTGCCCCTAGGGAGATGCTGCCAGGCTTGCCAATTGATGGACTTCTCCGTTAGCCAAGAAAAACAGAATTTTGATGAACATTTTTTGACTTCAGCTAAATTGTTTACAGCACTTTAGATGTAAATAGCCTACCTCTTGGAGATATAACATGACCCTCTGACAAAAAGGAGGTAGTAGAGTTCCTTTTCTGTTTCATTTTATTTCTTTATTTTGTGTTTATGGGTCATGAAAAAAGGAATCATGTCCATGTTTTTCCTTTTTATTATGAAAATTTTGACAGTTGCTCTTCACTTGCTAAGTCATGCTCTACTCTTTCCTACCCCATGGACCATAGCATGCCAGGCTCCCCTATCTTTCACTGTTTCTTGGAGTTTGCTCAAATTCATGTCCATTGAGCCAGTGATGCTATCTAACCATCTAATCCTCTCCTGCCCACTTATTTTGCCTTCAATCTTTCTCAGCATCAGGAAATAAGTCAGCTCTTTATATCAGGTGGCTAAATTATTGGAGCTTCAGTTTTGGTATCAGTCCTTCCAATGAATATTCAGGTCTGATTTCCTTTAGGATTGACTGGTTTGGTCTCCTTGCAGTCCAAAGGATTCTCAAGAGTCCTCTCCAGCACCACAATTCAAAAGCATCAATTCTTCGGCATTCAACCTTCTTTATAGCCCAACTCTCATATCTGTACATGACTACTTGAAAAACCATAGCTTTGACTATACAGACTTTGTCAGCAATGTCACATCTCTGTTTTTTAATATGCTGTCTAGGTTTATTATAGCTTTCCTTCCAAGGAACAAGTGTCTTTTCATTTCATGGCCACAGTCATGGTCCACAGTGATTTTGGAGCCCAAGAAAAGAAAATCTGTCACTGCTTCCACTTTTTCCCCTTCTATTTGCCATGAAGTGATGGGACCGGATGCTATGATCTTAGTTTTTTGAATATTCGATTTTAACCAGCTTTTTCATTGTCCTCTTTCACCCTCATCAAGAGGCTCTTTAGTTCCTCTTCACTTTCTGCCATTAGAATGGTTACATCTGCATATCTAAGGTTATTGATATTTCTCCTGGCAATCTTGATTCCAGTTTATGCTTCCTCCAGCCTGCATTTCACATGATGTACTCTGCATATAACTTAAATAAGCAGGGTGACAATATACAGCTGTGTCATACTCCTTTCCCAATTTGGAACCAGTCCATTGTTCCATGTCTGGTTCTAATTGTTGCTTCTTGACCTGCAAACAGGTTTCTCAAGAGGCAGGTGATATGGTCTGGTATTCCCATCACTTCAAGAATTTTCCACAGTTTCTTGTGATCCACACAGTCAAAGGCTTTGGCATAGTCAATGAAAAAGAAATAGGTTTTTTCCTGGAATTCTCTTGCTTTTTCTGTGATCCAACAGATGTTGGCAATTTGATCTCTGGTTCTTCTGCCTTTTATAAATCCAGCTTATACATCTGGACGTTCTCAGTTCACAAGCTGCTGAAGCCTAGCTTGAAGGAAAATTTTGATACATGTTTGGAAGTACAGAGGAAGGCATAATGACACAGCTTCAACAATTTTCAACTCCTAGGCATTTTTGTTTCACATATACCCCTTCTCAGTATGCCATTGTGTGGATGCACCCTGCTTTATTGAATGAATTGACTGTTGATGGACTTCTGTGAGGTTTTCTGTTTTTATTGCTAGGCACTTACAAAGAGTGCTCCCATGAATAGCTTTATACATATGACTTTTTTGTTTTCTGTGGGTAGATATCTGACTTGGGATTTCTCTGAGACAGGCTAAAAGCAATTCTTATTTTGCTAGATATTGTAGGTTATTTGCAAATATGACCTCAACTATTCTCCTATCTATATTTACATGCCCTGGCCTTAGTCTCTGTGACTCCTCCCATCAACTGATAGAGTCTATTACCCCACTTATTGCATTAGCTAGCCTTGTGCCTTGCTTTGTGGTGTAGAATGTGGTGAAAGTGATCACATGCAATTTTGATCCCATGCTTCAAATAGCCTTGCTATACCTCTGCTCTCTCTCTCAGGATCCTTGCTTCCAAGAGGTGAACAAATTCAATGAAGCCTATTGAAGTATAAAACAACACTTAGATAAGAGCTAAATCAACTTGCTTCTCTCAGCCAATGCTCCAGAAACATGAGATGGTCCAACTATGGCCAGCCAATTCAATCTTCAACAGATTATTTTCTCTAAGTAGTGAACTAAGCAAACAGAACCAAGCAAAGACCTGAAGAACTACTCAGCTGAGTGCATCCTAAATTTCTAATCCATAGAACTGTGAACTGAATATATGGCTATCATTTTAAGCTCTTAAATATAGTGTATACATTAATTATAGCTGGTGTAGTTTGTTATCCAGCAATAATTAATTTATACACTGCATAACTACCAGATTTTCTTGTCAGTATATTTTACCATTTTGTAATACCAACAATAATATTTGAGAGAAAAAATACTCCTGCCATAGAGTATGTCATTGAAATTTTGGATTTTTCCCATCTAAAGGGTAAAAAACAACGTATCAATGCTGTCTTATTTGCATCTCTCTTATTTGAAATGATGTCAAATGTCTCTTCAGATGATTAAGTATCACTCAATTTGTGATTTCATCAAAACTTTGCTTTCTTGTATACCATTAGCATGTTTATCAGAGCATGTGAATACATCCAACAAAGGAATAGAAATTAATTTAAAATCAAGACTTAAGGTAAGCTTCCCAAAATTTTTGTCCTATTTATTAAATTCCTTATATCTTCACCTCCTAATGAATTGTTTTTTCAAGAGCTAATGGACTCTATTAATTTCATGAAAACTTTTTTCAATAAATAGGCTTATTTATTGAACAAGAAAAAGAAGATAAATCAAGATTGTTGATTCTCCATGGAAAAGGATTACTCTGAAAAGCCCCATTTAGGACCAAATCAGAAATTCAAATTTAATGTAATATGCATACAACGTATATTGCTGTTGCTGGTTAGTCCCTAAGTTCTGTCCAACTCTTTGGTGATCCCGTGAACTATAACCTGCCAGGCTCCTCTGTCCATGGCATTTCCAAGGCAAGAACACTGGAATTGGTTGCCATTTCTTTCTCCAGGGATCTTTCTGACCCAGAGATTGAATCTGCGTCTCCTGCTTGGCAGGCGGATTCTTTACCACTGAACCACCCGGGAAGCCCATACA
This sequence comes from Cervus canadensis, assembly GCF_019320065.1. Taxonomy (NCBI): domain Eukaryota; kingdom Metazoa; phylum Chordata; class Mammalia; order Artiodactyla; family Cervidae; genus Cervus; species Cervus canadensis. The sequence goes on from NC_057409.1 coordinate 37,437,294, forward strand.
TATGGTGTGTACTTAATAGTTTTGTTCATCCCAAAGTATTAGAAATCCAACTCACTCTAGTGGTTAGAGTAAATCAAATTAAATACCAAATTTTCCTCCTTCTAAGTTAACTTGCCAGGTTATACAGAAAAGACACAAGCATGCAAATAGTGTAGGAAAAGAAACAGAGTTTATCATGCTCATATCCTTCTTTTCTAACAGCCACAGAAAGCACGGACTGTGGGCAAATCTGTGAATTGGGAATCTGGGTCATCTGCTCCAGGGAAGTCAACCACGTGTACATCACCACCTTTCTGTGCCCTCCTCTATCTTATCCCAGTAAGTAGGAACCATCTGCTTATTCATCTCTCTCTTTAGGGCAACTGGACAGCACAGTTTTGTTCAGCTAAATATCCCCAGCAATTATTCCAGTACCTGAAACAATAGACATCTAACAAATATTCATTAAGCTGAAATAAACAGTAACTGTTAGCATAATTTGTTGTCCAATTTAATAGTAGTTATCAATATAGAAATATATCACATAACTTTCAGATCTCGCTACATAAACAAGGCCCAACTCAAACATACTTATGGGTTTTACAGACATTCATATATATGTCATTTACATGGTAAGGCCAAGGAAGGAAGGGCTTAATACATTGTAATGAAGACCCTATGAATTATAAAATTCTTTTATAATCATGATTTCACAATGAAAAGGTCCTGATGTTGACATCATATAACAGAGGGAGAAGGAGTATATGCAGGAAAGAAAATGGATTCTTTCAGAAAGAGTAATATTGAACCATATTGGTTTTATGGACATAGGATGTGGAGCATTTTCTAAATCACTTTCTCAGCCCATTCATAACTGGAGAAAGGACACGAGACACTTCCCAGTCTATGAATTCATATATGTGTATTTCATGTCCTTGTCATTAATTGCTCTTAGGTGTTTTGCTGTTTCACAAAATGATGTTCAAGATTACTAACAACTTAGTCCCAATAACGATGGTATATTGAAGTCTGAATCTTTCATCCAAAGTGATGCAGTTTTTGCTCAGAGGAGTGAGGTGGGGTCAGAAGTATCTGATTTTAATTCCTTGTGCCTCTACGCACACCCATGTGATCTTGGGCTTACTAACTCCTCAAACTCTTAGTTTCCTCATCTAGAAAAATGGGAAATTTAAGATGCCATAAATGAATCTGCCAAGCAGGTGCCAGGTGAAAACTGGGTGTTCAATAACTGTGGGTGACTTTCCCACCTCCCTAAAAATGATCATCCTATTAATGTGAGGATTCATGACAAATCACATCTAAGGCACTGAAAAATACAATGCATCAAGCTGAAGATGACTGACACTGGTTTGAACTTGGACAAGTTGCTTAACCTCCGAGCCTCTGTTTCCTCTTCAGTAAAATGGGGATATTGAGAGAAGTAAAAGCACCTGCCCGAGTGCCTGGAACAGAGTAACAGTCAAATGAATGTCAATTTATTTTTTATTTAGAATTAGTGTACTTGAAATTTGTAACTGACTTTAGTAGTTTGATAGGACACAGGAAAACTAAAAATTAACTTACTATAGTTGGTTTTCCCTGATCTGCCATCACTGAGTAGAAAAATAAGAAAAAAAAATAGCTTAGAGTAAAAATTCGTGATTCCCTGAACTCTGATAATGCTTCACGATATTACTAAAAGGATTTCACCCAATGCATTTGTATTTTAAATTCATCAGTAAGTTGTTTCACAGCCCAGGAAATGTTCTCATAGTATAGTAAACTCAGGATTTAGCATCCACTTTTAAAATGTCGCTTGTGCCAGCCCTATTCTTTTTTTTTTTTTTTTTTGTACCAGAAACATGATGGAGAAGAAAGGAAAGGAAATAAGCCCTCCGAAAGGGGTTCTTCAGGGAGAGGACAGACAGTGAGCATTTGAACTGAAACCTGGTCTGATCTGAGAAACAAAACCCTGGCTTATTTTCTCTTTTAGCCACAACCACTCTAGTTGGTCATTATGATGCAACACGAAACAAGTGCTGGAAGGAAATGGAAATCTCCCTTTTAGGGATCAGGGAATAAACACTGACGCAATGACTATGCATTCAGCAAAAAGAAACAATCTCTTTCAGGATAAAAACTGTGACTGAACACAGAGGAGTGAGTAATTCACTTAAGGGTTCACTGTAAAAAGAAAAAGATTTACTTCCTTTTTTCATCAGGAACTGTAAAGTTCTGTTCCAATGACCCCTCTAGAAGCAGCAAGCTGGTGAGTGATGGAAGGGTCCAAAAACCATGCTTTTGTCTGATGTGCTTGTGCTCACTCCATCAAAGGATCCAAGACTGAAAAGATGATCAGTTGTGAGACAATGATTTTGTCCTTATAAAATCAGATAAAAACAATAATACAATAATTTAAAATATATAACCACACAGTTTATGTTTACCTTATTAGTTATTAATCATTTGTTCAAATCCTAGTTATACCTTCCCTCTTCTTTCCCTCACAAATGATGTGTCAGATCCAGTCTCGGCATGTCCTAAGACTCAAATCAAAACTAGGTGAGCTGATGGTTGCTTTGAAATTGAAATCTGCAGGGTTTTTTTTTTTAAGAGTGACTAGCCCTTGATTTATCAAAATTTATTAGGGTAAAATTTTATCCATATTCTTAACCAAATTGGATGTGACAAACCTACACTCTTGTAGAATTATTTGTTGTCAGCCTTCTCAATAGCCATTCCTCTGAATTTCCTGACTGTGAAGCTACTGGCAGTGTAATAAATACTATTTTTGACAACAGCACCTCCAGTTATTCCTTTTTGCTTCTCACAGAATTCAGATTTTGTTCTAGCACTTAATCCTCCTGCATTTGGTCTTTATTAGTCCCAGAAAAACAAAACCAATAGGATTTAAACAGAAAGTGAGATTTATTTTGAGGAATTGGCTAATGCCACTATGAAGAGTATCGGCAAATTTGAAATGGTGGGGAAAGCCGGAAGGCTGGAAATTCAGATAAGTTGTGGTCTTAAGTAGAAATCTGAGATGCATGCCAGCAACTAAAACTCGGGCAAGATTTCTGTGTTGCAGTCTTGTGGTAGAATTCCTGCATTAAGAAACCTCAATCTTTGTTCTTAAGGCCTTTAAATGTTTGGATGAGGCTCATCCACATTATGGAGGGTAATCTGCTGAAGTCAACTAATTGTAAATGTTTAATCACCCATAAAATCTATCATCACAGCAATATCTAGACTGATGTTTGACCAAACTAAGCACCATAGCCTAGCCAAGTTGACATATAAAACTAATCATCGCACTGCCCATAGGACTTAAGGAAACTAATCTTAGCATGGTTCATGGCATTTTCGCTTTTCCAGGCTTGTTATAAAAAGGGAGGTATTTTTTTCTCAGTTGCTGCTGATAGACATCTTGAAATCTCATAGGAAATCAGCATGATAATAAAGCCAACCCTTGAAGAGTTGTAAAGAGACGGAGCCATATTTTATCTGAACCATGCCTGGCTCCTACCTTCTCTCTGACTTTCTATTGTTAATACATATGTTTGCACTCTGTTGCTTCAGTTGTGTATGACTCTTTGCGACCCCATGGACTGTAGCCTGCCAGGCTCCTCTCTCCATGGAATTCTTCAGGCAAGAATACTGGAGTGGGTTGCCATCACTTCCTCCAGGGGATCTTCCCCACCCAGAAATCAAACTCACATCTCTTATGTCTGCTGCATTGGCAGGCAGATTCTTTACCACTAGCACCACCTGGGAAGCCTCTATTAGTAATATATGTGATTTACAAACGTCTTCATTATTTAAGCTAATTTCACTTGGAATTTTTCTCACATTCAGTCAAAAGCAACCTAACAGTTACAGGGAAGGACTAGTATTTCTTTCAGCTTCCCAGGTGGCTCAGTGGTAAAGGATCCCTGGATCAGGAAGATCCCCTGAAGAAGGAAATAGCAACCCAATCCAGTATACTTGCCTGGAAAATCCCATGGACATAGAAGCTTGGTAAGCTACAATCCATGGGGTTGCAAAAGAGTCACACATGACTTAGCGACTAAACAGCAACAATATTTCTTTCAGTTCCTTGGGAAGCCTTCTTGGGCTTAAGTCAATGCTGTCTCCAAACTCCCACCTCAGTAAGTAAGTCAGGATTGAGCATGTACCCAGGTCCAGCCAATCATAATTAAAGAAATTTTAATCTGAATCATGAAATCTCCTCCTATAGCAGCTCCCTATCAATTTAAGAGTTCTAAAATGGACTCCCATGCTTTTTAGCTTCTTTGCTGTTTAGCTCAAGAACTCTCAGAAGGCTTACTGAGCTTTCCTTACACTGCATAGATGTCTAGGACACTTATACCTATTCTCTGTCTCCGCTTCTCTCTTTCTCTCTCTCTCTCCTTCACTGCACTGAGGTCTGATAGCTCTCTAGACACTCCCAGCTTCCTCTTTATTTCCATTCACGTAATCACTTCTCCTAATATCCTTGCACATTTAATCATGTCTCAGAGTCAGCTTCTGAAAAAGTCTTGGCTCTGTCTGAACAGAACAGGCTCTATCTGTTCAGACAGAACCAAGAAATAGAAAAAAAAGAAGCTGGAACTGGTTATACTGATTAAATCCTGGATAGTCTTCTCCTAAAATTGTATCTAGCCTTGGAGTGTTGAGTTACATAAGCCAGTAAATTCCACATTTTTTCTTAAATTAAGTTAGATTGAGTTTTGTGTAACTTGCAAATGAAAGCCTCCTAAATGATGTGATTCTATCTCTAAACATTTATTTCCATGTGAGTTTTCATTGTGTGAATGGTCAAAATCCTGATGGCAACTAGGCTTTGAACTAAGTCTTTACAGGTGCTGAACAATGAGAATCAATCACATTTTTAAAGGAAATCTTTATACACAAAAAATATAAATAGCTTAACCTAAAATAATGCAAAAAAAAGTGAACAAGGCCTCTCTTCCTTTTAAAGACTTAAGTCAGAGTCTAGAAGAGTTTGGAGGTCCCTTCTGAGAAATGGAATGTTTCCTATCATATCAGTAAATAAGGATGTCACAGTCATCAGCAATTGCAGCACTCCAGTGAGAGCAGGTGAGCCCTGAGGAAACACAGGAAGGAAAAGAAACGACTGCCATCTTGCAGCCATCAGACTATAGCCACTCTCTATAGTGAGCCCCAAGGAAGCTCAGGATGTGAAAATACAGGATACTAGCCCCAGATAGCTAAGGTACATATCAAAGGAATGTTTTCAGTAAGCCTAGACTCTTACATCATCCCATACATAGAGAAGTGCTAAATTCCTTAACTTGGGTTATCTGGTTTTCTTTAATTAACAATAATCTTTTGATGTTCAGACCACCTGCCCTTTGTTGCAAAACTTCTATATCACCTGGCTCCTCCTCTTGCCTCCTCAGAGCAGTTGTCTCAGGGTTACGTGAGATGCTCTCTCCTGGGCTTCAAGCCCTAAAACTTCCCAGCAAATAAAATATAACTCAACTTCCAGGTTGTGAATATTTGTTAAGTTGATACTTCCTTGCACAACCCACAATGGCAGAGGAGTGGACTAGTCAGAGACAGGTAAAAAGCTCTTCACTGGATTTTTGAAAGTCAAGAGTCAAACTTCAGAAGGTAATAAATTTTCAGCATGTTTTTTCACTTATTATGTGATCAGGCAGCAAGAGTTCATGAACTACATTAGGAAAATGACAAAAGCTCATGTCACTGAAGTTTTTAACTTATATTGTCTATGTATCAGTGTTTAAATAAGTTTATTAAAAATATGTGTACTGGCTTTTCAAAGTAGTCCTATTAGATGGTTAAATGGTGTTTCCAATAAGGTTGCTATTTTTCAGAAGAACTTTTGTGTTTACAAACCAAAGAACATGGAACTTTGTATGACTAGCCAGGAGTATGTGGAATCTGGAAACTAGATGGGTATTCTCTCCTTAGCCAAATAAAGAAAATTCTGTGCAATGATTCAAAGTCCCAAGACAGAATTTAATCAAAATCAAAGAATACTTCTGAGTATTTTTACTACATTTCTAAGGTCAAAAAGCTTCCCAGATGGTGCTATGTGCTTAGTCGCTCAGTCATGACTTACTCTTTGAGACTCTGGACTGTAGCCCACCAGGCTCCTCTGTCCATGGGATTTTTCAGGCACAAATACTGGAGTGGGTTGCCATTTCCTTCTCCAAGTGATCTTCCTGACCCAGTAATTGAATCTATGTCTCCTGCATTGCAGGCAGATTCTTTCTAGTGGTAAACAACCCATATCAGTGAATGTAGGAGACATGAGACAAGGATTCGATCCCTGGGTTAGGATGTCCTCCTGGAGGAGGGCATGGCAACCCACTCCAGTATTCTTGACTGGAGAATCCCATGGACAGAGGAGCCTGGCAGGTTACAGTCCATTAGGTCGCAAAGAGTCAGACACCACTGAAGCAACTTAGAACACACATGAGGTCAAAACAAATTTGAGGTTTTCACACTTTATAATACAACACAAATTCATTCTAGATAATCACTTTCTTTTGTAAAAAATTAATAAGCAGAAGCTTCAATTAACTAGAGTTAGAAGACTAGAAGGGGCAACTCTCACACCCCGAGTTGATAGCCGAGCCCAACAGGAAGAAGATTCCTCTTCTTTCCTGGCAGGGACTCAGTCAATGAAAAGTCAACATCCATTTATGATAAAAACCCCCCAGAAAACAGGAATAGAAGGAACATACCTCAACATAACAAAAGCTATATATGACAAACCTGCAGCAAACATTATCCTCAATGGTGAAAAATTGAAAGCATTTCCCCTAAAGTCAGGAACAAGACAAGGGTGCCCACTCTCACCACTACTATTCAACATGGTTTTGGAAGTTTTGGCCACAGCAATCAGAGCAGAAAAGGAAATAAAAGGAGCCCAGATTGGAAAAAAAGAAGTAAAATTCTCAATGTTTGCAGATGACATGATCCTCTACACAGAAAACCCTAAAGACTCCACCGGAAAATTACTAGAGTTAATCAATGAATATAGTAAAGTTGCAGGATATAAAATTAACACAAAGAAATCCCTTGCATTCCTATACACTGACAATGAGAAAACAGAAAGAAAAATTAAGGAAACAATTCCATTCAGCACTGCAACGAAAATAATAAAATACTTAGGAATATATCTACCTAAAGAAACAAAAGACCTATATACAGAAAACTATTAAACACTAACAGAGAAGGCAATGGCAACCCACTCCAGTACTCTTGCCTGGAAAATCCCATGGACAGAGAAGCCTGGTAGGCTACAGTCCATGGGGTCGCTAACAGTCGGACACGACTGAGTGACTTCACTTTCACTTTTCACTTTCATGCATTGGAGAAGGAAATGGCAACCCACTCCAGTGTTCTTGCCTTGAGAATCGCAGGGACAGGGGAGCCTCGTGGGCTGCCGTCTATGGGGTCGCACAGAGTCGGACACAGCTGAAGCGACTTAGCAGCAGCAGCAGCAGCATAAAACACTGATGAAAGAAATCAAAGGGGGCACAAATAGATAGTGAAATATACAATGTTCATGGATTGGAAGAATCAATATAGAGAAATTGAGTATACTACCCAAAGTAATCTATAGATTCAATGCAATCCCTATCAAGCTACCAATGGTATTTTTCACAGAACTAGAACAAATAATTTCACAATTTGTCTGGAAATACAAAAAACCTCGAATAGCCAAAACAATCTTGAGAAAGAAGAATGGAACTGGAGGAATCAACCTGCCTGACTTCAGACTATACTACAAAGCTACAGTCATCAAGACAGTATGGTACTGGCACAAAGACAGAAATATAGATCAATGGAACAAAATAGAAAGCCCAGAGATAAATCCACACACCTATGGACACCTTATCTTTGACAAAGGAGACAAGAATATACAATGGAGAAAAGAAAATCTGTTTAACAAGTGGTGCTGGGAAAACTGGCCAACCACTTGTAAAAGAATGAAACTAGAACACTTTCTAACACCATACACAAAAATAAACTCAAAATGGATTAAAGGTCTAAATGTAAGACCAGAAACTATAAAACTCCTAGAGGAGAACATAGGCAAAACACTCTCCGACACAAATCATAGCAGGATCCTCTATGACCCACCTCCCAGAGTATTGGAAATAAAAGCAAAAATAAACAAATGGGACCTAGTGAAACTTAAAAGCTTTTGCACAACAAAGGAAACTATAAGCAAGGTGAAAAGAAAGCCTTCAGAATGGGAGAAAATAATAGCAAAAGAAAGCAACTGACAAAGAATTAATCTCAAAAACATACAGGCAACTCCTGAAGCTCAATTCCAGAAAAATAAATGACCCAATCAAAAAATGGGCCAAAGAACTAAACAGACATTTCGCCAAAGAAGACATACAGATGGCTAACAAACACATGAAAAGATGTTCAACATCACTCATTAACAGAGAAATGCAGATCAAAACCACAATGAGGTACCATTACACGCTAGTCAGAATGGCTGCTATCCAAAAGTCTACAAACAATAAATGCTGGAGAGGGTGTGGAGAAAAGGGAACCCTCTTACACTGTTGGTGGGAATGCAAACTAGTACAGCCACTATGGAAAACAGTGTGGAGATTCCTTAAAAAACTGGAAATAGAACTGCCATATGACCCAGCAATCCCACCCCTGGGCATACACACTGAGGAAACCAGAATTGAAAGAGACACATGTACCCCAGTGTTCATCACAGAACTGTTTATAATAGCCAGGACATGGAAGCAACCTAGATGTCCATCAGCAGATGAATGGATAAGTAAGCTGTGGTACATATACACCATGGAATATTACTCAGCCATTAAAAAGAATTCATTTGAATCAGTTCTAATGAGGTGGATGAAACTGGAACCTATTATATAGAGTGAAGTAAGCCAGAAAGAAAAACACCAATACAGTATACTAACACATATATATGGAATCTAGAAAGATGGTAATGATAACCCTATATGCGAGACAGCAAAAGAGGCACAGATGTATAGAACAGTCTTTTGGACTCTGTGGGAGAGGGTGAGGGTGAGATGATCTGGGAGAATGGCATTGAAACACGTATATTATCAAGTGTGAAACGAATCGCCAGTCCAGGTTTGACACATGAGACAGGGTGCTCGGGGCTGGTGCACTGGGATGACCCAGAGGGATGGGGTGGAGAGGGAGGTGGGAGGGGGGTTCAGGATGGGGAACACATGTACACCTGTTGTGGATCCATGTCAATGTATGGCAGAGCCACTATAATATTGTAAAGTAACTAGCCTACAATTAACATAAATAAATTTATATTTTTAAAAAAAGTGTCAGCCCTAGACTCTTTATTTACTTTCACCATCCTGAATTCCCTTTCTCCTTTCCTTTGCTGGGTGGGGACATGCTCATGGCTCACTACTATTGTAGACCATGAACTGCAATTCTTTGCTGATCCTGAGTAAACTTATTTTGCCAGAGAAATAGCTGGTGATCTATTTTCTTTCAGGTCAGTTTAATTCTTACATTTAATCTTTTAACCTCTTTGTAATGTCAAGGTCTACTTTCTAAATGATTAGCAGACAGAATGTGGCTTACACAGGGTCTTATTTGATTTGTAATATATGTGAGAACAGAATGCAGATTTTCTGATTTCTATCCTAGAATTTGATGTCTGACAATATGCTCCTTTTGGATATTTTTGCCAAAAATCAAGCCCTATATCTGGAATTACCTTTACAGAGGTAATTACCTCTACCATTAACATTTCTCAGTTGGGGAATTCACTAGATGGCCTTTTCAGACTTGTGAGGTAATAGGAAATGTAAATTGGCTTTGCCCCCCCACCCCCGCTACTTCCTGGCATAGAGCTCTGAAAAACCTTTTTCTGTGTGTGCATGCTAAGTTGCTTCTGTCATGTCCAACTCTTTGCGATCCTATGGACTGTAGTCCACCAAGCTCCTCTGTACATGGGATTCTCCAAGCAAGAACACTGAAGTGGATAGCCATTCCCTCCTCCCAGGGCTTTTCCCAACCCAGACAGATCAAACCTGAGTCTCTTATGTCTCCTGCCTTGGCAGACAGGTACTTTACCACTAGAGTCACTTGGGAATCCTGAAGACGCTTGGAATTTCCTAAATGATGTGAGTGATAAAAAGTGCCTTTTGTTATATTAATTAGATAAGTTTTGAATCTAAGTTCAGGGGCTAGTTGCCAGGAAGCTAACCCTGTGATTAGAGTGTTGGAACTTTCAGTCCCACCCAGACCTCAGAGACTGGAGAGAGACTGTAGGTTGGATCAGTTGCCAAATGCCAATGATTTAATCAATCATGACCATGCAATGACACCTCTATAAAAAACCAAAAAGACACGGTTTGGAGAACCTTGAGACTAGTGAACATGTGGAGATGCTGTGAGAGCACGAGCCTGGAGAGAGCATGGAAGCTGAGCATCTGTGAGTGTTTCTAGTAAATGAATCAAACCTAAAGAGGAGTCATCAGACCCTTCCATCTATGGTGGATTGATCAGAGGCCCAGGTGACAACTAGGGTTTGCACCAGAAATCTGAATTGTGTGAGATGTGGGGGATAGACAGTCTTGAGAGACTGAGCACCTAATCTGTATAACCTGATACTATCTCCATTAGACAGTGTCAGAATTGAGTTGACTTCTCAGATGCCAGCAGGGTATCCTGGAATTTCTTGTTGATGTGGGGAAAAGCCTCCATAAATTTGGTGACCAGAAGTGTCAGAAGTGAATTTTTCTGTATAAAAGTAAGGAAGACTCACAGGAAAGGAACACACAGGAGGTTGACTAAACTGAGGTCTTTCCCAGCCATAGGAGGGAAAGATTGGGTTTTTCCCTTTCTAAGATGAGAAAGAAATTCAGAGGACAAAGATCAGTTGTGACATTCCTCAAGATGGAAACAAGTTTTACCAATGACTTTCCTCCCTCCCTTCTGTGATATGCAGAATTCTAAAGTGACCCCCAAATGATACTTCTCCTTGAATGACTTTCTCTCCTTGAGTGTAGGCAGATCATGGAACTATATTATGTGGCATGGTTTATCTTAAGATAGGGGAGATTATCTCAGTGGGCCTAACTGAATCACATGAGCCCTTTAACAGCAGAGCATTTTCTCTGGCTGGTGGCAGAAGTCAGAAACATTTGAAGGAGAAAAAGGATGTGGCACCACTCTCCTGGTTTTAAAGATGGAGGGGGCTACCTCAAAGGGACTTAAGATTGGTCTCTAAGAGCTAAAAGCAAACCCTGGCCAATAGTTCATTAAAAAAACAAACAAACAAGCAGGAATCTCAGTTAAAGTTGCAAGAAACTACATTCTGCCAACAACTCAGATGAACTCAGAAGTTAATCCCCCTTCCAATGCTCTAGATAAGAATGTAGCTTGGCCAACATCTTGATTTCAGTTTTACATAACCATAAGCAGAGAACCAGCCAAGCCCACCCAATTGCTGACCTATAGAACTTAAGATACTTTAACATTTTGTACAATGTTAACAAAAAATATACTGTTTTAAGCCACTGCTGTGTTGTGATTAGTTGCTCAGTCATGTCCAACTCTGTGACCCCATGGGCTGTTGCCTGCCAGGCTCCTCTGTCCATGGGGATTCTCCAGGCAAGAATACTGGAGTGGGTTGCCATGCCTTCCTCCAGGGGATCTTCCCAAACCAGGGATCCAGCCCAGCTCTCCTGCATTGCATCAATTTTTCATGTAGCAGTAGAAAATTAACACATCCACTCTATCAGGCTCACCGAATTTTAGAACCAAAAAAAAAAAAAAATACATTCTTCTGTGAGGTAACACAAATAATTAATGGAGAACTTGAAATTTAGAGAGGAAAGCTAGCTAATTAGAAGAAAGTTCAAACTATACAAATCTGGAGAATTTGTGCCTTACCAAGTACTGCACTTTAAAATTTGACAAAAATGTTAATAAGTATGTGGAATGTTTATCTCTAAGAAAGTCTTGAACCACACTGCTAACATTCTCTAACATCTTCCACGCAAGTATTCAATAATGTATTTTGTAGTCTTAAAATTCTTTTCTTTGGTTCTGATACCCACTAGTTTCATAGGAGCCTCCATTGATTCAAAGCAATACCTAGATATCCTTATTTCTGTGCTGTGCTTAGTTGCTCTGACTCTTTATAACTCATGGACTGCAGCCTTCCAGGTTCCTCTGTCCATGGGGATTCTCCAGGCAAGAATACTGACATGGGTTACTATGCCCTTCTCCAAGGGATCCTCTCAACCCAGGGATCGAACCCAGGTCTCCCTCATTGCAGGCAGATTCTTTACTGACTGAGCCATCAGGGAAGCCTAACAATATTGGAGTGGGTAGCCTATCCCTTCTTCAGGGGATCCACCTGACCCAGGGATCGAACCATGGTTTCCTTCATTGCAGGTGGGTTCTTTACCAGCTAAGCTGCCAGGTGAGCCTGATACCCTTGTTGCTGCTGCTACTGCTGCTAAGTCACTTCAGTCGTGTCCGACTCTGTGCGACCCCATAGACGGCAGCCCACCAGGCTCCCCCATCCCTGGGATTCTCCAGGCAAGAACACTGGAGTGGGTTGCCATTTCCTTCTCCAATGCATGAAAGTGAAAAGTGAAAGTAAAGCCACTCAGTTGTGTCCGACTCTTGGCGACCTATGGACCGCAGCTTACCAGGCTCCTCTGTCCATGGGATTTTCCAGGCAAGAGTACTGGAGTGGGGTGCAATTAGATACCCTTGTTAAGTCATGGTAATGCAAATTACCTGGTAAGAGGCAAGCTCATCAATCTTTCCATTATGAGTTAAAATTACCTCTGTTGGAAAGCCACTAAAGAAAATTACTTTCAGAATCCCATGAATTGAATTTCTTATTTTCTGAAGCCTAGCTTCAGAAAAAAAAATTATTACAAAAGGTAAAAGTGTATCTTCATCCATTCATTCATCTAATAATTCTTTCAGTGCTTCATTCAACTCACAAGTATATTATTTTCTTAAGCTCTCCCTATATGCCTGCCAGACGACTCCTGACACCCTTCAGAACCTAGGAGGCAATTCACACCTTTGCTTCTATAGTTCAATAGCAGCTCTCCTTTACTTCTCAACTGATACCCTAATTATCTGTTTATGGCCTATCTCATCTGCTAGACGATGTTCCTTGAGCATCTTGTTCATTGTGTATTTCGTGGACCTAGCTCAGCCACACTGTATTTGCTCAATAAATATTCATTGAAAAAATAAATAACAATTGCTAGGTACTGGAAATTAGGATATAAAAGAGCATTTCATTGCCATTAAATAGTTCAGTCTCCAAGTACACATATTGACAAGAAGAACATTATTACAAGGTATGATAGTTTCTATGCAAGAACTAAGAAAAGGATACTTTGGGGACATCTAAACAGTCTGAGAAATGATGATAAATTGTGAGAAGAGGCTGGACAGGTAAAAGGAAGGGAAACAGGCATTCCTGGAAGACAACACGGCACGAGTGAATGTGGGCAAGCAACCACAGTAGGGGGTATACTATATCAGGACCAGTAGAATGAGGAGGTCACAGTGAGGGAGGTAGCTGGTTAGACATGTAGAAGGCAAGCCATGGAGGTTTTAGTAAACAGTGGTGAGGAGCTTAGACTTTGTACTTAGAATGTGGTGCTGCACTCAGTTGTGTCCAACTCTTTGCAACCGCATGGACCATAGCTCCTCTGTCTAAGGGCTTTTCCAGGCAAGAATACTGAAGCAGGTTGCCATTTCCTCCTCCAGGGCATCTTCCCAACCCAGAAATCGAACTTGCCTTTCCTGTGTCTCCTGTAATGGCAGGCGGGTTCTTTACCACTGAGGCACCTGGGAAGCCCAAAGGGAATCAATGAGGCATTCTGAACTGGGTGCTTACATCAGAACATAGTCTGAATGCACAATGATAGGCTAATCAAGCCACCGATGTTTGTAAATCCTGGCAAGAGAGAAGAGGGGCTACCCTGGCAGACAGACGATGATTACCAGGAGTCAGAGCCCAGGAAACAGGCAGGTGCCCATGCCACCTTGGAGGTAAGACTGATTATTTGGCTCTACCTAACTCTTGGACTTCAGACATAACTGAGTGACTGAACTGAACTGAACTCTTGGACTAAGCTTCAAAGTCAAGACTCCTACCTGGGAACATGTACAGAAAGATTCCAATTTGTCAGAATGGGGCAAGAACTCAGGCTCAAAAGAAGAAATTACTTCTGCTACTACTAGACTAGGAAGAGATTTTTTCAGTTGCCTATAGATAAAGAGCAGAGAGACAGTCTAGTCCAAGTAAGTCTTATCCACATCTTGAGCTGTCAGATGTGACAACTGAAGGACACTCAGAGTCCTCTCTAGCCCTAAATATAGTCTTCCTTGGCATGCTTGGAGAATATTTAAGGGCTATAAATAAAGCAATATCTACAAGAAAATGTTTTTTTCATTTATCATAGGAGAGACCTTTGAAACATTTTCTATTGTCACTACTCAAAAAGAACCAGGAAGGAAAGTGAGACACAAAGTTTTAAAGTAGGGGAAAGAGATAAGGGGTGTAGGGAAATGTTATTCTAGTATATTGATCCTTAAAGATTAGTACATGAGCATAGAACCATCACAGTACTTGGAAGTATATTAGAAATGCAGAAGCTCAGGCCTACCCCCAACCCCTTGAATCAAAACCTGCATTTTAATCTGATAACCAAGTGATTCATACTTACAGCAAAGTTTGAAAAGCACAGATTTTATAGGATAGCTGACTAGATATGCTAGTATCCACAATATACCAAAGGGCTCCAAGACTCATGTGTGTGTGTGCGTGTGTGTGTGTGTGAGAGAGAGAGAGAGAGAGAGAGCGCGAGGGAGAGAGATGGACATGTGGTTATAAAGCTACAGGAAGGAAACTCCATGAGATGTTGACACCAATGCCGAACCACCCATTTCATAGTTTTACTTAGCAATTTGCACTGATTCTTGATCATAACCACATCTTAGTCACACACTGATTCAAATATTTGGTAGAGGGAAAGGGGCACTGTTTTTACAGTCAGAAGACCCTATGCCAAATTCCAATTGTATAGCTTACTAACTAGGTTAGCTGTCTCTTCAAAGTCTTCATTTAAATATTGGGTCTGTGTTCATCAGAGTTCACCTCTATGTTTCCAAGTATAGCTAGGCTTGTAGAAGATGGAATGACAAGCTTCAATTCTCCGCACCTTTGTCATGATCTCGTCATTAGCAGAGTGTGTGTATTGTAAACCTTTGCTTTTCTTCAGGGATCCTAGGAGTCATGGTACTGACTCTTAATGAAACCTGAATAGAATATACAAACAAGTGATTAGTGCTGTCCTGAGCCAGAGTTCAAAATATATCAGAGGGAAGCCTGAATGAACTTGTCAGTATTTTTTATGGATAATACACCTATTGGAGGTTTACACCTGATTTTGGTTATGTTAACTGAGTTTCTTGTATTGAACTTGATCATACAGCCTAGTTTTGGCTATTAATATATGACCAATAACATGCAAAAGACCTTTCTTGCTCAGATAAGACTGGTTTCTTTGAAATAAAGGTATCTCACACACCTCTTGGTGGTTTATAATCCAAAAACCAAGCTTATCCTTGCCAATTTGACCATCTCTCCTGTGTATTCTTTCTCCTGTTTCACCATATCCTTCACCTTGTCAAAGCCCTGCATGAATGTATTCTGCAGAGACTCACAAGTTTTTTTAAATATTTTAATGCTTGTGGTTAATACCATTGGTATAATTTCTGCACAAGTTGTTGTTCAGTCTTCAAGTTGTATCTGGCTCGTTGTGACCCCATGGGTTGCAGTACACCAGGCTTCCCTATCCCTCACCATCTCCCAGAGTTTGCTGAAATTCATGTTCATTGAATCAGTGATGCCATCCAACCATTTCATCCTCTGTCACCCTCTTCTTCTGCCATCAATCTTTCCCAGCATCAGGATCTTTTCCAATGAGTCAGCTCTTCATATCAGGTGGCCAAAGTGTTGGAAATTCAGCTTCAGCATCAATCCTTCCAATGAATATTCAGGGTTGATTTCCTTTAGGCTTGACTGGTTTGATCTCCTTGCTGTCCAAAGGACTCTCAAGAGTCTTCTCCAGCACCACAATTTGAAAGCATCAATTCTTTGGCTCTCAGCCTTCTTTATGGTCCAGCTCTCTACAAGTGTGCTCTACCACTTTGGGCTTTGAGCTTGGCCATGTAAGTTCCATTGGCCAGTGGTTTATAGACAAAAGTAACAAGGTACCAGTTCTGAGCCAAGGATTTAAGAGCCCTTTCACGTTTCTGTTTGCACCTTTTACTTCTGTTACTGCCATAAGAAGACTTGCTGTCTAGTTGGGTAGCAGCTGGCTATTCCACCTAGAGCCAAGACTTAACTTATGTGGTATGGAGCTGCCCAAACCTAGTCCAGCTGGACAGACAGCTTGAAGCAGAGCCATGCCACTTAGCTACACACAGATTAGGTCAGCCAACCCTGAAAAATGGCAGATGCATGAGAATAGGTGATTGCTGTTTTAAGTCCTGGATTTTGGGATGACTATATTAAGCAGCATTTGTGAAGAAATAGTTAACTGGTATAGGTCTGAATGTAGAAATTAAATAAGTACAGATTTTTGTTGAGAACTAGGAAGTCGCTAAACTTTTAAGAAATGCTCAGAGAAGCAATTCAAAGACTAGGAAACTGGTACAAATATCCAGATATCAGAGAACTTTAGGAAACCACTTCTCCACGGTGCCCAAAACCAGGGGAAAGGGGTGTTTCATTGCTACATAAAACCCATGTCTGCCAAAACCCACCAGTGTTGGAAGAAAAATGACTGCTACCGCCCTTCTACTTTCCAAATCATCTACTTTCCAACTGGCACAATCTTTCTGTTAAGAAAACGTAGTTATTGGACTTTACTCTTTACACCATAGACTCTAGAAGAGACTAGGGATAAATGTGGACAGCCTCTACACATTTGCCAGCATAAGTGTTATAATTATCTCATCCACAGTCCTCTTGTAAGAACTTAGTAAATGATATATATATAAACAGTTTTCAATTTATAATTATGTGACTATGGTAGGAGATTTTTAAACTGGCATCATTTAAAAAAAAAAATAGAACCTACTCCCTTTTCTCATTTCAGTAAATAATGCTTTTAGTTTGGAAAGGCCTTCTTAAGGACATTCTTGAGAGTGAAATCCTGGAACAAATTCATTCATAAGAGAATGAATTGGGGGAAAAAAAGAGTTAAATTATTTATTTGGTGAAAATAAAACAGACTTGTAATTTGAATAACGGGAGCTCAGGAAGGAAGTTTTTGTTGCTTTGGAATTTGAAGAATAAAATGTGTGAGTAAAGTTGAGAGTGAGAAAAGAGACTGGGATGAAAAAAGAAGTTCCGGTAATAGGATAGCAGTCAGGCCTTAAAAAAGAAAACTGATTTTCCAGAGAGGAACTGAATAGCAAAATTCAGGATATTTAATACTGTTTTCACTTTTTAAAATTTTTGTCTAAATCTTTGCATTATCTACAAACTTTTGGCCAAAGATTCTAACACAATAATCCTGTGTCAGTGGTATTCTAAGTCATGAAGCTAAAGAGGCCACTTGAAGAACAAAGTGATAGCTTACGGTGAACGATGTCGAATTTGTGATCTCCGAAGAAGAAGATTTAGCTTTGGGACCAGGGACCAGGCTTAATCACTCGAGAGCTTTTGTGTAGCAGAGTTTTATTAAAGTGAAAAAGGGACAGAGAAAGCTTCTGACATAGACATCAGAAGGGGAATGAACAGTGCCCCCATTGCTAGTCTTAGCAAGTGAGCTATATACTTTTCAACTGGTTATTAACAATAAATCAAAAGAATGCCTCAAGGTTGTAAAGGTCTTACCAGACCCACTCCCACAATATACATTTTAAGATAATAGGATTAGTAAGATGGTTTTTCAAGGAGAACCTGTCCTCAAGTAGGATGTATTGTTGTTATATAATTCTTAGTACAGAGTTTAAGCTGAGTTGTTTTGTTGTGTAATCATCAGCTCTGTGCTTAAAGAAAAAAAAAATTGTCTTTTTCTCCTCCTTGAGAACTCCAGATGCCTATCTCCTCCTCAAGAGCCCCAAACCCCTTTCTCCTCCTTGGGGACCATGGACTTCTTATCAACCTGCCTAGGAATTAGCTCTCTCAAAAGCAAAGTGGGACAGCAATGTAGGGAGGTAGCTATCATGACAGGAATTAATAACTGAGTTAGGAAGAGAAATTCAAGACAAGAAGTGATGGAAAACCACCCCAAAAGGGTAGGTGCCATCTTTAGAATCTTGGGGAAAAAATAGACAAAGGCTTTGTGCTTTCCATTTTTATACGGCATGAAGTGTGAGTTACGTCGTTTAAACACAGAGAGATAGGGAGACGCCAGAATCCTGGAAGACTTGGGAACTGTTGGACTACATAAACAAGTGCTCTAAAAAGAGAACCAGTAATAAAAAGGAGTAAATTCCTATAGGTCAGAAATGCCTGAGGAGGATGCACAGACTATTTCTTATTCTTTGTTTCCCATTATTAAATTATATAGAAGAGAAACAGGCACATAATTAATATTCAACTATTATTTATTTATTGATGATTTATGCATGAAAAGTACCAGAGATATCAAAAGGCATTTTAAATTTGTCCCATGATCCTGGACTAATCGAGAAGTAACATTACAGATCCTCTCTCTTTTAGCTTATTGCCATACTTGTATCTCATTTGATACATTATTTTTTTAAGCTTCTAATTGCATTACATAAGGCTTACACTGGAAAAGATAGATATTATAAGATTTCAGGTTTCCAACAACTAAAATATTGTGTCTTTGTAAACAGAACAAGGGGAAGATGAAAAGGCATTTTCAGTCTTCATTAAAAAGCTAGGAAATAGAGTCAAGGGGATATGCTATTAAGACTACAGTATGTGAATCATGACCCCATATCTTTAGATAACACACTATAAAGGTCACAGCTCATTCAACCAAAAGTGAAAAGAACAACTTTTCATCCCAGTTTTTAATTTAAAAATGTCTTGTTTGCTCTTTCCTCAAAGGATGACTTCTTGGAAATAGATAATGCAGCTGGGTGACAGCCAGTTTCTCTCTGGCTTCCACTCATTGGTATTAAGATTATATTTGGGTATTGAGTGCACTTTGGGGCCCAAGAAATACTGGTCATATGTAAAAGTACAAAAACCCATCACGTTCCCAAAACAGACAATAGGAACTCAAAGGAGAAGGGGCTCTTTCTGGAGAGATCCTTGTCCCATTCATAGTCATTTCAAATAGTCCTTGTACCTCAATTCCAAATAAGTTGTTTAATGTTATTTCTTTCGTGCAGAGGAGATGAAACTTTCTTCAGTTAAACAAAGGACTGGAAGGGAAATGCTCTGTTTAGTCTTCATCTTAAGAGTCAAAACACACTGGTTTCTCATCTTAGAAATCCTCATGTCTTCTGCTTGCATTTCTGTACAGTTCAGTTCAGTTCAGTTGCTCAGTCGTGTCTGACTCTTTGCAACCCCATGAACTGCAGCACACCACGCCTCCCTGTCCATCACCAGCTCCCAGAGTTTACTCAAACTCAAGTCCATTGGGTCGGTGATGCCATCCAACCATCTCCTCCTCTGTTGTCCCCTTCTCCTCCTGCCCTCAATCTTTCTCAGCATCAGGGTCTTTTCAAATGAGTCAGCTCTTCTCATCAGGTGGCCAAATTATTGAAGTTTCAGCTTCAACATCAGTCCTTCCAATGAACACCCAGGGCTGATCTCCTTTAGGGTGGACTGGTTGGATCTCCTTGCAGTCCAAGGGACTCTCAAGAGTCTTCTCCAACACCACAGTTCAAAAGCATCAATTCTTCTAACTCAGCTTTCTTTATAGTCCAACTCTCACATCCATACAAGACTACTGGAAAAACCCTGTCCTTGACTAGATGGACCTTTGTTGGCAAAGTAATGTCTCTGCTTTATAACATGCTGTCTAGGTTGGTCATAACTTTCTTTCCAAGGAGTAAGCATCTTTTAATTTCATGGCTGCAGTCACAATCTGCAGTGATTTTGGAGCCCAGAAAAACAAAGTCAGCCACTGCTTCCACTGTTTCCCCATCTATTTGCCATGAAGTGATGGGCCCAGATGCCATGATCTTAGTTTTCTGAATGTTGAATTTTAAGCCAAACTTTTCACTCTCTTCTTTCACTTTCATCAAGAGGCTTTTTAGTTCTTCTTCACTCTCTGCCATAAGGGTGGTGTCATCTGCATATCTGAAGTTATTGATATTTCTCCCAGCAATCTTAATCCCAGCTTGTACTTCCTCCAGTCCAGCGTTTCTCATGATGTAGTCTGCATATAAGTTAAATAAGCAGGGTGACAATATAGAGCCTTGACATACTCCTTTTCCTATTTGGAACCAGTCTGTTGTTCCAGGTCCAGTTCTAACTGTTGCTTCCTGACCTGCATACAGGCTTCTCAAGAGGCAGGTCAGGTAGTCTGGTATTCCCATCTCTTTCAGAATTTTCCACAGTTTATTGTGATCCACACAGTCAAAGGCTTTGGTGTAGTCAATAAAGCAGAAATAGATGTTTTTCTGGAACTATCTTGCTTTTTCTTTTTTTTTATTTTATGTTTTTTTTTCATTTATTTTTATTAGTTGGAGGCTAATTACTTTACAATATTGTAGTGGTTTTTTTGTCGTACATTGACATGAATCAGCCATGGAGTTACATGTATTCCCCATCCCGATCCCCCCTCCCACCTCCCTCTCTACCCGATCCCTCTGGGTCTTCCCAGTGCACCAGGCCAGAGCACTTGTCTCATGCATCCCACCTGGGCTGGTGATCTGTTTCACCATAGATCATATACATGTTTAGATGCTGTTCTCTCCAAACATCCCACCCTCGCCTTCTCCCACAGAGTCCAAAAGTCTGTTCTGTATATCTGTGTCTCTTTTTCTGTTTTGCATATAGGGTTATCATTACCATCTTTTAAAATTCCATATATATGTGTTAGTATACTGTATTGGTCTTTATCTTTCTGGCTTACTTCACTCTGTATAATGGGCTCCAGTTTCATCCATCTCATTAGCACTGATTCAAATGAATTCTTTTTAACGGCTGAGTAATATTCCATGGTGTATATGTACCACAGCTTCCTTATCCATTCATCTGCTGATGGGCATCTAGGTTGCTTCCATGTCCTGGCTCTTATAAACAGTGCTGCGATGGACATTGGGGTGCACGTGTCTCTTTCAGATCTGGTTTCCTCGGTGTGTATGCCCAGAAGTGGGATTGCTGGGTCATATGACAGTTCTATTTCCAGTTTTTTAAGAAATCTCCACACTGTTCTCCATAGCGGCTGTACTAGTTTGCATTCCCACCAACAGTGTAAGAGGGTTCCCTTTTCTCCACACCCTCTCCAGCCTTTATTGCTTGTAGATTTTTGGATAGCAGCCATCCTGATTGGCGTGTAATGGTACTTCATTGAGGTTTTGATTTGCATTTCTCTGATAATGAGTGATGTTGAGCATCTTTTCATGTGTTTGTTAGCCATCTGTATGTCTTCTTTGGAGAAATGTCTGTTTAGTTCTTTGGCCCATTTTTTGATTGGGTCATTTATTTTTCTGGAATTGAGTTGCAGGAGTTGCTTGTATATTTTTGAGATTAAACCTTTGTCTGTTGCTTCATTTGCTATTATTTTCTCCCAATCTGAGGGCTGTCTTTTCACCTTGCTTATAGTTTCCTTTGTTATGCAAAAGCTTTTAAGTTTCACTAGGTCCCATTTGTTTAGTTTTGCTTTTATTTCCAATATTCTGGGAGGTGGGTCATAGAGGATCCTGCTATGATTTATGTCAGAGAGTGTTTTGCCTATGTTCTCCTCTAGGAGTCTTATAGTTTCTGGTCTTACATTTAGATCTTTAATCCATTTTGAGTTTATTTTTGTGTATGGTGTTAGAAAGTGTTCTAGTTTCATTCTTTTACAAGTGGTTGGCCAGTTTTCCCAGCACCACTTGTTAAAGAGGTTGTCCTTTTTCCATTGTATATCCTTGCCTCCTTTGTCGAAGATAAGGTGTCCATAGGTTCGTGGATTTATCTCTGGGCTTTCTATTTTGTTCCATTGATCTATATTTCTGTCTTTGTGCCAGTACCATACTGTCTTGATGATTGTGGCTTTGTAGTATAGTCTGAAGTCAGGCAGGTTGATTCCTCCAGAGGAACTATCTTGCTTTTCAATGATCCAGTAGATGTTGGCAATTTGATCTCTGATTCCTCTGCCTTTTCTAAAACCAGCTTGAACATCTGGAAGTTCACGCTTCATGTATTGCTGAAGCCTGGCTTGGAGAATTTTGAGCATTACTTTACTAGTGTGTTATTATCCCTTAAAAGAAAATGTCAGAATTTTCCAAGTCAGAATCTTGATCTTCATTTCTCTTAAAAGATCTTAGTACATCTATATTTTTAAAGTATAAAATTCTCTTTCAGCTCCATAGTTTTGGTTTTATTAAAATATGTTAAAGAGTGAGTATATGGTATAGTTTTTTGTAGTTGATGTCCCATGCATTTATGGCAGAAGGCAGAAAAAGTCAGCTCATTAACAGAGGGGCTAGATGCTCAGCGTTTAGAAAAATGCTGAATGTATCTTGTATTTTTTTTTTAAGATGATTTATTTATTTATTTATTTGGCTCTCTGCTATGCACTTTTATCAACCAATTTGGCAAGCAGTAATATCAAGTCCTTTATTGTAAATATCAGTGGCCTCTTGTGATGAGATTACAAGCAAGAGGAATCTATGCATCTCCTTCCCCAATAATCTTTCTGTGGTATTACAATGAAAGTAAGGGTCAGAACAAAGTCAGACAAACTTATGAACATTTACTAGCAAGAAGACACAAAACAGTCATACAACCTATCATTCTATGCTCAGGTGCTAAGTAATCTCTATCCGTATGGAATTCAACAAGCATACCACAGGAGGTCCTCATTCCAAGGCACATACAATAACACATTGCCAGATTAACCAACTTCTTTTGGGACAACAAACAAAATACAGTATATACACTACTGAATAAATCTCTAAGATCTGCAACACTACACACCGTAAGTGGTAAGCAGCTAGGCTTAATGGACTCTTATATATGGATCACGAAAAGTTACAGCACCTCTATCACTGTTTTCCGCGATCACATATTTTGAAAGTGAAAGAAAGTAAAGTTGCTCAGTCATGTCCGACTCTTTGCGACCCCATGGAGTCTAGCCTACAGCCTCCTCTGTCCATGGGATTTTCCAAGCAAGAGTACTGGAGTGGGTTGCCATTTCCTTCTCCAGGGGATCTTCCCGACCCAGGGATCGAACCCCCGTCTCCCACATTACAGGCAGACGCTTTACCATCTGAGTCACCAGGGAAGCCCAAAGTGTCTTGAACTTCACTCATTTCACCAATGGAAAAGTATTTCTAACATTATGATGCTAATTAGTGAATCTTTTGGAGTAGGTTTCTATACTATTTAAAGAATATATGCAAAGACAATCAGTAAGAATTTCTAATCAAGGTCTTCCAGATGCTATAGTAATATATACTAC
Source organism: Cervus canadensis (assembly GCF_019320065.1). Classification (NCBI taxonomy): domain Eukaryota; kingdom Metazoa; phylum Chordata; class Mammalia; order Artiodactyla; family Cervidae; genus Cervus; species Cervus canadensis. The sequence continues at coordinate 37,460,900 of NC_057409.1, forward strand.
AACTGATAAAAGGTTACACATTAAAGTTAAAATACTTACTCACTTGGGCTTCCTTGCTGGTTCAGCAGTAAAGGCTCAACCGGCCAGTGCAGGAGATGTGGGTTAGATGCCTGGGTCGGGAAGATCCTCTAGAGCAGGAAAGGGCAACCCACTCTGGTATTCTTGCCTGGGAAATCCCATGGACAGATTTGCCTGGTGAGCCATCGTCCATAGGGAAGCAAAGAGTCAGGCACAACTTAGCAACTAAACAACAACAACAACTCACCCACTTATCACATGAGTCAAATGAAGTATTTGGAGGTAAATTACCACATAAACAATACAATAGTCTTGAACTGCAATTTGACATTGATCATCATGAAGATGATAACCATGTTTTCTATTTGCTCAGAATTCTGAGTTCCAGCACCATGTTAATATATGAATGACAAATTATTACTGACTTAACATTTACTTAGCAATAGAATAAGGGAGAAAGAAGTGAAGAATAAGGATGTTAAACTCAGGCTGGAGAAAGTTATAATGTTTCTCCAGGAGCCACAATAAAGCTTCTCATCACAGTAATATTTGTTCAAAAATGTTTCTCTTAGTAGTAAATATAGTCAAGGGACCCTCCTCTTGACTCTCTTTTATGTCACTTTATTCTTATTTTTATGTTGCCTTATAATATCTGCATTTTTTTCAGCATTTACTGTTTTAAATAATTTTTGGAAATAAGGAAAAAATGAATTTTAGAAGTGATTTTGTGTGAGAGATCCTACACTCAGAAACTACATCTGGTTTTCCTAATCAAAGCTCTGAGCCAGTTCACTTGCTATTCTTCCTATGTAGAATGTCCTTCTTCCTTCATGTTGGCAAACTGTACTTTTGCTCTTTCACTTCCCTCCTCCATGAACCATTTGTAAATCAGTACTTCTCAAATAATCATATTTTCTACTCCTGAATCTCAACACCATACTGCTATCTTCTATCTTCATTTAACCATCTTCTTCAATAAATACTAACTCCTCCAGGAAGGTGCAGATTTATTGCTTTGATTTTAAATTTTATCATAGCAACCATACATGTTTTCAAAAACCAGTATTGAATCACATTATCTAAAAGCCAATTATTTGATTTTTTGGCTTTTTCAGCAAAATATCTAAAAATCATCTTCATAAATATTAATATCAAGAGTTTATATTATGCTTACTGATTTAGTGATAAAATAGTAGCTCTCACACTTTTACAGTTTACCATAAAAATAAAACCAATAGTTTGACAGATTATGTTTGGATAACCTAAAGCTTATGAAGGTTAAATAATTTCCCTAAATCACAATGATAGTCACTGATGGGGCCTTGATGCTAACTCAGATTAGTTTCACAGCAAAGTTTATATTTTAACAAACTCTAGACACTACATCCCTAAGGAAATAGAGAGTTTGACCCTTGGAAAAGTATAATTTGTTTCTTAAATGAGGGAAATCCAAAAGCATCAAATATAAATAAGAGACTACTTAGAAAGAACAAAATTAAATGCACTTGAGAAAAAGAAGTAAAACAATCAAGTTTAATGAAATTGGAGTCAGAAGTCTATGACCAGCTATTTCTAAATAATTATGTAATCATGGGGAAGTTGTTTAAGCTTTGAGTTTCATTTTATCTGGTAAGTGACATAGCTTAATAGATTGAACTCTAAAACTTTCAATAAGTGAAAGTCTGCAGACTTTTTAAAGAACATCTCAGGTATAGAAAGTGAAAATATTTCCTCAGTAATTATTATCAATAACCATATATATTCAGCAAAACTATAAATCAGACTACCTCAGGAATTATGTGTATCTTTGTGTGATGTCAAAATTTGACATTATTTTCCAACCCATATTTATGATTTTTATAGCTTAGTTCCTTACATTTCCCTTTTGCATCATTGAAATAATCATTTCTTTATTCTTGCTTGCATTTTAGCTGAGAGACAAACAAAACAAGACTTCAGTTTAAAACACATAAATATTTGTCTTTTGGTGACACTGACTTTTGAAAATAAGATAATGTCCTTTAGAATTTCTCTGACTTGGTAAGTTATTAAATATATGATTTCCTCTCAAAATGCTTTATCACACTGACATAGGTGTTGACAGCTGAAGATGAATTTATCAAATATAGTATCAGAAAGGATAAAAACACCATCTCTTTCTGTGGAATAAATAATCCACATTCTGGAAAGAGACGTTTTATTCAGATATGGTGAAAGGACTAACACATATTTTAAAGTCTAAACTACAATAATGAATGAAGCAATATACTTATTGTTTCATTTGTTATTGAAATGTTTATAACTACAATTACAATAAGTTCAATGTTAGCTTCATAAAAAAATATCCACCTAAGTTTTAATCAATAGCATATCTTGAAAATGCACTCTTTAAAGTGGATTACTATTTAAAATTTTAACTGACATGCGTTGTTGAAGAACATTTCCCCAATGACCATAGAAATACCAATAATATTTTGAAAAGAGTGCCGACTTACTTCTTGAATTTTGAGCTTTACTTGGCTCACATGTGAAAAGAGTACAATTGTGTTGTAGTTTGAACATTCTTTGGCATTGCCCTTCTTTGGAATTGGAATGAAAACTAACCTTTTCCAGTCCTCTGGCCACTGCTGAGTTTTCCAAATTTGCGAGTATATTGACTGCAGCACTTTGACAGTATCATCTTTTAAGATTTGAAATAGCTCAGCTGGAATGAGCATTTCAAAATTCTCCAAGCTAGGCTTCAACACTACATGAACTTCCATATGTTCAAGCTGGATTTAGAAAAGGCAGAGGAACCAGAGATCAAATTGCCAGCATCTGCTGGATCATAGAAAAAGCAAGAGAATTCCAGAAAAACACCTACTTCTGCTTTTTTGCCTACACTAAAGCCTTTGAGTGTGCGGGTCACAAAAAACTGTGGAAAATTCTTAAAAAGATGGTAATACCAGAGCACCTTACCTGCCTCCTGCAAAACCTGCATGCAGGTCAAGTAGCAACAGTTAGAACTGGACATGGAACTGACTAGTTCAAAATGGGGAAAGGAGTATGTCAACGCTATATATTGTCACCCTGCTTATTTAACTTATATGGAGAGTACATCATGAGAAATGCCAGGCTGGACGAAGCACAAGCTGGAATCAAGATTTCTGGGAGAAATATCAATAACCTCAGATATGCAGATGACACCCACCCTAATGGCAGAAAGAAAAGAGGAACTAAAGAGTCTCCTCATGAAGGTGAAAGAGGAGAGTGAAAAAGCGGGCTTAAAACTCGACATTCATAAATGAAGATCATGGCATCCAGTCCCATCATTTTGTGGCAAATAGATGGGGAAACAATGGAAACAGTGGCAAACTTTATTTTCTTGGGCTCCAAAATCACTGCAGATGGTGACTGAAGCCATGAATTTAAAAGATGCTTGCTCCTTGGAAGAAAAGCTATGACAAACTTAGACAGCATATTGAAAAGCAGAGATATTACTTTGCTGACAAAGGTCTGTCTAGTCAAAGCTATGGTTTTTCCAATAGTCATGTATGGATGTTAGAGTTGAACTATAAAGAAAGCTGAGCACTGAAGAATTGATGCTTTTGAACTGTGATGTTGGGAAAGACTCTTGAGAGTCCCTTGGACTGCAAGGAGATCAAACCAGTCCATCCTAAAGGAAATCAGTCCTGAATATTCACTGGAAGGACTGATGCTTAAGCTGAAGCTCCAATACTTTGGCCACCAGATGCAAAGAGCCAACTCATTAGAAAAGACCCTGATGCTGGGGAACTTGAACATAGGAGAAGAAGGGGATGACAGAGGACGAGATGGTTGGCTGGCATCACCAACTCAATGGACATGAGTTTAAGCAAGCTCCAGGAAATGGTGAAAGACAGGGAAGCCTGGTGTGCTGCAGTCCATGGGGGTCACAAAGAGTCAGACACGATGGAACGACTGAACAACAACAACATTATTCTTGAAATTAATTATAAATTTAGGTAAGATTTTTAGTTCATTTCAGGAATCATATATTCCATAATCAGATATTGTCTAAATGATAATACTGTTTGAAATGGAACTGAATGTACTTGAATTTGGCAGACAGGCATCACACTTCACTAATGTCATAAGGACTGGTTTTTATCAAAGACTTGAATTATGACAGTCTGAGGAATATGCTACATCTTCATTGTAGTGACAACTACACAAATGTATGTTTGTAAAAATTCATTGAACTTATGCCTAAAAAGCATATTTTACTGTCTGTAGGTAATTTCACCTCAATAATGTGAAACTTTAAAAATTAAATCAAAATTTTAAAATTTAGCTCTTTGAAAAGCACAGTTAAGAAAATCAAAGTCCAAGCCACTGAAAGAAAATATTTGCAAAATATACATATGACAAATGGCTTGTGTCCAGAGTGTATAAAGAACTATAATTCAGTTCAATTGTAGGAAGAAAAACACCTCAATTAAAAATGGACAGAAAAATTGAATAGATATGTCATGAAAGTAAATATATGAATGATTAATAAGCATAAGAAAAAGCATTCAATATCATTAATCATTAGGAAAATGCCTGTTAAGATACCAATTTGATATATCTACCCATCCACTATAATAATGAAGACCTACTAGATTAAATGTTAATGAGCAACAACTGGTAATCATATATTTTGCTGGTTGGAATGCTACTTTAGAAAAACAGACCCAGAATCCCTATTTTTACATACTTACTTATGAGACGTGAAAACCTAAATGTATACAATGTATCCACACAAAACTGTATACACAGGTGTTCATAGAAGTATTGTCATTAATGCCCCAAACCGGAAGCAATCCAAATGTCCAGCCACTGGTGAAAGGATAAAAAATTATGATATATCCACACAATGGAATATCTCACCACCATATAAACAGATGAAATACTAACACAGACGACACCATGAATGAATCTCAAAAACAGTATGATAAATGAAAGAAGTCAAATATAAAACACTACAGAATGAATCTAAATCTATGTGAAATTAAAGCAGAGACAAACTATGGCAAAAGAAAGCAGAGCAATAGTTACCTGTAGCCTAGTACTGAGTGACAGGATCAACTACAATAGGGCAAAAAGAGAGTTTAGGGAGATAGAAAAGTTCTACACACTGTATGTTACAGCAAAGAATAAATGAGAATCCCAGCAGAGAAAGAAAACTATAAAAAATCATTTGCTAGACTGAAAGGTACAATTTTCGAATCAAAAATTTAACTCACTTAAAGGGATATCAGAAGACTGGAAAAAAGATTCAATGAACTTGAAAAGAAGTCAATAGTAATTTCACAAACTAATTTCAAAGAAAAAAATGAATGAAAGACATGGAGTGTCAAGATCCTTGAGACAACATCAAGCAGTATAAAAGATGAGCAATTGGAGGCACAGAGGAAAAGAAACCGACAAAAGGACAAAACAAAGGTTTAAACATATAGCAGCCAAGGATTGTCCAAGATTTATGAAAGATGTCAGCCGATGGATACTAGAAAATCAGTAAAACCAAAGCAGAAAATATCTATAGATCTAATCAGTATATATGCATTCAGGATATATACACATATACATTTAAAAGACTATTTCTTAAGTTAAAATATATGTAATTATATTGTGAGGTTTATTACATTGAAAGTAAAATATAAGACAACAAGAACAAAAAGTAACTCAGTACCAGAGAATTCATACTGGAAAGCATGTCATTAGTACCTCTTTTGTTCAATTTCTCTAAGCAGAAACACTGTAGCAAGTATTCCATAAATAAAACACATAAAAAATTGATATATTAGTATGGATCACAAGATGATGGGGTGGATATTTGCAGAGGTATAATTATTATGAATGTATCCTTCTTTATGTTAACGTTATTTGAGATTATTAAGGAACCAAAACGAATGTAATTCAACTCTCAAATTACTACACGCTGTGATTTGTTTCTACTGTATATATGAACCTATGTTTTTGATGGTTGTTGCCAATGGTAAGAGAAGCCCTTCTATATTAAGTGGGAATCATTTATATTTATTCTCCAATTTATAAGATTAAGAACACAGTCATGTTATATACACACTAAACCTCTGAATGGAGGTATTTGTCACTGATGTCAAGACCTCTGTGGTCACCATGATGTAAGTGTTCAGGGAATAGTTCAAAGTAAGACAGAAGTTTGCTCTAAGTTTTCAATAATTATGTCAGTTGCTTTTTAAGCATAAAACAAGGATAGTTCATGAAAATCTAAGGTATTTTTATAACAGCAACATAGAGAAATCATGCATATTATCTGGCAGGCTTGAAGTAAGGACACCTCTCTGATGTAAGTATAGAAAACTCTGGAAAAGTCATATTAATATAATGAATGTCCATCCATGTTTACTAAATTAGCCTCCATTTTGTAAACCATATAAATCACATTCTCAGATCATTTCATCAGAGAAACAGGAAAGTTTTTAGAAGCTTGTAATCTGTATTTTAATCAAGGATCAAACAACAATTGTAAAAGGTTTTATTCCATCTGTGTAAAATTAATGTATCTTAATTAATAAACGTGAATGGTTTTTCAGTGTTACAAAAAAAAAAAAAAAAGACAACAAGAACACAAAAGACAGGAAGAAAGGAAAGTGAAGTCATGCTGTTATAAAGTTCTGACATTGCTGGACTTCCATGGCGGTCCAGGGGTTGAGATGGTGCTTCCACTGCAGGGGGCATGAGTTCCATCCCTGATCTGGAAACTATGATCCCACATGCTCTGCAGCATAGCCAAGAAAATAAAAATAAATAAAGTTCTGACATTATAAAGCACTTTAATATTAGTTGAAAATATGTCTTGATAAATTAAAGATGCACAGTTTATTATCATAACCAATTAAAAAAAACTCAAAGTTTAGAATCTATATTTCATAATGTATGCTTTAGAAATATGACAAAACTCAGCAAATTAAAATATCAATTAAGATTCCAAATCAGTCTTTGTTCACTGAATTATATCAAAGGAAGGGAAAAAAAAATCTAATCATTCATTGAAAATTTGCTATATATCAGGTACTAACTTAATACCTTAAATGTACTATCTCAGTTAATTTCCACAATTCCACAATGAAAACAACCTGAGTACTGAGTTTACACAGCTAATTACTTGGAGAGTCAGAGTTTAGATCTAGATAGTTTCATTTCAGACCATGTACTTTTAACCAAATGATGTGCTGCTTCCTACATCTACATAACTTTTTTTTTTCCCCACAAGGGAAAACTGGGTTAGCACAAATGTATTGCCCAAGTAAAACCATATGGTATTAGACTTTCATTATCTGCCTAATCAGGCACTGGGCAAGGTTTGTTTATTATTTTAAAACTTGTATTTGGATAGATTACCCACATATTTATAAAACCCTTCAGCCCGGGGGAAAAGAGAACCATAATTAGTCATAACAAACAAACTTTATGTTTCTTCTTCCTGCTCATTATTTCGAGCCCTCTAGCTCTTCCTTCAGTCATTTTTTGGTTTCTCCAGGGCATGTTTCACATGTATTCACAGGTAGGACATTTGCCTTTTTTCCCTCCCCTGATGGGGAGCTCCTGCTATCTGGTTTGCTATGTGAGACATCTCACCATGGTCACTGCTCCTGGGACTCATTTATGTCCAGAACCTAGATGGACATGCCAAGGGTGCTGTCCTCCAACATCTCTAAAGCTAGGCTGGTGCCTACCATTCCTGTTACTGCCTGTCTTTGCTGTGGAACCTGGAAAGCTGGGTGCTTCTGTTGCCTTCAGTGTCTGGAGGGCTCCTCTGCCCAGACACAGCTGAGCACTGGAGTCAGGCCATGTGACCCCGAGCTCAGAGTGCGCTTTGCCTAGTTGTTCTTCTTCCATGGGCATCATTCAGGGCAAGTGTTCTCAACTTTTCCTGACATTAGAACTACCCAGAGCACATGGGAAAATATCAATGTTTGATATGTGCCCTGCGGTTCTAGATTAATGTGCACAGGTTCCAGGGAAGTCTGGGTTTGAAGAATCTCTGAGTTAGAAGGCCTGTGTACAACAAGATTTTGATAAAAGGGATGTACCGACCTCAGGTCTCATAAACCTTGAAACTGTCCCTGAGTAGAGGGCACGCACTGATAGAGTGTCTCATACAAGGCACTATTTTGCTGCCTATTTGTTAGACAGGCTACATCAATCTGAGAACAAATTCATGCTCAGCAGCCTAACACTAGTGATCCTACATTTTGTGGGGTCAATACACCATGAACGCAGTAGAGTCAACTATCCACAGATATTTCTAAGGAAATATCAACTATCTCTTTATATTTCTAACGTGTGCCACTGGCAGGTCTCTCTCTCATCAGGTTATAGAACTTTGATATTGACAGAATCTCCTGAGCCTACGGCTCTCTTTGTGGATAAGCAATGTAAATGTGTGTGTGCTCAGTCGTGTTTGACTCTTTGTGACCCCATGGACTGTAACTGGCCAGGCTCCTCTGTCCATGAGATTTCTAAGCAAGAATAATGGAGTGGGGTGCCATTTGCTTCTCAATTTACTTCTTTCTGACCCAGAGATCAAACCTGCATCTCCTGTCTCCTGCTTGGCAGGCAGATTCTTTACCACTGAGCCACCTGGGAAGCCCAAACAATGTAAATACACTCAAAGCAAATAAAAAAGAAAATGAATGGGGTCTTTGAGGAAAAGCAATTGTTTCACAGAGGCTCATTTCTCACAGAAGAACCAAAGCACACTTAAATTATTTGCCCTGACCCTGAAAGGAAGAATATTTAGTGATCTTTTAAAATATTCTGTTTATCAGCAATAGGTGAACCGTGAACTTCCACATATTCAAGCTGGTTTTAGAAAAGGGAGAGGAACCAGAGATCAAATTGCCAACATCTGCTGGATCATCAAAAAAGCAAGAGAGTTCCAGAAAAACATCTACTTCTGTTTTATTGACTATGCCAAAGCCATTGACTGTGTGGATCACAATAAACTGTGGAAAATTCTGAAGGAGATGGGAATACCAGACCACCTGACTTGCCTCTTGAGAAATCTGTATGCAGGTCAGGAAGCAACAGTTAGAACTGGACATGGAACAACAGACTGGTTCCAAATAGGAAAGGAGTATATCAAGGTTGTATATTATCACCCTGCTTATTTAACTTATATGCAGAGTACATCATGAGAAACGCTGGGCTGGAAGAAGCACAAGCTGGAATCAAGACTGCTGGGAGAAATATCAATAACCTCAGATATGCAGATGACACCACCCTTATGGCAGAAAGTGAAGAGGAACTAAAAAGCCTCTTGATGAAAGTGAAAGAGGAGAGGGAAAAAGTTGGCTTAAAGCTCAACATTCAGAAGACTAAGATCATAGCATCCAGTCCCATCACTTCATGGCAAATAGATGGGGAAACAGTGGAAACGGTGGCTTACTTTAATAAGTTTTTGGGCTCCAAAATCACTGCAGATGGTGATTGCAGCCATGAAATTAAAAGACGTTTACTCCTTGGAAGCAAAGTTATGACCAACCCTAGACAGCATATTAAAAAGCAGAGACATTACTTTGCCAACAAAGGTCCATCTAGTCAAGCCTATGGTTTTTCCAGTAGTCATGTATGGATGTGAGAGTTGGACTATAAAGAAAGCTGAGTGTAGAAGAACTGATGCTTTTGAACTGTGGTGTTGGAGAGGACTCTTGAGAGTCCCTTGGACTGCAAGGAGATCCAACCAGTCCATCCTGAAGGAGATCAGTCCCGGTGTTCATTGAAAGGACTGAGGCTAAAGCTGATGCTGATGCCCCCTGATGTGAAGAGCTGACTCATGTGAGAAGACCTCAATGCCGGAAAAGATTGAGAGCAGGAGGAGAAGGGGACGACAGAGGATGAGATGGTTGGATCACTGACTCAATGGACATGGGTTTGGGTAGACTCTGGAAGTTGGTGATGGACAGAGAGGCCTGGCGTGCTATGGTTCATGGGGTCGCAAAGAGTCGGACATGACTGAGCGACTGAACTGAACTGAACTGAACGACCTCTGCTGGAATCAAGTTTCATACACTTTATTTCAATGTTAATGGAATAGAATTGTCTTTATATTGTTCCTCTTTTAACAACAAAATTATTAATAATCAGTAACCAATTAAGAAAGAGCAGCTTATACTGCATTCTTCCCTCCATTTTAACTATTGAAATATTGAACTGAAGACAGCAGTCCATTGTGTGAGAATTCCCATCAATTGTTGTCTTTCTAGCTGCCAGTAGGTCTTGTTAACTACAATGTTGATATAGAATGTAAGTAAAAAATTATTTTGAGTTCTTCTGAACAGTTCCACTTTTATTTAGACTAGGACCCTCTGTTCAAGATTGGATATTTTCTAGTAAACATTGAACAATCAGGAAAGTGAATTGGTTCTTTCATCACTAACATAAAAAGTATAGATCAGGAAGTCAGAATTTTAGGTTGGAGAGAAAAGGAGGATGGGTAACTTGTGCCATTTATTTGGGTAAGACTATGGTAGGATGAGTACTGGCCCAGATAGCAAACAAACAATAAACGCACTAGACTCCCTCCCAGGAGACAACCCAGGAGCCACGCTAGTCATCACCCACTTCAGAATAGTCAGGGTTTTTCCTGTGCATTAATGTGGCCTGAAGGGCCATCGCAGTGGATATATATAATGAATGCTTGATTTCTTTACTCCATAAGAAACCTCATGGAAATAACTTTTTCTTCTTAAACCAAATCTATCAGGCTGAGAGGGTTATGAGGTAATGCCATCTCAGCAGCTGATTCCTTGCTAACTTGGAACATTACTCGTCCCAATGGAATCGAAGAAGGTGTTGTGATGGATTGTTCCATAAGTCAGAATTTAGCTCCATCAAAAGTGGAAACCTCTTCCTAGGGCTGGACTGTTAACTAGCACTGAAATACAGAATATCCTAAAACACCAGCCAAACCCCCAAACAATCTGAATCATTCATTATATACATGGTTCAATCCAGCACAATTGGCTATAAAAGTAAGTCTAGTTTCTTGCTAACTCCTTGTAGAGAAGTGAAAATCAAAGATACCTTTTTGCTTCTCTCAAGTTCTGGATATTCTTATCCAGTAATATAAGAGTGAGTAAGTGAGTGACTGACTCTGTGTGTGTGTGTGTGTGTGTGTGTGTGTGTGTGTGTGATAGTTTTCAAAAAGAAAGAGAGGTCTCAAAGCACAGGTTCAAGACAAAACTCGTTTGGTTTATTTATTTGAGAAGGCCTCAGAAAACATTCATATTTATCTTGCCCATTGTCTTGGTGTGGAAATTGTGTTCTACTAGACAATTTACATTTTAAATAAAGTTTTATATTGTATTATCTAGGATTTCTCCAGTAATAAGCTAAGGAGAGGAATTGTTTTCATGAAATGGCAAAAAAATATCTACTAATTAAAACTGACAGCTTGGTAGATGAGATGCTGCCCAATGTCAACACTCATTACACCCTCTGCTTTGGCTCCTTTCTCTGTGATCAGGAACTTTCAATTGCAGAGAATTTAGAGAGGAAATATTAACTTTATCTACAATGAACCAAATTTAGCTCTTTCAAATACTTTGAAAGGTACTTTTTAGATTTTATTCATCTGTGATGAAACCTGAAGATTTCAGAATTTTTTTAATTGAGAGAAACTTTACCTCTAATTAGTAGCTACAATCATTTTTACATTTTATTTGCTTGTGGTGTTTGAGTATTGCACAGGAAAAAGAAAGAAGAGCTTACAGCTTTGTTTCCATAAGTAAGACAATTTTATCATACTGATGTTCTGCTATATTATACCCTTCCTTATTAGTAGTGTTATTCTCTTATTATTTTTATTTCCTTCATTTTATTCAGAAAGTTTAAAAAATATACAAGTATTTGACATTAATATTAATGTTGAAGTGTTTCACTTTATTTTGGTGTGGGGTGGCATGTCATCTTGGAGGTTGGTAGAACTTAGTACTCAGGGAGACTTAGGTATGTAAAGAAAAACTTCCAGTAGATAAACATTAAAGTATCTCATTGGCAATTCCAATTCCAATTCCAGTCAATAACATTTATTTTTAAGATAATAATGTATATGTGTGTGTTCACCACTGTTGGAGTAGAAAAATTTTCCTTGACACTTTCCAGTTCTTCTGGCTGATCTAGAACATGAAATGAAACCAAGAAAGAGGATAAAATCCAATTTAATTTTGTAGATATGGGGACCCCAAAGATATGAAACTCAGATGAAGTCGTTCAGTTGTGTCCAACTCTCTGCAACCCTATGGTCTATAGCCTGCCAGTTTCCTCCATCCATGTGATTTTCCAGGTAAGAATACTGGAGTCAGTTGCCATTTCCTCCTCCAGGGGATCTTCCTGACCCAGGGATCGAACTCAGGTCTCCCACATTTCAGGCAGACTCTTTACTGAATCCCAGCATGAAACTCAGAAAGGTAACCAAATCAGGCAGCCTTTGTATCTTTTAGGTAGAGAAACAATAAATTTGTGAAGAAGTGACAAGACATGGAAACATTCACCTGAAAGATATAAGCGGAATTTGTTTACACAGCTTCTCAACCTGGAAGGCCCCGTCTCTAGCAATAAAGATGTCTCTCTACCTCCTGCCACAGGGAATATTTATTTTCCTATAGAAATCTCCACATGGGAGATTTATTTTCTGCTTTCAGGGGGACAAAGGAGGACCAGATTGCCCTTCTTTCACTGTCCATTCCTTAAGAAATTTTAGTTCAAAATGATCAATATTGCCACCTTGGCACATTTTCTCACAACCAGCCCCGAGTCTCATCACCACAGATATTTTGGAAAATTCCGTCACATGACAAAGAAATCAACAATTGCTTGTACTCACATCATCCGGGTCACCCATCAGAAATACCCAACATTGACCTTTTGGCATATACCCCATCCTGTCTCTTTATTCTGGTTCTTTTCTCTGCATAAAACAATATTTTATCCCATGCATTAAACTCAATATTATAGCATTTAAACTAATAAGGACAAGCTAGATTGTGCTGTGGAAACAATTTCCAAATCCCAGTGACTGACAACAATAAATCTTTATTTCTCTACCATGCTAGATCCACCACACTGGTCAGCAGAGGCCCTTCTTCAAAGGCATCTCCAGGACGTGGGCTGAAGGAAGCTTTTGTCATCTTAGCTGTGCCATCTGGAACATGTGGTCACAGCAGTTGTCATCACAAGGAGTAAAGAAATTGACTTCATTCAAAAGCTTGCCACTACCCCAGTCTGGAAGTGAACACATCATTCCTACTAATGTGTAAATGCCACAGAATAGTCGCATGACCCCTGGGAGGAGGCGAAAAATCTGGAAAAGCACATCTGATATTTGGTGAACAAGACTAATTTTTGTCACAGGCATTTTCTAATGTCAATGAATGAACATATGATCTTTAGTGCTCAAGGTATGCCACTGTTGGTGTAAAATTAAGTTGAAATTTATAATGTAACACTTACCCTTTGTATCTAATGTGGAAACATAAGCAAAGTAACACCAGGAAGCACTCCATGCCTCTAGTGAAGAACAAACATGAGGCTGTCTACTAGAGTAAGGTCACCTACTTCATTGTAATACAAGGCTTTGTTTGAAGGGAGGGTTAGTTTTCTATTAATGAGCAACAAATCCTTGCAAGTTTAATGGCTTAAAGCAGCACATATTTATTATTTCATAAGTTTCCTTGGGTCAGGAGTCTCAGTTCCCTTAGCTGGTTCTCTACTGCCCGAAGTTAAGGAGTTATCAGGGCTGCATTCTCCCCTGGGCACTGCTGGGAAAGATCCACCTCCAGGCTTCCGCAGATGGTTAGCACAGTTCGTCACTTTGTAGCTGTAAGACTGAGACCCCTAGGTTTTCTGCTGTCTGTTTTCCAGAAGCCACTCTCCATTCTCTCCACACGACCTGAGTACACAGCAGCTTACTTTATTCAAGCCAGCAAGTGAAGTCTCTTTATCCAGTCTGCTAAAGACCCTGATGTTGGGAAAGATTGAGGACAGGAGTAGAAGGGAACGACAGAGGATGAGATGGTTGGATGGCATCACCGACTCAATGGATATGGGTTTGGGTAGACTCCGGGAGTTGCTGATGGACAGGGAGGCCTGGCGTGCTGCAGTTCATGAGGTCGCAAAGAGTCGGACATGACTGAACAACTGAACTGAAGAGGAAGTCTTATGTAATATAAGCCAATCCAGAGAATGACATCCCATCACCTTTGCTATATTCTATTCTTTAGAATGCAAGTCACAGGACCCACCCACATTCAAGTCGAGGAGATAAAACTGATAGAACCAAAAAATGTGCTTCATGCTCCCATGGAAAGTGAATGGACACATAGGTATTGAAACTCTTTTCCCTTTTAGATAACACAACCCAAGTCTTGTTTCTTACAACACTTTACCCAACTGAATGTCTCTGTGTACAGTTTCTCTCTTGCTCTAGTTGCATACAATGACTCAGAAGCTTAATTGTGCCAGATGGCGTGTGCTCCCTACCAGCTGCTGTTGTATTGCTGTGACAATACCAAATACCAGCTGTACTGTGAGAAACCATTTCTCTCTATGCTATACAGACTTCATTTATAGTTTGAATATGTCCAAACCCCATTAGCCTCCCCTACCGAAAAAAACCTAATGTTTGAGAAGACCAGCCTATGTAGAGGTCTGAAAGTTGTGACTTTAAAAGGATGAAAATTCTTAGCTTGTGTGCACACTGTTCATAATCAACCTTTCTATTCAAGTGTGTGACTGATCACTGAAAAGAGATTTAGCTTCTCTTCATCAAGCTGTGGTTGAGGACACTACCCTGTGTGGGGAAATCATTTGATTTCATCAGAAGGCTCTCTGTTCTGTCAACCACCAGTGTAGCCTCAGTATCTAAAAGGTCAATAAATGTTTCTGTGCCCTATGAATGTGATGTACTGAAATCCTTTCCAGGATTCTGAAACACACCTTCAGTGCTACTATGTTTAAACATAATTGTAAATAATCAGAAAAGTTCATTCTTATCATGAGGAATTTAAAATAATCAAAAATCAAGAGAAAAAATACTCAGAGAAAGAATTTTTAAATGACATAAAAGGGGAAAATTAATATTTGACTCTTACTACCATATTACTCTGATAGTTTGGTTATAATACTGCATAAGGCCATGAGATAACTCATATCTTTTCAAACTTGTCTCTAATCCATTGCCTTCTAGAATTGAAGGGCTTTAATCTGCAAATTGATAAGGAAAAAAATTTCTCTATAGCCTGTAGCTATAGCATGACTTTATTTTTGCTTTTGGTTTTGTTTAATGTTTTTAACTTTCACATTGAAAAATGCCAGATGCAAAAAATTAAAGAAATACTACAAAGAATTTCTGTATCCCCTCCATCAAGATTACTCAATATCAACATCTTGTATAATCATAGCATAATTATTAAAATGATGTCATAATTATCAAAATAATGTTAGCTGATCTAGAGACTTCATTCAAAGTTTTCCAATAGTCCCACTAGTGCGCTATTTCTGATCTAAGATCTAATCATTGTCCACTTTCATGTGTCACATCTCATTTCTCTATTTCAATCCAGAACAATTCCTCAGTCTTTCCTTATCTTTCATGGTATGTTTTTCATGTTCATATATGAAGGATACTAGTCCAGAAAGAAGGAAGAGATGGAGCCAAAGCCAAAACAACACCCAGTTGTGGATGTGACTGGTGATGGAAGCAGGGTCCGATGCTGTAAAGAGCAATATTGCATAGGAACCTGGAATGTTAGGTCCATGAATCAAGGCAAATTGGAAGTGGTCAAACAGGAGATGGCAAGAGTGAACGTCGAGATTTTAAGAATCACGGAACTAACATGGACTGGAATGGGTGAATTTAACTCAGATGACCATTATATCTACTATTGTGGGCAAGACTCCCTTAAAAGAAATCATAGCCATCATAGTCAACAAAAGAGTCTGAAATGCAGTACTTGGATGCAATCTCAAAAACGACAGAATGATCTCTGTTCATTTCCAAGGTGAACCACTGAATATCACGGTAATCCAAGCCTATGCCCCGACCAGTAATGCTGAAGAAGTTGAAGCTGAACGGTTCTATGAAGACCTACAAGACCTTCTAGAACTAACACCCAAAAAAGATGTCCTTTTAATTATAGGGGACTGGAATGCAAAAGTAAGAAGTCAAGAAACACCTGGAGTAATGGGCAAATTTGGCCTTGGAGTACAGAATGAAGCAGGGCAAAGGCTAATAAAGTTTTGCCAAGAGAACACACTGGTCATAGCAAACACCCTCTTCCAACAACACAAGAGAAGACTCTACACATGGACATCACCAGATGGTCAACACCGAAATCAGATTGATTATATTCTTTGCAGCCAAAGATGGAGAAGTTCTACACAGTCAGCAAAAACAAGACCAGGAGCAGACTGTGGCTCAGATCATGAACTCCTTATTGCCAAATTCAGACTTAAATTGAAGAAAGAAGGGAAAACCACTAGACCACTCAGGTATGACCTAAATCAAATCCCTTACAATTATACAGTGGAAGTGACTAATAGATTTAAGGGACTAGATCTGATAGAGTGCCTGATGAACTATGGATGGAGGTTCATGACATTGTACAGGAGACAGGGATCAAGACCATCCCCAAGAAAAAGAAGTGCAAAAAAGTAAAACAGCTGTCTGAGGAGGCCTTTCAAATAGCGGTGAAAAGAAGAGAAGCCAAAAGCAAAGGAGAAAAGGAAAGATAAACCCATTTGAATGCAGAGTTCCAAAGAATAGCAAGGAGAGATAAGAAAGCCTTCCTCAGTGATCAGTGCAGAGAAATAGAGGAAAACAACAGAATGGGAGAGACTAGAGATGTCTTCAAGAAAATTAGGGATACCAAGGGAACATTTCATGCAAAGATGGGCTCAATAAAGGACAGAAATGGTATGGACGTAACAGAAGCAGAAGACATCAAGAAGAGGTGGCAAGAATACACAGAAGAACTATACAAAAAAATCTTCATGACCCAGATAATCACGATGGTGTGATCACTCACCTAGAGCCAGACATCCTGGAATGTGAAGTCAAGTGGGCCTTAGGAAGCATCACTACAAACAAAGCTAGTGAAGGTGATGGAATTCCAGTTGAGTTATTTCAAATCCTCAAAGATGATGCTGTGAAAGTCCTGTACTCAATATGCCAACAGATTTGGAAAATACAGCAATGGCCACAGGAATGGAAACAGTCAGTTTTCATTCCAATCACAAAGACAGGCAATGCCAAAGAATGCTCAAACTACCACACAATTGCACTCATCTCATATGCTAGTAAAGTAATGCTCAAAATTCTCCAAGCCAGGTTTCAACATGAACCGTGAACTTTCAGATGTTCAAACTGGTTTTAGAAAAGGCAGAGGAACCAGAGATCAAATTGCCAACATCCATTGGATCATCAAAAAAGCAAAAGAGTTCCAGAAAAACATCCACTTCTGCTTTATTGACTATGACAAAGCCTTTAACTGTGTGGATCACAATAAACTGTGGAATATTCTTAAAGAGATGGTAATACCAGACCACCCGACCTGCCTCCTGAGAAATCTGTATGCAGGTCAGGAAACAACAGTTGGAAATGAACTTGGAACAGACTGGTTCCAAATTGGGAAAGGAGTACATCAAGGCTGAATATTGTCACCCTGCTTATTTAACTTATATGCAGACTACATCATGAGAAATGTTGGGCTGGAGGAAGCACAAGCTGGAATCAAGATTGCTGGGAGAAATATCAATAACCTCAGATATGCAGATGACACCACCCTATGGCAGAAAGGGAAGAAGAACCAAAGAGTCTATTGATAAAGTGAAAGAGGAGAGTGAAAATTTTGGCTTACAACTCAACATTCAGAAAAGGAAGATCATGGCATCTGGTCCCATCACTTCATGGCAAATAGATAGGAAAATAATGAAAACAGTGAGAGACTTTATTTTTCTGGGCTCCAAAATCACTGCAGATGGTGACTGCAGCCATGAAATTAAATGACATTTGCTCCTTGGAAGAAAAGTCATGACCAACCTAGATAGCATATTAAAAAGCAGAGACATTACTTTGCCAACAAAGGTCTGTCTAGTCAAAGCTATGGTTCTTCCCGTGGTCATGTATGGATGTGAGAGTTGGACTATAAAGAAAGCTGAATGCCAAAGAATTGATGCTTTTGAACTGTGAAGCTGGAGGAGACTCTTGAGAGTCCCTTGGACTGCAAGGAGATCCAACCAGTCCATCCTAAAGAAATCAGTCCTGAATATTTATTGGAAGGATTGATGGTGAAGATGAAACTCCAATATTTTGGTCACCTGATGCAAAGAACTGACTCATTTGAAAAGACCCTGATGCTGGGAAAGTTTGAAGGCATGAGGGGAAGCGGACGACAAAGGATGAGATGGTTGAATGGCATCATTGACTCGATGGACATGAGTGAGTAAACTCAGGGAGTTGGTGATGGACAGGGAGGCCTGGCATACTGCAGTCCATGGGGTCGCAAAGAGTCAGACATGACTGAGCAACTAAACTGAACTGAAATATGCATATTGTGATCATGAGTCAAATATGAAACAGAAAAAATGAAATTATTTTAATTGATCTTAACTCGGTTTGTATAACTCTAGAATCATCTGTTTTGTGCCATAAATGAAGTCTTTGGTACAATTCAAAGGAGAAAATTTGATTTGACTGTTATAGCCACTAAAAGACAAATGGGTACTATCTCATCACATGCGCGAATGGGGTTAGCCATTCAATTTTTTGAGGCTCTTCATCTACTCATTACACTATATTCACCCTCAACATCATTACAGCTAATTATCCATAGCTAGTAAACATCAACATTAGATCTTAGCTGGCAATCACAACCTTTGGTCTGGCAGCCCTGTTCGATTTGAAAGTACTGATCCAATTTCCCAGACATTTGGAAAAGATCATATCTTGCTGCTGTCTCACATACACTGGCTGTAATGGCCGCTTTAATTGCTGTCCCACCACTCTGATGAGCAGATTGCTTCTGCAAGAGCTATGCAGAGTTACAGGATAAAAGCTGGCATAGAACTTAATCTTCCACAATTATGATAGAAGCCTAATTATTCTTCCTTTAATCACAAGTGATTTCTGACTTAAGCATATCTGTTTATTATTTGGTTGCCGTGCAGAACTGTTGTACAAATTAGACTGTACATCCTGCTCTTGTGGTCTCAATGAAGCCATAATACTTACTGCAAAGTTCTTTTGCCAGAGAAGCAGTGAATAGCAGAGATAATAGCTTCTTCTAGCTAGTTGTAGGCACTAATGAGACTGGCCCTCTATTTTCTTCTGCTGGGAAAGAACTTGGCACCATTTGTCTTTTTCATATCTTTGATACTGATGGTGTGGTCTAGGGACTCAGCATTATTGGCATCAATTTGGGTCCCCATGCAGACGTGCTGAATCAGATTCTGCATGTGTAACTAAATCCCCAGGTGATTCTCATGCACATTAATGACTGAGAGTCAGTGTTTATAATTACTACTATTATACTTGTTAATAACATGGCACTTTTTCCCCAATAGAATCAAGATCCCTAAAGATGAGAAGAGTACACCCAAGAGACTAGCTTCTTCAAAGGCTAAAATCGGAGCTATTCAAAGTCTATTCAGCTTTGTTCTTGCTTCCCAGGATTAGGGAAAAGGAGCAGCATCACCCAAGGCAAGTAAAGAAGGGAATTTTCCATAAATCCTACTACAACTATCTTTCTCCATATAATATCTTGCCTTGGTGTTGTCCCTACAGCATTTGAAGAATAGATTCCTACACCACCCAGGTTTCACAGGCTTTTGCAGAGACTACTTGGGGAGGAACAGCAGCTTGAGCCAATTTGACTAGGCAGGTCTGGAGGATCTGGAAAGGATGGGGTGACTCACAGATCTCCCTCCCTTAGAAAGGATGGATGTCACAGAACTGGATGCCTGGAGACATACATGTCCATTAATATTTTTCCTTCCAAGGTGGCTTAGTTGTAAAGAATCTGCCTGCCAATGCAGGAAATACAGGAGATTCAGGTTCAATCCCTGAGGCAGGAAGATCCCCTGGAGGAGGAAATGACAACCCCCTCCATTATTCTTACCTGGAAAATCCATGGACAGAGGAGCATGGTGGTCTACTGTCCATGGAGTGTCAAAGAGTCAGACACAACTGAGCACACATGCATGCCATGCCAACTAAGGAAAACAGAGGGAGGAAACCTATAATCCCTCCCCATCTCATTTTCTGTTGTAAACTCACTATAATAGTCAAGTATTTCTTGGCTTGGCTGCTCTCTCTGAAAGTGTGTCAGCCAAACTGGGGCATTTGCTTCCCTGTAAAGACTACTCTTTGACACCTTATCAGGATTCCTCCCACTTCAAGACTAGATCCCTCCATTACTTCCCTCCATCCCCCATTAAACCTAGTCTGAACTTCCATGTTCTGTTCGTGAATACATGTCCTATAAGTACCAGTGCTTTAAGAAAATGTTGAGCTTTAGCATCAGAATCATCTGGAAGACGTGTTAAAACACAGCTTGCTAGATTCCATGCACAGAGTTTCTGACCCAGCAGATCATAAATGGGGCCCAAAGTTTCATATTTCTAAAAAGTTTCTAGTTGATGCTCATGCTTCTAGTCTGGGCACCATTACTCTCAAAAGGGAATTCCAAGTATTGGTAGTAGGATGAGAAACTTGGGAGGAGCTGGTGCCACGCTAATGTCTCTTCTATGTACCAGGTTAACCAGGGTCTGCTGCTGCCAATTACAACACCTTTGAACACAAACAGTTGAAGGGTGGCTTCATGCATTGAGTAGTTCATGGGGAAAGCTGCCATGCCAACTGACTTCCCAGGTGGCTCAATGGTAAAGATTCCGCCTACCAATGCAAGAGATACAGGATACTCAGGTTCAATCCCTGAATCAGGAAAATCCCCTGGAGAAGGAAATGGCAACCCACTCCATTATTCTTATCTGGAAAATCCCATGGACAGAGGAGCCTGGTGGTCTACAGTCCATGGAGTCACAAAGAGTCTGACTTGACTGAGCACACATGCATGCCATGCCAATTAAGGAAAATAGAGTTGAAACATCACTGTTTGTGTATTATCTGCTTGATCTCAGAGACCCATACATTAATCAACTATCACAGAAAATTAGAGGTTTTTTCCTTTCAAGGTTGATAATAAAATCATATCTTTTCTTAGCAAAGAGAATAAGGAGGACTGATTCATTGTGCCATGCAAAAATACATACACTGAACTGTTCTATATACATTAAGTATTTGTCAAGTTTCTTTGCATTTCTATTTCTTTGTGTGGCTTCTCATTTTTACAGGTGAAACAGAGACCAAATCATGGTTAGAAATACTGCTCTAAATGTAAGATGATGAGACTGGGTTGTAATCTCAGTTCTTTTGCGTCAACATGAGATGTGTGATAAAGAACTAAAGGTGCCTGCTCTGGGCAGAGAAAATATCAAAGTTTCTAGAAAAAAGGAAATGAAGAAAGTGTCTACTATAAGGAAGAAAATTATAAAAATACAAGAGCTTTGCCTTTAGACTTAATCATTTATGGAAGTAACTTACGTGTGTGCAGGGCAAAGTTTTAAATACTTTTTAGACATTCTAAATTAATTCAAACTATTTGAGCTACTACAATCAGATATTTGGATTATTTTAACATTGGGTCTGCATAGCTTAGATAGTTCATGTGAGTTTCTTGTCCAGTAGCATATTAATAGGAGAAGGCAACGGCAACCCACTCCAGTACTCTTGCCTGGAAAATCCCATGGACGGAGGAGCCTGGTGGGCTGCAGTCCATGGGTTCTCGATGAGTCGGACATGACTGAGCAACTTCACTTTCACTTTTCACTTTCATGCATTGGAGAAGGAAATGGCAGCCCACTCCAGTATTCTTGCCTGGAGAATCCCAGGGACGGCAGAGCCTGGTGGGCTGCCGTCTATGGGGTCGCATAGAGTTGGACACTACTGAAGCGAATTAGCAGCAGCAGCAGCAGCATATTAATAACTCTGTTTTATCTAATCTTGGGTAATAAACGCATGTGTGCTCAGTCCTGTCCAATTCTTTGCAACCCCAGGACTGTAGCCTGCCAGACTCCTCTGTCCATGGCGTTTTCCAGGTAAGATACTGGAGTTTATTGACATTTCCTTCTCCAGGGGATCTTCTCAACCCAGTGATTGAACTTGTATCCCCTGCATCTCCTGTATTAGCAGGCAGACCCTTTACCACTTGAGTCAATCGTTCTAATTCTGCTTTTGTGAAATGTCATAAATTCCTGCCTCTATTAGTCAGAATAGACTATGCATGCTGCAATAACAACTAAACCACAAATAATCAGTATACAATGAAAAGTTATATTGCTCATCTGCATCATAACCTCCTCTTGAGTCATTTTATTCCCAGTGTTTATTCACCAGGTAGATTCTTTCTTATAACTTTATGTCTTGAAATACTTCTAATCCAGCCATCTGGACAAGAGAGAAAGAGCAAGACTGTAGGAGACAGGAAGAATAAAAGAAAAGCAGGCCCCAGCAAGGGTCACAAAAGAAATTTATAATTATTGATAAACTGGTTGCTATAAGGCATGAGACTCTTGGAACAAGTCCAGAGGGGACAGTTCATAGTCTTGAAAACAAGATATGATCCTGGGGTCAGAAATGACTCCAGACTATTTCTCAACTGACATCTCAGAGTCACATGTTTTATGTATCTGGTGGAAAATCTAGAGATAAGAATGTTAGACTTAGTTACTGATTTGTTATTGATTACTGTTTCTTAGTTACTTAATGGTTAATGATCATTTTGTTCTTTGGCCTTGAAGGCCACATGAGTTATAGTTTATATTCCTTCCTTCACGCATATTCTTTCCTTCACGGCTGAAAGTATAATAAAGCTGGCTTGGATTCAGTTTCTGCGCCTTCACCTTGGAGCGGTGTTGGTCCCCTGATCCTCGCTTTTCACTGAATTCTTGTCTTGTTCCTCATTCTCTCACCTGTATCACGCTTTCAGAAACCGTGCTTGTCAGGGCAGCCTCGACACAAGATGACCTATACGCTCTTTTATTTCTCAAATTACTTCAATCCCATTGGTGAGAATGATCCGCACCCTGAAATGTGGAGGAGCACAGGAACATTCTCTGAGCACTAAAAGACTCAAAACTTCTTGGACTGCACCCTGCAGGCCAGTAGGCCTCATGCTTGCCAGCTTCAAGACTGAAGAAAGAGCCCAGAGTCAGAGACACAGACATCAGTAGTTTAATGGATGGAGGAGCTTACACGTCTGAATCAAGGTTCTGGGGTCCACCCTGCTGTGTGCAGTGTAGGAAGGCAGGACATGGTGGCAGTCTTCAGTCCTGGGGGTCAGGGGAGGTACCAGTTACAGGGGATTTGCATCAAGTGGGCTTATTAGTTACCGAGGAAACTGGCAGAGGTGCACACCCCTCACTGCCCCCTTACATAATAACTATCACCAGTTGCAGCCTGGAGCAAATACACATTTGGAGCTTATCACCAACAGAAGTCTAAACACTTCTGCCCTCTATGTCCTGATACCATAATCACCAAGGAAAATATTAATACAACACCACAATTAACATAACCAGATTAAGTTCATGATAGAGTCATTCATGACAAGCCCCAGTATTAACTAGGGTTTCTGTGCTGGCTCTCCCAAAAAAGAAAGTCCTAGGTCAACCAGTCAGCACTTACTCACATAGCACTAGTTACCGGACCCAACTCCAAGTCTTCTCTTGGTCCACAGAAGAAAAGTAAACCTATTTTAATCAATCAGCAAATGCCCAGTATTACCTCTTTGTTCTTGCTTAGTAAGAGTAGTGTTAGTCACTCAGTCATGTCCAACTCTTCAAGATCCCATGGATTGTAGCCTGCCAGGAACCTCTGTCCATGGAATTCTGTAGGCAAGAATACTAGCGTGAATAGCCATTCCCTTCTCCAGGGGCTCTTCCCAATCGAGGGATCCAACCCAAGTCTCCTGCATTGCAGGCAGGTTCTTTACCGTCTGTGCTACTAGCGGTTCTTTCTTATTCTAGTCTATTAAAATCCCTCATCTTGTACTGGTCTTTGGGACTTCTTTCTATCTGCTAGATAGATGTTCAATTCATGAATCACTGAATAAAGCCAATAAGATTTTAAAATTTGCTCAGTTGTATTTTGTCCTTTAACACAGAGGAACTCTGCTTGGAATAACATTTTGCTTACAGAGGACAGGAGCAAGATCAGCTTCAGCAACAGGAATCAACTTCCTATAACCAGTGGGTCCCTCCTGGCTGCTGATGCAGGCGAACAGGCCTGTACATATCCCCTCTTACGTTGCACAATGAAGGATCCTACCCCCTTCCCAGAGGGGGTGGATATAGTAGTGGGGGTGCCCAGGTGCCCTAAAACACACATGCTTAAGTAGAACAGAGAAACACACAATGAGCCTAAAACAGGGAAAGAGATTGCCACACAAGGTATAAGCCCAGCACAGGCTGTGAGGACACTTCGTTTCTGGGTAAGGAAGTATTTCAGCCCCAACACCCACTCTTATGTGGCCTGCTGGGAGTCAAAAGGCTGGGTATATGATTCTTCCTTCCATGACATAAATAATAACTAGTCTTCCAGTAGGAGGATTTGGCAGCACCACTCATTTACACATAGCTCATCTTAAATTCACCTGCTAACTGTAGTGGCCATTTGTGTTCACTACTTGCCTTTATCAAAAGGAAAAAGAGAAGTTCCCTCTGAGAGGCAGGTAGTTACAGTTTGGAACCAGCTTTCTCAGTTACACATCCCTGTGGATGGATGGGCAGGTAGGGGTCCTATCTTTCTTGATATTTACATTTCAAAGCGATGGTACCCAGTCCTTGAAAGACATTTCTTGTTTGTAAAACTGGCAAAAGTCTTTTTAGCCTTTAAAATATGTATATATAATATCAACATATATCAAAGGAACAAAGAAAGTATTAGGTAGTTAGAATAGGAAAAAGGACTCCAGAATGGAAGTGGCTAAAAGACAAAGAAGGGAAACGCCCGCGAAAATAGAACAAAGGAAGGTCGAGTGAGAACCTCAGGTAAAACAAACCAGCCCAATTTACATAGGGGCAGTCTCAGAGCGAGGAGAAAAAACATAAAAAGAGGAGCCAAAACTGAGCTGAGGGCTTCTCTTCTCTTCACGTCTTTTGGGTCGGCCTGCCCTCACACCTCGAGGATGTATTTTCCTTTGCTTGCCAATAAAACTGAGCTATAACACTGGTCCATCTGTCTCTTCAAATTTTTGCTGCAGCAAGACAGAACCAAGGAAATTAAATGCTCCCCTGACAAAAGGATGCATACATAGGTTTTCTAAAGAAAATAAGAAAAGGGAAGGGGAAAAGTCTCTTTCTCTTTGTGTTTCAGGGAAAATTCCATTTTTTTTCCTATTTAGAGTTGTGTTTACCTTAAAAAAGCAAGTGTATTTTGAAGAAGTTTATTCTGTGATGAGGGAATGGTTTTGAGAAAGAAGACCTGCTGCCTGAAATTAAAGGAAATGCACATTTTCCTTTCAAACAGTGTAACTTGATTCCCTTTTGATTGACATTTGTTATTTTCCTTTCTCCCTTTATCTCTTTTCCTTTTTCTCCAGAAGGAAAAAAAAAGTCAAGAAGTGGAACAAGAGCAAAACTCAAAAAGGAAGTCAGAGAACTTTGGTTAAATGGAGCAGTGTGGCTAGAATGTTATTTATGTTTGAGCTACAGGGAAGTCTTTTATAGCCAACACATGGAATCAAATGAGAGTTTACAAAGTAGTCCCATTCATTCATCTATAAATCAAATAGATTCTCAGGTTCCTTATAGTCCTGGATACTATCACATGTAAAGAAATACCTTTCCAAAACTACGAGTAATTAAAATCTAATTCCAAATTATATGTCTTAAAGCAGACTAATAGAGATCTAAAATAGATGTTATGAAATATTGAAAAATCCTTTCCTCTACTTTCTTATTCCCTTAAAGTACCATGGATGCTCCAGAGTATCTCATCCACTCAACCTCTTACTATTCACATTCTGTCACCAGATAACCTGTAAACCTCTGCAGGGGAGGGAAAAATACTTTCCCTCTACCCTTCTAAATTCCTAGCTGGGCAACCTATAGTAAAATACAGATTGAAAAATAGAAAAGCAAACAAAATTTATTAGCATGTACACCTCATGTACATGTGGAGATACAAAGAGGAAAGTGAGTAACTCTCAGAGATGGCTTAGAACTCAAGTTTGAATATCATCTTCAACTCAAGATAGAAGAAAGAAGGGAAAAAAAAAAAAAAAGAAGAAGAAGAAAGAAGGGTGTGGGGGAGGCCAGTTAGGGGAAGTGACCAGGAAAAGCTCCAGTTAACAAGGGTAAGTTTTCTCTCCTGCAGATTAAAGTGGATAACTTTTGCACTGACATGCTTTTGTGATTTAGGATCATCCTGTTCTTCCTGGCACAAATAGATAAACACCCTTACAAATGGAGATGTCCTTTATAAATGTAAATTTCCCTTTCAAAAGGACAACTTTTTCTTTTTTCCCAGAGCTACTCCAGTGTCTATGTTTCTCAAAATAATCCTTACATCAAAGTGGAATATTGGGGGCAGCATATATTCTGCTATCCTTCATCCCTTTTTCATTTTATCTCCAACTTGGGAATCTTACCTTTGTCTCTGGGGTGGTAAACTAACTTCTCTAATAGGCAGCAGCAACTAGAGCAACGGAAACTGACTCCAGAAATTAAGAAAAGCAACAGACTGTAGCCAAGTCTTCTCCAGCTAAAAAGATGATTCAAAGTCATTCAGTGATTGGCCAAAGTCATACAAGGTGGCACAGTGGTAAAGAATCTGCCTGCAGTGCAGGAGACCCAGGTTTGATCACTGGGTCAGGAAGATCCCCTGGAGGAGGGCATGGCAACCCACTCCAGTATTCTTGCCTGGAAAAAATGCCATGGATAGAGGAGCCTAGAGGCTATAGTCTATGGGGTCTCAAAGGGTTGGACACACCTGAACACAACACAACACGACACAACCAACACAAGCAGTAATTGGCAGACTTGGAGCTTGGATGTCAGGTTTTTTGACTATATATCTACTTTAACCCAAAATGAAAATCCTCTTATACCTTTCTTATAACTTGCTACATATATTTAAGAACTGTGCAAAAAGATGTAGAAAATAGAATTCCAATCAGGAAAATACTAAACAACATACATGCATATGAGGAGAATAGAGGTTTCTGGGTGTGCTTCTTCTCTTCTAAGTTCCTTTAAGCAGTGACACATTTTTATCCAAATTAGGATTAACTAAACTATGAGGTCACATTCACTTGCTCTTACCTGTTTTATATTTCAGGGTGGTTAGTAATCACTCCTGAAAACAGTTGTGTTGCTAAAAAGAAAAGAATTGATGGGAAATGGGAGAAGTCGTGACTCAATCAGATATTTACAATCTGAAACCATAAGTGTGAAAATTAGTACTTTGGGATAAACACAAAATTCCCTGGGCTCAAGATTATGGGAGTTGACACAAGAGTTAGAAAGCAGCAAGAGTTAATAGGTTTTTTCAAATATTGTATATTAACTCATACATATGGAATCTAGAAGGATGATACTGATGAATCTATTTTCAGGGCAGCAGTGGAGATGCAGACATAGAGAACAGACTTATGGTCACAGCGAGGAGGCAAGAAGGAAAGGGTGGGATTGGAATGAAAGGAGAGCATAGCATGGAAACATACACACTAA
Organism: Cervus canadensis; assembly: GCF_019320065.1. Classification (NCBI taxonomy): domain Eukaryota; kingdom Metazoa; phylum Chordata; class Mammalia; order Artiodactyla; family Cervidae; genus Cervus; species Cervus canadensis. Next base: position 37,488,755 of record NC_057409.1, read on the forward strand.
CATATATAAAATAAATAGCCATGGGAATTTGCTGTCTGACTCAGGGAATTCAAACTGGGGATCTGTGACAACCTGGGAGGTGTGGGATGGGGCGGCAGGCGGGAGGGAAGCTCAAGAGGGAGAGAACATATGTATACATATGGCCGATCCATGTTGATGTGTGGCAGAAACCAACGCAATATTGTAATTATCCTCCAATTAAAATTTTTAAGAATTGTTTTTAAAAGAGTTAATAGGTTTTTTATTCCATGTAACTTTTGATTGTAGCATTTACTAGCAAGTGGGATTCAATTAAAGTGTGAATCATAATGTACCTGGGGACAGTTGTCTACATGTCTGGAGCTCTCTGCTACATACTATGGATTTTACAGGCACCAGGGCTCTGTCAGGAGAGGAAAGAAAAAAGGCTCAGAACCTAGTAAGCAAGACCCACATGCACTTCCGTGTTCTTTTCCTGAAGACCTATTTGGGCAGTGCTGTTTATTCCTATTTATTTAGGAGGTGTCAAGAGCTCTTCCTATCAGACTAACAATACTTCAAGATCTAGAGTCTCTTTGTGAGATGTCAGGGAAAAGGACATCTCAGATTTTGTTTTCATAGAGACCACCTTCTGAATTTATTGTTTCATCTTTGATACTGACATCCTTATTCCAGGGTAAGGCTCTGCATTAAGCTTGACAGAGATGCTGGCAATTATTTTTGCAAAGGATCCAGCACTACAGGAATTTTGTCACTGTTTCTTACATGTCTTACCCTGTCAGGAAAGTCCTATGTTCTCCCCTATCATAGGGTTTTATAATGCAGAATATGGAAAATAATTTTTTTTTTAAGTGTCAGGACTGGGGAGTGCTGAGAACAGAGAGAGGGGGGAGAAAGGTGTAAAATGTCACACTTGGGCTGCTGAGTAAAGAATGAAGAGGAAGGGATTTGGGGACTAGGAAGCCCCATAGGAAAGGCTTCCCCAGTGGCGCTAGTGGTAAAGAACCCGTCTGCTAATGCAGGAGACATAAGAGATATGGGTTCGATGCCTGGATTAGGAAGATTCCCTGGAGGAGGGCATGGCAACCCGCTCCAGTATTCTTGCCTGAAGAATCCCCATGGACAGAGGAGCCTGGCAGGTCCATAGGGTCACAGAGAGTTGGACACGACGGAATCAGCTTAGCAGCAGCAGCCCCACGGCAGTCTAAACTCAACACAGCAGCCACGGTGATGATTTTAGAATATAAATTAGATCACGTTATTTACTAATCTGAACCTTCCAAATGGCTTCCCATATCACTCGGAATAAACTCTTTCACTCTCTTTGCTTCCTGCCCTCACTAGTCTTTTTGTTATTCAGAGAGCACATCAAGCAAGCTTCTACCTCACATCCTTTGTACTTGCTCTCACATAGGCCTGGGAAGTTTTATCCTAATGATTGCTTAGCTCAATCCTGCATGATATCAAGTATGAATTCAAAACCTGCAATATCATCATGGAAGCCTTCACTGATCACCCCTTCATCACCTACCCCTCTTCCTCTCTACCATTTATCTGCCTTTGTTTTATTCTTCATAGCACTTGGCACATTTGATATATATTTTTTAATGTATTTATTATCTGCTGCCTTTAGAGATATCAAGGGAAAATTTCAGGCAAAGATGGGTTCTATAAAGGACAGAAATGTTATGGACCTAACAGAAGCAGAAGATATTAAGAAGAGGTGGCAAGAATATACAGAACTGTACAAAAAAGATCTTCATGACCCAGATAATCACAATGGTGTGATCACTCACCTAGAGCCAGACATCCTGGAATGTGAAGTCAAGTGGGCCTTAGAAAGCATCACTACGAACAAAGCTAGTGGATGTGACGGAATTCCAGTTGAGCTATTTCAAATCTTGAAACATGATGCTGTGAAAGCGCTGCACTCAATATGCCAGCAAATTTGGAAAACTCAGCTGTGGCCACAGGACTGGAAAAGGTCAGTTTTCATTCCAATCCCTAAGAAAGGCAATCCGAAAGAATGCACACTTGCACTCATCTCACACGTTAGTAAAGTAATGCTCAAAATTCTCCAAGCCAGGCTTCAGCAATACGTGAATCGTGAACTTCCAGATGTTCAAGCTGGTTTTAGAAAAGGCAGAGGAACCAGAGATCAAATTGCCAATATCCGCTGGATCATTGAAAAAGCAAGAGAGTTCCAGAAAAACATCTATTTCTGCTTTGTTGACTACACCAAAGCTTTCGACTATGTAGATCACAATAAACTCTGGAAAATTCTGAAAGAGATGGGAATACCAGGCCACCTGACCTGCCCCTTGAGAAACCTGTATGCAGGTCAGGAAGCAACAGTTAGAACTGGGCATGGAACAACAGACTGGTTCCAAATAGGAAAAGGAGTACGTCAAGGCTGTATATTGTCACCCTGCTTATTTAACTTATATACAGAATACATCATGAGAAACCCTGAGCTGGAAGAAGCACAAGCTGGAATCAAGATTGCCAGAAGAAATATCAATAACTTCAGATATGCAGATGACACCACCCTTATGGCAGAGAGTGAAGAGGAACTAAAAAGCCTCTTGATAAAAGTGAAAGAGGAGAGTGAAGAAGTTGGCTTAAAGCTTAACATTCAGAAAACTAAGATCATGGCTTCTGGTCCCATCACCTCATGGGAAATAGATGGGGAGACAGTGGAAACAGTGTCAGACTTCATTTTTGGGGGCTCCAAAATCACTGCAGATGGTGACTGCAGCCATGAAATTAAAAGGCACTTACTCCTTGGAAGGAAAGTTATGACCAGCCTAGATAGCATATTAAAAAGCAGAGACATTACTTTGCCAACAAAGGTCCGTCTGGTCAAGGCTATGGTTTTTCCAGTGGTCATGTATGGATGTGAGAGTTGGACTATAAAGAAAGCTGAATGCTGAAGAATTGATGCTTTTGAACTGTGGTGTTGGACAGACTCTTGAGAGTCCCTTGGACTGCAAGGAGATCCAACCAGTTCATCCTAAAGATCAGTCCTGGGTGTTCATTGGAAGGACTGATGCTGAAGCTGAAACTCCAGTACTTTGGCCACCTCATGCGAAGAGTTGACTCATCGGAAAAGACCCTGATGCTGGGAGGGATTGGGGGCAGGAGGAGAAGGGGACGACAGAGGATGAGATGGCTGGATGGCATCACTGACTCGATGGACATGAGTTTGAGTAAACTTCGGGAGCTGGTGATGGACGGAGAGGCCTGGAGTGCTGCGATTCATGGGTTGCAAAGAGTTGGACACGACTGAGTGACTGAACTGAACTGAACTGAACTGCCTTGCAATAGAATGGAAAACTCAGGAGAGTAGTAACTTCCTTCTTTTATTCTTTGTCATATCCCCAACATCTAAAACAGTGCCTGATATATAGTAGTCATTTTGAAATATTTTGGAATGAAGAAATTGTCTTCATTATATAAGATGTCTCCTTATAAGGATCCAAGGATGAAGTTTTTCTCTGTGGTAGGCAGAACTTGAAGATGACCCCTGTCTTAGTTTATTCAGGATACTACCACTAAAACCATGGACAGGAATTTATTGCTGAGTTTGGAGGCTAGAAGTTTGAGATCAGGGTGCAAGCATGGTTGCATGAAGGCCCCCTTCTAGGTTACAAAGACTTCTCTCTGTGTCCTCACTTGATAGAAGGGGCAAAGGGTCTCCTGAGACCCTCATTTATAAAAGTGCTAATCCCATGGAGGGGACTTCCCTGTGGCTTAGACGGGAAAGCATCTGCCTACAATGCAGGAGACCTGGATTCGATCCCTGGGTCAGGAAGATCCTCTGGAGAAGGAAATGACAACCCACTCCAGTACTCTTGCCTGAAAAAAATCCCATGGACAGAGGAGCTTGTTGTGCTACAGTCCATGGGGTCGCAAAGAGTCGGGCACAACTGAGCGACTTCACTTCACTTCACTTCAATCCCATGGAGAATTCCACGGACAGAGGAGCCTGGTGGGCTCCTCTGGGGTTGCAAGGAGTCCATGGGGTCACAAAGAGTCAGACACAACTGAGCAACTAATATATATAAAATCCCATGTATGTAAAATCTACCCTCATGACCTAAGTACTTTTCAAGGGTCCCACCTCCCATCATCTTTGTTGTTGTTCAGTTGCTCAGTTGTGTCTGACTCTTTGTGACCTCATGGACTGCAGCACACGAGGCTTCCCTGTCCTTCACTATCTCCCGGAGTTTGCTCAGACTCACGTCCATTGTACCCATGATGCCATCCAACCACGTCATCCTATGTTAGGGAGCTAGGATTTCAACATCTGAATTTAGGGGGACACATTCAGACCATTGCAGCCCCCCAGATTTCCACCCAGCTATATCCTCCCCTGTATAACCTCCCCTGAAGTGTGTGCAGAACTCATGAAGATAATGTTATTTCACTCCTTTGACTAGGTTACTAGTCCGTTGACTTTCAGTTCAGCAAATAGGAGATCTTCCTCAGTAGCTCTGATCTAACCAAGGGAGACTTTCAAAGAAGGTGAAGTGTCAGAAAGACTCCCCACTGTTGGCCAGGAAAAGAAGTAAACCTCTCTGATCTCTACTGCAAGAAACACATTTTTCCACTTGAATATGAAGACCTAGCCTCCAGGTAAGAACCCAACCCCCAGGCAACACATCGATTGTAGTCTTCTGAGAGGAGCTGAAGCGGAGAGTCCAACGAAGCTATAACTGAATCCCTGATCCACTGAAACTCTGATATAACTGATATGTATTGTTTTAGGCCCTAAATTTGTGGTAAGTTGTTACTCAGCAATAGAAATCTAATATCTATGTTAAATTTAAATGTTAAATTTGATAAGTGCAGCAGCCTAAAAATAGAGTTGAAATCTTTAAAAGGTTATGGTTCCATGAATGAGGAATGAATATTTGTGGCAAGACCAATTTAACATTTAGATCAACTGTTCTATGGAAGTCTATGTATTTTCTGAACATTGATTAGGCAAAATTGAAAACATTGACATCTTTTGATGTAAAATGTTTAAATAATTTTTTAAATACTCACAATGTGATGACAGGAAAAAACGTCAAAAACAGAAAATCACACTTACTGCCTTTAATAAATTAATATAGCAATAAACTCATTTCTAAAGAATTAAAAAATGCTATGGATTTGATTGAATACTTAGTAACTACATAAAAATCTTATAATATAAAAGTTTTTCACAAAGTCTTATAACTCTGTGAAACCAGGCAGCAGGGGAGATGCATTATTTCAGGACTCAAAAAAAAAAAAACAAAAAAAAAAAACCAGCTGTATTTGCTGGTAGTAACTCTCTTTTGGCAGAATTTATATTAGGATTGTCATAATCATTTGGGTTGAGTGGAAACTCAACCCAAAATGGCAGGCTTGCCAGATTGAATGAATTATAATTCTACCTCTAATTTAAAGATTATAACTTTTAACAAGTCTCACTCATTAAACAGAGTCAGGTTTAGAATTACATAAATAATGCACAATGGAGGTCATGTGATCAATTTTACACTCTATAAAAGCCTTTACTCTCTAGAAGTTTGGAATCAATTACTATCAATGAGAAGGTTAAATCTGACAGGCCCCCAGATTCTAGCTCATGACTTAATTGAAGGCATTATTAATGGTCCAGCTCTTGCATTTCTTAGAATATTTCTAAGGAATGACTCTTGCTGAATCCATTCAATTTAAGGCAGGCTGACTAAGTAGTAATGGTATATATATCAAAAAAAGGGGGAGGAGAGGTTAGTTGTAAAATAAAGCTATGACTGAATTTTTAATATAAAGTTTCTCTTTTTACCTTTGTTACTTTCTTGTCTTCCTATTGGTGATAGATGGATTTGTACAGTAAAACAAGTCTGTTATTTGTCCTCCTAGCAGCCTGTGCTTGTTTTTTGCAGCACTTTGTATACTTGCTATTGTTTAACTCCCTTCTCCAAGGATCTTCCCAACCTAGGGATGGAACCTGGGTCTCCCACATTGCAGGCAGATTCTTTACCATCTGACCCACCAGGGAAGCCCATTACTTAACTAATATTTTGTAAATATTTACTGATCATCCATCTTCCAAAAAACTCTTTCAGCTTCATGGAGGTAAATCCGTACCTCTGTATTTACCACAATTTCCCCAGGGCCCAGATAAATGCCCAACAAAGAGGAATATTTAGGAAAGACTTGTTTATGGAATATGTGTTGCTGTGGTTAGTTGCTCAGCCGCATCTGACTCTGCAACCCCATGGGCTGTAGCTCACCAGTCTTCTCTGTCCATGGGGATTCTCCAGACCAGAATACTGGAGTGGGTTGCCATGCCTTCCTCTAGGGGATCTTCCCAACCCAGGGATCGAACCCAGGTCTCCTGCATTGCAGGCGGATTCTTTACCATCTGAACCACTACTGAAGCCCAAGGGCTAGTCTTTAAGAACTGCTTTTCTATGATTTAGTTTTCTATTTATACTTTCCCCTGATTTCATCTCTATAGAAAATTTCAGTTATTGAGAAAAACACAACTGATTTTCTCTGAAACTCAAATTCTTCTAGGAAAGCGGTTCTCAAGCAGAAATAATTTTTCTCTAAAAACCAATACCCAGGTCCCATAAAATTAAAATCCCTGGGGTTTGGGGTTTAAACATCAGAATTTTTAAGCCCCCAGATATTTCATTTAGTACTGAGAATCACAGAAGAGAGCCTGCAGTTCCCAAATTTTAGTGTGCGTAGAATCAATTGGAGACAGGGGGTTGTTTAAAAAATTATATCTCTCAGTCTCAATGTGATATGTCAGACAATTGTCTCAATTCCTCTTCTTCTATTCCTTTGCTACCCAAGTACACAGTGACTTCCTATTGTGGACTGGACATACTTCCCCACTCCTTGATTTCTGCTAAACCATATGACTTGCTTTGGCCAATAGAATGTCACCCCATATGACATAAGCAGCGCCTTGAAAAGTACCTGTATGATCAGGCCTGCTCACTGGCACTTCTATCATTGCCATGAGAAAACAAAACTAGGCTTGACCTAGCCAGCTGGGCTCAGGAGGAGGATGAAAGACACATGCAGCAGAGCCAAGTTAATCCAACCAAGCCCAGCCTAGGTAAACTGACTTCCCCAAAAGTGAGAAAGCCCAGCCATGATTTGCAGAACTGCCAGCCATTCTCACCTTTGATCAGTCAACATCCCTTGTCAAGCTACAGATGTGGGAGAAAAACACTCTTTGTGATTTTGTGTTTGTTTGTAATGTAGCAGTGGATAACTGACATAATCTACACAAGCAACTTTTGATTTGATGACTACTGTAGTCAGAATCCTTATGTTTATAACTAATTAAAAGATAACCCAAACACTTAAAAATAGAAGAATTTTCTGACTTACAAAATGAATAGGACAGATACCAAGACAGTTTCAGAAATGACAGAATTCAAGTATTTGAATGCTGACAGCAATTTGTCTCTCTGCACCCTCCGCATTGGCTTCTTTCCCAGGGAAAGTCCCTATAAGTGAGAGTAAATATGGCCACCAGAAGCTCCAGGCTTGCATTCTACCAGCTGTACCTTGCTAGGGGAAAGAAACATCTCTTACAAAATGGTGTCACGAAGGCCAGATGTTATCATTTTCATTGGTTATAATTGGAGCACCTGCCAATTCCTGAACCAATTACTATAATTCTGATTTTCTAGGCTAGTATGGCTATTCCTTAAGCTGGGTGGTATTATTCAAAGCGGTCACATGGACTAAGGATGAGAAAGTTGAGTCTGCAAAGGAAAATCTGGCTACTGGCACAGAAAGAAAAGATTGCTCAGCAGTCATATTTAAGAGTTCCACAGCAGTAAGCCTGTGCTGGGATTCTATACTAAAAGGTTCTATTTTGTGGAGCCCCATGATGACATTTAAAAATAATTATATTATGAATAGGATGCATGTTTCTGGGCACTCAGCCGTTAAATCGTGTCTGACTATTTTGTGACTCCATGGACAGTAGCCCGCCGGGCTCCTCTGTCCATGGGATTTCCCAGGCAAGAATATTGGAGTGGGTTGCCATTTCCTTCTTCAGGGGATCTTTCCAGCATGGAGATTGAACCCATGTGTCCTGCATTGGCAGGCAGTTTCTTTACCACTGAGCCACCAGGGAAGCCCTACCTTTAGGAACACTCGGAAGGAAAAGGTATAGTTTAACCAGTGATTTAAATATTGCAGACAGCCTTAGGAATAGTATTTGGTCCATAATAATTAATGGTGCCAACACAATCTCTGGGACTGTACTTCATAGTAGAGGTATCAGGCTGCTCTAAATTCTTATTCCTTGGTCATTTCTTAGGCATTAGAAAGTTTATGGTATTTTTGTTGTTCTGATGAGTTTTCTTGAATGGAGAGGGGATAGAAATCCTCTTTATCATCTTGACCTCTAACATGCAGTTTTGCTGCATTTCATGAGGCTGCTTTTTATTCTCTGCTTGATTGAAAAGAACCATAAGTAAGAATCAAACACTGATGCCATTTGTAATGGAATTTCTATTGTAAAACTGTCATGCTGAAATTCTGGAGTCACAAGCCTAACATTCTAGGTCATGTCCTCATTTACTGAAGAAACTAGTCCTTCTATTTTAACAAAAGGGTGAGAAAAACCAGAAGCAAAAAGTAAACATCACCCCTAGGTTAGATTAAATTCAAGTAATAACAGACATTTCTCCAAAGAAGACATACAGATGGCTAACAAACACATGAAAGGATGCTCAACATCACTCATTATCAGAGAAATGCAAATCAAAACCACAATGAGGTACCATTACACGCCAGTCAGAATGGCTGCTATCCAAAAGTCTACAAACAATAAATGCTGGAGAGGGTGTGGAGAAAAGGGAACCCTCTTACACTATTGGTGGGAATGCAAACTAGTACAGCCGCTGTGGAGAACAGTGTGGAGATTTCTTAAAAAACTGGAAATAGAACTGCCATATGACCCAGCAATCCCACTTCTGGGCATCCACACCGAGGAAACCAGATCTGAAAGAGACACGTGCACCCCAATGTTCATCACAGCACTGTTTATGATAGCCAGGACATGGAAGCAACCTAGATGCCCATCAGCAGATGAATGGATAAGGAAGCTATGGTACATATACACCATGGCATATTACTTAGCCATTAAAAAGAATTCATTTGAATCAGGTTCTAATGAAATGGATGAAACTGGAGCCCATTATACAGAGTGAAATAAGCCAGAAAGATCAAGACCAATACAGTATACTAATGCATATATATGGAATTTAGAAAGATGGTAATGATAACCCTATATGCCAAACAGAAAAACAGACACAGATGTACAGAACAGACTTTTAGACTCTGTGGGAGAAGGCGAGGGTGGGATGTTCTGAGAGAATAGCACTGAAACAAGTATACTATCAAGGGTGAAACAGATCACCAGCCCAGGTTGGATGCATGAGACAAGTGCTCAGGGCTGATGCACTGGGAAGACCCAGTGGGATGGGATGGAGAGGGAGGCGGGAGGGGGGATCGGGAAGGGGAACACATGCAAATCCATGGCTGATTCATGTCAATGTATGGCAAAAAACACCACAATATTGTAAAGTAATTAGCCTCCAACTAATTAAAATAAAAGGGAAAAAATAAAAATAAATAAAAAGAAATGTCAAAAAAAAAAAAAAAGAATTCACCGGTTGTAACTGCTCTTGTATTCTATTGGCCAAAAGGGAATCATAGAGTTAACTTAGATTTGAGTGGAGGGAGTTATACAGGGCTTAATTATCAGGAGTCAATAGAGAGTTGTTTTTCAAAATATGGAACAGAAGTCATATAACAATCACTGTTTCATAGCAGTTCTGAAATCTATATGGGCATATCACCAGTCCCTAGAATGGAACCAGTTCTGTTTCCTAACAGAAAGTTGCCATGGCTTTTTGCTTGGCCTTCTGGGCTTTTGGCTCTGAATTCTGAGTTACATGTTCTTTTCCATAAGAAATGGTCCATATTTTCAGCTCTGTAATTTCTGATTCTGCTTCTTGTCACTTGAAAGCTAGAGGCCACTTTAAAATGCATACATTATGGTCATTCTTTCTGTTACAATACTCTATGCATGCATGTGTGCTCACTCAGTTGTGTCCGACTCTTTCTGAGCCCATGGACTGTAACCACCAGGCTCCTCTGTCCATGGGATTTTCCAGGCAAGGCTACTGGAGTGGGTTGTCATTTTCCCCTTTAAGGGATCTTCCTGATCTAGGGACTGAAACCATCTCCTGTGTCTCCTGCATTGCAGATGGATTCTTTACTCCTGAACCACCATAAAAACCCATAAAATTCTATACATTTTAATAAACTCATAATGTCATGTACCCTACAAGAATACCATACAGAATAAATTCACCATCCTAACAAATTCCATGTTTTATCTATTCAACCCTCTCCTTTTTTATTGAAATTAGTTGTTCAAGGCCAAAGTTGACAAAGTCTACCACACTAGTGAAATATCCTACAACAGAGCCGTTATATTAGCTTGAAAGTAAACATTTCCTTGAAGAACTTTAAAGAAACAGATCTAAAGTGGATTTTAAAAAGCACCAAAGACTACATATTTTCTAGCAAGGAACATTTTATAAAGAAAATCCAGTCATCCTGACAATTAGACTATTAATTTATGATAGCATATAATAATTTGAAAAATACTTAAAGATATAATTTTATTGAATGCAGAATCAACAAACCAACTAAAAATTAAAACGTTAGTATGATTAACCACAATTTGTTTCCGTTTCTTTTGCTCTTCTTTTGTCAGTCTTCCATTTCCTAAATTATTTCCTAAATTAATTATAACTTAAAAATAAGTCATAGTGCCAAATGCTAAGTGGGGAGAATAAAGCAGATGACATAGTATGAATTCATTAATCATATTTGCCACAATTTTCTTTACTCTCTTATGAATCAGCTTAGTATTTAAGGATCCGAGCTGTGTGTGTTTGCTCAGTTGGTTAGTCATGTCTGACTCTTTGCAACCCCATGGACTATAGCCTGCCAGGCTCTTCTGCCCATGAAATTTTCCAGGCAAGAATACTGGAACAGGTTGCCATTTCCTCCTCCAGGGGATCTTCCCAACCCCAGGATCAAATCTGTGTCTCTTGTGCCCCCTGCTTTGACAGGTGGTTTCTTTAGCACTGTGCCACTTAGGAAGCCCCTGATCTTAAAACTATGGTTTCCAGCATTTCTAGATGCCTGATAGCTTATTTAATTGACATCATTGCCATAAAAAGAAGTCATTGCATTCTTTTCCTATATGTGGAAAGTCACTTTCCATATCTTATATCTTGAGGTTCCCACTCCTATCCCATTTAAGCCATCTATTCTGTGCATTTGTAAGGACCTAAAAATGTTTTCTAAAATTCTCTTTTGTTTATCATATGAAAGTCCTCTCAAAGATAGAGATTTTCTAAATGATTCTATTTATATATTCTTGAGAGAGGAGAGCTCTATCCAGGGTCAGTATTTGAGATTAGAAAAGCTGAGCACCTTGCTCTCAACTCCCTCCATCATCAAATTATAGGCTTAAATATATTCCCTTCTCAAATCTGTGTCTGAAGGGCAGCTTGATTTATACAGCTTTCAGCTCAATTCACCCATCAGTTATTTACCTGGGGCATGTCTGCTGGACAAACCTTGACTACTTCTCAAGCCAGCTGTCAGAAGGCTAGAGTTATTTTATTACTACACATCTGGGGATTTAGTTACATCTCATATTATCAATGGATAGAAAATTAGAGATGACAGTTTAACAAAGCAAAAGACAACATGGCCAGGAGAGGAAGAATTTATGCAGAGTTTGCTCAGGATGAGTCGAATGAGTCTAAGCTCCTACCACTACAGTCTTTTCTTGCACGGTTTGAAGTGCCTTGATGAGCAGAAGGTGAGTTGCACTGGACACAGTAATCTCAGGAAGGGGCATAGTGATTTAACCATCTACCATGAGAAGAGGAAAATATGCCACAAAACATACTAACTTCCAAGATGCTAAAGTAGTATAGATATAGTTCAAGTACATGGGACTATGCAATTATGGTTAATAAGAATTCTATTATTTTTCATTGGAAAAAGAAAGGGGAAAAAATCATAATCTGAACCACTTTACCCCTTGTGAAGATAATTTATTAGAGTAGGGGGGAAAAAACAGGTAGTTACAACATCTCTCCAGGAAAACTAGCTTGGTATTATAATTATGTGCAATAGAGAAAAAGGTCCTTTTGAATTTTTCAGACTTTCCCTCTAACATGTTAACCTCACCACACTATCATAATATTTGGTTCAGAAATGCTTATAAACAAAATAAGCCATCACTTTCAATTCACTTTGATTAATCTTGTTTTGAGATATTTGAAACAGTATTAGGCTGTCAATTAGAGTATACTGGATGATAATGACAAGAAAAGAGGAAAGAAAAGATGCTGATATAGAACTCTCTACTAGCCTAGACTCTAATTCTCTATTCAGACACAAATAGAGAAAATACTTGATATAAGCAAAACCAACTAATAGCATAGGAAATTTAACTGGGGTCTAAAATCATCCTCTTTCAGAAACAAGAAGTCAAGTTTGTCTACTTGACTAAAATGCTGCAGCTCTTCCTTCCTGGAACCTAGACACCAAATACTTGAATTAAAATGTTACTGGTCCTTTGGAGGGACATCATGGTGAGGTGACATGAGCCCAGAGCCCATTCTCAGGTCTACCACTTACTCACTGTGTCACCACGGACAGCTCGCAGAACTTTACTGGACTCTTTTCTCATTTGCAAAATGGCAAGGATACCTGTCTTGAGATAGTTTATATGAAAGCACTCTATCACCTAAATGAAGGATTGAAATTAGTTTATAAATAGGAGACAGAATGATGGGAGGTGAACAGAAAAAAAGTAAGTTAAATCTGATGAGAAGGAATTTTTCACTATAAATTATGTATTATAATGATAAAGAATTATAATTATAAGGCATTATAAAGGATAACTACCAAATAAGAACAAACATTCATAGGGACTCATATATCACAATGATGGCCCCAATTTATATCCACTCCTTTTGCCATATGATTTTGCAGTTCCTTTTAGACTGTATTCTCCACTATGTGCATTTGGTCTGCCAAGATTGCTGGGAGAAATATCAATAACCTCAGATATGCAGGTGACACCACCCTTATGGCAGAAAGTGAAGAACTAAAGAGCCTCTTGATGAAAGTGAAAGAGGAGAGTGAAAAAGTTGGCTTAAAGCTCAACATTCAGAAAACTAAGATCATGGCATCTGGGCCCATCACTTCATGGCAAATAGATGGGGAAACAGTGGAAGCAGTGGCAGACTTTATTTTTCTGGGCTCCAAAATCACTGCAGATGGTGATTGCAGCCATGAAATTAAAAGATGCTTACTCCTTGGAAGGAAAGTTATGACCAACCTAGACAGCATATTAAAAAGCAGAGACATTACTTTGCCAACAAAGGTCCATCTAGTCAAGGCTATGGTTTTTCCAGTAGTCATGTATGGATGTGAGAGTTGGACTATAAAGAAAGCTGAGTGCCGAAGAATTGATGCTTTTGAACTGTGGTGTTGGAGAAGACTCTTGAGAGTCCCTTGGACTGCAAGGAGATCCAACCAATCCATCTTAAAGGAGATCAGTCCTGGGTGTTCATTGGAAGGACTGATGTTGAAGCTGAAACTCCAATAATTTGGCCACTTGATGAGAAGAGCTGACTCATTGGAAAAGACCCTGATGCTGAGAAAGATTGAGGGCAGGAAGAAAAGGGGACAACAGAAGATGAGATGGTTGGATGGCATCACCGACTCAATGGACATGGGTTTGGGTGGACTCCAGGAGTTGGTAATAGACAGGGAGGCCTGGCATGCTGCAGTTCATGGGGTCGCAAAGAGTCGTACACGACTAAGCGACTGAGCTGAACTGAATTGTACTTTCCAAGACCAAAAGAATATAACAGAGGAACTTTATTCTCTAGGTAATGGAAAAGATGTTGATGACATAATTCAAGAAAGTGATTTTGTTTACTCATATTTGACTATACTCATAACTAAATATTGAGTCAATAAATTAAGCTATTGTTGACTGTTAAAAGCACAAAGATTCTAAAACTCTTGACTTCAATAATCTATTGTATTATACATAGTGAAATATAATATTTCCTTTCTCCGGACTCTGAATGACCCACTTCTCTTTTTTCTCTGAAGGACAAAAAAAGTACACAGAACTTTGAATCAAATTGCAAATGAAAGTGGAATCAGTTAGTGAAAAATCATCTCTTTGGCATAAAAACTCACTGACATTGTGGGTGTAAAATTCTCAAGAGTCAAAGTAGATATTAATGTCTTGAAATGTATAGCCTGGCTTTCCTTCTTAAAGAATGATAAGTAATAGCAGCATCTCTGCTTTGTTAGTAAATACTTTTTTTAAAAAAGGAAAGCAAATGTACCAGAAAATTCATTTCTAAAGACTGATGGGAATGATAGCCTTACTTTTATTTCAAAACTGGCTCATTAACTAACCATGACTGGACTTCCCTATCTATACTCCATTGTGAATGAATGGCCTGGACCAATGCCCTTTATAAACCATTAATGATATTCCTAATGGAAAGTTTCTACCTATAAAATTTCTTTTAAACAAGATATTCCTAAATTTCTTCACATAAATAAACCTTGAATTTATGGATTCAGGGAGCATGTCTGATTGGAGGATGTAGTAGTCACATAAGCTATGTTATTAATGAAGTATAAAATGGAGACTTTTATAATGACTCCTCTGACAAACAATGGTTCTATATACATTGCTCAAAATTTTTGAAACAAATACATATTAATGTAGAGAAAAGGGATATTTTGGGGAGCTGAATCTGATGGTTCCAAATGCCTCTAGGGAAAATAAATTTCACCTGTGCCCTATTCTTGCCTGCATCTAGTTAACCATTTGTAAGGTTTGACGTTGGTTAGTTTCAAGTTTCATATGAATCTGCTTTAACTATTCAATATATTATACTAATACAAAAAACAATTTAAGAAATACAAAATAGTTAAATATAAGTTTCAATCCTATTCAAGGTACCATGTAAACATATAATTATTTAGATTCTCTTAAAGTTCACCAGGAAATGGCTATACTTCTCCTATCTCTTCTAGGGATGTATCCAATGAAAAATGTATCTTTCCAATTTCCTATAATTTTGACTTTATATATCATAAAAGTAATTAGTAACAAAAATCAAGGGAAAACATTCTACAATGTCACATTCATGAGTGGGCTGACATAAATTGTGCTTGATCAACACAAAATTAAATAACAGGTTTTTAAATTATTGCAGCAGGAGAGCAAGTAACTAATGTCAATGTATAATTGCAATGCTATCTAATGGACACAACATCTGAAATAGTGAAGTGCTTTATTAGAAAGAGAGGTCAACGATAACAATGGTAGAAATATTTTGATTTCAAAATCTTGGAGAAAACGGAAAACATAGGACATCTAATAATGAAATGCTAAGAAGATCCAGCTTTTTGGTATTTTGATTACTGATAACTTACTTTTGTGAAAAGCATTAGCATCTTAGTTCTTCAAAATATACTTTGCTTCAGAAAAACATTGAGGGTAATACTAAAGAATCCCTAGATTGTTAATCAAGAGATGTAGGGATTTTAGTTTCCCTTCTTGATGAAGGAGTTTTAGGATCCTGAGCTTCAAGGCCAGCCACACTGAGAATGAGCTTTTAATCATACCGATCTTAAGTTCTTTTCTATCAAAATAGGTTCTTTTTCTTCAAACAAATGGGGAGGCAGAATACACATCATTGTTTGTTTTACATCTCTAACTTACGTGTCAGCCAATGCAGTGCTCACTATGGCTAACTGTCCAAAATCCATTAGCTGATCTAATTAAACCCATAATGACACACACTTTTCCCCTTCTATTGATAATATAGGTACATAATCCAATCAGGGCTAAGGTGAAGGAAAGTCTGCAGGAGGCTTCTGAAAAGTATTTCCTCACTCTTAAGAAGTAGTGGAGGGACTTCCCTGGTGGTCCAGTGGTTAAGACTTCATCTTCCAATGCAGGGGCTATGTGTTCCATCCCTGGTTGGAGAGCTAAGACCCCATATACCTCCTGGCCAAAATCTCAAAACTTAAAACAGAAGCAATATTGTAACAAATTCATTAAAGACTTTAAGAATAATCCACATCAAAAAAATCTTTGGAAAAAAAATGTAGTAGAGAGCATTCCTCTTATTCTTTGCCTATTTTTGTATGACTACTTTTATCTTTTTCTTGTCAATTGTTGGAGTTTTTACACATATTAGGGACATAAAACTAATTAGATATAATAGTTCTTTTGCTTTTATGTGAATTAAAATATTTGTTTAATTTGTTTATGGTTGATTTTGCATTGCAGTTTCTATAATAATCAATCTTTTCTTTGAAGCATCTGGTTTTCATGTCAAAAAGACTTTTCTCACTCTGGTGTGATAACAGAATTTTTCTCATAATTTCTTCCACTTCTCTTATGTTTTAATTTTTAAAAATATCTTATCAATTTTGAATTTATCCCAGTGTAACATATGATATAAAACTGAAAGTTGTTCAGTTGTGTCTGACTCTCTGCAACCCTGTGGACTATAACAGTGCATGAAATTCTCCAGGCCAGGATACTGGAGTGGGTAGCCATACCCTTCTCCAAGGGAAGATCCTCAACTCAGGGATTGAGCCCAGGTCTCCTGCATTACAGGCAGATTCTTTACCAGCTGAACCACCAGGGAAGCCCTATGATGAGATGATAACATATGAGATAGTAACCCATATAATGTAGGAATCGTATGTTCTTAGCATTATCCAGACTCAGAGCTTTAAATTTTTATTCTTTTTTTGATAGTTAAATATACAGTTACTCATCCTAAAATTTCAAATCTTTAATGCTCCCTCCATCTTTGCCTCAACAATGTTGATTATGAGATCTATGCAACAAATTATTAGAAATAGTAATCATTTTTTTCCATTTTCCAATCATTCGTTTTCACTAAACACTAAGGGGAATATGAGATAAAATATTCAAAAATATTGCTTGGACAGTATTCTATCAACATGGCAATGCTGCCACAACTGAACTGTTCCCTGGAAGATGTGCTACCAGTATTATAATTTGAAATGCTTGTTCATGAAAGATGAAATGTCACTTGGGCAAAGAAAGAAAGGTAATTTAGGGGCATTATTGAATAATGTTAATTAGGGTCATACAAAAAGAGAAAAGTTATATGTACATGAGATAATATATATATGATTTATATCTTTTCATAATATTAATAGTTTTAAAGTACATCTGAAAATATTTAAAATTGACTGTAGGTGCAGTGCAACAAAACTCATTATTGATTCCTCTATACTAGATAGGACTGCGTTTCATGCATTTCTCTAAAGATGGCACATCTAATGGTTGAGTGAAGGCACTTCTTACACCAACCAAACTATGGATGTCCTGAGTTATCACTTGTCTCCCACCAAGGAGAATGCTTCAGGACTACTTCCTTCAGTGTTACTGACCCCCAGTTCTTATATCTAGAGCTCAATCAGTTCCCCTGAGCATTGCTTCTGGGATGTTTCATCTCCATGTTAAGTTTAGAGTTTGAAATTCTGAGATGGTCCCCACATGTTTTTAATTCCACCTTGAGATCAATTTTGCCATTTATCCTCTCACCCTATAGAAGACAACTTTATGAGGAAATTAAACCACTTTGGCTCATGCAATAACACAGATCAAATCCTTAAATAACCCTGCCAACTCAAAGAGAGAAAGAGTGAGAGTGAGGGAGGGAATGAGAGAGTGGTTCTCAATTTCATCTTCCAGTAGAGGTGGAGTCAGGGGTTTTCTACTGAGATCCTTTTGTTGGTTCCACTTTCTATACAAAATTCAAAATTCATCTTCTTCCAAATTATTTTTCTGGACAACCACATCCCATGGAATTTAATCAGTGGGTTTGAATTAAATTATATCCTTTTCTTCAAAAGTGTTTTTCTATGCTAGCAAAAAAACTAAACATAAAAATAAGTAAACATAAAGAATTAGACTACACTATGTGCCCATGTTATAAGAAACTACTCATGGGGGTGTACCACCATTCAATCGTGAGAAATTATTCATAGAAGTCATAGAAGTTCAAGCAAATTTCTAAAAACATATTTTTTAATCAGATCTTTAGTAATCCAGAAATTATTAATGTAGTTTAAACATTTTCTCTGGAGAAATAAGCAGTCCAAAGTGTTTTTCATCAATAGCAGGAAATCCATTAACATACTTGAAAATGTCCCTCTGCTTCTTACAAAATGGGATAAAATCTATTTATAATTAGTGTAGAGTTAGAAGTTTGCATTTTGGTGATAACAGCATTGATTCAAGTGCTTACACTTTTCTTTGACAAACTCATTCGATGAGTTTGACAAGAAATGATTCTCATGAGGAAGAATGAAATTTTTCTGTTGCTAAGGAGATCGCAACTGAATCTCAGATGACAGAGAAGACTTAGAAACACAGTAAACATCTCACAAGTATTGTTGTGGTTGTGTCAGTCGCTCAGTCGTGCCTACTCTTGTGCAACCCCGTGTACCATAGCTTGCTAGGTTCCTCTGTCCATGGAATTCTTGTCCAAGAATTCTTGTCCAAGCAAGAATAGTGGAGTAGGTTGCCATTCTCCTTCTCCAGGGGATCTTCCCGACCCAGGGATTGAACCCGGCTCTACCCGCATTGCGGGCAGATTATTTACCATCTGAGCCACTAGGGAAGCCCTTTGCAAGCATAGACTGGCAATTTTGACGAAAATAAGGAAATTCAAGGAAAATAAGAAAGGAGACAAATGAAGGGAAGAGCCATAGCATCTGTTCCCAAAAGAAAATGGGACCAAAAATATGACAGTTTTCAAGAAACTACAAGACCTAAAGAGAATAGCACTGAGGTATCCGGTTATGCCATTAGAATGGCTGTTATCAAAAAGGCAAGAAATAACCAGTGTTGGCATGGATCTGGTGAAAAGGAAACCCTTATACACTGTTGGTGGGAATGTAAATTGATGAAGCCTCTATGGAAGATAGTGTGGAGATTCCTCAAAGAATTAAAAATAGAACTACTATATAACCCAGCAATTCCGCTTCTGGTATTTATCTGAAGAATTCAAAACACTAATTTGAAAAGATTTTTGCACTCTATGTTCATTACAGTATCACTTACAATCAGTTCAGTTCACTTGCTCAGTCATATCTGATTCTTTGCGACCCCATGCACTGCAGCACACCAGGCCTCCCTGTCCATCACCAACTTCTGGAGTTTATTCAAACTCATGTCCATTGAGTCAGTGATGCCATCCAACCATCTATTTCATTCCCTGTCTGCCCCTTCTCCTCCTGCCCTCAATCTTTCCCAGCATCAGGGTCTTTTCCAATGAGTCAGCTCTTCGCATCAAGTGGCCAAAGTATTGGAGTTTCAGCTTCAACATCAGTCCTTCCAATGAACACCCAGGACTGATCTCCTTTAGGATGGACTGGTTGGATCTCCTTGCAGTCCAACGGAATCTCAAGAGTCTTCTCCAACACCACAGTTCAAAAGCATCAATTCTTCCACACTCAGCTTTCTTTAAAATCCAACTGTCAGATCCATACATGAGCCCTGGAAAAACCATAGCCTTGACTAGATGGACCTTTGTTGACAAAGTAATGTCTCTGCTTTTTAATAAGCTGTCTAGGTTTGTCATAACTTTCCTTCCAAGGAGTAAGTGTCTTTGAACTTCATGGCTGCAATCACCATCTGCAGTGATTTTGGAGCCCAGAAAAATAGTCAGCCACTGTTTCCACTGTTTCCCCATCTATTTGCCATGAAGTGATGGGCCCGGATGCCATGATCTTAGTTTTCTGAATGTTGAGCTTTAAGCAAAATTTTTTACTCTCCTCTTTCCCGTCATCAAGAGGCTCTTTAGTTCTTCTTCACTTTCTGCCATAAGGGTGCTGTTATCTGCATATCTGAGATTATTGATAATTCTCCCAGCAATCTTGATTCCAGCCTGTGCTTCCTCCAGCCCAGCGTTTCTCATGATGTACTCTGCATATAAGTCAAAGAAGCAGGGTGACAATATAGAGCTTTGACGTACTCCTTTTCCTATTTGGAACCAGTCTGTTGTTCCATGTCCAGTTCTAACTGTTGCTTCCTGGCTTGCATACAAATTTCTCAAGAGGCAGGTCAGGTGGTCTGATATTCCCATCTCTTTCAGAATTTTCCACAGTTTATTGTGATCCACACAGTCAAAGGCTTTGGTGTAGTAAATAAAGCAGAAATAGATGTTTTTCTGGAACTCTCTTGCTTTTTCGATAATCCAATGGATGTTGGCAATTTGATCTCTGGTCCCTCTGCCTTTTCTAAAACCAACTTGAACATCTGGACATTCACAGTTCATGTATTGCTGAAGCCTGGCTTGGAGAATTTTGAGCATTACTTTACTAGCGTGTGAGATGAGTGCAATCATGTGGTAGCATTCTTTGGCATTGCCTTTCTTGGGAATTGGAACGAAAACGGACCTTTTCCAGTCCTGTGGTCACTGCTGATTTTTCCAAATTTGCTGGCATATTGAGTGCAGGACTTTCACAGCATCATCTTTGAAGGTTTGAAATAGCTCAACTGGGATTCCATCACCTCCACTAGCTTTGTTCATAGTGATGCTTCCTAAGGCCCATTTGACTTCACATTCCAGGATGTCTGGCTCTAGGTGAGTGATCACACCATCGTGATTATCTGGGTCATGAAGATTTTTTTGTATAGTTTTTCTGTGTATTCTTGCCATCTCTTCTTAATATCTTCTGCTTCTGTTAGGTTCATACCATTTCTGTCCTTTATTGAGCCCATCTTTGCATGAAATGTTCCCTTGTTATCTCTAATTTTCTTGAAGAGATTTCTAGGCTTTCCCATTCTGTTGTTTTCCTCTATTTCTTTGCATTGATTGCTGAGGAAGTCTTTCTTATCTCTCCTGGCTATTCTTTAGAATTCTGCATTCAAATGGGTATATCTTTCCTTTTCTCCTTTGCTTTTGGCTTCTCTTCTTTTCACAGCTATTTGTAAGGCCTCCTCAGACAGACGTCTTGCTTTTTGCATTTCTTTTTCGTGGGGCTGGTCTTGATCCCTATCTCCTGTATAATGTCATGAACCTCCATCCATAGTTCATCAGACACTCTGTCTATCAAATCTAGTCTCTAAAATCTATTTCTCACTTCCACTGTATAATCATAAGGGATTTGATTTAGGTCATACCTGAATGGTCTAGTGGTTTTCCCCTCTTTCTACAACTTAAGTCTGAATTTGGCAATAAAGAGTTCATGATCTGAGCAACAGTCAGCTAATGGTCTTGTTTTTGCTGACTGTATAGAGCTTCTCCATCTTTGATTGCAAAGAATACAATCAATCAGATTTCAGTGTTAGCCATCTGGTGATATCCACGTGTAGAGTCTTCTCTTGTGTTGTTGGAAGAGGGTGTTTGCTATGACCAATGAGTTCTTTGGCAGAACTCTATTAGCTTTTGCCCTGCTTCATTCTGTAACTCCAAGGCCAAATTTGCCTGTTACTCCAGGTGTTTCTTGACTTCCTACTTTTGCATTCCAGTCCCCTATAATGCAAAGGACATCTTTTTTGGGTGTTAGTTATAAAAGATCTTGTAGGTCTTCCTAGAACCATTCCATTTCAGCTTCTTCAGCATTACTGGTCAGGGCATAGACTTGGATTCAAATGGATAGAGAAGATGTGGCATCTATATACAATGAAATATTTACTATTCAGCTATTTGATAAAAGATGAAATCTTGCCATTTGCAGCAATATGGATGCACCTTGAGTGTATTGTGCTAAGTGAAATAAGTCAGGCTGAAAGAGACAAATATTGTGTGGTCTCACCCATACATGGCAGATAAACAAAACAAAATAAATGAACAAACCGAAACAAGCAAAAGCAGACATGTAGATCTAGAGCACAGAGAAGTAGTTACCAGAGGAAAAGGGACAGAGGCAGGAACACTAAACGGGTAAAGGGGACAAAGATATGGTGACAGATTACCCAAAGTGCGGTCAGCACACTATAGGGTATACAGAAATAGAAATAGAATGTTGTACACACGCAACTTATATAATGTCATAAACCAGTGTTACCTCAATGAAAGACTACCTGAAATATGCACAAAATATATAAATCAATAAACAAATAAATGAGCTATCAAACCACCAAAAAAGAACAAGATCTGAAAGAAAAGTTGATCATAATTGTTCTTAAAATATATGATGTGTTGAAGTGTGAAGGACTTCCAACCCTCCACATAGTTAATATCTCTAGAATGAGTGAGGGTTTGCTGCTTGGTTCCACATCTCAGATGACCACTTAGATTTGATCACCTAGTGTTTATACTATTTCCCAACTTAGACACTGCCCATATCAGTACTTTTCTCCTGGGATCTATTGGTTGGCTTTCTCCCAGACAATATCTATGGGAAGAGGCCCACTTCTCCTTTCTTGGGTTTCCTTCCAGACATAGCTCAGCTCCTATCCAAAGAGGAGCAAGTGCAGGCAGATAATTCCTTTTAAGAGTGATAAAGGGCTTCCAGGTGGTGCTAGTGGTAAGGAACCTGCCTTTCAATGCAGGAGACCTAAGAGATGCAGGTTGGATTCGTGGATTGGAAGATTCCCTGGAGGATGAGATGACAACCCACTCCAGTGTTCTTGCCTGGAGAATCCCGTGGACAGAGGAGCCTGGCGGGCTATAGTCCATGGGGTCACAAAGAGTTGGACATGACTGAAGCAACTTAGCGTGCACGCATGCAAGAGTGACAAAATAGGTTTATAGAGGGTAAATCATCTTACTTCTTTTATCTGTAATTGGAGAGATTTGAAAATGATTAATACCAGAAAATAACTGGGAATAACTGCCCCAAAGGAGCGAAAGTTGGGAGAGGTGAAGCCAGTTTATCTTACATATTACAATTGTTTGTAATCCTCCAAAGTTCAATTTTAATCAACAAAACCTTCAGTTCAGTTCAGTTCAGTCACTCAGTCGTGTCTGACTCTTTGCGACTCCATGAACCGCAGCACGCCAGGTCTCCCTGTCCATCACCAACTGCCGGAGTCCACACTAACCCATGTCCATCGAGTTGGTGATGCCATCTAACCATCTCATCTTCTGTCATCCCCTTCTCCTCCTGCCCTCAATCTTTCCCAGCATCAGGGTCTTTTCCAATGAGTCAGCTCTTCGCATCAGGTGGCCAAAGTATTGGAGTTTCAGCTTCAACATCAGTCCTTCCAATGAACACCCAGGACTGATCTCCTTTAGGATGGACTGGTTGGATCTCCTTGCAGTCCAAGGGACTCTCAAGAGTCTTCTCCAACACCACAGTTCAAAAGCATCAATTCTTCGGCACTCAGCTTTCTTTATAGTCCAACTCTCACATCCATACAGGAGAAGGCAATGGCAATCCACTCCAGTACTCTTGCCTGGGAAATCCCAGGGACAGAGGAGCCTGGTGGGCTGCTGTCTATGGGGATGCACAGAGTCAGACATGACTGACGTGACTTAGCAGCAGCAGCAGCAGCACATCCATCCATGACCACTGGAAAAACCATAGCCTTGACTAGATCGACCTTTGTTGACAAAGTAATGTCTCTGCTTTTTAATATGCTGTCTAGATTGGTCATAACTTTCCTTCCAAGAAGTAAGCGTCTTTTAATTTCATGGCTGCAGTCACCATCTGCAGTGATTTTGGAGCCCAGAAAAATAAAGTCTGACACTGTTTTCCCCATCTATTTGCCATGAAGTGATGGGACCGGATGCCATGATCTTAGTTTTCTGAATGTTGAGCTTTAAGCCAACTTTTTCACTCTCCTCTTTCACTTTCTTTTTTTTTTTTTTCCTCTTTCACTTTCATCAAGAGGCTCTTTAGTTCTTCACTTTCTGCCATAAGGGTGGTGTCATCTGCATATCTGAGGTTATTGATATTTCTCCTGGCAATTTTGATTCCAGCTTGTGCTTCCTCCAGCCCAGCATTTCTCATGATGTACTCTGCATATAAGTTAAACAAGCAGGGTGACAATATACTGCCTTGACCAACTCCTTTTCCTTTTGGAAACTCCTTTTGGAACCAGTCTGTTGTTCCATGTCCAGTTCTAACTGTTGCTTCCTGGCCTGCATACAAATTTCTCAGGAGGCAGGTCAGGTAGTCTGGTATTCCCATCTCTTTCAGAATTTTCCACAGTTTATTGTGATCCACACAGTCAAAGGGCTTACTCCTTAGTATTCAATTTCTCTCATTAGGGATAAATTAAATTTTAACTTTTCTTCCTATGGGGCTGACAATGAAAAAGAGATTGAGAAACATTGGTAATAGTTTATAAAATACAATATAATTGTATACAGTATCAGTCAACTATATATGAATATTCACAAATCATATTGGCTTGACATTCCCATGTCACTAAGAATTACCTGGGTGAAGAATTTGTCTTGATATTCTTCTTTCAGATAATTTTGCTGATCTTCCTTTTACTCTCCCATGGTCTATGCTAAAATCACTGCCATTTTTTTATCAGAGAATTTATTAGTGACAGGTAAAAGTCACAGTTTCTGCTTATGAAACTGCTTTAAATTCTGAAATACATAACTTTAAAGAGATAGGAATGACCTTTCTCTCTGTGCATCATTATAGCTTATTTCTCTTTCTCTATTTCTTACCTCCTCCCTTTACTTTAACTACTAGCTTTGCTTTCTTGAACCACAGACTTACAGTTTCAAGCTTGAATCACTTTCAAAATGATTCCAATTAGGCAGAACTATGGATGCTCAGGAACTTTCTCTGCCACTTCTTCGACAGACGTTCCCACTCCCGCTGTTTGAGGTTTAACTCCCAATCATTTTATTCTTAATTCTGTGTAGGCTACATCCAGTGTCAAAATGGTTTTGAAAAATGAACAATTATTTTTTGGAAGATACTTCTGAAGGAAAAAAATAATCAGCTTGCCTAAACCAAAATAATTTTTCCCCTTGAGATGACTTTAAAATGAGAAAGAGTCTTTCTATACTGATCTAGACCTGGCCAATTTTACCAAGATTTTAAGCAAAGAACAGTTTTGCTAACTACTTGATTTCACTGAGTCATCTAATCTCTGTGGTATCACCATAACCTTATTTAAAATTCAAGGAATAAATACTTCACAGATATGTTTTCAAGTCTGCATCTAGAGAAAGGGAACACAGAAAACAAAATAACACACACAGACTCAGATGTATATATACAAACTTATAATTTGAAATCATAATCTTGAATTTGAGGGAAGTAATAAAAAGCTCAAATTCCTGAAAAGTCAAGTTTCCATTAAGTTTAGAAAGCAAGAGGACTGCAAAAACAATCTAGTCACACAAATCTAATGAATGTTCATGCAACTTCCCCAAAAGAAAATAGTGAAGTCGTTCAGTCGTGTCCAACTCTTTGCGACCCCGTGGACTGTAGCCTACCAGGCTCCTCCGTCCATGGAATTTTTCAGGCAAGAGTACTGGAGTGGGTTGCCATTTCCTTCTCTAGGGAATCTTCCCAACCCAGGGATCAAACCGGGGTCTCCTGCACTGCAGGCAGACGCTTTACCATCTGAGCCACCTGGGAAGCCCTAAAAGCAAATAATTAGGAGTTTATTCAGTGTAATGCTAATTGCAAAAAGTAAGTTTTGTAATACTTGGTAAGGACTTCCCTGGTGGCTCAGTTGTAAAAAATCCACCTGCAATGCAGGAGACCTGGGTTCAATCCCTGGGTTGGGAAGATCACCTGGAGGAGGGTATGGCAACCCAATACAGCATTCTTCCCTGGAGAGTCCCCATGGACAAATGAGCCTGGTGGGCTACAGTCCATGGGGTCGCAAAGAGTTAGGCACAGCTGAGATACTAAACACACAGCACACAATTCATTTAATAAGCGCTAGTTTTGTACCTACTGTGCATGACCATAGCTTGTATTTTAAGGTCAACACATTTGAGCATAAAACTTTCTACCGGATATTTCTAGTCTTTGGAAGGAACAAATCTGACTAACATGCAACAGATTTTTAAAAAGGTAACTTGATTCAAAAAAGAAATTGGATGCCTAACACAGTAAAGAAATAACCAACAGCAGTGGCAAATGAGGAATAAGGGTAGTGTGGAACTGACAACATGTTAAACTATGTTTGGGTCATCATTCTGAATACTCATGACATTTTACTATGCAATTCACGTAACACCAAGGGAATAATTTGGAAATGTTAGTGTTAATTTAACTTACATAGCAGTTTATGTTAGACTAGAATAAAAATATATACCTTATGTTCAAAATATTTTCATTTGTTGATTTTTAACAATGATATTCTCAAAACTTTATACTATTTAAGGCCATGGAGACTATTTTAAAATATTATGCATGAGCCAATAAACCCAGAAGTGTATTTACTCAGATATTTATTTTAAAGAAAAAAATAGTTTTTCCCTCTGCTTTAATTGGTAGGAAACATTCTCTAGAGATTCAGTTCTCAAACCTTTTGGTTTTGGGATCCCTTTACACTGTTAAAAATTGAGAAACGAAAGGAACTTTTTTGGTCTCAGTTATATCCATCAATATTTATAATACTAGAAATTAATACTGTCGCATTTTAAAATATTTATTTATGTCATTGAAAATGACAGTAGTATATGTATTCTCTTTAATATGCAAAATAGTAAACATTTTAATGAAAAATAACTATATATTTTCAAAAAAGAGAGCAGCATTATCTTACATATTTGTAAAATCTGTTCAATGTCTGCTTTAACAGAAGACAGCTGGATTTTCATATTTGTTTTTGCATCACATTTGTTGAATGTGTTGTGTTTTTTTGGATGTGTACAAAGAAACTGAACCTCACAGACTGAGTAAAGTCTTAGGGATGCTCTGGTGGTCCTAAGAACACACCTTGAGAACAACCACTCTAAAGCAGACGAACCAGCTGAAGTGGAAGAGTTACCCCCATGATACAAAATAAAAGAATGTTTTCTGTACCAGGGGTTGTGACCATTTCAATTCTTGCTTGAGCAACAAATTGTACTACTGACAGCAAAATTAGGCCTTTATTTGCCCACATGGGTGTTAGTTGGGAGCAATGTTTGCAAAATTCCTGTCCTTTTGGCAAAATGTCTGCTGAAAGAGAGGAGCAGCTGACCAAAACATATGTTTTCTAGTTTCATCAACTTTCACAGTAGTGGGAAGTAATATTGTTGCACGTGCATGAAGAGAAATTGATAAAGAAAAAGTGCATGAAAACAAACCAACCCACAGAAAGGTAAATACAACCTAAAAATTGAATTATTGTATAATTTTACTATTAGAGAAAATGCATTTAGGAGCATGATAGAATATTGGAGTAGATGTATGCTGAACATGAATATTTCCAGTTCTTATGCTATCACAGCTTCCTGTTTGTGAGGCAATTTCTGCTGAGAATGATATAATGAATAGCATCATCTCTAAGAGTCCTTTAGCTGATTGATTGATTGATTGATAGTAAGAAAAAAAAGAAAAATATTAACAGATGCTTAGAAAAAGGAGCATTAAAAGCCTATATCCATGTGCCCTAATTTCATGAGAGGCTGTCCATTTTTGTTCACACTTTAAATCACTTTCTTCCTTGATTTAACAAGCATTTAAAATATGAAGCTTTTAAAAACTAGAGAATACATTTAGCATTCCTTCATATTTCCAACAAAATGTTACTGAGGAGAAACATACCAGAAGACAAACGGTTTTATTTATAATAGAGAACACATGTAATTACATATAGCTTGGTCTTATTAATCCATTTACAAAATACTAGCTTTTTTGTTGACCAAGGACCAAATAAAGAGTTAATTGAAAGTATTACTCAAATTTTCAACAAAGATGGAAACTAAGCTTATCTTCACCCCCTTGAACCTAATATTAAACATGATCACTTTGCTTCAAAATGGAATCTTGATGGCCCTGTATTTGAGTTTTCAAAAGGAAATCACTTCTTCTATATGTTAATATAAAAAAAAAAAACAGATTCACTGCTTCAATAGAAAATGTATCAATTCTATGCACTAATAATATCACATTCATACCTTAAGATTTATCATTGATCTTTGTTTCAAGAAATATTCTAATTAAATTTGCATTTTATTAATTCTTACCTTAAGGAAACAAACTATTTCTGACAAAGGGTCTGATTATTATTTATATATGGAGCACTTGGGTAATCTAAAATCTAGACTAATGACTACAGGCGAGCAAATCAAATATTTACAACCTCTAATGCTATTGTGTGATCGCCACTGCCTGACAGATTCAAACTGACCTTGGTTGCTGCCCAGGTGTGCAGCAGATTGTGCTACCCAGGGATGCCTGCTCTGGGCCCTGGGAGAACTCTTGTTCCACCCAGCAGTTCCCCAGTGTGGTAACCAGTAGTGGAAAACCAGGGCGAAGAGTGGGACTATTCTTCCCAGGAGTCATGACATAGTATGTTAACAAAGCTGAACAAAGAAACACCCTGCTAAGTTTGGGATTTTCTCAAATTGTTTTCTAAATGGAATTGGAAAGATTAATATTATCCAGATAAAAGATTTTTAGGCATGAAAGATTTCAGATGGAAAGCTGGAATATTGGCTCGCCTGTTTTAAAATAGAATACCTGGCAAGCTTATGGGAGCTGCATGACCAGCTTGCTCCAGGGCTGAATTAGAACAAGGCTTATAAATCCCAGCCCTGAATATCTTCCACTTAAATGAAGTTAGTACTTTCTTTTCTGGTTGAATTCCCATTGAAATAAAGAATTAGCGATTATAGCATATCAATGATCTATGTGAAATTATTAATAACCTGTGGATGCATGCATTCATGCTCAGTCGTCTCTGACTCTTTGTGACCCCACGGACTATAGCCCACCAGGCTCCTCTGTCCATGGAATTTTCCAGGCAAGAATACTGGAGTGGGTTGCTATTTCCTACGCCAAACCTGGGTGTAATGAATTTCAAATCCTACCTGGTCACTGTGTGGGCACCAGTTTCATTATGGTAAAGTGGAGCTGTGGTGAGGATTAGCATGAGTAAAACACAAAGCACCTGGTACAAGGTAATTTCTAAATAAGTGGTATTATTTATTGTTTACAAAAGAAATATCTTATTCAAGCTATAGATAAGATCCAATGGTACGCATGTAAACAATGATGTTAAAGAAGGCAATATTTCACGTCTCAGCAGCTGAGTTTTTATGTCTAGTGTAGAACTCTGAACCTACTGAGAGGATCCAATAAAGATAGATTAAACAAAGATGATAAAAACAATATTTTCCCTTTCCATATAGACAAGCTCTCTGATTTAGGGACTTTCTGGATGAGGCACTCAGTGGCCATATCTCCTATATTTAAATATATTTTACATTTTATTCCCTATTCGCATTCAGGTATTTCATTTCATCCAGATTTCATTTACATGAATGAAAGGGCAACATGAAAACAAGTAACTGACCAGCTCTTACTATAACCTCATCATTCTGAATTGTCTTGATTAGATTTCATTACTATTATTTGGAGATAATGACTCAACTTTGTAGATAATTAATGTCACTGTGCATGAGCCTGCACATATGTTGTAGTATTCTGCTTTAGTTTCCTTTCTATATTTTAATGGCATCTTTCAATAAGCCAATAATTTGCCATCATGCACATGATTTGATGAGGACAAGTCATTTTCCAATACAGTGTCAGTGTCACATGCTCCAGGTGATTCAGATGTTTAAATCTAAGCAGCAATTTTAAAACTAATCACACTATGGAAATACTCTCACTGAATGTGACAGCTCTTAAATTAATTCATTACAACATATTTCTGTGTTAATTGAGCTTTCTTTGGTTAGTTTTCAATATTCAACTTTTGCCAAAATCATTATGTATCTACCATGTTTATCAGTTGACACTGAATTTAATAAATTATGTCAACTTTATTATAGGTACCAATAGCTCTCCCACAGACGTTATCCAAAAGCACACCATACAAATACAGACACACACTCTGATACTTACACACACCTATACACAGTTAAAATGAGGAAGAAGGAAATGGTTTATACCTATTTCCTTAGTATCTGAGTTCAGTCCTTATTCATTTAGAGTCATAAACTTCTTTCCACTACTAGAGTGATTATGTGTTCTTTTTATATTTCTCAGAAATAGGTGTATGGATATTGATCCAACGGTACTCATGTAAACAATGTGGCATTACTAGATGTGTAGAATAAAGTGGTGCTCCTTGACATTTCCTAAAACCTCTTCATCATCCAGGTTCCTAATTGATATTGAAATCACCATTCAGTTTTAATACATGATGTACTTACTCTAATATGAATTATGCATTATGTGAATATGAATTACATATCAATGTTCACTTTCAAATTCTAAAGGAACCAGCACAAAGGTTAATTCTTCACTTTACTGCAGCTCGGGATACCTAACATACCACTAATCAATCGCTGTGACAGTATATTTGAAGAAAAAAGTAAAACACACCTTATCTTGTCTATTACCTTTGAGTGAAGGTTGTGTGAGAGATTGGTACAGACAAACCGTGTTATCATGTATTTTCTTGGTTCACAATTCCATGCCTCACTACATTCAATTCCTCTCTTAAACTAGTTTTCATTCAGATGTTTGAAAGATATTAGATACAATACATTGCCATTTTTGCTACTTTCTTTTCAGGAAAAGTATGCTTTTTAAAAAGTTACCATGGTTACATGTGGATCAGTAGCTAGCCTGGTTCTTTTTTAACTTGCTATAAACCAAATAGGACTGAAATTTATAAAGTGGATGGAACCTCACAACTTGGAATTTTCAGGCAAGGGCTGTTTCTCTACAAAATGTATCTAAATGCTTGCTGTTTACTTTACTATTCCTATTCTACAGTGCCTATCTTAAATCCAGCTTCTCTCAGAAAGGTCTTTCCAACTGCTAGGAACATAACACATCTTTCCCTGGAGCCCTCTTTGGAATTTTTTCTGTCCATTATTTCTCAAAGTGTGCCACTTTCTCCTAAGAAGTACCTGATATAGTTGCTAATTGTGCCAACTTCTAAGTTTCACCTGAGGTTTAATTAGTTGGAAACTCTGTTGTGGAATATGGTAATCTAAATAAAATATTTAACAAATGTTCAGAAAATTTTTCTTAAAAAACACATTCTTACAGATTTTTTTAAGTAAAATTCCACAAATGTCATAAATCTTACAATATATCATTTTGTGCTTTAGCCAGCAAATAGGTTTTAAAGAAATCTTATGTGTACAGTTTTAACAAGTGTAAAGACCTGTGTTACCTATGCCCTTATCATGAATAAAAACATTTCCACAACACCCCAAAAATCCTTCATATCCACGTCCTGTCAATTTCCCCTTTTCCAGAGTACTACTCTGACTCTGGGTTTTTTAAATACTTCATGTGATTTCTATCAATGCAAATGCTACCCGAGATTGTATAAGGTTTATATAAGGAAAACTACAAAACTCTGAGGAAAGAAATCAAGGGACCAAATAAATGGAGAAATGTTCCATGCTCATAGATAGAAACACTCAATATTGTTAAGATGTTAGTTCTTCCCAACTTGATCAATAGATTCAATGCAATCCCAATAAAAATCATAGACAGCTATGTTGTAGATGTTGCCAAACCAATTCTAAAGCTCATAAGAAAGGCAAAAGACAGAATAACCAAAACAATATTGAAAAAGAAGAAGAAAGTCAGAGGACTGATGCAACCTGATTTAAGACTTACCATAAAGCTATAATAATCAAAACAGAACAGTACTGCTGAAAGAATACACAAATAGGTTAATGGAACAGAATAAAAGCCCAGAAATAGACCTAGACAATTGATCTTTGACAAAGAACCATAGGCAATACAATGAAGTGAAAATAGTCTTTTCAACAAAAAGTGCTGGAATGAATGGCCATCCACATGTGAAGAAAAAAATGAATCTAGATACAGACCTTATACCCTTCACAAAAATTAACTCAAGATGGATCATTGACCAATATGTAGAAGGCAAAAGTATAAAACTCCTGGAAGACAACATAGGAGGAGAAAAACTATATGACCTGGGGTTTAATGATTTAAAAAATTTTTTTTGGTTATTGTAGACTCATCCAATAAAATATTACCCAGCAATAAAAGGAACAAGCTACTTATACCTAAGCAACATAGATGAATCTCAAAAGGTATTACACTAAACAAAAGAAATCTTCATGGTATATGATTACATTTATATGAAATGCTAGAAAGGTACACCTAATCTCTAGTAACTGAAAGGAAATCAGTGGCTGCCTGGTTCCATGAGTGACATAATATTGACTGGGAAGGATCACAAATGAATTTTCTGAGGTGATAAAATATTCATGAGTGTGGTGGTAGTACACAGGTATATGCTTTTATCAAAACTCTCTGTACAGTCTATTTAAGATAGGTACTTAAAATAGGTACATTAATATGTGCATAAAATGTCAATGATATAACTGATAAGAGATTCATATCCAACATATATAAACAACTCATACAACTCAACATCAAAAAAACAAACAACCCAATTTTAAAAAAAGAGCAGAAGAACTGAATAGATATTTTTTCCAAAGAGGAAACAGATGGCCAACAGGCATATGAAATGATGCTCAACATAGCTAATAATCAGGGAAATGCCTCTCAAAACTACAATGAGAGATTACCTCACACCTGACAGAATGGCTATCACTGAAAAGAACACAAATAACAAATGTTGGTGGGGATGTGGAGAAAAGGGAACCCTTGTGCACTGTTGGTGGGAATGCAAATTGGTGCAGCTACTGTGGAAAACAGTATGGAAGTTTCTTTAAAAACTAAGAAGAGAAATATTATATGACCTAGCAATCCCACTCTGTAGTGGAATATGGGGTAAGAATATAGCAAAACAAATGAAAACACTAATCTAAAAAGATACATCTACCACAGTGCTTACAGAAGCATTATTTATAATTGCCAAGATATGGAAGTAACCTAAGAGTCCAACAACAGATAAATGGATAAAGAAGATATGGTGTATGTATGTACATATATATATATATATATATATAGAGAGAGAGAGAGAGAGAATGGAATACTACTCAGCCATGAAAAGGAATGAAATTTTGCCATTTGCAGCAACATGGATGAACTTGGCATTATGCTAAGTGAAATAAGTCCAACAGAGAAAGACACATACTGTATGCTATTGCTTATACATGGAATCTAAAAAAAATCAACAAACTAGTGAATACGACCAAAAAAAGCAGACTCACAGACAGAGGATTAGCTATGGTTACCAGTGAGGGGGGAGGGGCGATATAGGGATGGGGAATTAGGAGGTTAAAAACTATTGGATGTAAGATAGGCTCAAGGATGTATTATAAATGCAACATGGGAAATATAATCAATATTTTGTAATAACTGTAAATGGAAAGTAACCTTTAAAATTGTATAAAAATTTTTAAGAATTTAATTCACCTTTAATAAAATAGGTACATTTTATTTTTAAAAAATATCTTTTTTAAAGTGGGGTCACTGGGAAGTTTAGCATTAAAAATATGAATTTTCACTGTTACTTTTCTAATAATGTCTGCTTTTGTTTATTTTAATATGAAGACAAATGCATTTAAATAAAATGATGTTACAATCATAATGGTATACTTTAGGGAAAATAAAAATTTGAACATAAGGAAAATAGACTATAGTAGCTCATTAATAGTGGGGGAGATTTAAACTTACGTGCAAAGCAACAATAGAGACACAGATATAGAGAACAAACTTATGAATACCAAGAGGCAAAGGGAAGTAGGATGAATTGGGAGATCAGGGTTGACATATATACACTTGTTGTTTAGTTGCTAAGTCACATCCAACTCTTTGTGACCCCATGGACTATAGGCTGCCAGTCTCCTCTGTCCATGGGATTTTCCAGGAAAGAATAAACTGGAGTGGGTTGCCATTCCCTTCTCCAATATATACACTACTACGTGTAAAATAGATAACTGTGTGTGTGGGCTTAGTTGCTCAGTCACGTCCAGCTCTTTGCAATTCCATGGATTGTAGCCCACCAGGCTCCTCTGTCCATGGGATTCTCCAGGCAAAAATACTGGAGTGGGTTGCCATGCCCTCCTCCAGGTTATCTTCCTAACCCAGGGATTGAACCCAGGTTTCCCATATTGCAGGCAGATTCTTTACTGTCTGAGTCACCAGGGAAACCCAAAATAGAAAACTAGTGAGAACCTGCTGTATAGCACAGGGAACTCTGCTCAGTACTCTGTGGTGACCTAAATGGGAAGGAAATCAAAAAAATGGATGAAGGTATATGTATGGCTGATTCACTTTGTTGGACAGCAGACCATTGTAAAGCAACTAGGCTGTTTGTTAAGTCATGTCCGACGCTTTGCAACCCAATGGACTGTAACCCAAAAGGCTCCTCTGTCCATGGGATTTTCCAGGCAAGAATACTAGGGCGGGTTGTCATTTCTTTCTCCAGGAGATCTTCCTGACCCAGGGATCAAATCTCATCTCATGCATCTCCTGCTTGTCAGGCATATTCTTTACAACTGAGCCACCTGGGAACCTCAAAGCAACTGTAGTCCAATAAAAATTAATTTACAAAAAGCAATGGGCAGGTTCAAACCACTGAATTCTTCCCTCATCCTATTAGAATATGTCCCTATCCAAGCAAACCACAAGAAGAAGCATATGATTTTAGAGTCTTAGACCACACAGCTGAAGTGGTAGGGTATACGTGGGTCATGCTATGAAACAGCATATTTTTGTTTATCATTCTGCTTTTTTCTAAATTTACACACATTTTTAATGTATACACAAATTCAGTAGCTATCCAACTTTAGTTCATGTTCCATGATTTACATGATTCATTATATGCTGTATTTCATGCTTAATCACCTTTTGGAGAGTTACGTATTATTTCTTTCTTTTGAACATCACTATTTTTCATTGTGATGTGCCTGTTTGTGATATGCCTTTCATTCTCTTATGTTTTCTACAAGAGAAAAAGAATAAAGGAGGTGGCATTTAAATTAAAAAGCTATTAACTATATCTACCTACACATATAAAATTCATAGTCCTATATCTATATACATATTGCTATTTGATGACATTTTCTTAGAAACTTAAGGAAAATTAAATAATACAGGTGGAAAGTAAGGTGACGCTAATTAAATTTATATTCATTTTCCCACTAGGACCATAGTGTGAAATACCTGTCTTAGCATTCTGAATGACTGCCTGAAGTAAAACTTAGTGTGTCTAAGCTTTCAAACTTTTCAATATTTGAAACTGTCACGATTCCTCATCATTTTGCCTTCAAATATTATTTTTTTCATAGTTACAAAATTATGCCCACTGAATAGCCCAATGTCATCCTTGCTTCAGTGTTTTCTGTAATATAACTATTGATAAATATTTACCAATGAAAATGATCTTATTTGCCTTTGTCATTTCTTTTCTAGTATTCTGTTTATTATTAATATGTGAAGCATCTTCTCGATGATAAAAATTGCTTCTACTCCTGAGCCTCCTAATTTAGATGGCAGAATTTTGTCTGTGCAACCTTCTCTAGTCATTTCTCATCACCTATCTGCCAATCTGGCTTTAATAAAATTTATAGGAATCCTTAAATGCATATAATCTTCATCAACATCATTAAAATAGTCTTAGAGTCTGTACAGAATTCCTGAATTTATTGTTATAAACAAGGCAGTCTTAAGATATACTACAAGAAGTTGCATTAACAAGCATGCATGTGGTAAGACAAGAGTAAATTATATACCAAATTTGAGGACATTTATGCACTTACTAGCACATAAAGTTTTACTTTAGAAAACTGCTTACAGCCCAGAAAGTAGGGTGCTCAGAGGCAAGGATGTTTAAGCCTGACACAGTAACATGAAAGGTGAGATGGGATGGGACACAGGGTAGGAAGACAGTGCATGGTTCAACCGGTGATGAATGTGGGGACTGGAGGTAGACTTCAAACTCAGGACACTGAGATGTCAAAGCAGAACCGGGAGAGTGCGTGAGAGTCTAGAATTTGTGGGTGACAAGAACTCTCAAAAACTGTGAGAGCCTCTGGAATATGAAGTCTGAGTTTTTCACCCCTTTGTTTGCTGTATCTATCATAGAGCCTGGCACATAAATGACCTAAGTGTTAGGTGAATGACCAGTATGTGAATGAAGTGGAAATCCATGTGAGTTAAAATAAGGAGTAGGATTTTTTTCTCGGGGAAGGTACACTAAGTTTTCCTTTCTTGCTCATTATCTTCAAATAATATTGATTTTCATTATATTTTTAGAATATTCAAAACTCTTCTCTGCTGAAGAATTTGCTCTTGCTGGGCCATCTTCCTCAAAAACATTTCCGCAGCAGTCTTTTCGGTCTCAACTCAGAAGCCACATCCTCAGAAAAAGGGCTTCCCTGACCTACTGTATCTTAAGCATCTCCCCCAATATAACTCTGTCTTTTCACTCTTAATTTTCTTCATAGCAGCTAATGTAATCTGAAATTATCTCATCTATGAAAGACTTCATTTGTTTACTATGTTCTTTTCCCAAAGAATATAATCATTTTGAGAACAAAAACCTTGTCTATCCTGTTCATTGCTTTAATCTCATTTCCTTGAACACAACGTGAAATATTTTTTGAATGAATAAACTTTTGAATAAAGTATGACTTTTTCTATCAATATTCTTTGGACTGAAAAGGTAGAAAAACCTCAAGTGGAAAAAAATTAAATGTATTGGTTTCATCATTAAAGAGCTTATATATGAGTTGAAGAGATTCTTACCACAAAACAAGATCATCAGGATGCATGCATCAGCTTTGTCTCTTTGGGGACAGCTACATTGCCAAGTTCTGTGTAATGGCAGCTTTAGTAAGCAAATGAGTTGCTTTTCCCCAAGAGCCCAACCTATTTCTTCTTGGTCATGCCCTTGTCATCAACCTGATTACCTGCCAGAAGAAAGAAGCTGCTTAATCAAAACCTTACAGATGACTCCTGGGAGTCACAAGAGGTATTAATCCCACCCAAGTCACCTGCCTGAGAATGGGGAAGGGTAGATTTCCCAGAGGAAATTTGAAATATTATTTCAATTTTATAATATAAATTCTGATTATGTTATTATCAAAATGAAAGAGAACAGATACTGGGCAGTGAACACAAAATACTCTTCACAATATCTTTCTTTGAATCCCTTAATTGCCACCCATCATAGCTAGATTCAAACCTGTCATTTTATTTGAGTGTTATTTAGATTTACACAATGCTGCTATTTCTGATCAGAATCAGGAAAACAAAAAGGAGTGTTGAGTCTATGTTACTTAATATTGTTTTTATTGTTCATGAATATTTCTATAGCTCCTGCATGCTTACTCACTCAGTAGTGTCTGATTCTTTGCGACCCTTTGGACTGTAGCCAACCAGGCTCCTCTGTCTCTTGGGATTTTTCAGGCAAGAACACAGGAGTGGGTTGCCATTTCCTCCTCCAGGGGATCTTCCCAACCTAGGGATCAAATCTGTTTCTCTTGTGTTTCCTGCCTTGCAGGCACATTCTTAACCAACTGAGCCATTGTGCTGACTACCACTCTGCCCTAACACCTCTGCAGGGAGGGAGATCAAGATCACCATCCCCAATGAGGCTCATTCCACCCTTTATCAGTCTTAAATTACTGGACCACAACTCTTTCCTTTGAGCTGAGACCAGATAATACTTACCAAAGTCTCAGTGGTACAGCCTGCAAAGCTCTGGAGAAATGGTGGCCAGTGCCATGGCAGGCAGCGATTTCTCTGCCTCGGAGGAAATTTCCTCTTTATTTCTTCTCCCATCCTCAGACTAGCTTACTTAAAGGGCTCTCAAGTTCAGAATGCCCAACACTGAACAAACCCGCTTTGCTGAGTAGTACGTCTGCCTGCCTTCTACACTCCAGATATGGTACAGGTTCCCCCCTCACTATCCAAAAGTAGAATGTTTTTATAAGCCAAAGTGGTGTAAAACAAGGAAGCATGTTCCCCAGGACATATCTTTCTAAGGGATGCACGAAACAAATTGCAATAAAACACAGATGCTCGCATGCAGCTCAAAGCTGGCAACTTGATGCTGAGATGCTGAGCGCAATTCCCTGGGAAGTAGCGTGACGGTCCCACTCTCGCTGCTCAGGGTATATGCTGCCTCTGGCTACAAAACAAAGCCTGAATGCTATTTTTGCTTATCGCCTTTTTTCATAAAAGTGAAAATTCTCTTCACATTTCTTTAATTAATACTAGATATATTTATGGGCTTTCTGGGTGGCTCAGCTGGTAAAGAATGCACCTGCGATGCAGGAGAACCTGGTTTGATTCCTGGGTCGGGAAGATCCCCTAGAGAAGGGATAGGCTACCCATCCCGGTATTCTTGGGCTTCCCTGGTGTCTCAGATGGTAAAGAATCTGCCTGCAATGCAGGAGACCTGGGTTTGATCCCTGGGTTGGGAAGATCCCCTGGAGAAGGGAACAGCTACCCACTCCAGTATTCTTGCCTGGAGAATCCCCATAAACAGAGGAGCCTGACAGAAAGAGTCAGAGAGGACCGAGTGACGAAGCACAGCACAGATATATATATATACGAGCCAAAGGATCCTGGTGTGTGATTTTTGTTATATGTCAACTTATATTTAAAAATTTAATGGAAATTAGACTATGGTGTTTATACTGATCTCTTACATTTATTCCTAACTTGCTAACACGAGAATTTTTTAAAGACTTTTCTTTTCAAATGGTTTTGTATTTATAGAAACGTTGCAAAAATAAGTACAGAGTTCCAGTACACACCTCACCTCACACTGGGTTTCCCTCTTTGTTAACACTTTATATTACCATTGTACACTTGTCAAACCTCAGGCACTAACACTGGAACATTTACTAGTAACAAAACTCCAGACTTTGTTTGGATTTTACCAGTTTTGACATTAATCTCTTCTTTCTGTTCCATGATCCTGTTCAGGGTTGACACCTTGCATTTAGTTGCCCTGTCTCTCTGTCCCCGCTGATCATGACAGTTTCCTTGGTCTGTTCTCTTTTCCTGACCTTGACAGTCTTGAGAAGCACTAGCCAAATATGCTGTAAAATATCCCCAACCGAGGTTTGTCTGTTCTCTCATGACTAAATTGAGGCAAAATGAAAATTTTCAGGGAAATAGCACTTCTTTAAGGAGTCCTATTTTAAGGAGTCCTTTTCTTAGTGTGTGAAAATAGCCTGTGAAAATTTTCTTGGTTTATTCTGCCCATAGTCAGACCCCAAAACAAGATCCAGCAAGATTAAATCATACATTACCATTTTTTATTTTAAAGAATTGTTGAAGCATTCTTTTCACATTACACTGGTTTTGAAAACATTAGATGTTCTGGTTGCCAGTTGGGATGGAATTGGGGGTGCCTCCATGGCCCCTCAATTAAGCTGAATTGGGGGTGCCTGACTCTTGCCTGCTCAGGTTGGCATTTTTCTGAGGCACTGATCTCTGTTGCCAGGCTCTGAGGAGGTCAAAGTCAGACTTTGGAAAAGCCCTTGGTCATTAGGAATCTGCTGTATATGCTAAAATGGTGAAAAGAAAATGTTACACAAACTCAGAGCTTCATTTATGAAATGTTTTCCTATTTAGCAATTTTAATCATTAACTAAATGAGCCACATAAGCTCCCCAAATGAAATGTGGTTTAAGGGTCTAAGTTGGGGGTTGAATTTAAATACTAACATCATTAAATTAAGAGTAGGTGAGAGAGAAGGACGTTTACCATTTTGCTTGGCTCTGTACCAATTATAGATACTTCCATTGCTCTGAGTGACTTTTCAGTTCAGTTCAGTTCAGTCGAACAGTCTCGTCCAACTCTTTGTGACCCCATTGACTGCATTACACCAGGCTTCCCTGTCCATTACCAACTCCTGCAGCTTACTCGAATTCATGTCCATCGAGTCGGTGATGCCATCCAACCATCTCATCTTCTGTCGCCCCCTTCTCCTCCTGCCCTCAATCTTTCCCAGCATCAGGGTCTTTTCCAATGAGTCAGCTCTTCGCATCAGGTGGCCAAAGTATTGAAGTTTCAGCTTCAACATCAGTCCTTCCAATGAACACCCAGAAGCAATCTCCTTTAGGATGGACAACTTGGATCTCCTTGCAGTCCAAGGGACTCTCAAGAGTCTTCTCCAACACCACAGTTCAAAAGCATCAGTTCTTCAGTGCTCAGCTTTCTTTATAGTCCAACTCTCACATCCATACATGACTACTGGAAAAACCATGGCTTTGACTAAACAGACCTTTGTTAGCAAAGTAATTTTTTAATATGCTGTCTATTTTTAATATGCTATTTTTTAATATTTTAAACTATTTTTTAATATGCTGCCTAGGTTGGTCATAACTTTCCTTCCAAGAAGTAAGCGTCTTTTAATTTCATGGCTGCAGTCATCATCTTCAGTGATTATGGAGCCCAAAAAAATAAAGTCTCTCACTGTTTCCATTGTTTCACTGTCTATTTGCCCTGAAATGATGGGACCAGATGCCATGATCTTAGTTTTCTGAATGTTGAGTTTTAAGCCAAAATTTTCACTCTCCTCTTTCACTTTCATTAAGAGGCTCTTCAATGTTTCTTTGCTTTCTGCCATAAGGGTGGTATCATCTCCATATCTGACATTATTGACATTTCTCCTGGCAATCTTGATTCCAGTTTGTGCTTCATCCAGCCCAGCATTTCTCATGATGTACTCTGCATATAAGTTAAATAAGCAGGGTGACAATATACAGCCTTGACATACTCCTTTCCCAATTTGGAACCAGTCTGTTGTTCCATGTCCAGTTCTAACTGTTACTTCTTGACCTGCATACAGATTTCTCAAGAGGCAGGTAAGGTGATCCGGTATACCCATCTCTTTAAGAATTTTTCACAGTTTATTGTGATCCACAGAGGCTTTGAAGTAGTCAATAAAGCAGAAGTAGATGTTTTTCTGGCACTCTCTTGCTTTTTCGATGACCCAGCAGATGTTGGCAATTTGATCTCTGGTTCCTCTGCCTTTTCTAAATCTAGCTTGAACATCTGGAAGTTCATGGTTCATGTCCTGTTGAAGCGTAGTTGGAGAATTTTGAGCATTACTTTGCTAGCGTGTGAGATGAGTGCAATTGTGTGGTAGTTTGAACATTCTTTGGCATCGCCTTTCTTTGGGATTGGAAGGAAAACTGACCTTTTCCAGTCTTGTGGCCACTGCTGAGTTTTCCAAATTTGTTGGCATATTGAGTACAGCACTTTAATAGCATCATCTTTTAGAATTTGAAATAGTTCAACTGGAATTCTATCACCTCCACTAGCTTTGTTCATAGTGATGCTTCCTAAGGCCCACTTGACTTCACATTACAGCATGTCTGGCTCTAGGTGAGTGATCACACCATTGTGATTATCTGGGTCATGAAGATCTTTTTTGTACAGTTCTTCTGTGTATTCTTGCCACCTCTTCTTAATATCTTCTGCTTCTGTTAGGTCCATACCATTTCTGTCCTTTATTGAGCCCATCTTTGCATGAAATGTTCCCTTGGTATCTCTAATTTTCTTGAAGAGATCGCTAGTCTTTCCCATTCTATTGTTTTCCTCTATTTCTTTGCACTGATCACTGAGGAAGGCTTTCTTATCTCTCCTGGCTATTCTTTGGAACTCTGCATTCAAATGGACATATCTTTCTTTTTCTCCTTTGCCTTTTGTGTCTTTTCTTTTCTCAGCTATTCTAAGGCCTCCTCAGACAACCATTTTATCAGTGAAAAAATGAAAACCCCACATAAAAGTTATCTTTGAGTGCCGT
Organism: Cervus canadensis; assembly: GCF_019320065.1. Taxonomy (NCBI): domain Eukaryota; kingdom Metazoa; phylum Chordata; class Mammalia; order Artiodactyla; family Cervidae; genus Cervus; species Cervus canadensis. Next base: position 37,530,720 of record NC_057409.1, read on the forward strand.
AAAGATGAGTAATCTAAAGACAAAGTTTTTCAAAGCCATTTCTGCAACAAGAGATAGGCAAATTTTCCAGTCTCCTAAGGCAGCCTAAGAACAGGATTTAGAGATTATCAAGACATTTTACCTGTATACACAGAATAACAACACTTATATAACGGCTTGGAAATCTATGTGTCAAATAGAAAAGTAATGTTCCCTATGTTTAAAAATACTTTGTTCAGAAATGAAATACATCATGGGATGCAGATTCTCCTCTACATATTTACTGAAACTACGTTACCTCTAATAGATGTAAGTCATTGATGTTGCACTTAATACTTTATAATAATACTACTTTATAAAAAGAGCACCTATTATTTCTCCAGGATTGAAGAATTTGAAAGAAAACACAATTTGCAGACTTCCTCTGTTAGAAAACTGTGATTTCATTTGTAAAATAAGTAACTAAGAACCAGATCATATGAAAAGATTGGTGCACTACATATTAACTGGTAAAGAATGACCAGATTCCTTAGGAGTCAATGCTTTTAAAGAAACTCATCCACATTTCTGCCTTTAATTTTATGATCTTTTCTTTTTTTATCCCCCCTTACTATTCACAATGAAAACATGACCACATTTACTATACATCAAATAAAAATGTTAACAAAATACTCCTTTACCTACCAACTGTCAGTAAGGTATATGTACATTCTTAAAAAAAAAAAAAAAAAAAAAACGGGATTTAGATCTTTATAAACTTGAGTTAGATATCTTGGGTGAAATTTTAAAAAGAGCATAAACTGAAAAGTTATTTTTCATTTTGATAGTCATGATACACTGGTTAATAAAAATGTTTGGGGCTTCCCTGGTGGCTCAGTAGTAGAGAATCCACCTGCCAATGCAGAAGACATTGGTTTGATCCCTGGTCCAAGAATATCCCACATGCCTTGGAGCAACTAAGCCCGTGAGCCACAACTATTGAGCCTGTGCTCTAGAGAACTACAACTACTACTGAAGCCCAAGCACCCTGGAGTCCATGCTCTGCAACAAGAGAAGCCCCCACAATAAGAAGCCCATGGACCACAACTAGAGAGTAGCCCCTGCTCTTCACAACTAGAGAAAAGCCCATGCAGCAATGAAGACCCAGCACAGCCAAAATTAAATTAAATAAGTAAATAATTTTTTAATGCTTTTATCAAAAACTATTGTCATGCTATTATTTCTTTTTTACTTGTCCTTGATTATTGGTAATTCTACCATTAAAATAGTTGGAACTATTAATAATTACTTTTTATTTCCTCATTGACTTGGCATACCACTAGGCTCTTGATAAAGAAAATTTAAAAGTGTCACATGGGTGAGAGAATAATCAGGAATTTTAGAGTTAAACTGAACTGGGTTCAAATCTTGGCTCAGCCACTGTAATTTCGAGCAAACTGTTTTATTTCTGATTATCACAACATTTTTGAGATGGTGATAACTGCATCACAGTGTGTAATGAAGACTATATGATAAAATATACTGAAAATACTGAGCTTAGTACCTAAAACAAAGCCAGTGTATATATATAATTCTTTGTATATGTTATTTCTAAACTGTCCATCCATTCAGAATTGAACTTCCTGGGGGGAAATTGCTTCTCTATTTGTCTCAGGGAAAGGGTTCAAGAGTGGAGGACACAGACAGAACAGGCCTAAAGAGAGAAAAAGACTGAAATCCAACTCATGGACCAAAATACGTAATAACTAGAAATGATGAGAATGTCTTTTAATAAACTCAACTGTATAAATATTTATAATTATAAAAATAACTGCTGGTAAGAAAGTGAGTTCTAATGACTATATGACCCAAGAAAATCTGCAGATTCAATGCAATCCGTATCAAATTACCAATAGTATTTTTCACAGAACAGGAACAGAAAAACTTTAAATTTGTATAGAGACACAAAAGACCCCAAATAGACAAAACAATCTTGAGAAAGAACAGAACTGGAGGAATCATAATCCCTGACTTCAGACTATACTACAAAGCTACAATAATCAAAACAGTATAGAACTCATACAAAAACAGACACATAGATCAATGGAATATGATAGTAATCCAAGAAATAAACCCACATACTTATGGTTAGTTAATCCATGACAAGACAAGAATGTACAATGGAGAAAAGACAGTCTCTTTAATAAGTGGTGCTGGGAAGACGGGACAGCTACACATAAAAGAATGAAACCAGAACATTCTCTAACACTATTACACAAAATAAACTCAAAATGGATTAAAGACTTAGTGTGAATCCAGATAATATTAAACTCCTAGAGGAAGGCATAGGCAGGACACTCTGACAAAAATCACAACAATTTTTTTTCTCTTGATATTTCTCCTAGAGCAGTAGAAACAAAAACAAACAAATTGGACCTGATCAAACATGAAAGTTTTGCACAGCACAGACAACCATAGCAAAAAGACAACCTACAGAATGGGGAAAAATATTTGTGAAGGATTTGACCAGCGAGGGATTAATTTCCAAAATATAGCTCAGACAGCTCAGTATCAGAAAATAAATAATCAGTCAAAAAGGGGGGGGGGGGGCAGAGGACCTAAACAGACATTTCCCCAAAGAAGATATGCAGGTGGTCAACAGGGACAGAAAAAGATGCTTAAAGTCAGTAGATCTGGGTCTGAAACCATGTTCTCTCAATCACTAGTTGTGTGACTTTGGGCAAGTCAATCTACCTCCATGAGTCACAGTCATTTGTAAAAAGGAGACAGCAATAAGACTTACTCCATAAACTTTGTGGTGAGGGTTAAACAAGTTAATGTGTGTAAAAACCTAGCAGGATATGTGTACCCAACATGCACACAATAAATATTTCACTGCTACAATATACTGACTTGTCAAGCTCAGTGAAGTTCTGGGCTACATGCTGATCTCTGTAGATCTGAAGAAGGGACATTTGATTCCTAGAAACAAAGTTAGATGCTAAGAGAACATATTAAAAAGTGACTCAAAATGTATTTTTAAAACAAACTTTAATTTATCCCACATGCCATTTGGAATACAGTAATAGAACAAAGAAAAAATAATAAATTCAGTGTGACCATCACTATAAATGATTACAAACAAAATCTGTTTGCATACATAAGCTCACTGACCAAGAAAACCTTGTGTTAAGGTTTACAAGAGAGTGAAGACTTGAGATTTGGCTGGTCACAGAGGGGACATTCAAAAAGAGGAATATGTGCAATATTCTTTTTTGACTAATTTCCCTTTTTCCTAGAATGAAACAAGTTTCTCACACATTTATTATTTTAACAAAATCCAGACATCTTCTAGTGTGTACTTGTTCTGCGATCTTTAATCTTTCAATGTACATTTTTAGACCCTAATTGTTCCTATGCACAGACAAAATGAATGGAATGATAGAAGTCCCTTAAAGTGGAAAAAAGAATACTGATTTGTTTAAAGGAAAATGTCACATACCAAATGATCTCTATCATATTTAGAGTGATATTTACAAGAGAAAACTAGAACCAAGCAACTGAAATGTTTCTCTACCCAAAAGGAGCAGAAAAATGAACATCACAGAGCAAGTACTGCACATTAATTCAGAAAAGAATTTGATGCCAAAATAAAGTAATAAAATGCTCCACTGACTTGCTCCTTTTGTGGCTTTAGTATTTACAGGAGCCAATTCATGGAGCCTGAAAATGGGCTGTGAACACTGGAGCCCTGACCGCTCAGCTCTGGGGCTAAGCAGCGGGATGCAGGCCAAGTTCCTCTGACACAACCAGAGGAACCAGCTCTTCAAAGCCACAGATATGGATTCACAGATCATCCTCGGTTTTTCCTTTTCTTCCTTCCAGGCCCGTATTAAATTCTAATGGTCTGGAAGACTCCATTAGAATCTCATCTCCCTGCCTCCCGCCACTTTCCTTGGACTCTTCATGGAGACCAAGTTGTGGTAGGCAGTCCTGCTCCGAGTTACTCCAGACGTAGCCAGGTAAAGTCACAAGGCTGTCGGGCTGTCGGCTGGCCTTCTTGGAGGCTTTGCCTGAGATGAGCACCATGCGCGTGCTGGCCGCCATCTGCGACTGGCTGCTGGTGCTGTGCGTCAACGTGGTGAGCACGGAGCCGTATCTGTGGCCGCCGCACGGGGGCGTCCTTTTCCAGTCCACGGAGAGACTCCACCGACTCCACAACTTCTTCACCTCAGACTGAACCTAAACACACAAGGACCATTTCATGCATCAAAAACCTTCAGAGGCCCTGCAGCCTTATTGGATGGATGTGTGCCCTGACTTCACTGATAGTAATAATCACTAAATTTCCACTGTGTACCAGGGACTTTATATATACAGTTGACACTTCAACAATGCAGGGATTAGGGGTGCCCAACACCTGCAGCTGAAAAATCCCCTGTGAATTCTCAGTTAGCCTATATCTGGAGTTTCACATGGGTGGAGTCAACCAACCCAAGATGGTGTGGTACGGTAGTGCATATATAGTGAAAATGTATAAGTAGACCTATGCAGTTCAAACCTGTGTTGTTCAAGAGTCAACTGTGTATTCTCTCTCAATCTCTTCCTGAGAGGTGTTATTACTGGAGATGAGCAAACAGGCTTAGAGAGAGGCAAAAGGATTTGTCCAAGGTTAGTGCTTTAATAGAAGTTGAAATACAGCCACTATAAATGTGTGACTCATGGGAAAGGAAAAAGAGGGGTCTGGGTTGGAGGAGAAATGTGGATACACAGTGCCTGCTGAGGCTGTGGAAGGGCATGGAGGCTGCTCATCTGTAAATGGAACTGTAACCCTATCGCTCTGCACAAGCATACTGAAGGAGAGGAACGGGAAGAGGACTGGACTATGAAAAGTGGGCACTGCAAGGGCATTCTTAGCAGGGTAGGGCTCTCATTTCCATTCTTGCTGCTGAAAATTCAGTTCTGCTACTGCAACCTTCCAGAAGGGAGCTTTTTGAAAGTTCCATGGGAAGCAGTGGAAACCTGATAAGCTGATGTCACCTAGAAGATTAGCACCATTCTTTCTCTCCAGGCAACTTGTAAATGAACTGAAATTATCCCATCACCATCTGGTAGTTTAAAAAATGTCACAATGTTCTAATGGGTTATTCCCAGAGAGTTATATTTGATTTTCTTATAGAACTTGAAATTAAATGTAAGTTGAAGCACTGACTGGAATATGATGTTCACTGTCCTTCCAAGTATCAATTTGCATTCTAACAAATTGGGTTTCTGACATCAAGGTTTGCAACTGAATTGACATTGAAAAGTGCTGGAAGAGGAAGACCTTGGCTTATTTACATCAATTCTTGCTTTCTCAAAATAATTTATGATGAAAATATATCCTTTCTCCCTGCCCATTCTTTCCTGTAAGCCCTGGGGATTCTTTTTTTTTTTTTTAAGCCCTGGGGATTCTAAAGAGATTCAGGTCATATTGTGATAGCCATTTATACTCAGAGTTAGACCTACAGGGGGTCTGGGGTTCCTTCAAACTTACCTCTCCATTGCAATAGCAGTAGATGATAGACACAAAGAAACCCTGGAGGAGAAAATAGAATGTTTTAATTAATTAATTTTAATTATGAAGATCATAGCACTAAAGCATCTTGTGTCAAAATGCATATGTTGAAAAACAGCTTTTTTAAAATGATTCCTCCAGAAAATTATACAAGTTATTCTCTCCTAATATTTCCAAATCCTTAAATATATATGAAATTTGTCTGAGATCTTTCCTTGGTGTCAAATTAACCAAGTAAATAAATAAAATACTCCAGGATACATGAATAACTGATTTTTATCATGTTAATTTCATGTTTGCCACTCAGAATCACAGAACATGCCCTAGCTGGTAAGTGAAATTTATACACCGTGAATGTTGGCAACTATAGGCATAGGGTATATTATAGTGAAAACACAAACTTTTTTTTCCCATTCATTCAAAAATATTTGTTGACTTTACACACTGTGAAATGCTCAGTTTTACAGAGATAAACAATTTAATCAAAATAGATAAGGTCCCTGTTCTCCTTACAGCTTATATTCTGGAAGAGAATACAGATGAATAAAATATAAACAAATAGCCACAGGAGAAAATCGTAAAATGATGAGATAAAGACTATTCAGGCAAAACAAGTGGTGTTGGAAGAGAAGAGTGGAGAAGATCTATCAGAGGGGGAGCTCGATGAAGACCTCTCTGAGAGGGTGACATTTAAGCTGATTTGAGTGAGAAGAAGCCAGGCCATATGAATATTAGAGGGAAGAGCATTCCAGGCAGAGAAAACAGCAAGTACAAGCCCCTGAGGCAGAAGTGAACCTGAGGAACAGAAACCGTGGATGAGCTAGTGTGGCTCAGACTTAGTGGGCAGCGGGGAACATGGTGTGAGGTGAGGTCACAGCCAGGCAGGATCCCTGCAACGTAGGGCTGTGCACACAAGGTAACACTGTTTGGATTTCATTCTGACTGCAATGCGAAGCCTCTGGATATGTCCAGCTGATAAGTGACATGGTCAGATTTATCTTTAAGAGTCTTCAGACTATTCTATGAAGACTAGCTTGAAGGCAGGAGGTGGCAGCAAATGAGTAGCAGGAAGAAGAGTTAGGAGACGTGTGTAGTCCGTATGAGGGATGATGCTATCGTGTTTTCTACTGAGATCAACTGTATGGAAGCAACCTCTTCCTCTTTCTTGTCTCCCCTTCCCTTTTTCCCTCTCGCCTGCCTATCCTGTCTTTTGTTTCATTGACTTTCCATACACACACACAGATTCCTGCTCCAAAGGTGTCACATATGTTACAGCAATATGCTTTCCTGTCTCACAGCCCATGCTCCTGCTGCGGTAAGGGGTTAACCTGACCTCCGCAGGGTAGAAAAGCACAGGTGCCAGAACATAGCCCCTTTCCTGGCCCCTGGGAGACGGGTGGGTCACCACCCAGAGAAGAGTCAAAGACATGAGCTTGCAATTTGGTAGCGTCGGAGGGTGTTGGAGGAGCTGGGGGTGGAGAGGAGGGCAAAATATAGGAATCACATTACTAGATGGCACTCTCTACCTGAAAGGAGTTGAAAAAGAGCTCACAGTGCATCCGAATCTCCCACCCCAGCCCCGCAAAGGAATGCGGCAGACACACGAACACGATGTAATGTACACCAAAGACCATCACCAGCACCAGTGTGGATTTGGCGAGTTTCCTGGAAGAGAATGGCAAGTCTTTTAATTAGTCAGTATAGAGTGCCCTTCTGTAGACATTGGAGAAGGAAATGGCAACCCACTCCAGCATTCTGGCCTGGAGAATTCCATGGGCTGGATAGTCCATGTGGTCGCAGAGAGTTGGACACGACTGAGTGACTTCACATCTTCACTTTTCTGTAGACATGTGTGTGCTAAGTTGCTTCAGTCATGTCCAACTCTTGGAGACTTTATGGGCTGTAGCCAGCCAGGCTCCTCTGTCCATGGGATTCTCCAGGAAAGAGTACTGGAGTGGGTTGCCATTTCCTCCTCCAGGGGATATTCCTGACCCAGGGATCAAACCCACATTTCCTGCATTGCAGGAGGATTCTTTACCACTGAGCACTGGGGAAGCCCTCTGTAGACACAGCTTTCTGGAAAAAATAAAGCTTAGCAGAGCTAACAGGGACAGATTTCCCCATCTTTGACCCACTACTTCTGCTAGTTTTTCCCTGCCTCCCTCTTCTTCCTGTCACTTCTGTTCTAAATCAGGCAGTTTATTCTCACTTCCGGTGATTACTATCCCCTGAAAGAAGTGAAAGTTGACCAGTCATGTCTGACTCTTTGCAACCCCATGGACTGTAGTCTGCCAGGTTCCTCTGTCCATGGAATTTTCCAGGCAAGAATACTGGAGTGGGTTGCCATTTCCTTCTTCAGAGGGTCTTCCTGACCCAGGGACTGAACCCGGTTCTCCTGCTTTGTAGGCAGATTTCTTTACCATCTGAGCCATCAGGGAAAACCACAATTATCCCCAAAATCTTTCTAATCTCATTTCTACTCTTTTTGCTTAAAGGATACTATTTTCATAAAATTGTAAAGTCGCTTTTTTTTTATGTCCTAAATCTTCAGCTTCAACATTTTAGATGTAAGAAGTGGCTCTTTCTCTAAGAAATATACCTCTTTCTCTAAGAATCATTTAAAACCCCAGTAATCTCAAAGTAAAGTCAATCCTAAAGGAAATCAGTCCTGAATATTCATTGGAAGGACTGATGCTGAAGCTGAAACTCCAATACATTGGCTACCTGATGGGAAGAACTGACTCACTGGAAAAGATCCTGATGCTGGGAAAGATTGAAGGCAGGAGGGGAAGGGGACGGCAGAGGATGAGATGGTTGGATGGCATCACCGACTCAATGGACATGAGTTTGAGTAAACTCCGGGAGTTGGTGATGGACAGGGAGGCCTGGCATGCTGCAATCCATGGGGTCGCAAAGAGTTGGACAGAACTGAGCGACTGAACTAACTAAAAAAATCTCAAAGGATTGTAACCTTCTTCCTTCCCTCACTAGTCTTTCCTTCAGTGTTCTTCCTTCCTTTCTTTCGTCCTTCCTTCTTTCCTTTCTTTCTTTCCCTACTTATTTTTTCTTTTTGGAAGTAAGCTAGTTTCAAAGATAATCCACTCTTTGTTCTCACCAGAGTTTTTCAAGTCTCTTGGGCAACTTTCTACTGAAAGTATAATTTCACATCATTCAGAAATAAAGGAAATAGTAGCTTTTATTCAGAACTAGAGAAATAAGCAGCTTTCAAACACCAGTGCACTTTTTCATTTTATGAAGATTGAAAGGTTATTTACATTTTTCCATTTCTATCATCCTTTGACCTTTGTCTTCACCAATGGGATGTGACATGAGACAAGCTATACTAGTATAGCATGGACCCTTTACTGTAAATGCTTAGCCACAATTTATAGTACTACCTCTTGCACCATACTGAAAATAACTGGAGCTAGCAGCTGATCATTCGTTCATACTGTGCATCTATTCTAGACCTCGGTCCATCTGTACCTGTAGTGTTTTCTGCCTGACAGCAAATGCTTTCTACATGGTATGGGGGGATGATTCCACAGAGGACTTAGAGAATGTTTGTGAGAGAAGATGGAAACACTGGCTATGATTTCTTCCTTTCTGTGTCTGAGATAGCATTTCATGACAACATGAGGCAGAAAGAAATAGATTCTTGTTTGGGGATTGCAAAAACTAATCCACATGCTCCTGACTAGTGGGTGTATATGTTCAGTTGCCTAAAAGCCAATTCCAAAATGATTTAGAACCTCTGAAATGATCATTGGGAGAAACAGACATAGTCTTAAAATAGTTTGATAATGATTATAAATACTTAGGATATTCCTGGTGGCTCAGAAAGTAAAAAATCTGCCTGCAGTGTGGGAAACCCAAGTTTGGTCCCCGGGTCAGGAAGAACTCCTGGAGAAGGAAATGGCAACGCACTCCAGTACTCTTGCCTGAAGAATCCCATGGACAGAGTAGCCTGGTGGGTTATAGCCCAAGGGGTCACAAAAAGTAAGATACAACTGAGTGACTAACACTTTCATATTCATAAATACTTAATTTGTCCTTTTTTCCAACAAAGACTGAATAATAGACCTCCTCCAATTAGCATATTTGAAATTTCTTAAAAATCAATTATTTGGGAGGTGCCAACTTGATGGGAAGGCTTCTCAGGTGGCACAGTGGTAAAGAATCTGCCTCCCAGTGTAGAAGAAGCAGGAAATGCAAGTTCAGTCCCTGGGTCAGGAAGATCCCCTAGAGAAGGATACAGCAACCCACTCCAGTATTCTTGCCTGAGAAAATCCCATGGACAGAGAAGCCTGATGGGCTACAGGCCATGGGGTCGCAAAGAGTCAGACATGACTGAGCACACAACAGACACAATTTGATGGGCAGACCGGAACCGATATAGCTAATATACTTTCTTGATTTTTGTTGTGTGTGTGTGCTCCATCGCTAAGCCCTGTCTGACTTTTTGTGACCTCCTGGACTGTAGCCCACCAGGCTCCTCTGTCCATGGGATTTCCCAGGCAAGAATATTGGAGTGGGTTGCCATTTCCCTCTTCAGGTGATCTTCTTGACCCAAGGAGAGAACCTGCATCTCCTGCTTGGCAGGTGGATTCTTTACCACTGAACCACCAGGTAAGCCCTGGTTACAAAGTTTATTGTAAAATCCCAATTGCTAAGAACATATTTTTAAAAATATACTTAGAATTTAAGCATAATGGGAAGGTTTGTTGTTATTTATATTTTTCTAAAATATATATATTTTTCTGATAAATAGCACAATTAAACCAAGCAAAAATACATGTTCACAATTTAGTCTCTTAGAGACATTTCAGATCAATTGATACCTGTCCTTTAGTCTAAATAGTAACCAAAATATTTTCTCTTATGGATGTCTGTCCTGGAATTACCTGTATTGTTTTCTCGTGTCATGCCCAACCACATTGGTCTCCCAGATTTTAGTAGCCAGAACTCTAACGGTATTCAGAAACAGGATAAAATTCAGCTGAAAAAGAAGATAATATTACAAAGAATTATAACTTAGTCTTCAAGTTGTTTCCAAAAATTTACATAAATTGAACTTCTTTGTATTCAAAGACTAAAAATGACTGATTTCTGTAAATGTGGATGAGGAAACCTCAGATAAGATATTAGAAAGATAGTGATTCTTATTTGCCCTCATGAAAACACAGAGAAAATTTCAGCAACACTAGAAATCAGAAATACCAGAGGATAACCTGCCAGAGTCCATGGGGGATTTCCAGGCCAAAGTTCAGATGAAGTTCTGTGGCAGACAGGTTAAAGGATAATAATTACTACATAAATGTAACTGACTGCCTTTTCGAAATGAATTACCTGTTTCTATATCTATTTTAGGGAGAATAATAGGGTTGCTTTGGGGATGCTGTCTCTTTTACGATGTATGAAAAGCACTGGGTGAAGTATATACAAGGTTAAGGGGGGGAAAAAAAGCCAGGTAAGATGCTGAATAAGATAAGAAAAGGTCCCAGTGTTGGCAATTAAATTGAGATATGAGCACCACCAGAGACAATCAAGTCCTGGCTTTAAAAAGGAGCAGGTAAAATAAATGAATAAATAAATAAATATTTTTTAAAATTAAATAAAAAGGAGGGAGTGAGGAAAAGATATTGGACATTTTATGTCCAAGGACCTCAAGGATTAGTGAACAGGTCCAAAATGAAGAAGAAGACAAGATATCCAGGTCAGGGTTCATAAAGAGGTGGAAGCCCAAACCCCTTGGGTCCCTTTATTCAAGGAGACATCCATAGTCCAGGAAGTACCAGTACTTAGGAATAATGGAAATGTGGGTTACCAAGAGTGGATTTGTGTTAATGCCAGAGTAACAGCTCAAAGGGAGGACCTATCAACTCTGCATCCTGGGATAACTTATCCTGAAGAGTCTTTAGTCCTTTCTGGAATTTGGAGAATTTTGGTTATTGGGTGATTCATGTGCCCCATTACCCAGTTGAGTTTATCATCTGCATCAGCCCTTAATCCCCACCACCATTTTTGCCATCCTACCACTGACTGCTCCATAGGCAACTCTCACCAGTTTCACAGTTTCCCACGAGAATTGGGGGTCTTGAGCCCCATATCCTAGAGAAAGGACAGAGCTGTGCTGTGAACTTGTGGAATACGGATGTCTTCAGGTTAATAAGAGCCACTAAGTATTGAACACTCTCTCTAGTTTAAATGGTCACATAAATATGAGACAGGCATATTTATTATGTATAAAGAAACTCTAGCTCAAGGAGGTTAGCTGATTTAACCTAGACTACCCAGCTATCAGCTGGAATTTGAACCAGATCTATATGAGTCTGTAATGTGGAATTCTTAACCATTATTTTTATTTTTTAATTAAATTGAATTTTTTAACTTACTGAGGTAACATTAGTTTATAACAATACATAAGTTTCATGTACACCACGTTATATTTCAATTTCGGTATATACTACAGCATGTTTAACACCAAAAGTCATTTTCCATCCTTCGCCTTTACCCATTTCGCCCTCCTCACCCCCTTCCTCTCTGGTAAACACTCTGTATCTAAGTGTTTGGTTTTATTTAGTTTGGTTTGCTCATTTACTTTGTTTGAGGGGGTGTTTTTTTTCTTTCTATATCCCACATATAAGTGAAATCATAAAATATTTGTCTTTCTCTGTCTGACTTATTTTGGTTGGTGTAATATCCTCAAGGTCCATCTGTGTCACAAATGGCAAGATTTCACCTTTTATAGCTGAATCATATTCCACTCTGTGTGCCTGAGTGTGTGTATAGATAAATATATATATATAGATATCACGTCTTCTATGTCTATTTATCTATCAATGAGCACCTGGGCTGTTTCCATATCTTGACTATTGTGAAAAAATGCTGCTAGGACTATAGCGGTGCATATATCTTTTTGAATTAATGTCTTTGCATTCTTTGAGTAAATAGCCAGAAGTGGAAAAACTGGATTGTATATGATAGTGCTATTCTTAATTTTCTAAGGAATCTCAATACTGTTTCCATAGTAGCTACACCAATTCACATTCTCCACGTTCTCTCCAACATTTCTTATTTCTCATTTTTATTTCTCATAATAGCCATTCTAATGGACATGGAATGATACCTCACTGTGGTTTTGATTTGCATTTCCCTAATAATTAGTGATATTGAACATCTTTTTGGTGCTTATTGGTCATCTGTATATCTATTCAGCTCCTCTACCCATTTGTTTTTTGTTGTTGTTTAGTTCTGTAAGTTCTTTATATGTGTTGGATATTAGTCCCATTATTAGAATAATGATATATGGTTTGTAAATATTTCCCCCATTTGGTAGGCTGTCCTCTGTGCTGCTGATAGCTTTCTTTGCTATGCAGAGGCTTTCTAATTTGATATAGTCCCATTTGTTTATTTTTGTTTTTGTTTCCCTTGCCTGAGGAGACAAACCCAGAAAGAAATTGCTAAGATCCATGCCAAAGAGCATACTGCTTATGTTTTCTCCTAGGAGTTTATGGTTTCAGGTCTTACACACAAGTCTAATCCACTCTGAGTTGATTTTTGGATATTGTGTGAGATAGTGGTCCATCTTCATTCTTTTGCAGATGGCAATCCAGTTTTCTCAACACCGTTTTTGAAAAGACTATACTTTCTCCATTGCATGGTCTTTGTTCCTTTGTTGTAAACTGATTGTCAATATATGCGTAGGTTTATTGCTGGTCTCTCAGTTCTGTTCCACTTCACTGTGTCTGATTTTCAGCCAATACTATTCTGTTGTGACTACGATAGCTGTGTAATAATTTTGAAATCAGGGAGAGTGATATTGCCAGCTTTGTTCTTTTCTCTCAGGATGTCTTTGGCTATTCAGGAAACTTTTGTGGCTCTATATAATATTTTTTAAATTTTTATGTTCTAGTTTTGTGTATAATGTCCTTGGGATTTTGATGGGGATTGCATTGAATATGTATATTGCTTTGGGTAATGTAGACATTTTCACAATATTATTTCTTCCAGTCCATCAGCACAGACTGTTTTTCCATTTCTTTGTGTAGTCTTCAATTTCTTTCACCCTCTCTTATAGTTTTCAGTGTAGATATTATTCACCTCCTTGGTTAAATTTGTTCCTAGGTATTTTATTCTTTTTGCTACAATTGTAAATGGGATTGCTTTCTTAGTTTTTCTTCTTACTAGTTCATTGTTAGCGTATAGAAATGCAATAGATTTAGTATATTGATTTTGTACCCTGAAACTGTACTGAACTTATTAGTTCTAACAGTTCTTTTATGGAGTCATCAGGGGTTTTTATGTATAAAATCATGTCATCTGCAAATAGCATTAGTTTGACTTCTTCCTTTTTAATTTGGATGCTTTTTATTTCCATTTCTGGCCTAACTGCTCTAGCTAGGGCTTCCAATACTATGATGAATAACAGTGGTAAGTGTGGGCATCCTTGTCTTGCTCCTGATTTTAGAGGGATAGGTTCCAGTTTTTCATTGTTCAGTATGATGTTAGCTGTGATTATCATGTATGGTCTTTATTATGTTGAAGTATATTCTTTTGATATCCATTTTTTTAGTTTTTTTTTATCATCAGTGGACATTGAATCTTGTCAATTACTTTTTAATGCATCTACTGAGATGGACAGGGAGGCCTGGAGTGCTGCAGTCCATGGGGTCACAAAGAGTTGGACACGACTGAGTGACTGAACTGAACTGAACTGAATTGAGATGATCACATGAATTTTATCTTTCATTTTTTTATTATGGTATGTCATGATAGATTTGCAGTCATTGAACCATCCCTGAATCCCTGGAATGAATATCACTTTATATAATGTATGCTCCTTTTAATATATTATTGTATTAAATTTGCTAATATTTTCTTGAGGGTATTTGCAATATTTTATTGGGCTTCATTTGTTCTTCTTTTCTAGTTCATTTAGGTGTAAAATTAGATTGTTAGGCTGTCTATTTGAGATTTTTCTTGTTTGAGATATGCCTGTATTGCTACAGACTTCCCTCTTTAGTACTACCTTTGCTGCATCACATGAATTTTGGTATGTTGTATTTTCATTTTCATTTATCTTAATTTTTGTTTCATTTCTACTTTGATTTCTTCTTTGTTGTTGTTGTTCAGTTGACTGGTCATGTCCAACTCTTTGTGACCCCATGGACAGCAGCACAGCAGGCTTCCCTGTCCATCACCAACTCCTGGAGCTTGCTCAAACTCACGTCCATCGAGTCAGTGATGCCATCCAACCATCTTGCCCTCTGTCATCCCCTTCTTCTCCCGCATTCAAGTTCCCCAGCATCAGTGTCTTTTCTAATGAGTCAGCTCTTTGCATCAGGTGGCCAAAGTATTGGAGCTTCAGCTTCAGCATCAGTCCTTCCAGTGAATATTCAGGATTGATTTCCTTTAGGATTGACAGATTGGATCTCCGTGCAGTCCAAGGGACTCTCAAGGGTCTTCTCCAACACTATAGTACAAAAGCATAAATTCTTTGGCTCTCAGCCTTCTTTACTTTTTTTATAGTCCAACTGTCATATCCATACATGGCCACTGGAAAAACCATAGCTTTGACTATATGAACCTTTGTAAGCAAAGTAGTGTGTCTGCTTTTCAATTATGCTGTCTAAGTTTGTCATAGTTTTTCTTCCAAGGAGCAAGTGTCTTTTAATTTCATGGCTCCAAGTCACTATCTGCAATAATTTTGGAGCCCAAGAAAATAAAGTCACTGTTTCCATTGTTTCCCTAACTATTTGCCATGAAGTAATGGGACCAGATGCCATGATCTTCATTTTTTGAATGTTGAGTTTTAAGCCAGCCTTTTCACTCTCCTCTTTCACTTTCATCAAGAAGCTCTTTAGTTCCTCTTCACTTTCTGCCATAAGGGTGGTATCATCTGCATATCTGATGTTATTGATATTTCTCCCAGCAATCTTGATTCCAGCTTGTGCTTTATTCAACCTGGCATTTTGCATGATGTACTCTGCATAGAAGTTAAATAAGCAGGGTGACAACATACAGCCTTGAAGTACTCCTTTCCCAATTTTGAACCGGTCCATTTTTCCATGTCTGTTTCTAACTGTTGCTTCTTGACCTGCAAACAGGTTTCTCAGGAGGCAGGTCAGGTGATCTGGTATTCCCTTCTCTTGAAAGGGAAATTCTTGAAGAATTTTCCACAGTTTGTTGTGATCCACACAGTCAAAGGATTTGACGTAGTCAATGAAGCAGATGTTTTTCTGGAAATCTCCTGCTTTTTCACTGGTCCAACAGATGTTGGCAATTTGATCTCTGGTTCCTCTGCCGTTTCTAAATCCAGCTTGAACATCTAGAATTTCTCAGTACTCATACCACTGAGGCCTAGCTTGGTAAATTTTGAGCGTTACTTTGCTAGCATGTGAAATTAATGCAATTGTGCAGTAGTTTGAACATTCTTTGGCATTGCTCTTCTTTGGGATTGGAATGAAAACTGACCTTTTCCAGTCCTGTGGCCACTGCTGAGTTTTCCAAATTTGCTGGCATACTGAGTGCAGCACAGCATCATTTTTAGGATTTGAAATCACTCAGCTGGAATTTCATCACTTCCACTATCTTTGTTCATAGATATGCTTCCTAAGGCCTTACTTGACTTCACACTCCATGATGTCTGGCTCTACATGAGTGATCACACCATCATGGTTATCTACGTCATTAAGATCTTTTTTGTAGAGATCTTCTTTGTATTCTTGCCACCTCTTCTTAATATCTTCTTCTTTGACCCAACAGTTATTCAATAACATGTTTTTTAGTCTCAAAATGTTTATTATTTTTTTCAGCTTTCTTCTTGTAGTTGATCTCTAGGTTCATACCAAAGGAGTTTCCCTTGTGGCTCAAGAGGGTAAAGAATCTGCCTGCAGTGCAGAAGACCTGGGTTCGATCCCTGGATAGGGAAGAGCCCCTGGAGAAAATGGCAACCCACTCCATTATTCCTGCTTGGAAAATCCCATGAGCAGAGGAACCTGGTTGGCTATAGTCCATGGGGTCACAAAAAGTTGGCACGACTGAGCAACTAACACTTTCATTTTTCAGGCCAAAGAGATTGGTAAACTGTTTATATTTCATGTCTGTGCTCTCGGTTTATGTTTTCTGGTCACCATAAGTGTTCTCTTAGCTTCATTGACTAATATACCCTGTTCTTCCTCAGATTTGGGAAATTCTCAGCTATTATTTTTTTAATATAAACTTTCTTCTCCCTTCTTCCATTCTTCTCCTGCTGGGATACCAATAACATAATTTTTTCCTTCCTAACAGAGTCACATAGTTCTTATAGAATGTCTTCTTTTTTTTAAGATCTTAATTCTCTTTTCCCTTCTGTCTCTATCATTTCTAGATTTTTATCCTCAAACTCACTAGTTCTCTCTTCCATATTGGCTGCTGTATTTCCAGAACTTTCTTCATCTTATTTATTGAGTCCTTCAGGTCCATAATTTCACTTTGGTTCTTTTTTAGAGTTCCATTCTCCTTGGTAAAATATTCCTTCTGTTCACCAGTTTTATTTCTGAGCTTATTTAACTGTCTTTCTATATTTTCTTATAGCTTGTTGAGTTTCTTCATGACAACTATTTTGAATTCTCTACCAGTAAAATCACAATATTCTGTGACTCTAAGTTTGGTTTTGGGGACCTGTCATTTGGTTTTTGTGATACACTGCTACCATGGTTCTTCATGGCTCTTGATGAGTTGTTCTTCTGCCAGCACATTTGAAGTAGTGAACACTCTTCTTTAGGTAAAGTTTTTTGTTGTTTTTTATTCTAAGGATTCAACGGATTAGTAATTAGTAGAGGCCTCACGAGTTTCTGGTCTCTTACCTGGGCTGCTTCTGGTTATATTTGAGAATCAGCCTTTTCTACCTTCCATCAGCTCTGTCAGAGGTGTCATGCATGTCACTGCTTGTGGCTTTGGGGTTATTAGTGCCTTGTTGCTGCTGGCATTGTTACTTAGGACGTTAGGGTGGTGGTCACTTCTGCTAGGCCCAGGGTCTCAGCCTCTATGATCCCTGGGGACAGGGGTGCCAGGGAGCCAGGGTCACAGCCCCTCTGCCATGGCTAGGGTTGTCAGGTTCACAGGCTCTACCACGGTGGGTAGGGGCAGATGGAGGAGCCAGAGTAATCGGTACCCCCATAACTGGAGGGACAGGGTCATAGGCCCACTGCTACTACTGCCTGGATCCCTGTGGCCAGGGGCACCACTTTGACTGGGAGGCTGGAGTCATACGTTCTGCTTCCCCTGATGCTACCAGATTCTCTGGGGCTGCAGGCTCAGCTACCATGGCTGGGGTTCCAGGATCACAGGCACCACCTCTGCTATTCCCCTGGTTCTGCCTCCTCCATGTGTTCTAGTCCACCTACCTTTGCAAAGGTGCTAAATCACTTCAGTCATGTCCAACTCTTTGTGACCCTATGGACTATAGCCCACCAGGCTCCTCTGTCTATGGGATTTCTCAGTCAAGAATACTGGAGTAGGTTGCCATGCCCTCCTCCAGGGGACATTCCCGACCCAGGGATCAAACCCATGTCTCTTACGTCTCCTGCATTAGCAGGTGGGTTCTTTTACCACTAGTGCCACCTAGGAACTCTGGTGTCCTGCTGTGTTGAGCAGAGGCACCATTGTTGAGTTATGGATGTTTTTACTGGTTGTAGATTGAAAAGAAAAGGCAAAGAGTGTGCCATACACCACAATGATGCTGATGTCATGCTTAATCACAATCTTATACCTCCTTTTCAGGAGGATAAAAAGATGCAAAACATGAGAGTTGAGGATTTTCATTTATCCTCTCCCACTACAATATTTGATTCACATCTATAGAAACGTTTTCAAAAAGAAGGTGAGAAGGTACTGCATGTGTGTTGTATGAGTGCTACTTTCTGAATGGCTAAACTTACTCATGCTTCATTAATTCCTCTTTCCTTAAGACTACACTCCCTGGTAATACAATGCAGGTGGAACTGATACTGTGTAGGTGTGAAGGGCCAAGTGCTAGGAGCTGAAGCAGGCAGAGCCATGCAAACAATACTAGCTGGGTACTGTCACTTGCCATTCCCTATTCCTAGAAAATAAATAATTACAAATGGCTACAGATGAGCCAGTCTTTAGCTCCATCTATATTAAGATGCCCATGACCAGGGACTCTGTACTCAAATCAGTAGACCATACTAAGTAAATGCAGCAAACCTAGGGGCAGTCCCAAGATGGTGGAGGAATAGGATGGGGAGACCATTTTCTCCCCCACAAATTCATCAAAAGATCATTTGAATGCTGAGCAACTTCCACAAAACAACTTCTGAATGCTGGCAGAGGACACCAGGCACCTAGAAAGGCAGGCTTTTCTCTTCGAAAGTAGGTAGGACAAAATATAAAAGACAAAAAGACAGACAAAAGAGTTAGGGACAGAGACCTGTCCTGGGGAGGGAGTTTCCAAACAGCAGGAAGCTCTCTCATAGGCGGGTCTGTGGGGAGTTCTGGAATCCCAGAGGGCAACATAACTGGGAGAAAAAAAAAAAAAAACCCACACAGAATAGGCGCCTAACCGCAACTGCCCGCAGAGAAGTAGTCCAGACGCTCGGCTGGACAGGGAGGTACGGGCTCATCATCGGTCCTTAGGGTAAGAACCAGGCCTGAATGCCCTGAGGACAATCTGAGGGAGCTAACATGAGATAGCAACCCAAACTGTGGGATCGCCAGAGAGGAAAAAAAAGAGAACTTTCCCTCAAAAGGCTCTAACATAATGCACAGCCTGGCCCGCTCACAGAACAAAGGATTGAACAAATACCAAAGGAGAACTAGCCTGCTGTGTACAGGTCCCTCCCCACCGCTGGAGGCAGAGAGGCAGGCATACAACAGCAAGAGCCAGAAAGCAAGGGGCTGCTCCAATCTTGGCCCCAGAGACCGGCATCCTCCACCAAACTGTGAGCAGGCTCCCAGTTGCTAGCCACATCTTCCTGGGATCCTGGATGGTTGACACCTGCCAGGAGGGTTGCAGCCTGAGATCAGCTCCCCAGAGGATTCACACGGCACACCTGAGATGGTGCTCTTGCGGTGCACCGGGAACCCGAGAAGCCAGGATGAGGGAGGTGATTAAGACACACGGCCCACCTGGGACAGAGCACTCTCCAAGCACCTGGTTGTCTGAGCTGCTCGAACCTAGGAAGGGCACAAAATGCATGCCCAACCGAGTCTGTGCCCTTGCAGAGTACCCAAGAACCTGAACCTGAAGTGCATGAAATGCAGGGTCTGCTTTGGACAGTACCCCTGCAGAGCACCCTGGAGCCTGAGCAGTGTAGACCCGGAAAGCACACACACCGTGAGCTGGGGCAAATCCAGTGTGGTCCATACCCTGCAAGCACTCCCCATATACACCTACAATATTTGTTTGTAGTGTTTCTCCCTCCCCACAACACACATGAACAAGTGAACCTAAATAAGTGACCACTTTTGCCCCCTTATGTCAGGGCAGAAATTAGACGCCAAAGAGACTTGCAAACAGAGGAAGCCAAAATAAAAAAGAGGGAACCATTCTGGAAGTGACAAGTGCAATAGATTAAAACCCTGTAGTTAACATTGACTAAGCACTGGAAGGGGCCTACAGACCTTGAGAACAAGTACAAGCTGGAACAAGGAACTGAACTGACTCCACACTGCCCACAACAGCTCCAGAGAAATTCCTAGAAATATTTTTACTACTATTATTTTTAAAATTTTTTATCTATAATTTCTTTATTACTCCTTTAATTTTCATTTTTATAACATACTATTACCTTGAAAAAAAAAGACCCTATTTTTAAAGCAAATTTCATAGAGCTGGCTAGCTCTCCTTTGGTATTCACTCAATCCTTTGCTCTGTGAGCAGGCCAGGCTGCGTGTTAGGTTAGAGCCTTTCATGGGAAAGTTCTTTTTTTTCTCTCTGGTTATCCCACAGTTTGGGTTGCTATCCTCCCTCAGATTAGCTCCCTCAGATTGTCCTCAGGTCACTCAGGCCAGGTCCTTACCCTAAGCATGCAGCCTGGGCCTCCCCGTCCAACCCCCACTTGCTGGTGGCGGACACGAGCGTCTGGGCTACTTCTCTGCTGGGAGTTGAGGTTAGGCACATATTCTGTGGGGTTTTTTCCTCCTGGTTATGTTGCCCTCTGAGATTCCAAAACTCCACACAGACCCACCTGTGAGAGGGTTTCCTGCTGTTTGGAAACTTCTCCTTGTTCACGATTTCCTCCCCAGGATGGGTCTTCATCCCTAACTCTTTTGTCTCTCATTTTGTCTTTTATATTTTGTCCTATCTCATTTTGAAGAGAACGGCCTGCATTTCTGGGTGCCTGATGTCCTCTGCTAGCATTCAGAAGTTGTTTTGTCAAAGTTATTCAGCATTCAAATGATCTAATGGTGAATTTGTGGGGGAGAAAGTAGTCTCCCCATCCTATTCCTCCACCATCTTGAGACCACCACACATAGTGAATTGATTACTGACTAGATTGCTCGCTCCTTTTTTGATTCCCCCTCTTCTCCTCCTGGTCACCTCTATCTCTCTCCTCCCTCTTTTCTTCTCCATGTAATTCTGTGAACCTCTCTGGGTGTCCCTCACTGTGGAGAATTATTTCAGCATTAAACTAGATGTTTTATCATCTGTGCTGTACAGATGGAGAAGTCTTGAGGCTACTGTAAGAATAAGACTGAAAGCCAGAGGCATGATTCCAGGTAACATTAATAGACAAGAGCTTATCCAAAAGCCTCCATACCTACACTGAAACCAAACTCCACCCAAGAGCCAACAAGTTTCAGAGCAAGACATACCATGCTAATTCTCCAGCAAAGGAGGAACACAACCATGAGCATTAAAAGACAGGCTGCCCAAAGCCATGTCAAACCCATAGACCCTAAAACTCACTACTGGACACTTCACTGCACTTCAGAGAGAAGAGATTCAGCTCCATCCAGCTGAACACAGACACAAGCTCCCCTAACCAGGAAACCTTGACAAGCCACTAGTCCAACCCCACCCACAAGGAGCATGCTCCACAATAAAAAAGAACCACAAACTTCCAGCTTACAGAAAGGGCACCCCAAACACAGCAGTTTAAACAAAATGAAAAGGCAGGGAAATATTCAGCAGGTAAAGAAACATGATAAATGCCCACCAAACCAAAGAGAAGGAGATAGGGAGTCTACCTGGAAAAGAATTCAGAATAATGATAGTAAAGATGATCCAAAATCTTGAAAACAAAATGGAGTGACAGATAAATAGTCTGGAGACAAGGATTGAGAAGATGCAAGAAATGTTTAACAAGGATAGAAGAAGTAAAGACGAGTCAATCAGTAGTGAATAATGCAATAACTGAGATCAAAAGCATTCTGGAGGGAACCAACAGTAGAATAGGATTGGATAAGTGGCAGAGGATTGGATAAAAGGCAGAGGATTGGATAAGTGAGGTGGAAGATAGAATGGTGGAAATAAATGAAGCAGAAAGGAAAAAAGAATGAAAAGAAATGAGGACAACCTCAGAGACCTCTGGGACAATGTTAAATACCCCCAACATTCGAATCATAGGAGTCCCAGAAGAAGGCCAAAAGAAAGGGCATGAGAAAATACTTGAGGAGATAATAGTTGAAAACTTCCCTAAAATGGGGAAGAAAATAGCTAACCAAGTCCAAGAAACCCAGAGGGTCCCAAACAGGATAAACCTAAGGTAAAACACCTCAAGACATATATTGATCAAACTAAAGATGAAACACAAAGATCAAATATTAAAAGCAGCAAGGGAAAAGCAACAAATAACACACAAAGGGATCCCCATAAGGATAACAGCTGATCTTTCAATAGAGACTCTTCAGGCCAGAAGGGAATGGCAGGGCATACTTAAAGTGATGAAGGAGGAAAACCTACAGCCCAGATTACTGTACCCAGCAAGAATCTCATTCATATATGAAGGAGAAATCAAAAGCTTTACAGACAAGCAAAAGCTGAGAGAATTCAGCACCACCAAATCAGCTTTCCAACAAATGCTAAAGGATCTTCTCTAGACAGGAAACACAGAAAAGGTTTATAAAATCAAACCCAAAACAACAAAGTAAATGGCAATGGGATCATACTTATCAGTAATTATGTTAACTGTAAATGGGTTGAATGCCCCAACCAGAAGACTGGCTGGATGAACTAAAAAACGAGGCCCCTATATATGCTGTCTATAAGAGACTCACCGCACAGACACATACAGACTGAAAGTGAAGGGCTGGAAAAAGATATTTCATGCAAATGGAGACCAAAAGAAAGCAGGAATAGCAATGCTCATATCAGATAAAATAGACTTTAAAATAAAGGCCGTGAAAAGAGACAAAGAAGGACACTACATAATGATCAAAGGATCAATCCAAGAAGAAGAATAAATCCAAGAAGAATAAATATAAATGCACCCAACATAGGAGCACACAATATGTAAGGCAAATGCTAACAAGTGTGAAAGGGGAAATTAACAATAACACAATAATAGGGGGAGACTTTAATATCCCACTCACACCTATGGATAGATCAACCAAACAGAAATTAGCGAGGAAACACAAACTTTAAATGATACAATGGACTAGTTAGACCTAATTGATATCTATAGGACATTTCACCACAAAACAATGAATTTCAACTTTTTTTCAAGTGCACACAGAACATTCTCCAGGAGAGATCACATCCTGGGCCACAAATCTAGCCTTGGTAAATTCAAAAAAATTGAAATCATTCCAAGCATCTTTTCTGATCACAAAGCAGTAAGATTAGATGTCAACTACAGGAAAAAAAAAAACTATTAAAAATACAAACATATGGAGGCTAAACAACACACTTCTGAATAACAAACAAATCATGGAAGAAATCAAAAAGGAAATCAAAATACACACAGAAAGAAATGAAAATGAAAACACAACAACCCCAAATCTATGGGATTCAGTAAAAGAAGTGCTAAGGGGAAGGTTCATAGCAATACAAGCTTACCTCAAGAAACAAGAGAAAAATCAAATAAATAACCTAATTTTACACCTAAAGCAACTAGAAAAAGAATAAATGAAGAACTCCAGGGTTAGCAGAAGGAAAGAAATCATAAAAAATTAGGGCAGAAATAAATGAAAAAGAAACGAAGGAGACTATAGCAAAAATCAACAAAACTAAAAGCTGGTTCTTTGAGAAGATAAATAAAATAGACAAACCATTAGCCAGACTCATCAAAAAAGGGAGGGGGGAGGGCAGAAGAATCAAATCAACAAAATTAGAAATGAAAATGGAGAAATCACAACAGACAACACAGAAATACAAAGGATCATAAGAGACTACTATCAGCAACTATATGCCAATAAAATGGACAACTTGGAAGAAATGGACAAATTCTTAGAAAAGTATAACCTTCTAAAACTGAACCAGGAAGAAATAGAAAATCTTAACAGATCCATCACAAGCATAGATATAGAAGCTGTAATCAAAAATCTTCCAACAAACAAAAGCCAAGGACTAGATGGCTTCACAGCTGAATTTTACCAAAAATTTAGAGAAGAGCTAACACCTATCATATTCAAACTCTTCCAGAAAATTGCAGAGGAAGGTAAACTCCCAAACTCATTCTCTGAGGCTACCATCACCCTAATACCATAACCAGACAAAGATGCCACAAAAACAAAAAACTACAGGCCAAAATCATTGATGAACATAGATGCAAAAATCCTCAACAAAATTCCAGCAAACAGAATCCAACAACATATTCAAAAGATCATACATCATGACCAAGTGGGTTTTATCCCAGGGTTGCAAGGATTCTTCAATATTTGCAAATCAATCACTGTGATACACCACATTAACAAATTGAAAGGTAATAACCATATGATTATCTCAATAGATGCAGAGAAAGTCTTTGACAAAATTCAACTCCCATTTATGATAAAAACTCTCTAGAAAGCAGGAATAGAAGGAACATACCTCAACATAATAAAAGCCATATATGATAAACCCACAGCAAAGATTATCATCAATGGCGAAAAACTGAAAGCATTTCCTCTAAAGTCAGGAACAAGACAAGGGTGCCCATTCTCACCACTACTATTCAACATAGTTTTGGAAGGTTTAGCCACAGCAATCAGAGAGGAAAAAGAAATAAAAGGAATCCAGATTGGAAAAGAAGAAGTAAAACTCTCACTGCTCTCACTGTTTGCAAATGACATGATCCTCTACATAGAAAACCCTAAAGACACCACCAGAAAATTAATAGAGCTAATCAATGAATATAGTAAAGTTGCAGGATATAAAATTAACACACAGAAATCCCTTGCATTCCTATACACTGAGAAGATAGAAAGAGAAATTAAGGAAACAATCCCATTCACCATTGTGACAAAAAGAATAAAATACTTAGGAATAAATCTACCAAAAGAAACAAAAGACCTATATATAGAAAACTATAAAACACTGATGAAAGAAATCAAAGATGACACAAACAGATCGAGAAATATACCATGTTCATGGATTGGACAAACCAATATAGTGAAAATGAGTATACTACCCAAAGAAATCTATAGATTCAATGCAATCCCTATCAAGCTATCAATGGTATTTTTCACAGAACTAGAACAAATAATTTCACAATTTTTATGGAAATAAAAAAATTCCAAACAGCCAAAGCAATCTTGAGAAAGAAGAATGGAACTGGAGGAATAAACTTGCCTGACTTCAGACTATACTACAAAGCTACAGTCATCAAGACAGTATGGTACTGGCACAAAGACAGAAATATAGATCAATGGAACAGAATAGAAAGCCCAGAGATAAATCTGTGCACCTATGGACACCTTATCTTTGACAAAGGAGGCAAAAATATACAGCAGAGAAAAGACAATCTCTTTAGGGAAAACTGGTCAACCACCTGTAAAAGAATGAAACTGGAACACTTTATAACACCATACACAAAAATAAACTCAAAATGGATTAAAGATCTAAATGTAACATCAGAAACTATAAAACTCCTAGAGGAAAACATAGGCAAAACACTCTGACATAAATCACAGCAAGATCCTCTATGACCCCCCCTCCCAGAGTAATGGAAATGAAAGCAAAGAAACAAATGAGACCTAATTAAACTTAAACACTTTTGCATAACAAAGGAAACTATAAACAAGGTGAAAAGACAGCCTTCAGAATGGGAGAAAATAATAGCAAATGAAGCAACTGACAAAGAATTAATCTCAAAAATATACAAACAGCTCATGCAGCTCAATACCAGAAAAATAATCCAATAAAAAAATAGGCCAAAGAACTAAACAGACATTTCTCCAAAGAAGACATACAAATGGCTAACAAACACATGAAAAAATGTTCAACGTCACTCACTATCACAGAAATGCAAATCAAAACCACAATGATGTACCATCATATGCCAGTGAGAATGGCTGCTATCCAAAAGTCTACAAGCAATAAATGCTCGAGAGGGTGTGGAGAAAGGGGAACCCTCCTACACTGTTGGCGTGAATGCAAACTAGTACAGCCATATGGAGAACAGTGTGGAGATTCCTTAAAAAACTGAAAATAGAACTGCCATATGACCCAGCAACCCCACTGCTGGGCATACACACCAAGGAAACCAGAATTGAAAGAGATGTGTACCCCAATGTTCATTGCAACACTGTTCACAATAGCTAGGACATGGAAGCAACCTAGATGTCCATCAGCAGACGAATGGATAAGAAAGTTGTGGTACATATACACAATGGAATGTTACTCAGCTGTTAAAAAAGAACACATTTGAATCAGTTCTAATGAAGTGGATGAAACTGGAGCTTATTATACAAAGTGATGTAAGCCAGAAAGAAAAACACCAATATAGTATGTTATCATGCATATATGGAATATAGAAAGATGGTAACAATGACCCTATATTCAAGACAGCAAAAGAGACACAGATATAAAGAAAAGACTTTTGGACTCTGAGGGAGAAGGCGAGGGTGGGATGATTTGAGAGGATAGCATTGAAACATGTATATTACCATATGTGAAACAGATCACCAGTCCAAGTTTGATGCATGAAACAGGGCACTCAAAGCTGGTGCACTGGGACAACCCTGAGGGATGAGGTATGGGAAGGTGGGAGGAGGGTTCACGATGGGGAACACATGTACACCCATGGCTGATTCATGTCAGTGTATGGCCAAAACCACCACAATACAGTAAAGTAATTAATAAGCCTCCAATTAAAATTTTAAAATTAATTTTTTTAAAAAACTTAAATAAGAAAATAAATGTTAGCACAACATTCCATAAATAAAGCATGTGATATACTTAAGCACAGTGCAATGCACGTTTTTAAGTCTCTTCTGAGTGACTGGCACTATGATAGACCTAAAAATAGATGAAGTAATATGCTTAACAACTCAGTCTTTGTCTGTCTTTCACTCCAATAAAACAATAATCTAGACAAAACTGATTTAAACTGTAGGTGATCTTGTATTCATTGACAGTGAAAGGGAAATTTGGCCACCTGATGTGAAGAGCTGACTCATTTGAAAAGACCCTGATGCTGGGAAAGATTGAGGGCAGGAGGAAAAGGGGACGACAGAGGATGAGATGGTTGGATGGCATCAGTGACTCAGTGAACATGAGTTTGGGTAAACTCCGGGAGTTGGTGATGGACAGGGAGGCCTGGTGTGCTGCAGTCCATGAGGTCGCAAAGAGCCGGACACGACTGAGCGACTGAACTGAACGGAACTGAACTGAAAGGGAACTAATATTTATTTAGTGGATACACCAGGCTCTTTATCCAAAAACCTTGTAACAGTGGAAAAAAAAAAAAAATGCAGAAAACTCCCAAAAACTTGATTAAAGAAGATACCCACCAATCAGTCCATCAGTTTGATAGCTAAAATGATAATCAAGTGGAATATGGAAAGAATTAAGAAAAACTAAGATTAAGAGAACTTACTGCCTTAAAAGACAGGTAAACAAAATACACACATGCACGCACACATGCACATATACTCACATAACAGTTGAATGAAATTTTTAAAAAATTATTATAAATAATTTAGGAAAGTATAGACTATAGGTTGATTAGAAACTGAGTTATTGACTACTTACAATTCTAAGTATTTCAGATGAACTGACAGTCTTCACAACAGCTCTATGAAGCAGGCATATTATTGTCCCCATTTTGCAGGTGAGGAATCTGAGTCACAGCTTACACAAATTAGGTATGGTCACACAGCCGGCAAGATGAGATCCCTAATGAAACCCATGCAGCCCAGATGTATAGAATGGACTCTTAACCACTGCACCAAACTGCCCATAAAAGAGAGTTAATAATGGATTTAGGTACAGAAATTTTTTAAAGAGTAGAAAGAATTAAGAAAAGAAGGAAAGAATCTAACGTATCAGTTCAGTTCAGTCATTAAGTAGTGTCCGACTATTTGCAACCTCATGGACTGTAGCACGACAGGCCTCCCTGTCCATCACCAACTCCTGGAGCCTACCCAAACTCACGTCCATTGAGTCAGTGATGCCATCCAACCATCTCATCCTCTGTCGTCCCCTTCTCCTCCTGCCCTCAATCTTCCCCAGCATCAGGGTCTTTTCCAATGAGTCAGCTCTTCCCATCAGGTGGCCAAAGTATTAGAGTTTCAGCTTCAACATCAGTCCTTCCAATGAACGCCCAGGACTGATCTCCTTTAGGATGGACTGGTTGGATCTCCTTGCAGTCCAAGGGACTCTCAAGAGTCTTCTTCAACACCACAGTTCAAAAAGCATCAATTCTTTGGCGCTCAGCTTTCTTTATAGTCCAACTCTCATATCCATACATGACCACTGGAAAAACCATAGCCTTGACTAGACAGACCTTTGTTGTCAAAGTAATGTCTCTGCTTTTGAATATGCTGTCTAGGTTGGTCATAACTTTCCTTCCAAGGAGTAAGCGTCTTTTAATTTCATGGTTGCAGTCACCATCTGCAGTGATTTTGGAGCCCAAGAAAAATAAAATCAGTCACTGTTTCCACCGTTTCCCCATCTATTTGCCATGAAGTTATGGCATGATCTTAGTTTTCTGAATGTTGAGCTTTAAGCCAACTTTTTCACTTTCTTCTTTCATTTTCATCAAAAGGCTCTTTAGTTCTTCTTCACTTTCTGCCATAAGGGTGGTGTCATCTGCATATCTGAGGTTATTGATATTTCTCCCAGCAATCTTGATTCCAGCTTGTGCTTCATCCAGCCCAGCATTTCTTATGATGTATTCTGCATATATAATTTACATACTATTCTTTCCTAAATTATTTTTAATAATTATTTTTGAATTTCATTCAACTGTTAAGTGAGTGTATGTGCACGTGTATATTTTGTTTACCTGTCTTTTAAGGCAGCAAGTTCTTTTAATCTTAGTTTTTCTTAATTCTTTCCATATTCCACTTGATTGTCATTTTAGCTATCAAACTGATGGACTGATTGATGGGTGTCTTCTTTAATCAAGTTTTGGGGCGTTTGCTGCATTTTTTTTTATACTGTTACAAGGTTTAATGAAATAATGTTTGTGGATAAACAGCCTGGTGTAGCCACTAAATAAATAAGCAGGGTGACAATATACACCCTGATATACTCTTTTTCCTATTTGGAACCAGTCCATTGTTCCATGTCCAGTTCTAACTCTTGCTTCCTGACCTGCATACAGGTTTCTCAAGAGGCAGGTCAGGTGGTCTGGTATGCCCATCTCTTTCAGAATTTTCCACAGTTTATTGTGATCCACACAGTCAAAGGTTTTGGCATAGTCAGTAAAGCAGAAATAGATGTTTTTCTGGAACTCTCTTGCTTTTTCGATGATCCAGCAGATGCTGGCAATTTGATCTCTGGTTCCTCTGCCTTTTCTAAAACCAGCTTAAACATCTGGAAGTTCATGATTCACGTATTGCTGAAGCCTGGCTTGGAGAATTTTGAGCATTACTTTACTAGCGTGTGAGATGAGTGCAATTGTGGGATAGTTTGAGCATTCTTTGGCATTGCCTTTTTTGGGGATTGGAACAAAAACTGACCTTTTCCAGTCCTGTGACCACTGCTGAGTTTTCCAAATTTGCTGACATATTGAGTGCAGCACTTTCACAGCATCATCTTTCAGGATTTGAAATAACTCAACTGGACTTCCATCACCTCTACTAGCTTTGTTCGTAGTGACGCTTCCTAAGGCCTGCTTGACTTCACACTCCAGGATGTCTGGCTGTAGGTGAGTGATCACACCATCATGATTATCTGGGTCATAAAGATCTTTTTTGTACAGTCCTGTATATTCTTGCCACCTCTTAATATCTTCTGCTTCTGTTACGTCCATACCATTTCTGTCCTTTATTAAGCCCATCTTTGCATGAAATGTTCCCTTGGTATCTCTAAGTTTCTTGAAGAGATCTCTAATCTTTCCCATTCTATTGTTTTCCTCTATTTCTTTGCACTGATCACTGAGCAAGGCTTTTTTATCTCTCCTTGCTATTCTTTGGAACTCTGCATTCAAATGGGTATATCTTTCCTTTTCTCCTTTGCTAACCAGGTTTTAAAAATCAATATTAGAAACACAAACATTAGGTCTAACAGAGCAGGAAAATGGATTTAGCAATTTAGAAGACACTTGAAGAATCTTCTCAAATGGAGGAATGAAGAACAAAGACTTTTGTGATGAGGGATAGATGTCTCCATGGAGGGCACAGAATTGAAAGTCATTATGAAGATTATTTCTCTTTCTGAAGAAAATGATAAATAGAACAAACCAATAAAGACATAAAAAGAAAAAGATCCTGCTCTATAGAGAAAGATTTGAGCCTATAGAAGGAAAAATGACACTATATATTGGGAAATGGAATGAAAAACAACAACTCACATTCTGGGGAGATTTTTAAATTTCTTTCAAATAAAGAAATGTCATTTAGAGAGAGAAAAATCACTCAAGAGGATCCTTGAATATCTCAAGTAACCTTCTTGAAGGGAAAATTTTGCTTAATGTCATTAATAAGCCAGTGAAAGAAAGTGAACGTGAAAGTAGCTCGGTCGTGTCCGACTTTTTGCCACCCTGTGGACTATAGTCCATGGAATTCTCCAGGCCAGAATACTGGAGTGGGTAGCCTATCCCTTCTCCATTGGATCTTCCCCACCCAGGAATCGAACCGGGGTCTTCTGCATTGCAGGTGGATCCTTTACCAACTGAGCTCTCAGGGAAGCCCAAAAGAGAATTCCAAGGAATTCAACAAGAGCATTCCCTGGAGGGATTTCCCAGGCAAGAATACTGAAGTGGGTTGCTATGTCCTTCTCCAGGGGATCTTCCCGACCCTGGGATCAAACCTGGGTCTCCTGCATTGCAGACAAATTCTTTATTGACTGAGCCACCAGGAAGTCCTATAGCACACAGAATAAGCCAGTAGCAGCACACAGAATTCATTTTGTGCAAATGTGGCTTTAAAAAATGCAAATATAAATGTTAGATTCTCTCTCAATTATGTTTTTAAAGATTTATTCAAAGTGAACCACAGATGAATTTTAAATTCAAAATTTCAGCTATGAAACCTGTGGTTCCTTAGGCCATCTCAAAGACTGCTCTTAGAATCACCTTTACCGGAATCATTCTACCCATTCCCCCTGCTCTCCCATCCTTACTAGGACAGCTCATTCTCAGGCCTTAGCCTGAATGTCACTTTTTCTCAAAAGCTATTCCTGACACCCCATTCCCACCCTAGCTCTTGTCACATTTAAATCTTGTCTCACCCCATGGGCTTCTCACGTAGTGCAGTGGTAAAGAATCTGGCTGCCAGTGCAGGAGACACAGGCGAGGAAGGTTTAGCCTCTGACTCAGGAAGATACCCTGGAGAAGGAAATAGCAACCCACTCCAGTATTCTTGCATAGAAAATTCCATGGACAGAGGAGCCTGGCGGGCTATAGTCCATGGGGTCACAAAGAGTCAGACATGAGTCACTTGCATGCACTAACCCACTATGAATAAGTTTAGGGAGAAACTGGTGTCTGTTTTCCCATCATCTCATCCCCATTGCTCACACAGCATCTGCAGTGTTCTTGGTCTTAACCAAGATTTGTTAAATGAGTGAATGAAATGGGCACTCTCTAAACCCTACTTGTATTGAGGTAAACTAGCACACCCACTTCAGAGTAGAATTTTCACTTCTAAATGTCTATCACAAAAGAGTTTAGTAGAGAAAGAAGTCAAAATTTATGTACAAGAAAGTCCACTGTTTTAAAATATCTTTAAAAATATCTGAAACTGAAACTGTTAGTCACGCAATCCTGTCCAACTCTGTAACCCCATGGACTGCAGCCCGTCAGACTCCTCTGTCCATTGCCTGGGTTCTCCAGGCAAGATTACTAGAGTGGGCTGTCATTTCCTTCTCCAGGGGATCTCCCTGACCCAGGAATCAAACCCGGGTCTCCTGCATTGCAGGCAGATTCTTCACCATCTGAGCTAAAGAATCTGTAAAGCTGTCTATTTACACTTAAAATTTTCGTCAGTGCCTTTGAATACATAAAGGGGAGGGTTCTCTTTCTCCCCATTCCTGATCTCTCCTTCCAGGGAAGATAGCTCAAATGATGTGCCCTTCTGTTCTCCCCGCTCCACCTTACTGTCTCCATCCCTGGAGGAGATGGACTGAAGTATTTGATGAGTGAATGCAGGAAGAATACTAATTCTGTTAAATTCAACTCATCCTTCTTTACTTTGGCAGCTTGCAGTGAGCAGACTTGCTCTGCAGCATCTCAGCATCTCAACATCCTGTGCCTGAGTGGGCAGATGCTGCCTAATTACGGGCTTCTTCAACAGGCCCACTGCACCGACAGATGGAAGATCACCCCAGACTCCAGTAGCTCTGAGGATTTTGCTTTGGTTCTCTTCTCTCCTCTTTTGTTTTATATCTCGACTTGTTCAGAATCTGAGCAGCAAAGAGGGATGCTATGTATTAGCTGTCCTCAAAGATCCTCTGAATACATCACATCTCACCCCATATATTGGTTTCTTTTTCAGTATCATGAACATAGGAAATGTGTCTGCTTTGTTTATATGTACATCAGTTCTAAATGAACATTTAATGATAGATAATAAACTCCTTAATCTTTATCAACTATTATCACTTGATTATCTTTATAACCGGCATGATGATAAAATATTTAACTCAATTCTTATCAGCTGGAATTCAATTTGCAACTTATGGGTAAATGCTTAAGCTTTAATTTCACTTGAAGTTCTATATTTGACTTATTTAGAAGAAGAAAGGGATTATGGATCAGAGATTTTCCTCTAGGGGAAAAAAAATTTTTTTGTATTTGCAACTCCATCAAAGATTAGAAATTAAATTTCATTCATTTTACTTTAAATTCCTTCCTTATCAGTCATTCCTCCCACCCTCCCCTCTTGTGCTTCATCACTAAGCTTTCTTTAATAACCACTGGGCGGAAATGAATCACTGACTCAACAGCAGCTGGGGTGCTTGTACTCTGTCCCCTTCTTTTTATATTTCATAAAGTACACTGGGTATTATTTTTTTTAACTCATCACTGTAAAACTCTTCTTAAAGGAATTAGTAAAAGTACCATCTTATTCCATTTGCTGGAATTCCCTGAAATATCCTTTGATAGGTACATGAACAAAACATGTATAAGAAAAAGATGAAAATCTGGAGCCTCTCCATTTAATGCACTCTAAATAGCATGCAGTCTCTTCAAGGGCTACTACTTAGTCACTCAAATTAGATCATTACTCATAGGATGAGCAAGCCCATGACAAACATCACAAACTACTTGTTGACCAGAGATTAGTCCTTAGCTTGGGTACACAATGGTGCTGTAATCCATGACAGACATCTAAAAACAAGCAAATATACCAATAACAGAAAGAAAGGGGGGAGGGGAGGGGAGAGAGAGGGAAGGAAGGAAGGAAGGAAGGAAGGGACTGTTGCCCTATAATTTCCTAAAATCCATCAACATGTATAAACCAAACTATATGCTCACAGTTATCAAGTTTCTGTAGGATTATTTAAAGATCAAAATCTCTGAAATAGTGTTGACAGATTATTATCAGGCAAGAGATCCAAAAAATGCTTTCCAACATGTACATTTTTTATTTTATGGCTTATTTTTGGGGTGTTACCAGGAAATAAACTACTGCTTGTAGAAAAACAAGTACATAAATTCTAATATCTCAGCAAGTGGCTGGCCCTGATTTCGCATTTCTGTCTCTTTAATAAAAGTTTTGGGTTGCTTTAAGACTGAATTTTGGATTTTCTATTTCACCCCTCCGACATTGCTTAGATGTACGTACCATAAGAAAAGTAACTCGAATAAATGTATACCCTCCAAGTATAAAAGTTGTGTTGCATGTGTGCTCAGTCATGTCTGACTCTTTGCAATTCCACGGACTATAGTCCACAGGTTCCTCTGTCCATGGGATTTTCCAGGCAAGAATACTGCTGCAGTTTGCCATTTCCTACTCTAGGGGATCTTTCAGACCCGAGATTGAACCTGTGTTTCCTGTGTCTCCAGCATTGGCAGGCAGATTCTTTACCACTGAGTCACCTGGGAAGCTCCCAAGTATAAAAGATGTATTATTAAATAGTGATACATTAAAATTTGTGATACATTAAAATCAGTAATAATTTTTATCAATGACACTTACCTTTTCTTGGTTTCTTAAAATAAATAGTTCTTATTGCATTTACATTTTGGTTCTGCTAAGATGAAGCAACACATTGTACAGAAAAATATTTTGGGAGTTTGTGATGTCTCCAAAGGAATGGATTTATGTGAATGGAAGAGATGGGTCTGACTCCTATCAGAAGAAGAAAAAGCCTTGGATTGCTGTCACCGTGCTCATGTTCACCAGCTACTGAAGCACTGATGTCCCTTTGCTGCCCACCTTAGTTTAACACTATTTATGGTTATTCCAATTTTAACATAATTCTTTAATGCTTGTATCTTTCTTTGGAAAGCTACATGAAGAAAATGACCTCTCATAGAGAAATCTGAGGACCTTCAAAATATCATAATTGATGTGAGAGTTAATCAGATAGAATTATGTACTTAAAAGTGAATAGCTAATAGCTCTCTTAAACAGGTGTCCATACCTCCAGACTAGTTCATTTAACCCCTGTTCTTGATCTTTCCTTGCACGGGAGGCAGCTCAACTGATGTGCACTTCTCTCCCCACCCCCCTTACTCTCTCCAGCCCTGGAGGTGATGGACTAAAGCATATGATGAGTGAACGTGGAAAGAATACTGAGCTTGCTTGACTCAGCCCACCCTTCTTTGTATAGGAAGCCTGCGGTGAGCAGACTTCCTCTGCAGTTATCTCCAGGGTTAGAAGCATCCTGTGCCTAGACACCATCCCCGTTAGGTCAAAACCCAAATCTAATCTGATCACTAACCTGCTCAAAATCTTCCAAAGTCTCATCACAATTTTAAGGAAAATTCCAGTGTCCTTTTAGCACAGAAAACAAGGCCAATCATGATTCAACCCCTCTCCATTTCCAGTCTACTCTCCTGCATTTTCCACAAACGCACCCAGCCAGCCAGCCACAGAAAACACGACCCGTCCTTCTATATTTTTAAAATCCCTGATCACATGAAACAACTAGTCTTCACAACTACTGGTTACACTTTTGTCAAGTCTTTTGCAACCACTTCAGATTTAATTGTCAAGGGAATTTGCCTAGTTCAGCATTTTCCAAGTGGCTTAGAGTGCCACCACCATGATTTTGCTGTATCAGTATTATTCATCCACTATTATTTACTTGATACCCTTCTTCAGTCTACTTTTATTAAAGTTTAAAAATTTAAATTTCATATCATTACCATAAATGGAAATCCAGTAGAAGCTGCTATAAGCAAGTGGCAACTGTAAAAATAAATACAATGGAAACAAGTCACGTAAAATTTGATGTAGACTGGGTTGTCTGTCCCCCACCTCCATCCCCCCAAAGGAAGATATCACACATAGTAGAAGAGTATTAAAGACCAGTACCAAAATGAGACTGTCTCTGAGATATGTTCAGAAGAGTTGGAGAAGGACCAATATTCTCAGTATATGTCTCGACATTACTTAATAATATTGCATGTACTACTTAATCAGTCCTCTATGCACCAGGGCATGTGCTCTCAATTTGGCAAACACTGGCTGAGCTTAAATTCAATTACCACAAACAGAGAAATCTATGGGCTCTGTAACTATAATATATTGCCTGAATTTGACTCTGGCCTCAGCACTTTATAAATGTATAAACCTAAGCTATTAATAGTTACATAACTGCTCTTGGACTCAAACTAAGAATAATGAAAATCCCAGCCTCAAAGCTGTTTGAGGGTTAGGGAAGAAAAGGTTTTGTGATAAAACCTGAAGCAAAAAAGACCCTAAAATATTCCTTCATCAAATAAACAGAAAGTAAGACATTTAACTCTGTCAAGGGACAAAAGAAAAGACTTCTTGTTAAAATGAAATTGAGCAAGGACTCACAAGACCATTTGATCACTTATCAGAGGATGATGAATATGAGGATGAAGGGATGAAGTCGACTAACACAGGATGAAGGTAACAAGTAAAGACAAACACCAAAGAGTTTCTGTTTTCCTTTTCCCTAACCTATAAATTCAAGATGTGATTGCTGTGAGGACCAAACCTCTCTCCATCCCATAGTATGGGCATCTTCAACACCAAGTTGTAAATGCTCAAGAGCAATTCTGCTCAGTTTGCAGTCTGTCCTTCTGTCTGTGGTTTTATTTCCCTTCAGCCATTACAGACTCTCTCCTGGTTGACACCAGTGACAATGTAGGTCCTCATGTCTTGGGGGGCCGTGCCCTGCTGGGTCAGGATTTATCACATCTGCCAACTTCACCTTGACCACTTCTAGAAGGTGCTGTCCCACCCGCGGCTTCTCCTGACCTGCCAGCCAAGCAACCTGTTCCTTCTAAGACTGCTCTGGGAGTCCGGGCACCAAGACAGTGCTCCAAGTCCTGTTGTTGATTAGGAAATATTCCTCTCATACTTTAATGCTATATAGAAAATTTTTTTAAATCGTCTTTGAGTCAACATCAAGATGCTGCAGGTGAATAATTAGTTATGGTTAGAGACATTTATTTTCAGAACGAAAATTACTACTTTCAAACATAATTGTACCACATTTGAACAAAACACAGAAAACCACAGTGCTACAGTTTTAGAACTTTCATCCTTGGAAGAAAAGCTATGACAAACCTAGACAGCATATTAAAAAGCAGAGACATTACTTTGCCAACAAAGGTCCATCTAGTCAAAGCTATGGTTTTTCCAGTAGGCTTGTACAAATGTGAGAGTTGGACCATAAAGAAGGCTGAGCACCAAAGAACTGATGCTTTTTAACTGCGATGTTGGAGAAGACTCTTGAGAGTCCCTTGGACTGCAAGGAGATCCAACCAGTCCATCCTAAAGGAGATCAGTCCTGAATATTCTTTGGAAGAACTGGTGCTGAAGCTGAAGCTCCACTTTGGCCACCTGACGTGAAGAGCCAACTTATTAGAAAAGACCCTGATTCTGGTAAAGATAGAGGCAGGAGGAGAAGGGGATGACAAAGGATGAGATGGTTGGATTACATCACCGACTCAATAGAGAAGAGTTTGAGCAAACTCTGGGAGATGGTGAAGGACAGGGAAGCCTGGCATGCTGCAGTCCATGGCGTCACAAAGAGTTGGACACAACTGAGTGACTGATCAACAACAGTTTTAGATTTCATGAGTCCAAAATCAAGTGGTTTCTTCCAAACTTGTACTCAAGTCTGTAATTCTCTCTAAAATTCAATTCTCTTGATATGACTTCTTCAAGTCAGAACCTATGAATTCTCATTCATACTATGTGCAATGCAAGACTAAAAAACAAAATTTTACCCTAAATTTAACATATAAAAAACTATAAATGCAGCCATAAGAATAAAAAGATTATTTCCCCATAATTTTGAGAAAGATTTTTATATGCTTTGGATATGTAAGTGAAAAAAACATGGTCCAAAAATGCAGGTTATAGTCTTTGTTTTGTCACACTGGCTGTGTGACCTTTATGTGTGTGGACTTTAGTTTCCTTTTTAAGAAAATAAAAAGATTGTGTGAAATGAACTCAAAAGTTCTGCAATTATACTGGCTTTGTGCTCTTATTTCACTTCTTACTTCTTACTGTTTCTGCAGATTATTTACTTTGTACACAAGTTTTATTTTTTCAGCAAGTGTTTATGGAGTGGCCACTCCATTTCAGGCAAATTGCTGGGCATTAGAATATAGACATGGAGAAAAATATGGTTCTTATTCACATAAACCTTGCAGTTTAGTGGGCAAGAAAAGCATTCAACAAATAATCCAAAGCATTATACTAGATGATGATCTTGAAAAGGAAAAACCTCACCAGGCTCTGCAGGATATAATACTGCTACTGCTAAATCGCTTCAGTCATGTCCGACTCTGTGCAACCCTATGGGCTGCAGCCTGCCAGGCTCCTCTATCCATGGGATTCTCCAGGCAAGAGTACTGGAGTGGGTTGCCATGCCCTCCTCCAGGGGATCTACCCGACCCAGGGATTGAACCCAGATCTCCTACATTGAGGCAGATTCTTTACCACTGAGCCACCAGGCAAGCCCTCGGGTTATAACAGGTGAACTAATTTAGTTGGAGACCATAAGGGAGGCCACAATGGAGAAGTGACATTTACAGTGAGGAGTAGAAGGCAGCATATCCCAGCCTTCCAGGTGTATAGTGCAAAATGAAGAACCCTCCTGAGAGGGGCAGACATAGAAAAGTTCAAGGAACCGAAAGGGAAACAACGAGGCAAAGGCAGGCACATAAAGGAGTGTGGGCATGAAGGACAGGGTCTTCTCTGAACTATCAAGAGTGCTGGCTTTCATCATAAGTGTACGGAGCTCCCTAGTTAGGGACGCTGGCCCCGATGTTCAAATCCGAGCTCCGCCACTTACTAGCTGAGTGACCTAGGGCAGTTTCCTCATTTAGAGTTATTGGTAAGATTAGATCAATGTAAATCAATGCAATCAATGTAAATAAAGTGTATAAAACAGTGCCCAGTGGTGGTAAGCTCTTGGCTATGTATGTTGTTATTATTAGCATCATCTTTCAGGCTTCAGAAGAGCTCAGAAGAAGGAGCACTGCACTCCAGGAGCTGAGACCTGGGCTCTAGGAGCATCTCTTCCCATTCAGGCTGTTTCCACCATAAAATGAGGAAACCTTAAAAGGAATTGAGATAACCCTGAATTGTAATAAAGAAACAAAAAGGTAACCTCAAGTGAATAGAAAGGTGCTTGTGAATCTCTTCTCTGATTTTTGAAATTAAATGGATGTTCTAATATGGAAAAAAGATTTAAGAATTTTTGATCTGTGTAATTTTAGTTCTAGAAGATGAAAATGACATCCCACTCAAGTTTCCTTCAAAATTTATTGACTGTACCGTCATTTCTGGTTCCCTTTAACCAATGGTGAATCTTTCAGAATCTCTGTAATCACCTAGGGGCTTCCCAGGTGGCGCTAGTGGTAAAGAAGCCACCTGCCAATGCAGGAGACATTAGCAGGAGACGCAGATTCGATCCCTGGTCAGGAAGATCGGCTAGAGAAGGGAATGGCAACCCACTCCAATATTCTTGAAGAGGAAAAGTTAAAATTTTACATAACCTCCTGCTCCTTCTGCCTCTGTAACTCAGCTTGCTCCTTGCGAAGTCTGGATCACATAGGTCACATAGTCTCAGAAAGTGGGAACTTACAATACTAGGAACTGGAGCTTATCTCACTCACCCTCATCCTACTGTTTGCAACTGGCCCGCCCCTGCAAACCTGCTTAATCATGCCTGTCCGTGTAAAGGTCAGGCATTCCCCTCCCCATCTTAACTGCTGTTCCCACGCACAAAACCCTTTAGTTTAAATCAGTCTATTAACAGCTAGTGTTGCCCACTATAGTCTGTCCATAAAATCCCTTTGTTTGGGGCTCAGAGCTTAGAGTGTTAACTCCTTTGGGCCCGCCAGCATAATAAACATGGGTTCTCCAACTCTCCAAGTGTGGTGCTTGGTTTCTGGATTACTGGTTTCTGCAGCATTCTCACCTGTAAAATCCCAGGGACAGAGGAGCCTGGTGGGCTACAGTCCATGGGGTCACAGAATCAAATAGAACTGGACGACTTTTAACTCCCTCAGTCATAATCACCTAACTTAACTGTTTCACATTGCAATCTAGAAAACTCAGCATGTAAACTTCTCGTCCGTTTGGTGATGTGAGTAAGGTGGCTTAGTGGGTAAAGAACCTGCCTGCCAATGCAAGAGATGTAAGAGATGCAGGTTTAATCCCTGGGTTGGGAAGATCCCCTGAAGGAGGGCATGGCAACCCACTCCAGTATTCTTGCCTGGAGAATCCCCATGGACAGAGGAGCCTGGCAGGCTACAGTTCACAGAGTCACAAAGAGTCAGACACAACTGAGCAACTGACACACACAAAATCTGCAAACAAATGACAAGCCTTCAGACCAAAATCAACTGTAATATACACTTGAAATATTACAGGCAGATATGGTCCCATGCAATATGATTGCCAAGTCTAGTCTTTTTCTTATTACCTATTAGAGGATACACGTCAGTGTGGAATTCTCTTAACTCCTTTGGGAAAGTATGTCAAATAAAAGCTTTAGACAATGCGTTATAATAAATTATACTCTCCTATTTCCCTCTCTACAATTCTTGTTCTCTTGCTATTCCATCTTGACCTCTCCTCCTGACCTATTACCAGGTGATCAGAACATTATAAAATAATGACTGAAAAAGAGAAGAGTTTGAAGACCTCCCAACTGCTTGAACCTGTAAATGCTCATAGATATTTTGAAGTCCCAGAATTTTTCCTATGTGCTAGCAGATTAAAGGGAGGGTATGTGCTTTCTTCACGGATCTCAGTGTTAGCCAGGAATAAGGATCTAATTCCCAACCCAGACTTTCTCAATAGCTATTATATAACATGAGGTTATATAATATATTTTATAAACAAAGTGGCCAACAAATTTTCTCTGGATTTTAGCAGAAGTTTAATTACGCATCTTGTTTTTCTTTTTTAAAAACTATACAGGCTTTTAAACTTACCCCGATAGCAGCTAATATTGGGGCTTGGTAAATCCACTTGATGTCTCCAGCACTAAGTTCCCAGCATCTGAGACATGAAAAAGAACCTCCATGAATAGACTGGCAAAGCAAATAAGCAATAAGAATTAAATAGCATTTTAAG
Organism: Cervus canadensis; assembly: GCF_019320065.1. Taxonomy (NCBI): domain Eukaryota; kingdom Metazoa; phylum Chordata; class Mammalia; order Artiodactyla; family Cervidae; genus Cervus; species Cervus canadensis. Next base: position 37,571,518 of record NC_057409.1, read on the forward strand.
TTTTACCAGAAACTCCATACCCAGGATTGTGATTAAGAAACAGGTAGACCAAAAAAAAAATTTTACAAAAAGCTCCTAAAACTCCCAGTGGGGAAAAAATGTAGTGAGTCCTGCTTTCTATACTATTAGCTACCCTTTGGGGATAAGTATTATAAATAGTGGTGTATTATTTATATAACAAGAGTCAAAACTATGTTTCTAAAGCCACAAAAACTTAGTCTTCTAAATGTGGTACCATTGACTCTTTACTTTTGTTATCACTGGAATGAGCCATAACAGTTAAACAGAGTTTAATAGGTGATAGAGAAAGTCCTCCCATTTTCAGAATTCACTCCATTGGCTGCAAAACACTGACATTAATACATTCTTATCCATAGACATGCAACATAAAACTAACAATAACGCAAATGATCCTTGTTAATAGGAATGTAGAAGAAAACTGAATACAAATGATTTTTATCCCTAGAAAGGAAAATTAGCTGTTTGGTGAAATGTAAGTGACTAGTGATCTGTGAATATTGACCAGTGTTTACATTTATTTGTAAAATCATTTCAGCATTCACAGTACTAAATATAAACATGTGATTCTTTTATTTCTCCTTCGAACCAGTTATAATAGCTTACTGGTTACTAAGCTAAGCTTACTGGTTAGCTTACTAATCAGTTAGTCAAAAAATCTCTACAGGTAGTCATTTCATATTTGTATAACATCATGACTTTTATCTTCTTTTTTTAAGAGTTATTTTTTTACAGTATTAATAAAAATGCATTAGTTGCTCAGCTGTGTCTGACTCTTTGCAACCCTGCAGACTGTGTAGATCACCAGGCTCCTCTGTCCATGGAATTCTCCATGCAAGAATACTGGAGTGGGTTGGCATTCCCTTTTCCAAGGATCTTGGATCTTCCTGACCCAGGAATTGAACCCAGGTCTCCTGCATTGCAAGCAAATTCTTTACCATCCGAGCCACCAGTATATAATTTACCTATTTGCTATACTTATTTTCTGCTTCCTGCTCGCTCCAACTAGAATTTAAGTTTAGATAGGTAGGGATTGCTGTTGTTTTTGTTTTCTGTTATAAGTGCCTAGAACATACACAGGATCTAGGTAGCCAATAATCATGTTTTGAATTAATTGAATTCAAAGTAAGTTGAACTTCACCCAATCTGGTTTGTGGTAAAGGTCTTACACTAGAATAAATGGAACAGAGTTGAGAAAAACTAGTTCCACTTGAAACTTTAACATAGCACTTTAAACAGTTTTTTAAAATTAAAGATACATAAACAAAAGCCTTCAGTTTCTTTCTCCTTAGACCTAACATTGATTGTAGCATTAGTAAATAAAATCTTATGAAGAAATTTTAGTGATATAATGACAATTTTTTTATTCTAGATGATAAACTTATATTAAGAAGTTACTTTTAAATTAATGAACAAATTATGGATAATAAAAAGCTATTTCAACTATTTCTTGAAAGGAAAACATTTTCAGCACACATATAATAACAAAAATTTTAATTTTTTATGTAAGCAATATATTCTCATTTCAAAAATCAACCTATATAAAAAGACATTTCAGTCCTCCCCATCTTCCTGTCTACCTCTGACCTTGAGCTTCTGCTTACAGGTTAACATCTTTAATTACTTTATTGTGCACGCTTGCAGTATTTTGTTGTGCATATACAAACACATACAGATATTATAATCTTATTTTCCCCATCTTACAGAAATGCAATGTACATTCTGTTTTGTAATTTGCCTTTTCCTCTTTATAGCATATCTTTAATTTCTTTCCATATCAGTACTGAGAGAGCTCAGTAGCCCAGCATTCCACTGGAAGGAGGTACCCAGCTAAATCAACCAAATTCCTACACCAAAGTGTAATTCTGATCCAGCCACACTGAAATCAGCAAAATCAATGGGCTTGAAGACTGAATCAGAATGGACATCAAACATACATTACTTGTTTACACAAGTAACTTGCATACATTACTTGTTTACACAGTATTGAACACTGCCCAATATTATCTGCATGCACCTATTTTCCACATTGTCCAGCCAGACAAGAAAAAGATAGTGTTATGGAGTAATGCAAAACGTCTATCACACTACCCTAAAAAGGCTTCCTACTGTAAGGAAAGTGGCACATATTGTGAGAATATAAATTGAACATTGATTCACGAGCTATGAGACTCTTGGATTTCATAAATTCTCTTTTCAGCTTTGACATTTGGTAATATCTTCATAACCCTCTTTCTTTTTGCCATAATGACATTTCATTGTGATGTCTCCTAACACACTGGAAATCAATTACACAATTTCAGCTCTACAAAATAGTCGTATCTGGAAGTAGGTCAAATCAGCTACTTCTAAGAACAAGAAAAACTTGACTTTGATCATTTTCAGTGTCAAAGTTTTAAATTTGCCCTTGATAAGAGGCAACTGAGGTTTCAGATTTTTTTTTAAAGGAAATGCTATTGATTCTTGTTTTTCATTAATTATTCAATGACCCAGCTCACCCTGTGTTTGTGAACATGGCCAAGAAACTACCCTCTGTTCAGATTTTTTTAAATGAATTTTAACACCCTAGGACATGCAGGAATAAATGTCAGTAAATATGTAATTCTGAATGGTAGAGCATGAAACACGGTCATCTTGAATAGGAGAGCATAGACAGGGAAGCAGGTCCTTCTGCAGCCAAGCTGGGAGCAGGAAATGCATCGTTCTGCCAGAGGGATCCCCTATTGGAATACTGTATTGTCTCCAACACTCACACTCTGATAAGAGAAGAGGAAGCGAAGTAACCTCAAAGCCATGCAGATTTCCCAAGAATTACAGAGTGTAACATTTCTTGGTCCTTTCCACTGCAAGCCTTAATGCTCCTACTGGCATCTCTTATCTCCTTTGAGTGAGCAGGGAGACAGTAATAAGGTATCTCATAAGGTGTTTTTGCTTTTGTAAGTTAAAAAGAAAGAGAAACAAAATTATTCACTCTTTAAGTCATTTGTGCAATCTAAACTGCAGGAAATTTCTTAAAGGAAATCAACCCTGAATATTCATTGGAAGGACTGATGCTGAAACTAAAGCTCCAATACTTTGGCCACCTACCTGATGCAAAGAGCTGACTCATTGAGAAAGACCCTGATGCTGGGGAAGATTGAAGGCAGGAGGAGAAGGGGACAACAAAGAACGAGATGGTTGGATGGCATCACCAACTCAATGGACATGAGTTTGAGCTAGCTCTGGGTGAAAGACACAGAAGCCTGGCATGCTGCAGTCACAAAGAGTCGGACATGACTGAGCAACCGAACAACGACAAACTACAGGACCCAGTTATCTTACCCTACCTTAGTCAACACTTCGCTAGAACTTTAGAACTGGAAGAAACTTTTTGTATATTCAACAGTTTAGAGCACCTTCTAAAACTGGGTCTTATCTGCTTATTTCTAAATGTCCAAGATACAGAGAAAATAAGAGTTCTAGCTTTGAAAGGCCAGATCAGAAAAAGATAAATCTCAAGTGTAAGAGACATGAACCAGGACCCTATCTGGCCTTTGGAGATGCTCCCAGTCTGCTCTCTCCACCTGAACTTTGCGACATGACACTATACGTAGGTTAGATGGCACTCAAGAAAATCTGAAGATCTTTTTATCTTAGACAAGCTGAATTTCATGAGAAATCAAATCAGGCAATTATGAAATTATGCCATGAATGTGATAATACAGTTTTATTTTCTATGCAAAATAAATGTAAAATGACCTCTTAACCCAATTATCATACTCAGATCAGAGCACTATAGAATTCAAGATTTTATTCTAAGGTAAGGTAAGAATAAATATGTTATGCAGAGGAGTCATATGATCTAACTTATAGTTAATATTTTTATATTAATTCATCTGTTTTAGAGCAATATTTAGTATCAGTTGTAGTTTTGCAAGTATTATGCACCTAATGGATTTTTTCTCAAAATAATAAACTCATATTTCCTATTTTTTCAGCAAAAGATTTATGATTATTAATAACTTAATACCTAGTTTATAATTTTTAAGAAAAAATGTAAGATAACTAAGGAAACTACCTATTTAATTCAATATATAATGTACTATGAATATATTTGCTTTCTTTCCATGCTCAAGGCCTGGAAGAGCTACGGAACGGAGGAATGAATCGAAGTGCTCCAGGATATGTATAGGCCATCAGGTCTCATTCTATTCATCTCTCACAAGTGAGGACTGGATGAAACAATGCCTTTGGTTCTACCTTCTCTAAAATTCCAAATCTGAGTGATTTGGTTACATATCTCAGGGTAAAATTATTTAGCATTATTTAGTACCTCTACTGACTCAACCTCCCTCTCTCCTTCAAGAAATCAAACAGCAAGTCTTTAGGTTTTCTTTGAGATTTCCAATATTGCTGTGTAAATATAACAATAATGATAACAATGTAGATAACATGAACCCCCATGTGCATGTTAAGACACTTCGATCATGTCCAACTCTTTGTGGCCCCATGGACTGTACCCTGCCAGGCTCTTCGATCCATGGGATTCTCCAGACAAGAATATTGGAGTAGGCTGCCATTTCCTTCTCCAGGGGATCTTTCCAACCCAGGGATCAAACCCCAGGTCTCCTGCATTGGCAGGCTGGTTCCTTTCCACTAGCACCACCTGGGAAGCCCTCATTAACTCCCAAGTGTCAGCAAATCCAAATAGCAAAAAGAGACACAGGTAAGTAAAAATGAAACCCTGCAGGATCCTTCTGGGTATAAGCCCTTCCACATTCCCACTTATTATTTGGGAAAAAGCTTTAGCCTTGTGAAATGAAAATATCTCCTGCCATATCAAACAAGAAACGTCACAGCCTGGTCTCCAAATGTGAATGAGGGCTCCCAAAACTGCCACCTCCCCCTTTACCCGCCTCCCTCCTTGCTGAGAAACTGGGGGAATGCAAGAAACAGCCACCTGCCAGTCCTAAAGGTGAACACAGAAATAGGATTTGGCACCAGAGAGCTGAGCTGCCTATGAAAAGAATGAACTCAGTGAGCCCAGAGGCTTGCATCTTCCCATACATAGAATGCTAAATTCCTTAACTTGATATCGAACCTTTGATGTTCAGACTGCCTACTCCCTTTGTTACAAACTTGTATAAAGCCTAACTCCCTCCTCCTGCCTCCTTGGAGCAGTTTTCTCAGAGCTACTGAGATACTGTCTCCCGGGCTCTGAGTTCTAAACATGCACACCAAACGAAATAATTCTACTTTCAGGTTGTGACTATATTTTTTAGTTGACAGTCTTCAAGGGCTTCCCCAAGTTTCAAAGAGCAGACTCGAACAGTTACTAACTAAGGAAGTGAGAAAATGCAGAAACCAAGGAAAAGCAGTCAAGCAAGAAAAGTAGTAACAACATGAACAGAGTTGCAGGACACCTAGTTTCTCCTGAAGAAATATAGATAATGATCTAATGCATAACTTTGCACTGTTCTGCAGAAATTAAGCACCAGCCCAGTGGAGGACGTTGACTACATGCTGACTACAAGCATGTAGACCCCGGGCTGGTTAAAACCAGAAGACTGGTAATTAAGATTCCCAAAACATCACCCTGTTACCTAACCACTAACCAGTATCCCTGACATCATCTTGCTGTGTGCTCATAAGACGTTCACTTTATGTACACGCAGAGAGAGAAGGCACCCTCTGGTTTCTCTTCTCACGAAGACACTAATCCTGTTATATCAGAATCCTACCCTCAGGACTTCATTTAACCTTAATTACCTCCTTACGGGCACTATCTCCAAACACAGCCACATTGGGGGTTGGGGTTTCCCACGTGTGAATTTGGGGGAGATACATTCAGTCCAAGCAATAAGTTTGACAGTGAAAGCAAAGAGCAGGCACTGAATATTTCTCTATGTTCTCCTTTCCTTTCTTTGACTCATCATCACTAAAAATAGAAATAATATGAAGCAATGAATGTTTCAGCATCCATGCGTCATGTAGCATCAAAAGAGAAACAGGCAACTGGGAGGCTAGTGATTCCCTAGGATGGATTCCACTTCTAATGTGCACTTGTTTTATCATTTTAATATATTTACCTATGCTATGCAAGACAAGAATACAAAGAGGTGGATTAAACCTATACTTGACATCACATATATGTAAGTAGTAAGTAGAACACGTGTGTGTTAAGCATAGGTACTAGATATTTAGGGCAACTGAGCACTAAATATCCACAGTTCACCAAATATATGAGACACAAACTATCCCTTGATACACAGGAAGTCCTTGATATTCTTGATGTCTTAATTAAGCACAATAGGTGGAACTCATGGCCACATATCTTTTGCCCAAAGAATGCAAGTAAAACCTAGGGCTGCTGAGTAGGCTACATGGCAAGTTAGCGCCATGGCCGCATAAACTTGCCCTTACATCTCTCTGAGACAGCAAGTGTGTGTCCCTGGCCCAGGGCACCGTCTGTCTGTGGGTCTCCTTGCTGCAACCTTGCTTCTGGCCCTCGTAACCACACCATCAGTAGGGAATGCTGATGTGGCGGACAGTAAGAGAAAAGAATATTGCCTAGCCCAGGACTCAGGCAGTGCGGTCCTTTCACCTGTGTGCATGACATCCTAAGTATGTTAACTAACCCATCTCTTTCCCCCAGCTTCTCGTGGTATGTTTCAAACTGATTTCATAAACCATGGGGTTCAAGCATGCCAACTGGGTCTGTGAGTCCTTCTGTCCCATGACTCTGGAATGGATAGCTGGCTGGTAATGTATGAGAGGCTACAGGGTAATCCCTAAAGGGCAATGTCATCGAGAACAGCCGCCGGTGTGAACTCCAAGCAGGAAGCCAGCCTTGAGAAAGTCTGAGGCTCTTGCTTTACCTCTTTTTCACCCACCTTGCATCAGCCAGAGTTGCTCGTGCTACAGCCCAGACTGTCACAAATGCCGCCGGGAACCCTGCAATCAGAAGAGGATTCAGAGGCAATGTTTGTTCCAGGATTAAGGTATCTTTTTCTTATATTCATCACACAAAAAAATATACTATTAAAAGGTGAGAGAGAAAAATTGGACATGAAAAATGTTACTATGTGAACAAAAAAATTCCACTTAATTTTCATCTTGTCCGTTTGAGAAGAGAGCTGGTACACTAATGTTACTTGTTCCCAAAGGTCTGAAGAAGATTGGCCCTATTTTCATTTGAGGGGTATAAGGTTAAGCTATGTAAGGAGGGGACTGAAGTCCCTGGAGTCAAAGACAGGCAGTGGTCGGTGCATAGAACTTCACCTCTTGCCACTCCAACAGCCACATGCTTTCCAAGAAGCGTGAAGCAACAAGAGGGACTCAGGAGAAGTGACAGGAAGGCTACTGTTTTTAAAAATTCGAATTTTCTCATTCTAAAGGTGGAAGGCATAGCGAGGCTACACTGAAAGTTACAAAATTAGGATGTTTTGATCAGTTTAGCCTCTTCTTTTTTGTTCATATTGGTTCCAGACAGAAGCATTTGCAGGTACTGAAAACTTACCAAAGAATGGTGCTATGTTAGCTTGATGATTTGAGCATGACATGTTTGTCTTTCATAAATAACAATCACCTATAAGCTTGCAACGTCAAATCTATTAATTATACTGACTTTCCATGAGTCTTTGCTTCCAGTAAAGATGGACTGTTCAGTTCATGCTATACTCAGTTAGACTCTGACATCACAAAAGAAACACAAACCATACTTTTGTAGAACTCTGCAATAGATCAAAGGATTTAATGGATATGTGACCTTTTAGAAAGAAGTTTTAAAAAAAAGGAAAGAAAGGCCACAGGAAGCACCTTACAAAGAGAGAAAAAAATTTAACTCAGAACACTTTTAACAACATTTTTCACCTGTTAAAAAACACATTTGTAATTTTTCAGATATCTTTTCTAAGCAAAGGAACATTAAAATAGAAGTAGATGAAAAATTTCAGAAAAGTTAAAATAAGGTGATATCCCACAGTAGGGAATTTCTTTGGTTTTCTTAGTGATCTAGTTGAATTTAACCTCAGTCTGCCTGTGTGGCTGTTTAATTTTATAACTCTACATTCCAGTTTTATTTGTTGTTTTTATATAACTCCCTCTTTTAAAAAATCTGCTCAAATTCTATGTTTTAGGAAATTTTTGTCAAAATGAAAGTGAAAGTGTTAGTCCCTCAGTCATATCCCACTCTTTGGGACCCCATGGACTGTAGCCCACCAGGCTCCTCTGTCCATGGAACTCTTCCAGGCAAGAATACTGGAGTAAACTGCCATTCCCTTCTCCAGGGAACGTCCGTGACCCAGGGATTGAGCCCTCAGGCTCCGGCATTGCAGGCAGATTCTCTACCATCTGACCACCAGGGAAGCTTCCGTGTGCTGGGCTGCGCTTAGCTGTGTCTGACTCTTTGAGACCCCATGGACTGTAGCCCACCAGGCTTCTCTGCCCATGGGGATTCTCCAGGCAAGAACACTAGACTGGGTTGCCATGCCCTCCTCCAGGGGATCTTCCCAACCGAGGAATTGAACCAGGGTCTCCTGCATTGCAGGCAGATTCTTTACCAGCTGAGCTACTAGGGAATCCCCAAAGTTAAGTGCTTTTTATATGATAATACATACATTCTGGCATCTCATCTGACAGGTGAAAATTAAGAATGGCTGCTAATACAGAGGTAAATTACCACATTCGATAAGGATAAAGAAGCAAGATTGAAAACTTTTTTCTATCTTGTACATTACTTTGGGTCTAAATCTTGTTTAGACATAATTATAACTTTAGGCTCTCTCTAGGTAGGTAAAACTCAGCACTTTATTACTCACACTGTAATGATGTGTGGAGCTGCATTTATTTACATTGATTTTGCTGGTTCTTAATAATAAATTGGCAAGGAAGGAAATTACCATCTAAAGAGGAACAATGCCGTATCTGCCTTTGTAAATTGAAGACTGATATTTAAAATGACTGTTTTTGTACATCTTTATCACAAAACAAGATGTACAGAGAAGCAAAAGCAAATCCTAATGATAACTATGTTTCTATTCTTTCAACCAGTCGTAGCCTTAATTTTTCTTATCCCTGCCTCAATTTTCTCATAAATAAGGCACTTTATTCTTGACTCCAACTGCACATTTTAAAATTACATTTAATTATATATTTAAGAGGGGTCAGTGAAAAAGTACAAACTTTCAATAATAAGTACAACAAAAGGTACAAACTTCCAGTAATAAGATAAATAAGTACTAGAGACGTAATATACAACATAGAAAAAGATTAGTTGTTACTGTTTTAAATCATGGTTAATTAAGTGAGCATAATATTGCATGTAATACGATTTATAAAAGTGAGCTTTCATGTAAATCCTACTTGCTTTCATGCATGTTATTAAACCATTCAATGAAATGAAGATTTCAAGTTGTGATGGTTATCTTACTATAGTTGTCACTCCTATGCCAAAATGTTTCTGGGGAAATTAATATAAGTTTTAAAGGAAGGTAAGAAACTAAGACTTGTATAGATGCTCACCAGAATCCTAACTACTTTTTTTTTTTAATTTTCTTTTTCATAGAAAGATTTGAAAACTAGTTTCCTGGGTTTCAGAGCTTCCCTTGTGGCTCAGATGGTAAAGAATCTGCCTGCAATGCAGGACAAGCTAAAGACTTGGGTTTAATTCCTGGGTCGGAAAGATCCCCTGGAGAAGGGAGTGGCAACCCACTCCAGTATTCTTGCCTTGAAAATCCCGTGAACAGAGGAACCTGGTGGGCTACAGTTCATGGGGTTGCAAAGAGCTGGACACAACTAGAGCCACTAACACTTCCTGGGTTTCAGTGAGACAAACCCCTGATTTTATGAAGTAACAAACTGAGTGAATCAGCCCAAACAAGAGTTGATAGGGGACTGAGCAGCTGACTATCAAACCAATTCGTAGATAAAGAAAAAACAAGCTTATTACTAGTGTGACCAATGTCATAGCAAGCCAAAAAAATTAAATCAAACTCAAAGTCACTGTTGAATTTTCTATCAATAACTTTAGCAACATCTACTAATGATGTGAGCACCCAGACATAATTTTGATTTGAAGGCAAACTACCAAAAACTGTTGAGAAAATTACCAAAGTACCCCCCAAAATATTAAATGTATCTCTTTTTTATTTTAGTAACTGGTAGTCAAAGATAAGGAACAGCTTAAAACCAAACTGCTTTCAGAAATAAAATTTTATTCACAATAATTAGTATTTCATAATAAATAAAGGGTGACAGTAAATTGACCCTTTGTCTTCTTAAAGGTTATTAACTAACAGGAAATTCAATATCCTTTACTTTACATTTTCAAATGTTAAGACAATGTCAAGGCAAACCAGGCAAAAAACTTTCTTATTTTGGAGGGGGGGAAAAAACCTTCAAATTTAATCTTGAGCCACTTAGTTATTTTTTTCCCTCTGCTGACCACCTGATCATCTACAAATTAAAGTAGCAGTTGTTAATCTTGAGACTTCTTAATTGTAACCACAAATGAGCTTTAATTTCTCTTAAACTATAACAAACAAACAACATTCTTTCTCCATATCACATTGAGCTAGTGTCTGGTTCAGTAATCCCTCTAGGACTGAAAAGGCATTTTGGAATGTGAGTTGAATCTTTTTTTTTTTAATTACTTATGCCAAAAGTAACTCTATTTATTTCCTTCCAAAAGACATGGTAAGTCTACATAATTAGCTTGTAATTTGTATTGTTAAATACAGCCAAGATGGTTCTATAAATTCCTCTCTGGCATTCTCATCATATGACCTAGAATTATAAATCAAAGATGCATCATGGTGGATTAGAAATTCAAAAAAATCAAAATTTATAGAATGGAATTACTGTTAAATCAAGACACTGACATAAGACATGATGAGCATGGCAGTTCTAAATGTGTAAGGCAAACAAGGTATTTCCCCCAAAGAATCCTCTCAAGAATCTGGTCTAAGAATAGTAACCCTAAGTTAAATGTGAGAAGTTTGTTACCACTGGGAGAATCATAGACTTGATTTTAATGATTTTCCTCAATAAATAATTAAAGAGAAAGGGAAGATAAAGATAGTATGGGGAGAGATTATTTCAGGAAAAGAGCTGAAAGAATGCTGATGACAGGCATGACACAAGCCCTGAAACCCATAATCCACTTGAAAAGGAAAGGAGACAGAAATGCCTTACCCCAGCCTATCAGGGTGAAGCCCCACAGGCACTTGGTGTCCGAAAAGAATGCCACAAAGATTAAACTATGCAGATAGAGACCTTCCACCAAAATCCAATAGTAGTTTGTAGCCAAGAAGTAAATAAACATCACAACAGCCATCTTGCACCCAATCTGTTACAAATAAACCAACATGGCACCATATTAGAATTCCTAATCATACTGTTTCCAACATTAGACCACTAAAAAGCAGTTCCTCCATTTCTTTTTTAGAATCTAATGTCTCTTATACATGGGGAAGCCAAGACTTTTGAAAGAGGCCAGAACAATGTTATTTAAATATAGCATTTCTAAGACTGCTGGCTTGATTTTATTTTTAAAATAATTTTTTTTTCCTTTAGAAGTAACAAGAAATCACTTTTCCTCAATTTATTCAAAAAAGAATATTTGATAATCAAAGAAAATTAGGAAAGTACAGAAAAGCATAAAGAAGAAATTTACCTATCATTCTACCATGAATTTATTTTATTCTGGACTTTGTTATACTCCAGAAGTTAAATGGCTTAAAACACTAAATGTTTAATGTGTCTTATGAATCCATGGATTGGTTAGGTGATTCTACTGATCTGAGAGAAGCTCAGGTAATCTTGACTAGGTTCACTCATAGAAGTCTACCTTCAACTGGCATACCATCATACCTACTTCATCCTTTATTTTAAACAAGTCACAAATCCAATGAAGAATTAGAATCAGCAGAGATGATAGTGAATTACAGGGAAAAGGACAAAGATAACTATGGCATTAATTCACACCATCAAGAAAATCAATCTACTCTACCTAATTTCCAGATATACTGCTTCAAGGTGATAATGCTCTCCATTAATTAAATGACTGGGTAATTCTACATACTTAAAAACACTATGATATCTAAGAACAAAATCAAGTACTATGGAATCTTACATGGGAACAAGTCTTTGGGTCCCTAATAAAGGAACTAAATCCCCTGGATTTTTAAATCCCAAGCTTCTAGTTTTGCAGGTAGGTTTTCTCTTACTTTTAGAAGTGGTGAGCCATGCAAGGGGTCATGAGGAAAACACTTACATATTGTGATTTGTCCACAGCAGGCACGTCTATGGAGCTTTGTAGGTCATCCTGCAGTATCAGGGACCGCAGCTCCTTTACTCCTATGTGAGCATGGACCACTCTGTCCTTGACAAAGATGCTCGCAGCCCTCAGCATGAAAGACACAAATAAATGCATGTGGATATAGTTCCTGGTACAATGCAGTCGTCTACAGAGAGAAAATATTTAGTATTTAGATCTGAATAAAATTAGAAATGGAGAAAGAAAATACATAAATGAGCTCAAACTACCCCCCCAAAAGAAGAAATATAGTAAAGCTGAACAAAAAGAGCAACAATTGGAGTCAAAAACTAAAATATAATTTTTTGAGAATTAATTTCAAATATATCCTGATCAGCTACCATGTTTATCCAGATTATGCAGTGTTAAATATTATACTACAGTGTAATATTATAATATAATATAATATATTATGTGTGCGTGCATGCTAAGTTGCTTCAGTCATATTCAACTTTTATGTGACCCCATGGACTGTAGCCCACTAGGCTCTTCTGTCCATAGGATTTCCCAGGCTAGAATACTAGAGTGGGTTGCCATTTCCTTCTCTAGGGGATCTTCCCAACCCAGAGATCAAACCCGCATCTCCTGCATTGGCAGGCATATTCTTTACCACTGAGCCACCTGAGAAGCCCCTGTTTCTTCCTGTATGGTATCGAATCATCTAGAGATTATTTAAGATGAATTTCTGTCCCATGCCACCAAAATCATTTGGAAAAAGTGAAATAAGCCTTCACATCATGAGTGAAAATTTTTCTAACTCATTTTGACAATACTCTGCATCACTTAGCAAAAATAGACTGCAATGCAGACCCACTGTTTTAATGGTTTCATACTGCTTTGAGGCTTTAAGTCTTTAAACAAACAAACAACAAAGAATAACCCTGAATTTTTAATGAAAAATAACTTATCAAAGTCAAATAATATAACACGAGGTTGAATTCAGAAACTTGTGTTTAGGGAAAGTATCTGGAGGCACAGATTGTGAGAGGTCTCTGTCTTTGATGAATAAGAAATAGACCTGCACCTTCACGGAGGCAGTGATTGAGAATTACTCACCTGAAGTAACCAATGATGAGAATAGCCACGGCCAGGGATGCAAAGGAGACAGAGTATCCGATAGTGTACATGACAAAGAGGCGTTCAAAGAACTCTTGCTGCAGGGCAATAGATTTAATCAGAAACGCATATCTGATGGAGGTAAATTAAGAGTATGCATTTAAAAGACAGGCAATGTGTCGCCACATTCATATAATATATAGATTATTTTTACGGCCTTCTTTTTACTCCCCAAATTCAAGTCAACATTAACATATAATAAAATAATTTCTTCTTGCTTTAAGTGAGGCCAAACTCAATGTTTCAAGATTCACGTCATGGATTTTTTGCAGTGTTCATTTTAACTAGTTGGAATTATATATCTAACGTGATATTTGGAGTAAATAAAACACACTGAAGGATGATTTTAAAACTAGTCAAAAGGATATATCACTTTTGGAATATTATTTCTAGTTTCCTTTCGCTTTTCTACCAAGCTGTAGTTTCTATGAAAGCAAAATGTGCAGATTTTAAATGAGCAGTGTGATGGGTTTTGACAAACTGATTTCTTTGCGCCACTAGCTAGTCAAAAATCCACCCACCATCCACCCCCCAGGTTAACTACTGTTCCAATTTCTGTCATCACAAATTGGCTTTATCTGTTCATGTACTTCATATATTTCTTGACTGTTCTTAGACTTCTTAGAATTATGTAGTGTACACTCTTTTTTGTCAAGACACTGTTATGATATTCACTGATAATATTACATGAATCAACAGTTCATTCCTTTTTCTTCTTTTGTATTTCAGAATGACTATAGATTCAAAAGAAGTAGGAAAAGACAGTAAGAAAGGTCCTATGTACCCCTTCACCAGTATCCTCCAATGCTTGCGTCTAATTACACTAAAATACCAAACTAGGAATTTGGCATTGGTGCAATTTATGTGTTGACAGTTCTGTGTCATTTTATCACATATGAAAAAATTTTAAACATTTCTGCAGTCGAGCTACAGAAATATTCCATCACAACAAAGATCTTGCTCCTGGTGTTCCTTTTACAGTCGTACCTACCCTCTTCCTCTCCACCATCCTTATCACCCACCAAACATTAATCTGTTTTCTACCTCTACAATTCTGTCATTTCATAAATGGAGAAATGAAATCCTACAGAACATGAACTTTGAGTCTGGCTTTTTTCACTCAGAGTAATAACCTCAGGATCCATTCAGGTTGTTACCCATACCAAGTTTGTTCTTTTTTATTGCTGCACTGTTTGTGGCAAATGATTAGAATAATTAAGAGATATAGCTAAACTAGGGCTTTCCAGGTGGTGCTAGCTGTAGAGAAGCTGCCTGCCAATGCAGGAGACATAAGAGACATAGGTTCACTCCTTGGGTCAGCAAGATCCCCTGGAGGAGGGCATGGCAACCCACTCCAGTATTCTTGCCTGGAGAATCCCAAGGACAGAGGAGCCTGGAGGGCTACAGTCCATGGGGTCACTAAGAGTCAGACGTGACTGAGTAACTTAGCACACTGCATGGTATGTACCTAACCATCATTATACTTGAAATGAGTTTCAGACTTTGTAGATAACATACAAAGTTGGGTCATGTTTCTTATAGACTCTTCTAATTTCTGTTAATTGGTACCTTAAGATATTTGTTTTTAATATAACATTGATATAATATTAAGGCTAAGTCCATTCTATATTTTTATTTTCTGTTATGTTTTTCATTACTGCGTTTTAGTTTTCTGGCCATCCCTGAATTACTTGAACAATTTGTAGAATTCCATTTTGATGTATATTTTTGGTGGTGGCTTTTGGTGGTGGCTCTAGGTATTATACTATATAACTTAATGTGGAAGATTTGATCACTGAATTTTCAACTTTCTTCTTTTCTAATTAAGTATTGAGAGCTATAAATCTTTCTAGACATCTGCTTTTGCTGTTTTCCACAGTCTTTGATATATATTGAGCTTTCATATTTATCCAAACTTTTGCCATTGGTCACATAATTTTCAACTATTTATGAATTCTCTACATATTTTTTTTCTGATTTCATACATTTATTGGCATTGTCCAAAATATTGTTTTATTCTTTAATGGAAAAAAGCTATTAATATTCAAATGAAAAGGATCACATTAAAAAACTTGTATGTAAGAAACAGCCTCCAAGAACATCCAAGCAGCAAGTCAGAGGGAGGGAAAAATGCTTCAACAGCCCATCAGTTTCCTTCAAAATATTACTTGACAGGATACAACTCATTTCACTGGCTACGACAATTCATAGAATTTTTCATTGTTTTCTTGAGACGCAAAAGTTCACTGTTGCAGTGTTTTCAAATGACCAGTCAAGGGTTACTTCTCGGTTAAAAAGGCCACTGGTAGGTTCCTCGGACTGGAAAGGACGTTCCTTCACTGCAGGAAAATGAGCTCCCAAGAAAAGAAAGCTGAAGTCTTTGCAGAGCCTCTCACAGCTCATCCTTCTCCAGGTCACCCAGCTCCACGTCACTCAGGTCAATGTCGTCTCCCACGGGAAGCGCGCCAGCCTTGCCATCCCAAGGCTCCCTGGTGCTGATGACAGAGAAAGCCCCACCTCTCTACATATTTTAGTTGATTTTCTATTGATTCTTTTGTGGTCAGAGAACATACATAGCCTGTGTGATTTTAATCTTGAGATTTACTGAAACTTGTTTTATACCCCAGCATATGTTCTATCTTGGTAAACTTTGGTTACTACTTTAAAAGAATATGAATTTTTCAGTTATTGTGACTGAAGTAAAGTGAAGTGAAAGTCGCTCAGTCGTGTCTGACTCTTTGCAAACCCATGGACTGTAGCCCGCCAGGCTCCTCTATCAGTCAAGAATACCAGAGTGGGTAGACATTCCCTCCTCAAGGGGATCTTCCAGACCCAGGGATCAAGTTCTGGATCTCCTGCATTGTAAGTAGATTATTTATCACCATCTAAGCCATCTGGCAACCCCCTCCAGTGTTCTTGCCTGGAGAATCCCAGGGACGGGAGCCTGGTGGGCCGTCTATGGGGTCGCACAGAGTCGGACACGACTGACGTGACTTAGCAGCAGCAGCAAGCCATCAGGGAAGCCTTTGAAGCTCCTAAACACATGTATATTTAGGATTATTTCCTCTTGGTAAATTGATTCTTCATAATTTTAAATACTGCTGTCTTGGTAATGCTCTTTGTCTTGATGTCTACATTTCTCAAAGACAGCATACAGTTAAGCCATACTTTTATTATCCATTCTAACAATCTCTGCCTTTTAGGAGAAATGTTTAGTTCACTGACCTCAAATACAATCATTGCTGTGACTGGGTTTAGATCTAACATATAGGTTATTTGCATTCTATATGTCTATCTTTTCTCTGAGCCTCTGTACCTACTTCCTTACCTTTTATTGGGGGTTGGGGGATGGGGAACTTAATCAGGTATTTATTAGTATTTCACTTGTGTTTTCTTTTAGCAGTTACTATAGAGACTTGGTTATGCATCTTGAAGTTATCAGACCTACATTTAATAATATTGAACTATTTCACCATATAAACAGATATTTACAATTATGTACCTAATTTTGCTCCCCTAGCCTTTGTCACATCTAGATTTTGTTCTACATAATTTATAAACCCTAATGAGAGGTTATTGTGTTTGCTTTAAGCAGTCAGCAGACTTTTAAATGACTTAAATTATAGATATAAAGATGGATGTAAACATAGCAATAAATAAGGATAGGTATATAGTTCTGCTTATTATTTTAGTCTGTCATTTTTATCCACATATGTATCTATTTTGGTACTCCTCATTCTTTCCTGTCAATCTTTGCTTCCATCTGATATATTTCTCTCCCATCTAGAGAATTTTTTTGAGCATTTCTTATGCAGAAGTCTGATAAAGATGAATTCTCTCAGATTTTTTTCTGTCTGAAAAAATCATTATTTCCCTTTATCTTAATGCATATTATCACTTTTAGAATGCCATTCCATTGTATCCAGGCCTCTACTGTTTAACTAAAAGACAAGCATCCTTTCAGTTTATGTTCTCCTGAATATCATGTGCCCTTTTCCTCTCACTGCTTTTAAGATTTTCTTCTTACCTTGATTTATAGCATTTTAACTATGATGTGTCAAAGTATGGCTTTCTTTTTATTTAATCTGCTTAGGGTTTTCTGAATACCTGGGACCTGTGATTGATTTATTTCACCCACTTTATAAAATTACCGGCCATTCCCTTCTGAAATATTTATTTTGTCCTATTCTTTCCCTCTCTTCTTACCCCTAATTTCACATATCTTAGGCAATTACATATCATCTCACAGTCTCAGACAGTTCTGTTTATTAAATTTATTTTTTCTCCTAATGTTTCACTTGGAAAATTTCTGTAGCCTTCTTTTCAAGTTCACTGATGTTTATCATGCTGTGTCCAGTATTCTATTGAGCATATCAAATAAATTCTTCATTTAGAATTGAATACTTCAATTCTAGAATTTCCTTTTTTTTTAAGTTTTCATTTCTTTGTCAGTTTTCCCATCTGTTTATGCACTTTTTTCACTAAATCAGCTAACATATTTATGAGTCATTACCTGGAAATTACAACATCTAGATCATCTATTTTTTCTGCTTTGTTTTTACTCTAGATTTGGGGTCCCTACTTTGTAATTTTTTATTACATTATGGGCACTGTAAGTAAAAGAAGAGTTGGAACTGAAGCATGTAATATTGAGGCAGGAGGCAGATGGGCACCCCCCTCCCACCAGGGTAAAGCAAATTGGAGATTCATTTTCTATTGACCAAAACTCTAAGACAAGAATGAAAGTGAAAGTGAAAGTGAAGTCGCTCAGTCATGTCCGACTCTTTGCGACCCCATGGACTGTAGCCTACCAGGCTCCTCTGTCCATGGAATTTTCCAGGCAAGAGTACTGGAGTTGGTTGCCATTTCCTTCTCCAGGGTATCTTCCCAACCCAGGGATTGAACCCGGGTCTCCCACATTGCAGGCAGACGCTTTACCATCTGAGCCACCAGGGAAGCCCCAAGACAAGAATAGAGGGGCAATTATGGGAGGGGGCTGGACCTTCTACAGACCACATAGTTCTCGTTTCCGGAAGTTGGGAGACCTCCTGGACCACATATGTGCAGAAAAGGCCCGTTGGAGGCCAAAGGGGAGTCACCCTGCTTATTTAACTTATATGCAGAGCACATCATGAGAAGCACTGGGCTGGAAGAAGCACAAGCTGGAATCAAGATTGCCGGGAGAAATATCAATAACCTCAAATAGGCAGATGACACCACCCTTATGGCAGAAAGTGAAGAGGAACTAAAAAGCCTCTTGATGAAAGTGAAAGAGGAGAGTGAAAAAGTTGGCTTAAAGCTCAACATTCAGAAAACTAAGATCATGGCATCTGGTCCCATCACTTCATGGGAAATAGATGGGAAAACAGTGGAAACAGTGTCAGACTTTATTTTTGAGGGCTCCAAAATCACTGCAGATGGTGATTGCAGCCATGAAATTAAAAGACGCTTACTCCTTGGAAACAAAGTTACGACCAACCTAGATAGCATATTAAAAAGCACAGACATTACTTTGACAACAAAGGTCCATCTAGTCAAGGCTATGGTTTTTCCAGTGGTCATGTACAGATGTGAGAGTTGGACTGTGAAGAAAGCTGAGCGCCAAAGAATTGATGCTTTTGAACTGTGGTGTTGGAGAAGACTCTTGAGAGTCTCTTGGACTTCAAGGAGGTCCAACCAGTCCATCTTAAAGGAGATCAGTCCTGGGTGTTCATTGGAAGGACTGATGCTGAAGCTGAAACTCCAATACTTTGACCACCTCATGCGAAGAGTTGACTCATTGGAAAAGACCCTGATGCTGGGAGGGATTGGGGGCAGGAGGAGAAGGGGACGACAGAGGATGAGATGGCTGGATGGCATCACCACTCGATGGACATGGGTTTGGGGGGACTCCGGGAGTTGGTGATGGACAGAGAGGCCTGGCGTGCTGCAGTCCAGGGGTCGCAAAGAGTCGGACACGACTGAGAGACTGAACTGAACTGAAGATGATGGGATCTTAACACCAGCAGGCTCTAGCGGCCATTATATGGGTTTTTGTCCATAAAACCTGAAAACCTTAGAAAAACTGAAGGTTTTCTAAGCTGCAGAGAAACTCTTTCTGCTTTCTCAACCATTCATCAGCTATATAAAATTCATATAGCCTTTAGACACAAGAATATGTGATAATTTCTACAGTATGCTGCTGTTTTAAATATAATACTCTAAAGAATTTAACAACCTCATGGCCTCTCATAAGCATTCCCTACCTTTTTTGTCTTTTAATTTCACTTTGCTGTGAATTTCACTTTGCTCTCTAGCCTGCCCTGGGCTTTCTGCATCTCAGAACATGTCTGTCCATTATGCTGCTCTGCTCCAGTTCTCAGCTAGCCACGGCCTCATTTTAGATGAAAACCTCTTGTGCCTAGAAAAGATCTTTCTCAGCTCTATTTTGTCAGGCTTTTCACTCACTGAGATCTGTCATCTCGGGGGTTTCTCTCAGCTTTCCTGCCCTCCCCCAATAGTCATGTTCTAAGTGAGGGCCCCAAATACCCCAAGAGATATCTCTCAGTTCCTCTGTTCTGTCCCATGCCTTCAGCTAACAGCTACCTCTCACCCAGGGAAGGTCCTACGTACATCTTGGGAAGTTTCTCTGCGTCCGCCTACATTGCCCCCAGTCTTTAACTCACTGCCTCCAGAAACTCAGTGAAGGCTCATGGGTAAGAACTGGCTGATGGGTAATAGCTCACCCTGACTAGGCTTCATTTCTTGGAATTCTAAGCCTTTATTCCAGTCTTCATCTGATGGAAGTTCTTTTAAAAAATGGTTCTTTTCTCTTTATCCCCTTCTATAGCCTGGTTGCTCCTCTTCTAGTGCAAAAACAGGGATAAATACAGCCACAGGTCTCTTCTGTCATAAGAAAAGGATTTCCTCTTTCTGCAATTAGGTTCATTTAGATTTCTTGGCATCTTCAGCTCACTGACAGGCTTTTACAGATTATTAATGTTGCGTCTTGCTCAGCTTATTCTTAATGCTGCAACTTCTCACTGGAACTTCTTCCTGACTGGAAGTAGAAGACTGTCTCTTACTGCCTTTTTAAAACATTTATGACACATTTTCTCTTAATAAAATGTTAAACTTCTATAGAAAATATTTGGATAATGTGTAAAATGAGAGAGAGAGAGGGGAAAAACTCCATAATTCCCACACAAGCAAAAAGAAACAGTGCATTTCGTGTATTTCTTTTCCTTCTATTTCTGTGTATGATTTCTTATTGTTTTGAATATTTGCATCCCCAATTTATATACAACTTTATTATCTGATTTTCTTTCAAGTAATTGAATAACAAAATATTTTCCCAAGACCACAAACTCTTTACACAAAATATATATTTCAGCTGATTTACCCAGCTCTTCATTGGAAATTTAAATTCTTCAAAATATTCACTATAATAATTAATGGTTCAATGAACACTATTCCATTCAGTACCCCCAACCCCAAATTTTTATGCTTAAATCTCAGAAATAAAATTATAAGGTCAAAGGACAAGACCCTCTGGAAGTCTCTTAGTATATATTGTTAAATTGTTGTCCAAAAATTCATATAGCCTTTAGACAGAAGGCTATATGAAAATTTCTACAGTATGCTGCCAGTTTAAATATAATACTCTAAAGAATTTAACAACCTCATGGCCTCTCATAAGCAATCCCTGACTTTTTTGGCTTTTAATTTTTGAAATCGTTTTCTGGACAAAATTTTTGGAGCGGGGTTGCCATTTTCTCCTCCAAGGGAATCTTTCCATCCTAGAGATCAAACTTACATCTCCACGTCTCCCACATTACAGGCAGATTCTTTACTAGTGATCCACTGAGGAAGCTGTACTCCCTTTTTATTAAAAGTAATTCTCTCATTTATCAAGTGAATGATATGAAAATTATTTAAAGAATGAAACAATAGATATCTTAAAAATCTTGTCTTATTTTCCCTATAAAAATGTGGCATGTATTCTAAATTCACTGTTTTTACTTTTACCTTTTGTTTCTTATACAAAAATTCTGATTACAACCATCAATAATTAATATCTCATATATAAGTAATATAACTTTGCCCTACAGTATATCAAAACTTTAGGAGCTATCCAGTTTTCTTATTAAAAGATTTTTTACATTTCTTAAGTTTCTCTAATTACTACTTAAGGGTTGTAAACAACAGAAAATACTCTGTACTTTTAATTAAGGAGATAAAATACTTATGACTAACAAAATGAACTCCTTATTGCCAAATTCAGACTTAAATTGAGGAAAGTAGGGAAAACCACTAGACCATTCAGGTATGCCCTAAATCAAATCCCTTATGACTATATAGTGGAAGTGAGAAATAGATTTAAGGGACTAGATCTGATAAACAGAGCGCCTGATGAACTATGGACGGAGGTTCGTGACACTGTACAGGAGACAGGGATCAAGACAATCCCCAAGGAAAAGAAATGCAAAGAGGCAAAATGGTTGTCTGAGGAGGCCTTACAAATAGCTGTGAAAAGAAGAGAAGCAAAAAGCAAAGGAAAAAAGGAAAGATATTCCCATTTGAATGCAGAGTTCCAAAGAATAGCAAGGAGAGATAAGAAAGCCTTCCTCAGCAATCAATGCAAAGAAATAGAGGAAAACAACAGAATGGGAAAGACTAGAGATCTCTCCAGGATGGGGAACACATGTAAATCCATGGCTGATTCATGTCAACGTGTGGCAAAAACCACTATAATATTGTAAAGTAATTAGCCTCCAACTAATAAAAATAAATGGAAAAAAATAAAAAGAAAAATAAAAAGAAAATCAGAGATACCAAGGGAACATTTGATGCAAAGATGGGTTCGATAAAGGACAGAAATGGTATGGACCTAACAGAAGCAGAAGAGATTAAGAAGAGGTGGCAAGAATACACAGAAGAACTGTACAAAAAAAGATCTTCATGACCCAGATAATCATGATGGTGTGATCACTCACCTACAGCCAGACATCCTGGAATGTGAAGTCAGGTGGGCCTTAGAAAGCATCACTACGAACAAAGCTAGTGGAGGTGATGGAATTCCCGTTGAGCTATTTCAAATCCTGAAAGATGATGCTGTGAAAGTGCTGCACTCAATATGCCAGCAAATTTGGAAAACTCAGCAGTGGCCACAAGACTGGGAAAGGTCAGTTTTCATTCCAATCCCAAAGAAAGGCAAGCCCAAAGAATGCTCAAACTACCACACAATTGTACTCATCTCACATGCTAGTAAAGTAATGCTCAAAATTCTCCAAGCCAGGCTTCAGCAATACATGAACCATGAACTTCCAGATATTCTAGCTGGTTTTAGAAAAGGCAGAGGAAATAGAGATCAAATTGCCAACATCTGCTGGATCATCGAAAAAGCAAGAGAGTTCAGAAAAACATCTATTACTGCTTTATTGACTATGCCAAAGCCTTTGACTGTGTGGATCACAATAAACTGTGGAAAATTCTGAAAGAGATGGGAATACCAGACCACCTGACCCAACTCTTGAAAAACCTATATGCAGGTCAGGAAGCAACAGTCAGAACTGGACATGGAACAACAGACTGGTTCCAAATAGGAAAAGGAGTACGTCAAGGCTGTATATTGTCACCCTGCATATTTAACTTATATGCAGAGTACATCATGAGAAGCACTGGGCTGGAAGAAGCACAGGCTGGAATCGAGATTGCCGGGAGAAATATCAATAACCTCAGATAGGCAGATGACACCACCCTTATGGCAGAAAGTGAAGAGGAACTAAAAAGCCTCTTGATGAAAGTGAAAGAGGAGAGTGAAAAAGTTGGCTTAAAGCTCAACATTCAGAAAACTAAGATCATGGCATCTAGTCCCATCACTTCATGTCAAATAGATGGGGAAACAGTGGAAACAGTGGCTAACTTTATTTTTTTGGGCTCCAAAATCACTGCAGATGGTGATTGCAGCCATGAAATTAAAAGATGCTTACTCCTTGGAAGGAAAGTTATGACCAACCTAGATAGCATATTAAAAAGCAGAGACATTACTTTGGCAACAAAGGCCCATCTAGTCAAGACTACGGTTTTTCCAGTGGTCATGTAGGGATATGAGAGTTGGACTGTGAAGAAAGCTGAGCACCAAAGAATTGATGCTTTTGAACTGTGGTGTTGGAGAAGACTCTTGAGAGTCTCTTGGACTGCAAGGCAATCCAACCAGTCCATCTTAAAGGAGATCAGTCCTGGGTGTTCATTGGAAGGATTGATGCTGAAGCTGAAACTCCAATACATTGGCCACCTCATGGGAAGAGTTGACTCATTGGAAAAGACCCTGATGCTGGGAAAGATTGAGGGCAGGAGGAGAAGGGGACGACAGAGGATAAGATGGCTGGATGGCATCACTGATTCAATGGACATGAGTTTGAGTAAACTCCGGGAGTTGGTGATAGACAGGGAGTCCTGGCGTGCTGCAGTTCATGGGGTCGCAAAGAGTCGGACACGACTGAGCAACTGAACTGAACTGAATAAAATTAATCAAAATTTTCAGTTAAATTTTAAATAATATTCATATAAAATAGTATTTATTTTGGATATTTTACCATCCTTAGATATTTTGATTCTTGGAACACAGAGCAGTCAAAAAGAATGATTGTAATATTAGAGTTCAATGTAAATTAAATCATGATATAATTTAATGCCATTTAAAAGCTATGAAAGACTTGAATTTGTCATTTAATCCACAAATTTATAACACAGAACACTAAACATTGTGAATGTTTATCTATTTCAATGAAATTGAAATTATTTTAAAGTGTTTTACATTAACTTGGCTTTGGCTCCACTGTAACATAAACAACTAATTTTATCTAAGAAGCATCTCATAAATGAAATACTAAACTGAAGTCTTTTAGCAACTTACTAAAGAGTCCTTAAGGTGGTAGGGTTTTGTGTTAGAAAAAAAATTAAGGAAAGAAGTCCTGACTATTAATACCTAATCAAACGAGGAACTTTCCAACTCACCAGTTCTCCTGCCACTGTTCCTCCTCCCCCACAACCAAAAAAGATCACCAAGCATAAAGAAAAATGTCTGCTGTTAGGAGAGTTATGTATTATGACTGTTCTCAGGGGTCTCATAAAATCATTTATACTTCAATTTATGTTCACCCCTACCATCATATGACTATGGTGAACTTATGCTCATCCCTATAGCATCATGCATTTTATAGAGGAGGTTTCAGTGATAGGAATTTAAGCATGACTTTTAATCTATCTACCATATAAAACCTAAAAGTAACTATCTAGAAGTTTCTGAAGTTTATATGTGATTACCATATCAGAAATAGCACTGATAAAGAATGTGGAGACCAGGACCCTGCTCTGAGCTGAGTCACTTGGATCAACCCTTCATCTCTGGTTCTAAGTTGACACACATGTGTACAATTAAGGTATTATGTGAGAAGATCTATAAGACACCCCCTTACTCCTCTTTAACTCTACATACTCTTAATTTTTCCTACACTAATAAAATCACCTACTGGCAAATCTTATGAGATGAAAAACCCATCTCTACAGTTTAAAGTTACTCCAGGAACATATAGTGAGACAAGATGTTGCTATTCATAAGTAACCAAGAAAAAAATCATGAATTATGTTGCTGACTACCTATTTGGATTTTTACACATAATATAACATCATATAATATAATATAAACATAATGTAATATAAGTGACACATATTCATAAGTATACATACATATACCTCAGCCAGGTAAATCTAACCAAAAGAAAATACCAAAATGTTTCAGGTCCTAGATTTTTCCTTAACCAGGTATCTGAAAAGCTTTCAACCTTGCTTTTATCTTTTTCAATATTTGTGTCAGATAATATAAGAGTTTTTTGTACAGTGGTTGGTAACCAAGAATTGCATTAAAACATTTCGTTTTCCTCTAGGGGCTCAAAAATACAAAAATAATTACCTTTCCTATGTTGATATCTGGTTGCAGAAAGCGAAGGCAGTCTGAATAATTAGACCATGTTTTATTTAAACTGTGCATAAAATCCCATGTTCCATTGGGGTTACAGTGTCGGAAAGCAACTCCTGTGAAGATGTGAAGAAAAACACTGAGATTGCTCAGTTCTTGTAGAGTCTATTATTTTTAAAAAAGGAAGTTTCTATTCCAAATGAACCATTTCACAAAAAATTAAATACCTTTATGATTGAAGTCGTAAATATAAGGAGGACACGGGACAGCCAACATTTTCCCCACCGTTCCTCTAGGCCAACAGATGAGTCCATCCCATTCTGGAAAACAGTTTCCTTCTGATAAGGAAAAAATTAAAAAACAGATAAACAAAAATGCAGCTAGAACCAGAGAGTCAATGCATTCAAAATACAAAATTTCAAGTCACTGCCTATAGCAAAATGTAAAGCAAACTGGTAGTTTTGTAAACTAGAATGTGATGGACATACGATGTAAACATCTCAAAATTCATCCACCTAGCCTCATCAAAGGCCCATTGCTAGAAATATTTGATTTCCATAAATTAAAACTATTTAGTGATTCTAATATATATGAATCATAGCAATGAATATGTAAGAAACATCAAAATTCATTGAGAACAATTTCCTTTAGTAAAATTCTGTCATAGTTGTAGCTACATTTTTTTACCCTAGGTTTTTCAAATTACTGTTGAAAAATATGACACATGAAAAAGATTGAACTTCACAGATAAGCTCCAAGATCGGGGTTTGCCTTTTTACAAATAATTTGTAATTTATTTGAGTCTAACAATCATCTCAGACAAAATTCTCATGAACTCTACTCTCCTCCAGATGAATCCAGAACCCTATTACTTCTCACAACCTCGACTGACACCCACCCCCCACCCCCAGTCCATGCCACCACAACTCCAGTCTTAATTATTGCAATGGCCCCCAACTGGTCTTCCTGATTCCATTCTTGTTCTCCTCATGCAATAGCCCAAAGGCTTCCCATCTCACTCTGAGGAAAAGCCAAGTCTCTTCAATGTCTAAAAGCCCCACAGGATCTGCTCTCATCTCTGGCTTATCCCTCATCCTCCCATCCCAGACTACACTCCTTATCCCACTTTCATGCCATGTTTTTCACTTGAGCTCTCTTTTTTCTTCCACTATCAAATTTTAATTTATTATAATTTTCTTAAACCATAGGATTTAAGGACCTTGAGGGTGGGGAATTCTGTTACACGCCTTTGCTTTTCTGGGTTTTTCAGGACTCTCCTCCATTCGTTGTGCATAAAACTTCCAAGAAGAGAGCCCATCAGCCAGGTCATATTCAAACTTCCCCAAAAGAGACTTTTAATGATTTCTGTGTTCATTTTCCCTTGTTACTATAACAAATTACCACAAACTTACAGCTTGAAATAACCCAAGCTTATTATCTCACTATTTCTGTGTGTCAGAAGTCTGGTGAGCTCAGCCAGACCCCTGCTTAGAGACTCATAAACCTGAATCAAGGACTAGGCAGGGTTAAAAACCCATTTCCTTACTCATTCCAGTTGCTAGTAGAATTTAGTTCCTTGCAATGATGACTAAGATTCTCATTTCCTTCCTGGCTGTTACTGAGGGTTGTTCCCAACTTCTGGAAGCCACTTGCATTCCTTGGTTCATGGCCCCCTTCCTCTGTCTTCAAAGTCAACAAGGGAGGTCAAGTCTTTCTCATGTTTCCAATCTCTCCTCCACTCTGCTTTTCTCTTACCAACTATTTTGCCTTTGTCTTCCACTTTTAAGAATCCATATATTTACATTAGTCTCATCCAAATAATCCAGGCTAATTTTCCTATTTTAAGGTTGACAACCTTAATTCCATTTGCAATGCCGCTTTGCCTTGTTACATAACATACACAGGCAGAACACCAGATATTAGGGTTTGCACATCTTTGAGGGGACATTATTTCTGCTACCATAGGTACCATTATAGCTCTCAATCTTTTAGTTACCAATTACACTAACTGTGGTTGAGAATTTTGTTCTAAGGTGGCAGCGTGGTAAAGAAGCTGCCTGTCAATGCAGGAGATGCAAGATGCAGGTTTAATCCCTGGGTTGGGAAGATCCCCTGGAGGAAAAAATGACAACTTGCTTCAGTAATTTTGCTTGGAAATCCCATGGACAGAAGAGCCTGGTGGGCTAAAGTCCAATTCAGTTCAGTTCAGTCACTCAGTCGTGTCGGAATCTTTGCAACCCCAAGGACTGCAGCACGCCAGGCTTCCCTGCCCATCACCAACTCCCGAAGCTTGTGCAAACTCATGTCCATTGAGTCAGTGATGCCATCCAGCTATCTCATCCTCTGTCTTTCCCTTCTCCTCCTGCCTTCAATCTTTCCCAGCATCAGGGTCTTTTTCAGTGAGTCAGTTCTTCGCATCAGATGGCCCAAGTATTGGAGCTTCAGCTTCAACATCAGTCCTTTCAATGAATATTCAGGGTTGAGGTCCTTTAGGATTGACTGGTTTGATCTCCTTGCAGTCCAACAGACTTTCAACAGTCTTCTCCAACACCACAGTTCAAAATCATCAAGCCTTCAGTGCTCAGCTTTCTTAATGGTCCAACCCTCACATCCATGCATGACTACTAGAAAAACCATAGCTTTGACTAGACAGACCTTTGTCAGCAAAGTAATGTCTCTGCTTTTTAATATGCTGTCTAGGTTTGTCACAGCTTTTGTTCCAAGGAGCATGTGTCTTTTACTTCCATGGCCGCAGTCACCATCTGCAGTGATTTTGGAGCCCAAGAAAATAAAGTCTCTCACTGCTTCCATTGTTTCCCCATCTATTTGCCATGAAGTGAGGGGACCAGATGCCATGATCTTCGTTTTTTGAGTGTTGAGTTTTAAGTCAGTTTTTTCACTCTCCTCTTTCACTTTCCTCAAGAGGCTCTTTAGTTCCTCTTCACTTTCTGCCATAAGGGTGGTGTCATCTGCATATCTGAGGTTATTGATATTTCTCCTGGCAATCTTGAATCCAGCCTGTGCTGCATCCAGCCTGGCATTTTGCATGATGTACCCTGCATAGAAGTTAAATAAGCAGGAAAATATACAACCTTGACGTACTCTTTCCCGATTTGGAACCAGTCCATTGTTCCATATGCAGTTCCAACTGCTGCATCTTGACCTGCATACAGATTTCTTGGACGGCAGGTAAGGTGGTCTGGTATTCCTATCTCTTTAAGAATTTTCCACAGTTTGTTGTAATCCACACTGTCAAAGACTTTAGCATAGTCAATGAAGAAAAGTAGATGTTTTTCTGGAATTCTCTTGCTTTTTCTATGATCCAGCAGATGTTGGCTATTTGATCTCTGGTTCCTCTGCCTTTTCTAAATACAGCTTAAATATCTGGAAGTTCTCAGTTCATATACTGTTGAAGACTAGCATGGGGAATTTTGAGCATTATTTTGCCAGTGTGTGAGGTGAGTGTAATTGTGCTACAGTCCGTGGCTACAGCCCATGCGATCTACAACCATCTAGTCCATGGCTACAGTCCATGGGGTCACAAACAGTCGGATATATTGAGCGCACAGACACACACACACAGAGTGTTCATTGTGTCAAGTTGTTTGTTTGGTTTTGAATACTCAGCATAACAGAACCTAGTAGAAACACCAGTATCTACAGCAAAGAATTCAGTGTGAACCTGAGGTTGACTTGCTAATGTCCACCATATCACATGAAAATAAATACTTGATTTGTTCTGTGGATGGCTGAAGCAATAAGAAAATGATAATATCTTCCCTCACCCACACTGTTCTCGCAGAAGAGAATGTTTTCTTGGAAACAGCCTCACTTTGCTCTCATAACAAAAGCTTGGATTTACATACTGCTAGTAACCATGGAACTCATCACACTGGCTCCCATATTTGGTACATGGCTTTACCTGCTTCTTTCCACCATGACCTACTTTTTGTTTATCTTTTTTCTTAAATAAAGTATAATGAATCAATCTCTTCCACCAGCTTCAGTTCAGTTCAGTCGCTCAGTCAGTTCAGTTCAGTCGCTCAGTCGTGTCCAACTGTTTGCGACCCCATGGACTGCAGCACACCAGGTCTCCCTGTCCATCACAACTCCCTGAGTTTACTCAAACTCATGTCCATTGAGTTGGTGATGCCATTCAACCATCTTATCCTCTGTCGTCCCCTTCTCCTCCTGCCTTCAATCTTTCCCAGCATCAGGGTCTTTTCAAATGAGTCAATTCTTCACATCAGGTGGCCAAAGTATTGGAGTTTCAGCTTCAGCACCAGTCCTTCCAAAGAATATTCAGGACTGATTTCCTTTAGGATGGACTGGTTGGATCTCCTTGCTAGTCAAAGGACTCTTAAGAGTCTTCTCCAACACCACAGTTCAAAAGCATCAATTTTGTCCTGAATATTTTTCTGTCTTGATAGCATTCAATATGGTTTCCCATACATTTACTTTCTATTTAATAAGTCATGTATTCTTATTTTTCTGAAACCAATACTTTCCCAAATATCTGTCATGTAGTCTACATAAAATGGACCCAGACACATATTCTTTTGTTCTTGTAACTAGTTGTCCTTCAAAATGTGTGCTTCAATATCACATGAAATTTTCCAAGAGTTGGTCATGTGATGAACTAAGGTCTTCATAGAAGTCTGAATCAATGATCAATTTATTCTATAATTATGCAGTTTTTAAGCTGCAATAGAGAAAACTGTTGCTATTTTGCTCATGCTTTAAAAGGGATAGTTTTTGGTCCCCTAAAAGGTTGTTGTTGGTGTTCAGTCACTAAGTCGTGTCTGACTCTTTGCCACTCCATGGACTGCAGGATGCCAGGCTCCTCTGTCCTACAATGTCTCCTGGAGTTTGCTTAAATTCATGTCCATTGAAAATGTGATGCTAGGTAACCATCTCATCCTCTGCAATCCCCTTCTCCTTTTGCCTTCAATCTATCCCAGCATCAAGGTCTTTTTCAATGATTTGGTTCTTCATAAAAGGTGACCAAAGTATTGGAGCTTCATGCCATCCCAAATATACAAATAGCTCATACAGCTTAATGCCAGAAAACAGCAATCCAATCAAAACATGAGGAAAGGGACTTGCCTGGTGGTCCAGAGGCTAAGATTTCATGCTCCCAAAGCAGGACGCCCAGGTTCAATTCCTGGTCAGGGAGCTATCTTACATGCCGCAACCAAGACCCAACAAGTAAATAAATAATTTTTTTAAATGAGCAGAAGCTCTAAATAGACATTTCCCCACAGAAGACACACGGATGGCCAGCAGGCACATGAAAAGATGCTCAATATCACTAATTATTAGAGAAATGCAAATCAAAACTACAACAAAGTACCACCTCAGACCAGACAGAATGGCCATCGTTTTAAAAATCTACAAATAATAAATGCTAGAGAGGGTGTGGAATAGAGGGAACCCTCCTACACTGTTAGAAATGTAAGCTGGTGCAACCACTATGTGAAACAGTATGGATTTTCCTCAAAATAATAAAAATAGAGTTGCCTTTTGATCTAGCAATCCCACTCCTGGGCATATATTCAGATAATTATATTTCAGAAACTTACATGCATCCGTATGTTCATAGCAGCACTACTTACAATAGCCAGGACATCAGAGCAACCTACACGTCTACAATCAACAGATGAATGGATAAAGACAATGTGGCATATATATATGTATGGTGGTGGTTTGGTCGCTAAGTCCTGTCTGACTCTTGTGACCCCACGGACTATAGCCTGCCAGACTCTTCTGTCATGGGATTCTCCAGGTGAAAATACTGGAGTGGGTTGCCATTTCTTTCTCCAGGGGATCTTCCTGATCCAGGGTCTCTCCTGCATTGCAGGCAGATTCTTTACCGACTGAGCTACAAGGGAAGCCCATATACTATATAAATACATATACACACACACACACACACACACACACAAGGGAAGCCCATATATTATATATATACATATATATACACACACACACACACACACACATATGTATATGTGTGTGTGCATGTGTGTAATGGAATACTATTTAACCATAAAATAGAATGAAATAATGCCATTTGCAACAACCTAGAGATTATCATACTAAGTGAAGTAAGTCAGAAAGAGAAAGACAAATACCAAATAATACCACTTATATTACACAATCTAAAATATGACACAAAAGAAATTACCTATACTACAGGAACAGACTCAGACATGGAGAATAGACCTGTGGCTGCTAAAGGAAAAGGGGGATGAGGGAGGGGTGCATTGGACATTTGGGATTAGCAGAGGCAAACTGGTATATACAGAATAGATATACAACAAGGTCCAACTGTATAGCACAAGGAATTATATTCAATATCCTGTGATAAACTACAGTGGAAAAGAATATGAAAAAAACTCTAATTGGAAAAGATATATGCACCCAATATTCACAGTAGCAGTATTTATAAAAACCAAGACATGGAAGCAACCTAAATGACCACCAACAAATGAATGGATAAAGATGTGATACCTATATAGATATATACACTGGTATAGTACTCAGCTATAAAAAATATAAAACAATGCCATTTGCAATAACATGGATGGACCCAAAGATGATCATACTAAATGAAATAAGTCAAACAGAGAAAGACAAATATTATATGATATCACTTCTGTGTGGATTCTAAACAAATGATACAAATGAACTTATTTACAAAATAAGTATATAAGTATATTTCTATACTCCCTGACACAGAAAACAAATTTATGGTTATCAAAGGAGATGTGAGGGAGAGATAAATTAGGAGTTTGAAATTAACATATACACACTATTATATATAAAATAGGTAAACAACTAGGTCCTTTTGAATAGTACAGGAAACTTATACTCAATATCTTATAATAACCTGTAATGGAAACTTATAATGTAAATATACATATAGATAGGTATAACTGAATCACTCTGCTATAAACCTGAAACTAACACAACATTGTTGATTAACTATACTTCATTTTTTTAACTTTTTAAAAATAAAATAGTATTTCTCTTAAAAAAAAAAAATACCATCCCACACACATACACACAGAGATATACTCCAAAACTGAGAAAACCAACACTCCCCCAAAATAATGTTTCTGTAGATTGTAATAATTTCTCTGCTGGCTATTTGACAAAGAGAATAATCAATATTCACAAAAGGTTGAGAAGACTGGGAAAGCCATGCCCTCATACAGATAATACACAGAGATCTTAATTAGCATCTTCTCTTTGATCAACATTTCACAATCTGTATGAGTAAATACTTTCATTATTTAGCAAGAAACTAATTAATTGCCTAGTGAGTCACCAAAGTCCCTTTATAAATTAACACCATTAATTACATTCTGTGCAACCTTTTGTGTGTGCCAGGAGGAACTGATCATTAGTGAAACTTGTCAAACCATATTTACACAAAGCATTCTAAAATTTGGAGAATCTGACTTTGACTCTTTTCAGTTCTACAGTTTCCATAGCATAATATGACCATACAATTGTAAAATAAACCTGGGATCATAATATTTGGGGGTTTGTTTTTAAATACTTAAACAGTTTTAAAACTAGATATTTTTACATTTTCTTTCTTTCATAGAAAAGAGGAAAATTTTTACTTCCTTTTTATTATAAAAATTTTTACAGAAATAAAACAGAGGATATCATATACTCAGTATTTAAAATTTACAGTTGGTAATATTTTATCAAATTTATTTCATCTAAGTTATTTTTCACTGTGGTATTTTAAAGTAAGGTGCAGACAGTATAACAGCTCACTCCTAAATATTTTGATATACATCTCTCAATTTAAGAGAATTTTAAAATGAAAACTTCTTAAATAAGATAGTGGATTCAAAATGTCATTTATCTTTTTACAGTTGTAGGAGAAGAAATGTCAGATCAATTTACATACAATTAGACATTTTTCATTGAAAGTAGACCAGTTTGTCCAGATTTAATTCTAGCATATTTTATAGAGAAAGATCTCAAAGAACATGTCTTTTCTCTTAATATTTATTCCTCTACATGTTTCACATGAGTTACACCTTCACAAATTTTAGATGTTATAAAGTTTACATCTAGATCATTTACTCTTTTTATGTTTAACTATCATGATGTGTTACTGATTCCCAGTTGCTTGTCTTTACCGACCTTATTCTGCCTACATGGAATGTCTTTTTACTTCCTCCTTTACACATCTAATTTCTACTCCTTTACTTGTCCATAAAGCTTTCTCTGATTCCTCTGTGATGAATTAAGATGCTTTTTTTCAGTGGTTCCACAACTGTGATACTTTTTTTTTTTCATTTATTTTTATTAGTTGGAGGCCAACCATTTCACAACATTGCAGTGGGTTTTGTCATACATTAACATGAATCAGCCATGGAGTTACATGCGTTCCCCATCCCGATCCCCCCTCCCCCCCTCCCTCTCCACCCGATTCCTCTGGGTCTTCCCAGTGCACCAGGCCCGAGCACTTGTCTCATGCATCCCACCTGGGCTGGTGATCTCTTTCACTATAGATAATGTTCATGCTGTTCTCTCGAAACATCCCACCCTCGCCTTCTCCCACAGAGTCTAAAAGTCTGTTCTGTACATCTGTGTCTCTTTTTCTATTTTGCATATAGGGTTATCATTACCATCTTTCTCAATTCCACATATATGTGTTAGTATGCTGTAATGTTCTTTATCTTTCTGGCTTACTTCACTCTGTATAATGGGCTCCAGTTTCATCCATCTCATTAGAACTGATTCAAATGAATTCTTTTTAACGGCGGAGTAATATTCCATGGTGTATATGTACCACAGCTTCCTTATCCATTCGTCTGCTGATGGGCATCTAGGTTGCTTCCATGTCCTGGCTATTATAAACAGTGCTGCAATGAACATTGGGGTGCACGTGTCTCTTTCAGATCTGGTTTCCTCAGTGTGTATGCCAGTCTATAGATTTAATGCAATCCCTATCAAGCTACCAACGATATTTTTCACAGAACTAGAACAAATAATTTCACAATTTGTATGGAAATACAAAAAACCTCGAATAGCCAAAGTAATCTTGAGAAAGAAGAATGGAACTGGAGGAATCAACCTGCCTGACTTCAGACTCTACTACAAAGCCACAGTCATTAAGACTATGATACTTCTGTTGTTAAACTTAGACACCATCTGAGGGCTGTCTACTTCCTATACTATTAGATAATCATTTCCAAGGAGTAAGGATAGAATCGGATTCATTTTTACCGGTGCTCACTACAGAAGGAACACACTGTATGCACATATTTGTTGAACTGTTAAAGGGACACTAAAGATAATAATGTTAGACTAGATAATTTCTAAGACATATTCCAGCTCAAAATTTCATGAGACTTCATAAAAGATAATTCATTTAACTCTCATAGATAACAATCTTTATAAATACCTTCACGGCAGTGTTGCCCCTCATTAGTAGACCTAAATGTCTGAGACATCAGGGTCAGTGTTCTTTAAAGATAACACTAGTGATTCCCTTTCCTGACATTATTAGCCTAGCCATTCAGAAAACTCTTTCCTAGTCCAAGACATCTACAAAGGCTGAATTAATATAAAAACGTTCTTGCTTAAAACATGGCTTAGGGAGGGAGGCTCAAGAGGGAGGCGGGATACATATATATATGACTGATTTGTATTGTTGTATGGCAAAAACCAACACAACACTGTAAAGCAATTTTCCTCCACTTAAATTTTTTTAAAATATGGTTTACGGCTACAAATTAAAAAATATGAGGCCAGAAAATATTCCACAGGATCAGCAATCACCACATTGAGGCTTACAATAGAGGCCTCTACTGACTTGTTGGCTAAAAATTTGGATTTTGATGGTATTCTGATAAAACAAAAATTAGTCTGAAACCTGATGAAGTAGGAAGCTATGCCGAAAACTCCTATATAAGGTTAGGATTCCCAAAAGATGAATCACTTAGTGGGTGAACAAAAAACAAAAGCATCCTTTAGAAAGAGACTGGCTGTTTCACTGCTGGCTATATTTAAACAGGTAACAGTAAGAAAAAGATTGTTCTTTGAAAATTTCTAACCACAAGCTCACACTTTGGTGTAGTCTAATACATGGTCTTAGTTTAAAGTGCAGTTAGATCAATAGTTCTACTAGGCATCTTGCAGAAAACAGAAATTTTCTCTAGAAGAATGGATATTAAATGAGGATCTCAAAAATCCTTTATCATAAGTCATTAGACACACAAGGAAATAAGCCCCCATGTGTGGTAGTCAGTATTGACAAGCAAAGTCTGTGGTTATCTTAATATCAAATGCAGAATATAAAATAGGTTTAGTGAGAAAACAAGAAAGGGATTAAAATTATATTTAAGATTAAAAAAACTATCAAAATTAAATAGACTTCAAAAATGAAAAATAGAATAATAAAAATTAACTTAATGGATGGATTAAAGAGCCTTTAGACATTGCTCAAAAAATAGTTGATGAATTGGAAAATATATTTGAATAAATTACCAAAACAGCAGTAGAAAAACAAAGCAAAGGAAAACATGCAAGACACGAAGATACAAAGGGTAATGGGAGAAGCTCCCTCATTTATCTACTTAAAGTTCCAGAAGGAGAAAATAGGAAAATGAGGAAGAGCATATTTTCAAAGACAAAATAACAAAACATCCCCACCACTGAAAAAAGACACAGACCCTTAGACTCTGGAAATCAAGTGAACCCATACCTAGACATAGAATGAAATTGCAGAACATCAAAATCAAAGAGAAACTCTGAAAAGGAGCTAATAAGAAAAATCAATGACCAACAAAATTTGCCAACAGCAACAATGGAAGCTACAGTGGAAAAATAAAATCTTTAGGAGCTAAAAGTAAATAATTCTCATCCAAAGGTCATTAGCCCAGAAAAAATATCTCTGAAGATTGAGATTGAAATTAATACCTTGTCAAACAAATAAAAATACAGAGTTCACTGTGTATGCATGCGTGCTCAGTCGCTCCAGTCGTGTCTGACTCTTTGCAGTCCTGGGGACTGTAGCCCGCCAGGCTCCTCTGGCCTCAGGATTTTCCCAGCAAGAATACTGGAGTGGGCTGCCATGCCCTCCTCCAGGGAATCTTCCTGACCCAAGGATCGAACCTGCATCTCTTGCCATCTCCCACACTGCCAGTGGATTCTTTACCGCTGAACCACTGAGGAAGTCCAGAAGTAGTGATACTACTTATAGTATCACTATAAGTAGATTCCAGTGTAAGGAAATCTCTTAAAAAGATGTACTTTAGGAAGAAGAAAAATTATACAAACTTACACTTAATATAAAACTGTATGATAACAGCATATAATTTGGAAGCAGTTAAGGTATTTCAAAACGCTTACACTACTTGATAGGGGGAAGTTATTGATAACTTTAAAGTGAAAGTGAAGTCGCTCAGTAGTATCCGACTCTTTGTGACCCCATGGACTGTAGCTTACCAGGCTCCTCTGTCCATGGGATTTTCCAGGCAAGAATACTGGAGTGGGTTGCCATTTCCTTCTCCAGGAGATCTTCCCAACCCAGGGATGAAACCCAGGTCTCTTGCATTGTAGACAGACGCTTTACCGTCTGAGCCACCAGGGAAGTCTTTGATAACTTTAAACTTTCTTTAATATAACATGAAAAATTCTAGGCTAATCACTAAAGAATTAAATATAACATACACCTTCCAAACTAGTAGGGGGAGGGAGGATGAAACAAGGAAAAAAGTCTCAATCAATTCAAAAGAAGCCAACAGAAGGTGAAAGTAGAGAGTAAAAGGAACCACAGGAAGAGCTGGTAAAATGAAAAGCCCAAACAGATGGTAAATTCAAATACAGTGTATTCATAATCATAATTAATGCAATTGGCTAAATTCTTTAATTATAGACAAAGTCTATCAAAATGGGTAACAAGAAAAATTCCACCTGTGTCTTGTTTATAAATGAAACTCCCAAAATATAAGTACATAGAGAAGTTTAATAAATAAATAGGAAAAGATAAGGAATTGCTTAATGGAGTTAGAGTGTCAGTTTTGCAAAATGAAAAATTTCTGGCTATTGGTTTAACATAACAATGTGAATATACTTAACATTACTGAGCTGTATGCTTAAAATATTCAAGATGATTAATTTTATATTATGTGCATTGCACCATAATTAAAGATTTTTAAGGATGGGAAAATAAGTGCAAGGCAAATATCAAACAAGAGAGAAAGAACTAAGTTATTTATTAAATATCATTATTTTAATATAATAATTTTAGTATTTAGTTATCATATAAAGCAAAAGTAAACTAGAAACAAAGAAAGATGCTTCATATCAATGGAAGGTTTGATTTACCAGGAAATATAACACTTCTCAATTTGCATATACCCAATAACATATTTTCTAAATATACGAAGCAAAAAATTCATCATCATTGTAGGCTATTTAAGATATATATATCAGAAAAAGAATAAGTCAAATAGATGAGAAATCATAGCAGAATACATGAGCCACACAACCAATAATCTTAACCTAGTGGATACTATGGAGAAGGCAATGGCACCCCACTCCAGTACTCTTGCCTGGAAAATCCCATGGACAGAGGAGCCTGGTAGGCTGCGATCCACAGTCCACGGGGTCGCTAAGAGTCGGACACGACTGAGCGACTTCACTCTCACTTTTCACTTTCATGCATTGGAGAGGGAAATAGCAACCCACTCTAGTACTCTTGCCTGGAAAATCCCATGGATGGGGGAGCCTGGTAGGCTGCAGTCCATGGGGTCGCTAAGAGTTGGACACAACTGAGCGACTTCACTTTCACTTTTCACTTTCATGCATTGGAGAGGGAAATGGCAACCCACTCCAGTGTTCTTGCCTGGAGAATCCCAGGAACGGGGGAGCCTGGTGGGCTGCCGTCTATGGGGTCACACAGAGTCGGACATGACTGAAGTGACTTAGCAGCAGCAGCAGCAGCAGCAGCAGCAGTGGATACTATAAAACACTGTGCTCAGAAACTGAACAGTACACATGCTTTTGAAGACCACATGAAACATTTATCAAAATTGACCCCCATAGAAGCAAGTAAGTCTCAGCACATTTTTGAAAATTAATATCATTCAGACCACATTCTCTGATCATAACCAACTGAGAAATCAAACACAAATTTTTTAAAGCACAGCTTTAAGGACATCATCTACTGCATACAGATTTAGGGAACTCGGTAAACAACACCTCTCTGTTTTTAAAAAATGTCTCTGAATACATCCAACTATCAAGACAAGGCATTTCCCTATTTACAACATTGTAATTTTCATACTACTCAATTCAATAAATGACTTTATCCAATGGCCCTAATGAGAAATGTGAATGACCACCAGACCCCAAGGAACACAAGCCACAGGTCCCCAGCTGCAATGGTAGAGACGCCTGAGACCACCAACAATACCACAAACTTGTCAGCACTTTCGTAGCTTTGTTTTTATAGCTTACCACTTGGAACTAATTGAAAAATTACATAAGGAGTCAGAAGATGAAGATAAAATAATCACTTTATTAAGAAGAAAGTTTTTGGAGAACATAGTCTATGTATGCATCAGTTGGCTTGCCTATTGACTCCTTTAAATTTTACATACTATCTAAAACTGCAGATGATAACCACAAGTACTTAGCCTGTTCCTTGAAGCTTACTGCACAGTCAAGGGCAAAACAATACGCATGCTCTCTGCAAACAGATCCCAAAGACATGTCTGAGGAAGAGACATATACATGCCTGGTCTATTCCCAAACTCACAAACCAGGCAAGTCACTCATCCACAGGGAGGAAAGAGATGATGGTGGAAGAGATGATGGTGAAATAGATGAAAATAGCATTATTCTGCCACACACCTCTCCACACACAAACATGGAATGACTGATGAGAAACTCCCTACTACTCAATAAGGAGGAGATTTGCAATCTTTGTGAGGGTTTGGGTGGGACACATGGGG
The DNA here is from genome assembly GCF_019320065.1 of Cervus canadensis. Lineage (NCBI taxonomy): Eukaryota > Metazoa > Chordata > Mammalia > Artiodactyla > Cervidae > Cervus > Cervus canadensis. Next base: position 37,610,900 of record NC_057409.1, read on the forward strand.
GACAGTTTCTTCAGCATCTTTACCTCCTTCCTGGAGCTGGGCTGTGATGTTGCGTTCACACTGTACTTTAGCTTTCAGCACAAGGACAATCTGCTCCTCTATAGTGATGGTGCCATCAGAATCCAGCTGTAGATATGAACAAAATACAAACAGAGAAAAACATGCCACTATATTTTTTAAGCCATGATACAATCTTTCATTATTTCACCTTCTAATATAATTAAAAATTACTTTGATATCAAGCTACCTTGATATAGTTCTTTATAGAACTAATTCTAAAGAAATAGTTCTTTATCTGAATCAAAATTCAAAATCCATCAATGTATAAGATTTTAGAATAATCGTATTTTACCTGCTTAGCCTAAAGAAAAAAAAACCCATTTTTTATAAATTAAAAAGCTATAGAAATTTTAATTAGGTAACCCTATTAGATGTAACATAATCAGAAAAAATAATAAACATATTGAAATTTTCCTGGAATGTTACAAAGACCCAGCATTTCATTAGTCCTCTTACAATATGTCAATTATGGCACATAAAAAGGAGAACTGGACTAGAAGATTCTGTTTATCTCCACTGAAAAATTACCAGTGAAACTAGGCAAATCATTCCACGTTTTGGGGTTTTGGTTTACTCATCTATGAAATAAGAGAGTTACTTCAAATGGTTTCTAGTTAATTTTTGCCTTTTTTCCTCCAGTTTTATTGAGATATTACTTACAGACAACATAAATTAAGTTTACATACTATGTAGTGATTTGGTACATTTACATATTGTGAAATGACTACCACAATAAGATTAGCTAACACCTCCTTCCCCGCACCACATAATTACCTTTAACATGTGTGTGATGATAACATTTAAGATCTACTCTCTCAAAAAAAATATAAAAAATAAAAAAAAAATATCTACTCTCTCAACAATTTTTGAGTATATAATAAAGTACTGTTAATTATAGTCACCATATTATACACTAGATCCGCAGATCTCAGTCACCTTATAGCTAGAAGTTTGAACCCTTTGACCAACGTCCCCTCATTTCCCCCACTCTCCAAGGCTTGGCTGCCACTATTCTACTCTCTGAGTTCTTCCTTTTTAGGTTCCATACAAATGAGAACACAGAGTATTTGTCTTTCTCTTACTTATTTCACTAAGAATAATGGCCTTAAAGTCAATCCATGTTGCACAAAAGGCAAGATTTCCCTCGTCTTTATGGATGGATCATATTCCTCTGTGTGTGTGCATCACATTTTCTTTATTCATTCATCCCTTCACGGACACTTAGGTTGTTCCCAAGTCTTGGCAATTGTAGACAATGCTGCAATAAACAGGAGGGTACAGATACCTAACCTTTGAGATAGTGATTTCATTCCCTTTGGGTATTATCCAGAAGTGAGACTGCCAAATCATACAGTAGTTCTATTTTTCATTTTTTGAGGAACTTATACTTTTTCCAGAGTGGTTGTACGAATTTACAATCCCACCAATAGTGCACAAGCATTCCCTTTTCTCCTCATCCTCTCCAAAACTTGTCTCTTGTCTTTTTGATGATAGCCATTCTAACAAGTGTGAGGCAAGTGGATACCTCATTGTGATTTTTGAGGTACACTGCCCTCATTATTAGTGATGTTGAGAATCTTTTCATGTACCTATTATTTCTTTTGCTGTAGAGAAGCTTTTTAGATTGAGGTCATCCCAGTTGTTTATTTTCTGTTTTGTTGCTTGCATTTTGATATTATATCCAAAAAATAATTGCCAAGATCAATGTCAAGAAACTTTACCCCTGTTTTCTTCTAGTAAGTTTAGAGTCTTAAATTTAAGTCATTAATCCATTTGGAGTTAATTTTTGTGAGTAGTATAAAATGGGGGTCTAATTTTACTCATCTGTTTACCCAGTTTTCCTAACACCATTTATTGAAGAGACAGTCCTTTCCCCAGTAGGTATTCAAGGCTCTCTTGTCAAAGAGTTATTTCTGGGCTCTTGATTCTGCTCCATTGGTCTATGTGTTTTTATGCCAGAATTCTGCAGTTTTGATTGCTGTAGTTTTGTAATAAAACTTGAAATCAGGTAATACAGAGTAGATCAGTAAATAGGTATATAGTCTTAAATATTTCTGCATAGTATTCATGGGCTTCCCTGTGGTTTAGTGGTAAAGAATCTGCCTGCCAACACAAGAGACACAAGTTTGACCCTGGGGCCTGGAAGATCCCCTGGAGAAGGAAATGGCAACCCACTCCAGTATTCTTGCCTGGGAAATCCCATGGACAGAGGAGTCCGATGAGCAAAATCCATGGGGTTGCAAAGAATCAGATACAACTTAGCGAGTAAACAACCCACATTTATGTTAATGTGAAAGGAGAAAATAATCAAAACTAATTTTGGGGGTTGGAATACACACCATAATTTAGCTAATAGTTAATATAGTGAAGTCACTCAGTCGTGTCCGACTCTTTGCGACCCCATGGACTGCAGCCTACCAGGCTCCCCCATCCATGGGATTTTCCAGACAAGAGTACTGGAGTGAGTTGCCATTTCCTTCTCCAAATTCAGCTAATAGACTGACACAATGCAGATTGTGAGTTAAAGGCAGCTACACTAAAAGTTTGCCATAAAATCTCACTTATCAAAAAGGGAGAACAAAATGGAAAGAGATGAGTCACCTGAGTGGGCAGGGAGGAAAATCTGATTTCTTCCAATATTCTCTAGAAACAACAGTCAGGCACCATTCAAATTGTTTTGATTTTTTGTTTTGTTTTTCCTGGCTGTTTTTCCAATTCAATAGTTACTTTCTTTTACTTTAATCCCAGAAAACACTGGGTAACCTATAACCAAGTTTTAGAACTATAAATTTGATTCAGAGAAATCTGACCTCAATTATTAAACATGAACATTTCAAATCACACTGTGTACTGTTTTTACCTGAACACATTTACTTTTGTTTCCTTTTGCACAGATGTAGCCTTTTTACAGGGATAACATTTTCAGGAACATAATCATCATGTAAACTACAGCTTCTAAAGATAATTTTGTTCTAAAAAAAATGTGGCCAGTTTAACCAGGAGGTAAGTTTGATTAGCATGTGCTAACTGATGATCTGTTAAATTGATCATTACTTATTTCACCAAGTGAAAGTAAGAAAATGTTCATCTTTTATATTGTTTTTTCTTCCACCTGTGTTATAGAAACACGTGTTCTTTACCATAAAGGGACATTAAAAATCACAGTGTACTTAAACCAAAAGAGCAGTTTTCATATTCAGTGTCTGTTACTCCAAAAGCAACAACTACATCCAAAACAAAGCAGTATATTTAGAAAAATACATTTTAGCAATGTTTCCTGTGCAAATGATCATTTGTAATAGGGAAGAACACATCTAACTCCATAGTGGGTCTGTTTCTTTTTCTTTAACTTCTGTGCTCTGTTGCCTGTGCTTAGTCAAGCTGGCTCTGCACCTTTTGTGAAAGAATGCTGCCTACAACTTAAAATATTAATATATAAGATAGCCCATTCTCAAGACTCTGACCTTTAAAGATATAATACTCTTCCATTCATATAGTGATAAAAAGTTGCAGTTAAAGGATTAAAAGAATATGTTTATTGAATTCTGTTTGTCAGTTACTAAGACAGGAGAGTTCTAGAAACACCCAACTCTTTTAGATATATGCTTTGCCAGCAGCTCTCCTCTCCAGCTTTGTGACCAGATGTGCGTTCCACTGCATAATTCGTACCCAGAGCAGCCACCTCTGCCCCTTAGAATAGAATGACATTTTAAAAATTAAAACGGGAGTAAATAATTAGAGACTTGAGTTCCCTACGGGCTCAAAAAAGACAGGTTTTCTTGGAATGAAAGAAATACAAATTACCTCAGTCAATGGAGTGATACCACTCCAAAGGTGGTACCTTATGGAAAAGCCACCACCCAAAGGCACTGTGCTAATTGTCACAGGGGATTCCAAACTGCTTACTACTTCTCCGTGGGGTTGGCCAAGACTTTGTCAGGCTTGCATCCCAGTCTGAGGCTCTTCTTGTGCAACCCTGCTTCCTCACCCTGTTATCCTTCTCAGGCATCACCCTCCAATAAATCTCTATTTCCCGGAGGATTCACTAACAGTAAAGAAAAACTACAGACATTAATACAGTTGTCCTCATTACCACGTGAAAATCTGACTGGGAAATTTATTGCTGGGCCCTGCAATGACACCAGATGCATGAATTCATGGCCTCTGAACTGATCTGAGCGAAAGGAGGGGTGGGGAGTAACCTCACCAACTAGAGACCACAGAGTTATTCAAAACAATTGAAAAATTGGCCTATGTTATCTCTTTTGTAATGCGATCCAGGGTTTGCCAGATACTAAGCATTTATTATACACAAGCCACAAGCTAATTCTGCTTAGATGAGTTCCCTCTGTTTTTCTATCAATATATTAAAACTTTTAAATATAAGTCTTGACTGGGAATGAAGAAACTGAAGACCAAACAAGGTGTCAATGTGTCTAGGCAAATCTCTTTAATGTAACCTTCAGATTTTGTTTAAAGTGCCAAAAATGTAAATATTATCACAAACTGTCATTTTACATAACTCAATCTATAAACATAAATGGAAATCATTGTTAAGCAACGGGTCTCAACCAGAGGCGATTCTGCCTCCCAAAGGACCGTGGGCAGTATCTGGAGAGACATTTTTGGTTGTCGCAGCCAGGCAGGGTTGGGGGGTTGCTACTGGTTCTAGTGTGAAGAGTACAGAGACTCTACTAAATATCCTACAAAGGACAAGTCAGTTCCCATAACAAAGACTTACATGGCCCAGTATGTTGAGAAACTTCGACTTAAAATTATAGAAAAAGTGTTCAATGTCCTGATTTTTCTAAAGCTAAAAGGAAACATCCTTCCCATGATAGCATAGTGATTTTTTTTTCTTTGTTGTGTTAAACAATGTCTCTCCATTTCCTTAGAAAAAGTAATCTGGAAAGTTGAATAAAATAAATGGTTAGAGGTCATTTGGCCCTTATATAAAGAAGCTGCGTTTTCAAGCACAGTATTCAAATACCTTATGAGACAGAAACATTAGAGATCACCCGAGTTCTATCACTGTCACCAAATTCTTAGTTTTTTCCATTCTTTCACATTCTTTTTGTTACCTGGGTGAAATTTTTCAGGTTCGAGCATACTCTACTTTTGAGCATTCATTGACTATCTTATTGCTCAATGACAATGTACCTCGTTTGATTTTTTTTTTTTTTTTAACAGATTTACTTCACATGAACTATCCTGGTCATATCAGCAGGGCAAAAAAAAACACAAAACACTGCACGTTTAGAATAACTGAAATTTAAACTGGCCGTTTGAAAGCCAAGAACATAGTATTAAGTTTAGACAGTATCAGCGCATAAATTAATGCCTTAATTTTCTCACGGGGAAAGAATTTAAAAAACAAAAACAAAAAAAACTAATTGGGGCTTTATTTGACGGTCAAAATGCGCCCCCTTCCGAACAAAAGAGAGAAATAACGTTGGTTTCAGTCATTCAGTCTCAGGGCTCTTAAACTGCATTCCACTCAACACTACAAGCATCTCTTTCTAGCTCATCTGAAAACCTGAGTGTAAATCCTACATTTTATTTGATTCAAAACAATGTGAGGATGAATTATGACTTTAGATGCACATTAGAGAGGCTCCTTTGTGAAAGATCACCCAGAAAATCTCTGAAGGATACTACCAGTCCGAAAATGACAATTGCCACTTATTCTAAAAATGAACAACTCGGCTTTAACAAGTTACGTATATTTTTCTATCTAGTTTCCTCGCTTTAATGATGCATGATTCTGTATTAGCGAGATCCTGCTATCCTTTCAGGCAGTGGTCACAAACAATCCTAGAAATTTAAGTTCTCAAAACGGACAGTAAATTGCCAGCAGACAAAAAATAATGTAATTAAACGGGGAACCAAGAAGTCTAACAGTAAGAAAAGTTCCTCACGTCTCAACCTCACTCTACTGATCCAGAAAGTCGTGGTTCCGAAATATCCTCTTACTTAGCAGATGCCAAGATGCTGGTCGGAATACCACCGCCAGACATCATTCGCCTGAAACATACCTCTGCAGCTCCACTAAATGCCTGTCAAACTTGCCGAGTGCACCTCTGTGTGTGTCTGTCTGTCTGTCTGCCTCTGTGTGCGTTAGTGCCTGGGTGTGTAAGGATGCGCGCACCTTGGTCTCAGCCAAGTCCCGGCGTTCGGCCCTAACGCCGGGTTCCGGCGGGTGGCTCCGCGAAGCAGGTGCCTCGGGGCCCGGGCTCTTACCTGGGCTCCGGCGAGAATGCAGCAGCCGAGCAACAGCCACCCCCAGAAATACAGCGAGGCCCCTGGCCCGGCCATACCCAGACCAGCCCGAGCGAGGAGCAGGAACATTCTTCCCGGAGCCCGGGATAAGCTCCACACTCGCAACTTGGCCGGCGCGAGGCAAACTTGTGACTGGGAACGCGGCGCAACCGGGAGTCGGGTTCGAGGCTACCGGCCGGGAAGCCCTGGACCAGGCTGTCCGCGCCGCGTGCGTTTGGGGTTGGGTCTTGCCTCTCGGAGGCTCGCGCCTTGGTCGGTACTTCCAGGCTGAGCTGCTCGAGTCCCGGCCTTGACTCGCTGGCCCCGCGCCGGGTGGACGCGCGCGCGCCCCCCGCGCGGCTGCTGGAGCGGCGGGAAGGCGCTTGCGCTCCTCTCCGAGTCTGTCTGTCCCGCAGCCCAGGGGAACCCGAGGGCGACGGCTCCGGAGCGCCGCTGCCGCCGCCCGCAACTCACAGTGTCTCTGCCCGCCTCCACTCTGTCCCACGTTCCGATGCCCTGTCTCTAGGGGTACCCTGGGTCGTTGGGGAGTGTCCGAACTTCCCCTCCTGTGCAGACGCCGGCTGACCACCAGCCGCTGAGACCCAAACAGCGTGGTTAAAGGTTTCGGAGGCCAGGTGCATTCCCCATCGACGACTCTAAGCTGACCAGTACCTGCACCTCTAAAGTTCTGATTGCCTTCTGTTTAACCACTGTACTAATACCGTGCCTCTGGGCGCGGGGGCGGGGAGAGGTTCTACTCCAACAGAAATCTCTAGGTCAAAAATTTTTTGGATCTTTATATTTTTGGATCCAGGCATTAAAAAATACTAATATTCTTTAATATTTTTCTGTGTGTAAACACCTTCGTTTGAGACAGTCTTTTTGTTTTTCTTAGAGGCATAATCGTCAAGATGCCAGAGACTGCTTCACAGACATTGAATTGAAGAATATCGTCTCCCAGCATCTGATACAATTTGGAAAGAATGATTCCCATAGATGAAACACAAATTGGCTCATGTCCTTTTGACAATGAGCGTCTGACTTGTCACCACTGGCTTTCATTTGAATGTCGAAGTGAAAACGGAGTTTGCTTTTAAAACGTAAATTGCTAATGACTGCGTGCCCAGTGCCTCAGTCATGTCCAGGTCTTTAGGACCCCGTGGACTGCAGCCTGTTAGGCGCCTCTGGCCATGGGATTTCCCAAACAAGAATACTGGAGCGGGTTACCATTTCCTCCTCCAAGGGATCTTCCCCACCCAGGGATAGGACCCAGGTCTCCTGGGTTTCCAGCATTGGCAGATGGATTCTTTACCACTGAGCCTTACTAATGACTGGACAGCTCTAAAATACTAGAAATAGATAACTTTTATTTCTAATTCTACATATCTAAAAAAAGTTCACTCCTATCCTTTTTATTGTTCCTAGTGCAGATAGGTATTATAAACAATTTCATGTGCTTTTCTCCATCCATAGGATTTTCCAGGCAAGAGTACTGGAGTGGGTTGCCATTTCCTTCTCAGTGGGACTCCAGCATTGTAAGCAGACTACCGTCTGAGCCCTGAGGGAAGTCCTTTTTTGAAATTAGCAAAATCTAAATTACATAACATATACACACACACCTGCAAAATTACCAATAAAGTTCACTTTCCACTTATTCTATCAAAAATTTAAGGGGGGGTACACCATTTTTCGAAACAGGACTCTATAGGCACTATTATCTAAAATCTTTGGTTTGATTAAATTTTTAAATTATTTATTTTTGGCTGTGCTGGTTAGTCATTGCGGCACAATCTTTAATTGTGGCAAGCAAAGGCTACTCTCTAGTTGCAGTTCAAGGGCTTCTCATTGCAGTGGCTTCTCTCGTTTCGGAGCATGGGCTCGAGGGCACACAGACTTCAACAGTTGCAGCGTGTGAGCTCGGTAGCTGCAGCTTCCAGGCTCTAGAGCACTGAGTCAATAGTTGTGGTGTTTGGGCTTAGTTGCTCTGCAGCATGAGGGATCTTCCTGTACCAGGGATTGAACCTGTATCTTCTGCATTAGCAGGATTCTTTACCACTGAGCCACCAGAGAAGCCCCGGGTTTGATTAAATTATTTAGAATTATTAACTGTTAGACTACCCTACTCAAGCAAGAAAATAATAACAGTAATAATACTGACAGCATTTAATAAGTGCTTTGCTACATTCCAGTGACTCTTCTACGCACTTAAAATAATCTCTACGATTAACCCTGTGAGATAGTATTACTGTTATCCATACTTAGAGATGAGGAAATAGACACCAAGTCACTTGCCCAAGGTCTAGATATTCTATCACGTGGAACTTTTGATCATCTGTTCTCGTGTTTGGCAATAGTATTATTGCAAATTTTGTTTCATATTCCTTAGGCATCACAAAACCAGAAACACTTTTCCAGCCAGTTTTTATTTTCATCTCTCTGTTTGTGCCCCCTCCCAAAACTTGAGAATAATTTACTCTGAGTTACAGCAGTACTTCTGAGCCAGAGGAAGTTTTGTCCCAGGATACATCTGGCAAAATGTCTGGGCATCTTTGATGTGTCACAGTACATGTTTTGGCATGTTAGGTAAAATAAAAAAAAATAATTACACAAATCACTGTGATAGCATCAGGATATTTGTCACTCTTCTCATAAAATGCTATAATCGCTTATACTATGGGTCAACATGGAATAATTAGTTAGGATTATTTACAAACTGATAATTGGGGGGGAAAAACAAAGCTTTGTGCAAAGTTGATGAAGTGGTTTAACCACCAAGTATCTTTGCAAATAACATCTTGTCAGTCTTTGAAGTCAGTGAAAACTAGATAAAGGCTCTGATCATCCACATTCACAAATTAAAAACAGGATCCAGATGATAAAGGAACTCAATTTCAAGTCAATCTTGGTCTCGAGGAAATTATCTATTTATGGCAAAGTTTCATTTTAAGTCTTGTTGTTTATTTACTTGTTAGCTTGTTTTTGTCTAAATCATAAGCTGACCATCTGCAAAATTAGCTGGCATGCTTGTTAAAAGGCACCTTCTGGGGCTTTACCTCAGACCTGCTGAATCCCAGTATCGAGGATCAGGTTCAGGAATCTCCATTTTTAACAGGCTCCTGGGTGAGTCTCACACAAGATTAAGTTTGGACACCACTCTCTAGACTGATGGATACACCCAGCTGGTGTGGGCTTCATGGGCAGTTGAAAGGTCTGTTAGAGTAATCCTTTTCTTCTTTGCAAAGTGTATTATCCTATGCAATGAAGGGCCAGGGGTCAACAGTCAGCCTACTTGGTAAGAGGGAGATATGGGGACAAACAGGCTATTATCCAGACATTCCCCAAATTGCAGACTGGACAGCCTTATTTTGAGGAGGATTATTTTTGTTGTTGTTGTTCTGTTCATCCATCTCTAAGTGCAGCCATCTTTCCTTGTTTTAATGCTGTCCTTCTTTCTTGGTTTTTACTGGGGAGAACTGAAGGATCAGAGGCTCTGCTCTGCTTCTCCCTGAGACTCCAGGTTGAGCTTCTCTTGAGCACATCACCTACTGTCTCTAGAAACAAATTTGGAGGGCTTCATGCTGGGAGCAAAGATTGCTGCTGTTAGCTGCTCTGCATTTGGAGGAAAGGCAGCTAAAACATTAAAATCAATTAATTAATTTGAGGTTAGCTAATCATCTATGTAAAGTAATTGCTTTGATCATTTCTCTAAGTTCTTTAAAGCTTTTTAATCACAAGCTAGGATATGTGGTTGTGCAGCTGCTGTGTGTGTCTGTGAGTGTGTCTCTGTTTGCCTGTCTATATCTGTGTGTCTGTCTGTGTGTGTTTACAATTGTATCTATTTTTAACATTCCAGGAATTTCTCAAAAATTTTAGTGTACCAATCTCAGGTTTTTTGTTTTCCAGTATGATGCTGTCTGATTCTTTTAAAATGTGGATATGCATTTTCTTTCATTTCAGTAGGGTTTTAAACAGGAAATACAAATAAATGTATGTTCTCTATTCATGTTTTCTGGAAACCCAAAGGGAAGAAATGTATTTAAAAATTCTTGGGAATTCCCTGGTGATCCAGTGGTTAGGACTCTGCTCTTCCACTGCACGGGTCCTGGCTTTGCTGGCAGGGGAACTAGGATGCCACAAGCTGCATGGAAGGGGAAAAAAAAATTTAGTCACATTTTTATTATAATACCCATTCCAAGAGAAAACTTTGCAAATGCATAAAATCACAGAGGAGAATAAAAATCCAACAAAATTCCTCTACCCACCATTTTGTTTGCTCATAATTATTTTGAAATAAGATTGGCCTTTTACTGATTATAACATTTTTTAAAGGATGAAAAACAAACACACTGAATAAGAATGGTGGGTTGGCTGGGTTTTATTATTTAATTTTCTATACTTTCTGTTATTATACGATACAATATTCTGGAAACAAAAGAGTTATCACTGGGATGACTATCCTTGAACATGTATTTTTGTGTAAATCATTGAATATTGCCTTAAAATAAAATTTTAAATCAAAAATTTTCTTTAAAAAATATGCTCAAATTTAAGACTTATTACAGATATTTATAAACTGAACTTGAACTTGTTTATAATTTTGCTGAAGCATTTCCTTACACTCTTGCTTTTGTTGGTATTACATTTTAGAATCTTGTCCATTTAGAAAAGATGACATGTCCTTACTGTTTTTATTTTTAGTGTATTAATAAGGTTGACTAATGCATACATGTATTGTCCAATAGTATCACTTCTTTTTAAAATCTATTCTTGCTTCTTGAGGGAAGAGATGAAGAGGCACACAATCTGAAGCAAGAAAGCCTGGGTTTGATTTCCAGTTCTGCCACTTCCTAGCTGAGTAACCCTGGGGAGATTACAGAAAAGCCTTCCTTTGTCTTAATCTCCTCAAACATAAAATAGAGAAAATAAGAGTACCTCCCTCAAAAGTTTGTTGGAAAAGTTAAGTGAGTTAACAAACATAAACAGTGAGAAATTACCTGGTTCAGGGGAAATGCTCAATAGATGTTAGTTATAGTAACTAGTACTGCTTCATTTCCTATTACTATTATTAATGATATTAGCCTTGTGACCAGTGTATGAATGAGCAAAGGATTGTGGTGAGTTTGAATGATTCTTATTTATGGAAAGAAAAGCACTATCTCTATTTAGAATATTAAATATTTTTTACTAGAAATACCAAAATGTCTTTTCAACTTTATTTTTGGATTAATTTGAAATGTCTGAATCAGTGTAGAAGTTTAAAAAAAAAAAAACTTTTATGGATCTGAATCTATCAGTCTTTTATAGTTTCTTCCTTAGCTTTTAAGTCAAGAAAGAAACAGCATTCTAAAAACCAGAATATCTTTTCATCAGATCTTTTTCTATTTTTTCACTATTTCATAATTTCACATTTAATACTTTAGAAGTATTGACTTTTCTACAATGATGATTTAACAATTTTCCCAAATACCTAACCAGTTAACGCTGTATCATTTATCAAAGAATCCACTTGTTTAATGAGAAAGATATTTTGAAGAGAGGTGGAGGATGGACTTTGCTGATGATTCCAAAATCACAACTTGGGCTCCACATGTGACTGCTATACTAGAAGAGGTTTAAAAATCATAGCAGTGTATAGGGCTTCCCTGGTGGCTCAGAGGGTAAAACCTGCAATGCAGGAGACCTGGGTTCGAACCCTGGTCAACAAGATCCCTGGAGAAGGAAAAGGCAACCCACTCCGGTACCCTTGCTGGGAAAATCCCATGGATGGAGAAGCCTGGTTGGCTACAGTCCATGGAGTCGCAAAGAGTCGGACATGACTGAGTGACTTCACTTCACTTTGAATACAGCATCTGTCCATTTCATCCAGAGTAGAATCCCATTCATCAAACCCAGATGTTTTGGAAGGAACCAAAATGTCCATTGACAGATGAATGGATAAAGAAGACGTGGTACATATATACAATAGAACACTACTGGGCCATAAAGAGGAATGAAAATGGGTCATTCGCAGTGATGTGGATGAACCCAGAGCCTGTCACACAGAGTGAAGTAAGTCAGAAAGAGACAAACAGATATTGTATATTAACATATATGGAATCTAGAAAAGTGATAGTGACGAACACTTTTGTAGGACAGGAATAGAGACAGAGACGTAGAGAGCAGACTTATGACACGGTGTGGGGGTAGAGGAGAGCGGGACAATTGGAAGAGCAGCACTGACGTATATACACTACCATGTGTAAAACAGATAGCCAGTGGGAAGGTGCGGTGTAGCGCAGGTAGCTCAGCTCATTGCGCTGTGATGATCTGGACGGTGTGGATGAGGAGGTGGGTGGGAGGGAGGCTCCAGTGGGAGGGGACATATGTGTACATATAGCTGACCCACCTCCCCATTCACACCATCCAGATCATCACAGAGCAATGAGCTCAGCTACCTGCGCTACACCGCACCTTCCCACTGGCTATCTGTTTTACACATGGTAGTGTATATACGTCAGTGCTGCTCTTCCAATGAAAGAGATGGGAACACCAGACCACCTGACCTGCCTCTTGAGAAACCTGTATGCGGGCCAGGAAGCAACAGTTAGAACTGGACATGGAACAACAGACTGGTTCCAAATAGGAAAAGGAGTACGTCAAGGCTGTATATTGTCACCCTGCTTATTTAACTTATATGCAGAGCACATCATGAGAAATGCTGGGCTGGAGGAAGCACAAGCTGGAATCAAGGTTGCAGGGAGAAATATCAATAACGTCAGATATGCAGATGACACCACCCTTATGGCAGAAAGTGAAGAAGAGCTAAAGAGCCTCTTGATGAAAGTGAAAGAGGAGAGTGAAAATGTTGGCTTAAAGCCCAACATTCAGAAAACTAAGATCATGGCATCCAGTCCCATCACTTCATGGCAAATAGAGGGGAAAACAGTGGAAACAGTGGCAACATATTAAAAAGCAGAGACATTAGTTTGCCAACAAAGGTCCATCTAGTCAAGGCTATGGTTTTTCCAGTAGTCATGTATGGATGTGAGAGGTGGACCATAAAGAAAGCTGAGCACTGAAGAATTGATGCTTTTGAACTGTGGTGTTGGAGAAGACTCTTGAGAGTCCCTTGGACTGCAAGGAGATCCAACCCGTCCATCCTAAAGGAGATCAGTCCTGAATATTCATTGGAAGGACTGATGTTGAAGCTGAAACTCCAATACTTTGGCCACATGATGCGAACAGCTGACTTATTGGAAAAGACCCTGATGCTGGGAAAGATTGAAGGTGGGAGGAGAAGGGGACAAGAGAGGATGAGATGGTTGGATGGCATCACCGACTCAATGGACATGAGTTTGAGTAAACTCCGGGAATTGGTGATGGACAGGGAGGCCTGGTGTGCTGCAGTCCATGGGGTTACAAAGAGTCGGACACGACCGAGTGACTGAACTGAACTGATAGCTCATTCACACTCTTGTGAAGCAGAAACTAACACAACATTATAAAGCAAGTGTACTCCAATAATAAAATATAAAAAAAAAAAAAAATAGAAAAGCAACTGACAGTATTTGTTGTCCATAATAAAAATCAAAGTTTTCAAGTGAAAAAAAGAAACCCAGATATCAAAGGCCCCTGCCAAACAGTTGGCAATGTTTCTTCTGAATATGTGACTGTTAGATTTGGAAAGTTGTAAGAAATTAGGCCTCTGAAGTCAGTCCTGAAGGCTTTCTGCCTGTAACTCTGGAAACAGGCAGACAGCAGCAGGAAAAAACCTGGCCATTTAAACACAGTTATGGGCTTCCCATGAGGTAAAGAGTCTGCCTGCAATGTGGGAGACCTGGGTTTGATCCCTGAGTAGGGAAGATCCTTGGAGAAGGGAATGGCTACTCACTCTAGTATTCTTGCCTGGAGAATCCCATGGATAGAGGAACCTGACAGGCTACAGACCAAGGGTTTGCAAAGAGTCAGACACAACTGAGCAATTAATACTTTATGGGCTTCTCTGGTGGCTGTAGGTGAGTGATCACACCATCATGATTATCTGGGTCGTGAAGATCTTTCTTGTACAGTTCTTCTGTATATTCTTGCCACCTCTTAATATCTTCTGCTTCTGTTAGGTCCATACCATTTCTGTCCTTTATTGAGCCCATCTTTGCATGAAATGTTCCCTTGGTATCTCTAATTTTCTTGAAGAGATCCTAGTCTTTCCCTCTCTATTGTTTTCCTCTATTTCTTTACACTGATCACTGAGGAAGGCTTTCTTATCTCTCCTTGCTAATCTTTGGAACTCTGCATTCAAATGGGTATATCTCCTTTTCTCCTTTGCTTTTGGCTTCTCTTCTTTTCACAGCTGTTTGTAAGACCTCCTCAGACAGCCATTTTGCTTTTTTACATTTCTTTTTCTTGGGGATGATCTTGCTCTCTCAGACACGACTAGGCAACTGAACTGAACTGAACTGGTGGCTCAGATGGTAAAGAATCTGCCTGCAATGAGGGAGACCCAAGTTCGATCCCTGGGTTGGGAAGATCCCCTGGAGAAGGGAAAGGCTACCCACTCTAGTATTCTTACCAAGAGAACTCCATGGACAGAGGAGCCTGGAGGGCTACGGTCCACAGGGTCACAAAGAGTCAGACACAACTGAGCAACTAACATTTTCACTTTCACTTCATTGGTAAGTTACCCCAAAGAGAAAACATGTTCCGCAAGGAAAGGGCTGACCCCAGACTGACTTTCAGTGGCTCATATGCTAGTCTTTTTCATCTGGGAAATTTATTATTAGCGATATTATTAATATCGCTTTACAATATTTGTGAATTAGATGAAATAATGACAACATCAAAGAAACTTTTACCAACTATACAGAATTATACAGATGATGGTAACTTTGGTATTTACAGAATCTTTTCATGTACACTATCATACTCAAATTGTAATTGTTAATATGCAAGTTAACATGCAAAGCCTATTATAAAATACTCTGTAATTAATTGGTAGCTTAAAGGAAACTAATGAAAAGGAAGCAACAGCAAATCTTAAAATTTCCCTGAGGATTAAAGAAAATAATTAATTCATGCAGAGCCTACCTCAGTCAAGATAAAGCCCAAAGAAAATTTAGAATTTGAGCAATTGTTTGTCACCATCCCACTTCCTCTTTATACACATATATATTCTTTTTCATATTCTTGTCCATTATGGTTTATCCCAGGATATTGAATATAGTTCCCTGTGCTCTATAGGACCTTGCTGTTTATCTATTCTACATATAATAGTTTGCATCTGCTAATCCCAAATTCCCAGTCCTTCCCTCACCCACACCCCTTCCCCTTGACAACAAGTCTGTTTTCTTTATCTGTGAGTCTGTTTTTGCTTCGAAGATGTGTTGATTTGTGTCATATTTTAGATTCGGACTTCCCTGGTGGCTCAGACGGTAAAGTGTCTGTCTACAATGTGGGAGACCTGGGTTCAATCCCTGGGTCAGGAAGATCCCCTGGAGAAGGAAATGGCAGCCTACTCCAGTATTCTTGCCTGGAAAACCCCATGGACGGAGGAGCCTGGTGGGCTACAGTCCACGGGGTCACAAAGAGTCGGACACGACTGAGCGATTTCACCATTAGATTCCACATATAAGCAAGATCAGAATGGCCAACATTAAGAAGTCTATAAATAACAAATGATGGAGAGCATGTAGAGAAAAGAGAATCCTCTTACACTGTTCCTGGGAATGTAAACTGGTACAGCCAGTATATAAAACAATATGCATATCCTAATAAAACTAGATTATATGGCCATATAATCCAGCAATCCCACTCCTGGGCATATATCCAGACAAAACTATCCTTCAAAAAGATACCTGTATGCCTATTTTCATAGCAGAACTATTTACAATAGCCAAGACATGAAAATGATCTAATTGTCCATAGACAGATGAATGGATAAAGAAGATATGGTACATATATACATTGGAATATTATTCAGCCATCAAAAAGAGTTTGATTCCTGGTTGGGGAGCTGAGATCTCACATGCCTCATGGCCAAAAAACCAAAACATAAAACAGAAACAATATTGTAACAAATAAAGACTTTAAAAAAAAAATTAGAAGAAGGAAAAAAATATTTCAAAAGACATATTTGATGAAGGAGTGTTATCCAAAATATATAAAGAACTCTAAAAACTCAACAATAAAAAACAAATAACTTAATTAAAAAATGGACCAAAGACCTTGACAATCACCTCATAAGGCAAATAAGCATATTTGTAGAGCATAAGATGCTCTACAGCATGTCATTAAGGAAATGCAAATTAAAGGAACAATGTGATGCCGCCACATATCTCTAAAATGGCCAAAATCCAGAACCCAAAACTGAAGCCATGAATTGTGTGGAGGCAAGGGTGTAAGAGAAATATCTGTACCTTTTCCTCAAGTTTGTTGTATACCTAAAACTATTCTTTAAAAAAAATAGGTCTTGAAAAAAAACTAACGTAGTTGATGACATAGGTAATAAGAACAATTTGCTTTCATTGTTAGTTCACTTGTGACCAGGATTCAATCCTGACCAAATGCTGACTGGACACGTGGCCTCCTCTGCCCTTAAAACTCTGTTTTTGTCTTTCTAAAGTCTTCTAGCTTTCTCAGAGTTGACTCACTCTTCTGTCCAGAATTGCTGAGAACTATGATTTTTCTCTAGGAATGACATAGAATATTGGTATTTGAAAAACCTTTCAACTTCTTCCCAATACTTAAAATTGTTCCTACAAATCTAAAGCTGTATTTCCTCCATAAGAATAATCCTACGGACATCCCTAGGTTGTTCAGTGGTTGGGAATCCGCCTGCCAATGCAGGAGACATGAGTTCAACTCCTGGTCCAGGACGATCCCTCATGCTGCAGGGCAAGTAAGCCTGCCAGCTACAACTACTGAGCCCATGCGCCCTAGAGCCTGAGAACTGCAGCGAGAGAAGCCCGTGCACCACACCTAGAGAGTAACCCTTGCTCGCCACACCTAGAGAAAAGCCTGAGTGCAGCAATGAAGACCCAGCACAAAAAAAAAATAAAGTAAAAATAATAATTAAAAAAGGAATATTTCCAGTGATAAAAATATAATTCAGTAAGCAGTGAGATTAACATGGAAACCAACTGATCGGACTAGCTAATAACATGGATTAAATGGCTACAACTAGCTGACTATAACAATAACTCATATTTTATAGCATTGTATAAAATTTGTACAGACTTTACAAATTCTCTTCATAAATTCGTATCTTGCAAAATATTTGTGTCAGCAAAATATCCTGGTCCTTCAGGACTTCCCCAGCAGTACAATGGTTAGAACTCCACCTTCCAATGCAGGGGGTGCAGGTTCAATCCCCAGTTGGGGCCCCTGGGTGTGGCCAAAAATTTTTTGTAAATATCCTGGTCCTTCAAACAATCTTAAGAGATGGGCAAACTAAGGCGCCCACTTTAATGATGGTTACTCATTTAGATGAGGAAGTTGCAACTTAGAGAAAAGCTAAATAACTTGCAGAAGAATACACAGCAGCAAATAGAAACTTGAACTTGGGTCTTCTGTTTCCATTATCTATCACTTTTCCTATTATCTTATCATACCCTCATATGATGCACTTTAGTGTTCTTATAGAACTTCACAGATCTCCTTTGTGCCTTCTCCCACATTTTCTCATTTCTCCCACAAAGATAACTTTCTAATAGAATCACATTTTTAAAGATATTCTTCTTAAACTAAAGGATTAGTCACATTTCAGGCAGTATGACAAATCCATGGGTGATTTATTTTGAGTCTTTCAACATAGGGAGCCATATGCTCCCAAGAATGTACCAAATAACACTAAAAAGAGAAATTTAACCTAGATAAGAGGGATGATCCTTTAACTTGGAGATGGGTTAGAAAAAAACATATTTTCAAGTTAGTTATGCCTCTATTTCTTAAGAAAAAGTAAAAAGAACTTCGTAAAAGATAATTTCGTTAAGATTTTTAAGACTTAGGGAACATAACAGTTTGTTAGCAATTTATACTCAGTACTTTCCTAGACACAGAAGCTCACTGTTAAGAAGTAAATGTTGGTTAAAAACAAAGAAAGAGAACATATTGCTTGTGTCATAAAGAATTTATATGACAAAGCAAAATATCAACATAGACAAAATCATATATTATAAAGGTAGCCACAGGCTTCAGAGTGAGGGAGTGATCAGCTGGGGCTGAGGTTACTTGAAAGTTTTCAGGAGGTGGGAAGATTTGCAAAGCTCCTTTGGTGACGTGACAGAGGGAGGAATATTTATGTGTTTTGTGTGGCATGAGTGTCCCAAGAAGCTGGATATATTACATATTATATAATGCAATTTTCTAATGTACATAAGAAAACAGGAAGAAAACTGCCTTGTTGGTAAGAATGAGATGAAACGCAACAGGAGCTTCAAGTCTCTCTTTTCTGACTAAGATACAGAATTTGGAATGGCATGGTAGCCAGTCATACCCTACCAGAAAGTTAAGATATGAAAATGCTTTCATAGGAAAATGTTTTCATAGTTAAGAAAAAGAGATGTTTCTGTTCTGTTCAAACAGAACAGAGCAGGCGTTCTGTTTGCTCTGTGTAGAAGCAATGAGGAGGAGCCAGGATGTTGTGTAAGAGGACCACGTGTAATAACAACAACCCACAGGCAGTGTGCTAGGCACCAGAGCTTCCAGCAGAACAATCTCATCCTGTTTCCAATGTGTTCCCAAAAGGCAGGAGGGGATAAAGTGGAAGCCCACCGTACCCTGTGTGGGTGAGAGAAGATTTCTGGAGGAAATATGGGAACTGATGTGAAGAGTGGCTACGTGTGAGTCAACAGCGGGGAGGAGTGCTGAAGAGGGCATTCACAACAGAGAGCAATGTCCATGCAGAAAGAAGGAGATGGGGGAAAGTCGGTTGGCGCATCACTGAGAGAAGGAAGTGGAAATGTGGCTAAAAGTCCTGAGGATGAAAACAACCAGCAGAGAAATGCAGGGGAAAGGGCAGAACTAGAGGAAATGTGAACCAGGAAGTAAACTGCCTTGTTGATAAGAATGAGAAGATGAATGAGAAAATATTAGCAGGAGTTGGTTACTGGCTGACGTGGAGGATAAAAGGGATGAGGGGGTTTTAAAAAGTCCCAAACATTGTGAGTCTTGGAGACCAAAAGAATGAGAGTAGTGTTGGCTATAAAGGGAAGGCAGGAAGGTACTGTTTGAGGAAGGAAGAGAAGCTAATCTTGACCTTGTTAAATTTCAGGTAACATTAGAACATACAGGTGTCAGGTGGGGAAGAAGTTGGGGACTGAAGAGTATGTGAAATTGGAGGATGGGACTGAGATGAGAGCTGCAGACAGATTTAGGGATAGTCTAGACACAGGTGGAAGCTAAGACCATGGGTACATGAATTACTTGAAGGAATTCAATGTATTTGAGAATATAAATTATTTTCTAATAGAATTCATACACACATAGAATAGACCAGAGTATGGCATAACCCTACTGTACAGCTCCTTCAGACATTTGGAATACAATTAACAAAGGAGCATAGTATTGATAAACTAGATTTACTGACTCTTACGTGTCAATATCCAGTTGGTGGACTTCCCTGGTCGTCCAGTGGTTAAGAATCCCCTGCCAACGCAGAGGACAGGGGTTCAATTCCTGGTCCAGGAACTAAGATCTCATATACCTGGAGGCCAAGTAATCCTAGGCACCAACTAGAGAGCCTGCACGCCACAACTAAAACCTTATTCCGCCAAATAAATGAATATTTTAAAAAAATATATCTAGTTGGTTTCTAATCAGGAACTATGAGATCAACACTTGTCAACTATTTATTAAGATCTACTATGGAATTTGCATTTATTCTGTCCACAAAACTTTTTTACTTGTACAGAAAAGTTCAAGAGATACAAACATATCTAGTGAGATATCTGTCTAGACATCAAATATCTTTTGATAAAAAGGTATCTTGAGGATTAGTTGAATTTTAACACACATATACCATATTTCCAATAAAACATAAATAGTCTTAGAAATTAAAGAAACTTAATATAGCAATTGTATATTGAACCCTAGTTCACCTGATTTGAGAAACTTTTAGATAAAATTATTATCTAATTTTTCAGGTCTAATAATTTTCCCTAAGTTAAATCAATAGGATCTGTACGAAAAGTTATAGATAATGTAATAAAGCTAATACCAAAGTAACCACTAACATAGTTTACTCTGAATCATCTGTAAGTGACCTGGGTAATTTTGCTATTTTTACTAGGTTACCAGATTAAACTAGACATCTGGAAAAATAGGCTCTAGTAAGAAATTCAAATAGCTCCTGCCATTCTTGAAAATAAAAGAATATCCTTTCACAGAGTAAACAGACATAGCCTTTCATTTTAGGTGGTCCCAAGGATAGGTACTGATGACTAATATTGGGCAGATATTTTTGACGGGCATGTCTCAGGATATTACAATATTATAAAAGAGAAACATCTACTGAAGTCAATTCTGTGTATAAGTTTGTGTGCTCAGTCGCTCAGTCGTGCGTGTCTGACTCTTTGCAACCCCATGGACTGTAGGCTCCTCTGTCTGTGGAATTTTTCAGGAGTGGGTTGAAATTTCCTCCTCCAAGGGATCTTCCCAACCCAGAGTTTGAACCCGTATCTCCTGAGTCTTCTGCATTGGCAGGCATATTCTTTAATACCGTGCTACCAGGGAAACCCAAAGTCAGTTCTACCACTCACCTTTTGAAGAATTTGGACCTTACTAGTTAGAATTCATATTTTGTTTTGTTTGCAATAAATAAGTACTGTACTAACCTCTGGATATATAATCATTATAATATCTTTTTTAGTAAGCTATAAGAAGCAGCAGGGCTTTCCTTGTGGCTCAACTGGTAAAGAATCTGCCTGCAGTGTCGGAGACCTGGGTTCAATCCCTGGGTTGGGAAGATCCCCTGGAGAAGGGAAAGGCTACCCATTCCAGTATTCTGGCCTAGAGAATTCTATGGACTGTGTAGTCCATGGGGTCACAAAGAGTCGGACACGACTGAGCCACTTTCACTCACTCACTCAAAAAGCAGTAAGTATTATCTTCAAAACAAATAAAATATCTTCAAAACAAATAGGTCAAATAACTCAAGGAAGTAGTGTGAGATTGAGAAAGAGATTATTTTTCCAGCTGATTTAACTGAAGACCTGTTGAAACAGAGTTTTATTTTCCACGAGATAATTAATGAAGGCTTGTAAAGTGAAAGTTGCTCAGTAGTGTCCAACTCTTTGCGGCCCCATAGACTATACGTCGGTGGAATTCTCCAGGCCAGAACACTAGAGTGGGTAGCCTTTCCCTTCTCCAGGGGATCGTCCCAACCCAGGGATCGAACCCAGGTCTCCCAAATTGCAGGCAGATTCTTTATCAGCTGAGCCACAAGGGAAGCCCAAGGACGCTGGAGTGGGTAGCCGTTCCCTTCTCCAGAGGATCTTCCCAACCCAGGAATCAGTCCCAGGTCTTCGCATTGCAGGAGGATTCGTTACCAACTGAGCCGTGAGGTAAACCCTTATAGCTCAGGGCTTAAAGCTCCATAAAAAAGTGAGTGTCATTATAAATGGCTGGAAGGGTATTAGCAAGGAGATTTGTATCTCTCGATGCTGGAGAGGAAAAGGTAAGCAGCAAGACTGCAGACTTTTCTCTGACAGAAGGAGAGAAAAACCCTCAAATCTCTTTGTTGAACATGCTATATTGGGGTTCCACCATCTTTACTCTAGATAAACTGTTAGGTTTCCTGAGACACAGAAGCTATTACACTGGTGCGTACAGTTTATTACAATGAAAGGATACAGGCTAAATTCAACATGGGGAAAAGGTACATGGGGCAAAATTCGGGAGAAACCAAGTACAAGTTACCAGGTGTCTTCTCTCCATGGAGTAGCAGAGACCCCGGCAAAGATGCACGCCAATAAAAAAAACAAAACTGCCACCTGGGAAGCACATCCAAGTGTTAGTGTCCAGGGCTTTTACTGATCTCACGCACTCCAGCCTCCCCTACCTCAAGCAAAAACAAGATAATCAAACATAGAGCCCTTCATTAGCATAAACTATCTGGTCAAATCAGCAAGGCCTCAGACATACAACACCTTTATCTAGCAGAATATTGCCATGATTCAGCGCTCATCTCCCAGGAGCCAGTCAAGGTAATCTTGAAGACTGGCATTTTGGGGGATGTGCAGGGATAGAGCCTCCCAGGCCTGCTGGGGCACACACATTAATGACAAGACTTCCCAGTAAGCACACAAATGGTAGTTACTAGGAATAGAAAGATAATGGTGAGAAATCTATACTTATAAAATGTTGTTAGGAGGACAAACACTATGTATATGCTTATTCGCTCAGCTGTGTACAACTCTTTGCTATCCCATGGGTTGTAGCCCACCTGGGCTCCTTTGTCCATGGGATTTCTCAGGCAAGAATACTGGAGGGGGCTGCCATACCTTCCTCCAAGGGATCTTCCCAACCCAGGAAACGAACCCATGTCTCTTGCGTCTTTTACCATCTGAGCCACCAGGGAAACCCTGTGCATGCTGTTTATTATAAATAAACTTAAAATTTACAGATTTATGGGTGAGATGGTTTGCTACAAAATGAGAAATGATCATACAACAGTTAATCAACAGGGTGTGTAGAAGAAAATTTCATAACCAAAACTATACCCTTTGTTTGAACAGTGTCTGCAGACAGTGAAAGTGAAAGTGAAAGTCACTCAGTCAAGTCCAACTGTTTGTGACCCCATGGACTATACAGTCAATGGAATTCTTCAGGCCAGCAAACTGGAGTGGGTAGCCTTTCCCTTCTCCAGGGGATCTTCCCAACCCAAGGATCAAACCCAGGTCTCCTGCATTGCACGCAGATTCTTTACCAGCTGAGCCACAAGGGAAGCCCAAGAAGACTGGATCTGGTAGCCTATCGCTTCTCCAGCAGATCTTCCTGACCCAGGAATTGAAGCAGGGTCTCCTGCATTGTAGGCAGATTCTTTATCAAATGAGATATCAGGGAATGACTGCAGACCTTGCTTATAAGGAAACTCATCTGTTTAATCTAAAATCAAAATTTATCCTACTGCAGGAGAAATTGGGACATTTTTGGAAGCTCTGCTGAGTGGTATCAGACTTTTCCAAGACTATTTTATTTGTGCCTGATGTTTCCCTGAGTTTTTGAATCATTAGTCAAGTTTGGTGCTGGTTAAGAGCTAGAATTCAAGAGTCTAATTTGAGGATTCAAGCCTCTGCAGTGTTCATAAGGAAATAGGTCAATGAGATAACTCCTCTCTGATTTAAGACACATTGTTCTAGGTATGAATCAAATGGTACAAGATCAAGATAGCAAATAAATAAATATTTATTTATTTATTTATTTATCCAAATAAATGGATAATATAACAACCTTGGGAAAGAGAGAAGTTCTTTAAACATTGTTAGTGGAGTGTTCTAATCACATTCCGAAACCACATCCATGTACCCAATATATAGACTCCTTAAATAAAGATGTAATGTCCCTAAAGAAGGACTTCCCAGGTGGCTCAGTGGGAAAGAATTAGCCTGCCAATGCAGGAGATGTGGGAGAAAAGCAGTTTTGATCCCTGGGTCAGGAAGGTCCCCTAGAGTAGGAAATGGCAACCCATTCCAGTATTCTTGCCTGGAAAAGTCCATGGACAGAGGAGCCTGGCGAACTACGGTCTATAGGGTTGCAAAGAGTCAGACGTGACTGAACACACACACACACACAAAGAAGCTTTTCCTTTTGAACCCAAGAGTGTGACTGTCTTCTTCTTTCTGTATCTAAGACTCTGTGTCTAAGGACACACATTTAACTCATCCACTAAATCACCATGGTAACTAGAAATGGGCGAAGCACTGACGGAGGATGCTACAAAAAATAAACACTTTCAATCAATCACTGCTGTAAACCCACAGTGAGTTTGTAGTTTCGTTTCTTGCATAAAACATGTGTTTGACTTTCATGACTATTCTGGCAACAGATTCTTAAAGAGAATTCCAAGGAGTACTGTCTGACATGCACCCTGTATATTGAAAAGTAAGAAACATCATTGTTTCATACAAAGTAGTAATAGCA
This sequence comes from Cervus canadensis, assembly GCF_019320065.1. Classification (NCBI taxonomy): domain Eukaryota; kingdom Metazoa; phylum Chordata; class Mammalia; order Artiodactyla; family Cervidae; genus Cervus; species Cervus canadensis. Next base: position 37,635,332 of record NC_057409.1, read on the forward strand.
GTGTTTATAAAATATATAACTAATGAGAAAAAATAAAATAAATTATATATATTAGGTGGGAAGGGGTGGGAGGTGAGAGGGAGGTTCAAGAGAGACGGGACAAATGTATACCCATGGCTGATTCATGTCGATGTATGGCAGAAACCAATACAACAGTGTAAAGCAATTATCCTTCTATTAAAAATAAATACGGAAAAAATTATATAAGACAAAGCCTAATTTTGTAAATTATACTAAATAAATATAAAATTCTAAATAAATCTAAAAAATATGTCAAATCTGGTTTGGAGATGGTATGTATACTAAAAATACTTTGGGATTTAACTCCCTGACATAGCACCAGTACAAGCAAAAGCTGTTTTCCAAGAACTTGTGTTTGAAACTATGGGATTTTAAACTAAAAACACTACTGGGTTATTTTTATAATTTCTATGTTTTGTTTATACATGACAAGAGGGGACAGGTTTCAGGCTGCTATTTGCAAGCACTCTGCAAATAGCACACTGTGGGTGTGAATAGGCCCCTTATTCTCAATAAATGAAAAGCCGAATTGGAAAAAAAAAAAAAAGAAACATCACCATTTCATTACTGATAATGAAGACATATCTGTTATGGTACTTAAAGTAGTTCATTCTGAGAGAAAAAGAAACTAATATATCTAAACAAAATGCCTAGGGTAGTAAATTCTTTTTTTCCCATGATAGCTATAGCTTAAAGAATTTTTTTTTTAAACCCAAATTAATTTTCTATTGTTTAATTTTATTTTTAGGTTGAATGATAAATTTCTTTCTAGTAATAAGTCACACGTATTGTTACTGTTATTATTCACTGGATGATAAGTACTTCCAATGAATATATTCTGATGTGTGGCATTTGGAGACCAAGAAAAATATGAGTACCCTCTCAAAAACAGGACTGAAAGTAACTTGTTTATCTTTGTTTATTATCTAAATAATATTTATTGAACACCTACTATGTGCTAGATGCTCTTTTAGGTTGTGGGAATACTGCAACTTTTAAAAAAACAGGAAAAAAATTTTATCCAAGGATCTTAAAATTTTACTCATTGATAGTTTTCAATAAAGCATCAATGTTTGACCCCACTGTGGCAGAGGGGATAGCAGGGTCAATTTAACCATGAGCCACAGCTTCCTCTTGGCGTTCACATACAGTCTAGACCTGGCGGGAAGGTGCTACTCCAGAGCTACGTACAGACAGCAACCTGCAAGCTCACAAGAGCTAAATCCTCTTTATAAGCTAGAAATTAAAAGACGTGTTTAATTATCGGTCCCCTGGTGTTCCTGTTATCCTTTGGTATTTATGAGAGTTAATAACCTGCCATGGTTTCTGCAAATATAACTGGCAGTAATCCACCATTGATTGAGTTAATTAAGCAGAACAATTGCCAAGAGCTAGAAATAAAGTGGAGGAAGAATTTTAATGAATGTGGATGGATGGAGCAGCACCAAAGAGTGTAGACAATTTGCTGTTTTTCCCTAGTAAACGGTGTGTTTCCCCAGTAAATGCTTGTTCTTAATGTGTTATTCTACAAAGTATAGCACATTCCTAACACTCAGAGTAATAGACAATAAGTTCTTAGAAATTCAGTCTTTCCCAACAGCTTGACTATGTAATCCTTTGTAAAAATACTTATTTATGTACTTATTTACTTATGTTGGCTGTGCTGGGTCTTCTTTACAGCGCGCAGGCTCGGCGAGTTGCAGCACACATGGGTGGCTGTGGCATGCGGGATCTTAGTTCCCTAGTCAGGGATCGAACCCCGGCCTCCAGCAATGGGAGCGTGGAGTCTTAACCACTGGACCTCTAGGGAAGCCCCTGTGATACTTTCTGATGCTTAAATTATAATTAAAGTATCTTCACATTATGAATGTGAAGGTGGAGGTGGCAAAGATGTTGATGCTAGGGTTGCTTTATTCAATCCAACATATTCATTAAAAGTTCAAATATTCTTCTGTTGCTTTATTATGTGTGCTATGCTCCAAGGAATCTGAGCTACAGGATATTCCTTGCTTACATCCATGAGTACTTACCAGGTATCAGACTCCAGGTAAGGAGAACAATAACCAAAGACTGGAAGAAGAAGAACCTCAGGGATTTGGGCATTGAATTGGTATGTCTCATATCCTAATAGGGATTCCCTGATAGCTCAGTTGGTAAAGAATCAGCCTGCAACACAGGAGACCCAGGTTTGATTCCTGGATCAGGAACATCCGCTGGAGAAGTGATAAGCTGCTCAATCCAGTATTCTTGGGCTTCCCGCTAGTAAAAATTCTGCCTGCAGCGTGGGAGACCTGGGTTCACTCCCTGGGTTGGTAAGATACGCTGGAGAAGGGAAAGGCTACCCACTCTAATATTCTGGCCTGGAGAATCCCATGGACTGTATAGTCCGTGGGGTTGCAAAGAGCTGGACACGACAGAGCAACTTTCATTTTCATATCCTAATATGTTTGGTCATCATTGTTGATGGTTTTCTTTCTAAAGTTTACTTCATCTATCATCTTTATTTCACTAATTCTACTGTTTATTCCAGAGCAGTTACTCTTATATGGTATTTCAAACCACACAATCCATAAACATATATTTCATGCAAAGACAGAGGATTTCAGGAGTTACAAAATCTAGATGCCAACACAGAGTATGTACATAGGGAGATAAATATGACCTAACAGTTTATCCCAAGTCTCCATGGAATGGAATTTATGAGTGGACACAGCAGAAGAAAGAGATTTCATGACAGTGTTGAGCAATGGCATGAAATGCCACCTTAGGTGAGGTCTTCCTGAAAATATGTGTGAAATTCTAGCTCTGGTAGTGTCAGAACCAATGCTATTGGTCTTAAGCTTTTGTGAGTTAATGATGTCATCTACTACTATGTAGTCTATTTCCTCAAGGAGTTAACGAATGGGATTTGAGAGAGACTTGCACCCAAATCCAGGTTCTGTTACTCCCAGGATCATCTGTGATCCTAGAATAAGTTACTTAACCCTTAAGCACCAGTTTCTTGCTTTTTGTAAAGAAAAGCAGAGGCGAAAGATACCTATATCAGAGATTTGTTGCAATGATGGAATGAGTGACTGAGACAGATGTGGTCACTCCCTTTCAGAGAATAGTCAAATAAAAAGATTACAATACCCATGGACTGTAGCCTGCCAGGCTCCTCTGTCCATGCAATTCTCCAGGCCAGAATACTGGAGTGGGTAGCAGTTCCTTTCTCCAGGGGATCTTCCCAACCCAGGGATCAAACCCAGGTCTTCCACATTGCAGGCAGATTCTTTACCAACTGAGCCACAAGGGAAGCCCAAGAATCCTGGAGTGGGTAGCCTATCCCTTCTCCAGTGGATCAAATCCAGATCTCCCACACTGAAGGTGGATTCTGAGCCACCAGGAAAGCCCAAGAACCCTGGAGTGTGTACCGCATCCTTTCTCCAGCAGATCTTCCTGACTCAGAAATCGAACTTGGATCTCCTGCATTGCAGGTGGATTCTTTACCAGGCGAACCACCAGGGAAGCAAAATCTCCCGAATGTCATTCTGACTCAGTCATGTTCATTATGGAAAATGATCTCACTGCAAAGGACAGAGCCACACTTTTAATGGGAGATGAAATTCTAATATGAATAAGTGGCCTTTCATTTCTGAAGCCCCAGGAATTTGTCCTAGAGGAGTCAGAGCAGCAGAATCAGGACCGCCACTGATTGAAAAGGCAGGGACAGAGAATGCACCAGGGGGAGATTTCAGGAGGGTGTGTAGTGTTGTAATTCAGGAACTGCCTGTTGGATTAACATTTTAACTTAAAATTTTTATCAATTGTTAATTACCTCTTAAATAGAATATCAATTCTTGAAAATTTTCCCTTACCTGTTCTGGGCTGAATTTTGTGTATCCTTCAAAATTCAAATGCTGAAACCCTAATCCCCAGTGTGATGGTATTTGGAGGTGGCGTTTTTGGGGAGGTCATTACGTGAGGAGAGTAGAGCCCTCTTGATGAGGTTAGTGCTCAGAAGAGTCACATGGAGCTGAGCTCTCTTTGTGCCATGTTAGGATACTGCGAGAAGGTGGCTGTCTGCCAGCCAGAAAGAGGGCCTTCACTAGCAACAAAATTTGCCAGCACCCTAGATGTGCAGATGACACCACGCTTATGGCAGAAAGCAAAGAGGTACTAAAGAGCCTCTTGATAAGGGTGAAAAAGGAGAGTGAAAAACTGGCTTAAAATTCAACATTAAAAAAACTAAGATCATGGCATCCAGTCCCATCACTTCATGGCAAATAGAAGGGGAAAAAGTAGAAGCAGTGACAGATTTTCTTTTGGGGGGCTCCAAAACCACTGTGGATGGTGACTGCAGCCATGAAATTAGAAGATGCTTGTTTCTTGGAAGGAAGCTATGACAAACCTAAACAGCATATTAAAAAGCAAAGATATCACTTTGCCAACAAAGATCTGAATAGTCAGAATTATGGTTTTTCCAGTAGTCATGTCTGGATGCAAGAGCTTGACCATAAAAAAGGCTAAGTGCCAAAGAATTGATGCATTTGAACTGTGGTGTTAGAGAGTCCCTTGGACAGCAAGGAGATCAAACCAGTCAATCCTAAAGGAAATCAACCCTGAATACTCACTGGAAGGACTGATGCTGAAGTTGAAGCTTCAAAATTTTGGCCACCTGATGCAAAGAGCCGACTCACTGGAAAGCCCCTGATGCTGGGAAAGATTGAAAGCAAAAGGAGAAGAGGGTGACAGAGGACAAGATGGTTGGATGGCATCACAGACTCAATGGACATGACCTTGAGTGAACTCTGGGAGATAATGGAGGACAGGGAGGCCTGGCATGCTGCAGTCCATGGGGTTGTGAAGAGTCAGACACGACTGAGCAACTGAATAACAACCATCTTCCCAACTTCCCAGCCACCAGAACTGCAAGAAATAAATGTCCCAGCCTATGGTATTTTGTTAAAGCAGCCTGAACTAAAACACTGTACAAATACATTATTATACTTATTAGCGGTTTCTCTTTTTGTGTGACTCTCTACCTGTCCTCTTTGACTCTCTCGCACTATTAGAACTGACTGATGGCAGTGTGCCAAGTGCTAAGCGTTTCACAAGCATCAATTTATTTAAGCTTCACAACTCAATAATGTATTTATTTAGATACAGTCCAGATGTATATGAAATGTAGGTGTAATTATACATCTGTCTATATCTATGTAAATACTGCATCTACAACCATCTGTACCATCTGGATATGAAAGTGAAAAGTGAAATTGTGAGTCACTCAGTCATATATGACTCTGTGATCCCATGGACTATAGCCTGCCAGGAGACCTGGGTTTGATCCCTGGGTTGGGAAGATCCCCTGGAGAAGGGAAAGGCTATCCACTTCAGTATTCTGGCCTGGAGATTTCCATGGACTGTACATCCATGGGGTCACACAGAGTTGGACAAAACTGAGTGACTTTCACTTTCAAGTTATCTGTCACATTTGTTTCTTAATCTTCTGGGTCTAGGTCTTCATCAGTCTTTTACTATGAAGTTGGGAGAAGTCACATCAAGGCAGAAAGCCAGATTCCCTTTCAAATCCAGAATCCTACAAATAAATCCAATCTAGGAGATTGATTGATATGTGGTTGACAGAAAATGAACCACTGCCAAAAAGACTACTGCCCAGGAGAGAATTGCAGTGTTTCCCAGTCTTTATACTCTCTGATGCCTGTAGACTTCATCAGGGTTTCTTCCAGTGATCGCAGAGCATTAATGTTGCAAAGCCTCCAAGTGGAAATGCTGCGGCAGAACATAAGAATATTTTTAAATAGTTTTATAGTTTCTGTTATATGCATCGATTGCCCTCCAGAAATGTGATTTGCAACCCTATCCATAAGATTTAAGCAACAATTTTAAAAGTACTCATTTGAGAGGCAAAATTGTATTCCATTATTTTAACTTGCATTTCTTTGAATGTTAATGAGGGAATATTTTTAACATGTTTATTAACCACTTTTACTGCTTGTTTTTTAAATGACCTGCTGATGTCCTTTACTTAACAGGCCATTCAAAAAATAATGTGTACAATTAAAGGACGCAGTTTCTTGGAACAGATCATTTCTCTGTGTTTTTTAAAGAAAGGCACTAAACAAAAGTATTATTGTCACTATCAGGTAACAGTTGTAACTTGGAGAATGACAAGTACAAATACAATTTATCTAATATTTTAAAGCAAAGGTTTTTACTTATGTTCTGGGTGTACTGTCAGGGATAATTCCCCAAGTCACAGCAGGAAATTCATAGTAAACCCTTTTCCTTGTGGGTTATTACCACCATCCCTCACCTCCAAACTTTATGTCTAGCTCTTAGCAACTGATGTTCCTCATTTATTACTTCAGTCAAATGCTACATTTCTAGATTGTTTTCCTGGGATCGTTTATAGGCCAGAAGAAATTTAGATAAAGAGGCTAAAAACAACCACATTTTTCTATGCTGCACAATATGGCTAGAAAAAATCCAGCTTTAGAGCATCCTTAGAGTTGTCTTTGAATGTTGTATGAGTTTCACAAGAATCTTATTTCAACATTTATACAATTCTACCAGGAAATTTCAGGAATTCCTTTCATCTTCTAAAGTGCTTTGGGGTCCACGACAACGTTATTATTTCTCCTTGGCATATACACCACTCCCGTTGTAAATATCTGCTTTGTAGCTACATGCAAGCAGTTGAGCAGAGGTACCGGACTGTTGGAAGAAGTCATCAAGAGGACATGACTACCACTTGACACATAAACTGTATCTGGACAATCAGAAGCCCCCCACCCCCTCCCAGGCCTTGGAATGTACATTCTGCCCACCGTTTCCACAGCTAGAGCCATTTTCAAGGACACAACTTTGAGAGATCAATGGACTGTTGAGACCATCTGGACATTGAACCCAACTAAGGCCTCTATATATTTTTTTAATTTTTAAAAATTTTTGGTCACACCCTACTGCACGTGGGATCTTAGCTCTTTGACCAGGGATGGAACCCATGCTCCCTGCACTGGAAGCATGGAGTCTTAACCACTGGACAACCAGGGAAGTCCCTCTATATCAACTTTTAAGATACTAGCAGGCAAGTGCAGAGATTACTTCCTATCGCCACCCAAGTCAAGTTTCATTTGGAAGGCCCTTTGCTAATTAAACTGGCCACCTACCAAACTGGAGTGGTCTGCCTCTCTTTGGTCTCTCACACTCCATGTCCAGGGGCCAGTTTCAGATTTCACCTAGGGAGCTCCTAAGGTTTCGAACCAACACTGATACACCCTTATTTCATATCCATGATCTTTAAAAAATTTCTGCCCAAAGTTTAAGAGTCAATTGGTATATGCAGTACAAATAATAAAAGGAAAATCACCCTTGCTTTATATCTGAATTACACTTAAAAAGAAAGAAAAATATTTAACACCTTACAACCTCTAACTACTTCCCTTGGGGTAGTTTCTCACTGATGAATTTCTAGAGAACATAACAGTTTGACTGTAGGAAGTCTTGGCAGAGAAATTGAGGATTTGGGTCAGTCCAAAGTCTGCCCATTAGGGTGAAACAGGAAGAGTGAACGTTAGTGCTCAGGTACAGTTTTTAGGCAGACTAGACTAATAATAATGATAAGAGGAGCCTCAGATCTCCCAAGGGGATATAAATGGGAAGGCAGAGCAAGGAACTTGGAATGGAATCAATGCTGAAGGCTCAACTTTATGACCCAGGAGGCTACTAACAGTACAAAATGAACCTCAGAGAGTAACAGTATGCACTGATCAATGCTGAACTGAAAAACTCCACGTTGAGTTGGCAGCTGGGTGACCTGTATGGCCAACCAGAGATCCGTAAGTACAGAGTAATATCAAAATGTCCTTGAAATAGCTTAAGCTTTTCTTGCTTCTATCTATGGTTCTATAACTAGAGCAGAACAGAGCCTAAAGCCTGAAGAAGCCTGTGTTTGTGAGGGGCACAGGAGATCAGACTCAGCAGTGAGATGGAATGGGCAATTTTCCAAGCCAGGTTTCCTGTGTCCCTGCTCCATTCATCTCTCCGTGCAGTACCCGGACAGTTCCTGCACTGATGGGAAAGTTATTTGAGTCTCTAAGCTCGTGGATATATAGAATTCAAAGAGGCAGTCTTTTCTTCCTTTAAAAATTAGGTACAGTAAAAACCATTTTGGAAAACAATTTGGCAATTTCTTATCATCTTAAACATATGCTTATCATAGACCTAGCAATTCCACATCTATGTATTTAGTTAATAAGGTAGCTGTTATCACCCCAGTTTTATAAACAAGTAACCTCACAAGGCTGCATGTAGGGTAAGTGACTTGCCCAGAGTCACAGAGCTAATGAGTTGTGGGAGCTGAAATTGATAGTCAGTGTTATATCCCCTCTTCCCCACCAAACCTGGCATTTCATTATATCATGGCATCTCTTGGAAAAAAAAGGAAAAAAAAAAATATTTTACCCCAAGTTTAGCTTAGGAAGGTAAAAATTGAAACTTCTTTTTAAAAATAATTATTCATTACTGTGAAAACTGTATTTTTGTAAATATTTAACAGTGACTTTACCAATATCATTCATGTGTTTGTTTTATTAAGATATTTTCATATTTAATACACCAAATCAATTGCCTATGGTGTTGACTTCATATAAATGGAGACTTCACATAAATATTCATATAAATAAATAAATTTAGTAATTATGATAATTACTAAAACATTTTACTAGAGCCTTTATGAAAACCAAATTCTTATCTCAAGACCGGTTTCTGAACGAATGAAACATGCCCATGTGGTTAGATGTCACGAGTTATACAAGAATTTTTTTGTTGTTGTTAACAAGACTTTTTTTTTTCTTTCCTGGAAAACAATTTTACATTCATTTCCAATTTGTTTACCAGCACAGAATTATAAGTCTGTCAAACTGACATTTGGTAACTTCTCTATTCTGTAGATAAACATTAGAAAACGTCTCCCCGGACCCCCTCCCCCACCGCGCCCGCCCCGCCCGCCGCGAAGAGCAAGTGAGCGCCAGCGACGGCTTTCTCTCTTCCACTCAGGGGAGAAAGCGCTGTGCTTCGAGCCTGACCCCACCGAGGCGCGAGTGCTCTGCGAGGCCAAGACTGTCGATGTTTTTGTTGGGAAAGACGAAAAGGGCAGAAAGATCCCAGAATATCTGATCCCCTTTAATGGCTGGAACAGAAGTTGGGATAGATGAGCAGCTGAGGATCATGTCCTTCGTGACGCCGATGAAAATCGGAGATCACAGCGGAAATTGGCCCAAAAGGCTGTAGCTCGCCTGAGAAGCACAGAAAGCAAGAGGAAGCTCGCCAGGTTGCCTGGGGTGGACTCTGTCTCAAAAAGCCTCCCTGCTGACGAGAAAGATGAAAACTCAATAAGCAGTTCCTCTGACAGTGAAGAAAAGGACGGAGAAATAAGTGAAGGAAAAGGTATTGAAGAAAAGTCTGAAGTGAAGGACTCAAAAAAAGGAAATGGAAGAAAGAACAGTAACTATAGAAATCCCTGAAGTTCTGAAGAAGAAGCTTGAGGATGATTGTTACTATATCAACAGGAGGAAACGGCTAGTCAACGTTCCATGTGAGACCAACATCATAACTATTTTGGAATCGTACGTGAAGCATTTTGTTATCAATGCAGCCTTTTCAGCCAATGAGAGGCCTCATCACCATCATGCTATGCCACACGCCAACATGAATGTGCACGATATCCCAGCAGAAAAGAACGTTGACCTCTGTAAGGAGATGGTGGATGGATTAAGACTAACCTTTGATTACACTCTCCCATTGGTTTTGCTCTATCCATATGAACAAGTTCAGTATAAAAAGGTGACTTCGTCCCAATTTTTTCTTCCGATTACGGAAAGTCCCACAAACACTAATAGGAACCAGGAGGAGCTCTCTCCAAGCCCACCTTTATTGAATCCATCCACACCACAGTCCACAGAGAGTCAGTCAACCTCAGACGAACCGACCACCCCCAAAAGGCGCAAAGCCGAGCCGGAAGCCTTACAGTCTCTGAGGCGGTCCACGCGCCACTCTGCCAATTGCGACAGGCTGTCTGAGAGCAGCGCCTCGCCTCAGCCCCAGCGCCGGCAGCAGGACATGTCCGCCAGCATGCCCAAGCTGTTCTTGTACCTGGAAAAGAAGACATCTGTTCATAGCAGATCATCCTCGCCTGTTCTTCTGACCCCTAGCAAGGAAGGGAGTGCGGTGTTTGCTGGCTTCGAAGGCAGAAGAACCAAAGAAATAGATGAGGTCCTCTCCTGGAAACTTGTACCTGAGAGTTATCCTCCAGGTGACCAACCACCTCCACCCTCTTACATTTATGGGGCGCAACATTTGCTGCGTTTGTTTGTGAAACTTCCTGAAATCCTTGGAAAGATGTCCTTTTCTGAGAAGAACCTGAAGGCTTTACTGAAGCACTTTGATCTCTTTCTGAGGTTTTTAGCCGAGTACCATGATGACTTCTTCCCAGAGTCTGCCTATGTTGCTGCCTGTGAAGCGCACTACAGCACGAAGAACCCCAGGGCGATTTGATGGTCCTAGAAGAACAGCTTCTTTATCTATCTCTTGGTTCCCAGTAAAGAACTAGGGAGTCAGTGGACCTTCTTTACACAGAAAGCAAATGTGACACCCTGGGGGGCTCTGGCAGAGGCGGGTCCATTTGTTTGAGTTGCTTATCTACTGGAGTTATTTCTGTTAAGGATTACCTCCTCAGTGCCTCGATGGCCTCCAACATCTAACCCTTGCCACCATACATGTGATCTATGATGGCAGGAAAACAGCAGCTATGTTCAAAATGAATCATTCATAAACATGTGCTTAGGTTGGGCTGTTTCAATAGACAAAGGTACTTGTTAGCAGTGACCATGTCTTTTAGTTATTTGTTAGCATTAAACAAAATCATTTGGCAAACTGTTTTCATTCTTGTGATGAGGCTGAGCAACTCTGTCCCACAGATTTTTAGTTTTGCTTGGAAACTGCAAAGTAGTCCCCGAATATTTTAGAGGGAATTGATATTGCTGGCAAAAGAAAATTTGCAGCTATACATTTGCTTGTTACAGTTCTTTTTCTATAAAACCTTGTTTTTAGTGATCTAAATAAAGCATTGCCTGAATGTCTTAAGATTTTGTAGCTACACTTGATTGTGTAATATTACAGTTCCTTTTCTGTAAAATGTTATTTTTGGCCACTTCAAATAAATCATTGCCCATCTTATTGGAAAGGGAAAAAAAAGGTCTCTCTGATTAGAGAATAAAAAAATTACTAAAGCTAGGTTCTACAAATCTATAATATTATGCTTGCAAATAAATTAGAAATGAATATAAAGTTGCTTTCCAGGGGAAAAAACAAAGCAATTATACACTTTGATTAATATAAATAGCCCAGAATTTTACCTCTAATTTAAAACAGAACCACACAGTGTTTGAGAGGGCTGACAGTAAATCAGAATAAAAATCATGATTGCACCAAAGAAACTTTTTACCTCCTCTGTGATACCAACTGATTAGAATCCAAAGAGCATAGCTGAGAACAGGTATCTCTGTAATGTACTGCTGGCATTACTCTGGTTTGAGAGGAAGTAGCTATTACTGAATTTTATTGAAACAGAAATAACTTCACTGGAATAAAGTGTCTTATTTATATGTGAATCATTATTTTTAGTAAGTGAAGATCTGCCAACAAAAAGAGTCAAAAAAAGAAGACAAATGAAGAAAAACTACCAAAATTTATAGAATCATAGATCAGGCTCTGTATAGAACTTCCACAATCTTAATTTAGCAATAAATGCTTGCCGGTGAATTGACAGCAGTCCTTAAATAAGTAGACTACTTTCTTCCTGTATTTTTCCATGTCTTCATGAAATTCTTGTGCTTTTATGAAGAGGTCATAATATTTTCAGCATGTATATTTACAATTTTTTACTCATTATAATATTTATTTGTATGAAAGTTCTGGGTTAATCAAATAAAAATATTTGCTAAATGCTTTTAAATCCACGGAGCAGCGCGAACTAGGAAAACACCCACATTGTCAGATGCCCTGTGAATTCAGTGCCTCCTGGGAACTCTTGAATGGCATGGCCACTGAGTTGGCTTGATAATTTAATAAACCAAAATAGATCTGAATTCTGTTAAGAGCCCAAGTCAGCCTCAGGCACTGAGGAAGGATACCAGCTCTGCCTATGAGATAAAACATGCCTGAATAACTGAGCTTCTCCCTCATTTTAATCTCAATTCCTGGTTTCATGTGTACACAGAGCCTATTAAAAAAAGAGAGAGAGAGAGACATGAGTTCTCAAGTTCCTGAGGAAAGGGGGAGGTATGAGGTGCTGAAGGCAATCATCTATCAAATGTCCCTTAGATACTTAAAAGAGGCATTTTCCATTAAAGGGGTGGAAATGGGAGCATATAATAGGGAAGGATGGAAGTGGGACTGGTTACCACAGAGAAAAGAGAGAGCTCATATATGAATATGACCACGGCATCTGCTAAATATGAATCAAGAAATAAAACCTATGTTACTGAGTGGAACCTAGATTTTAATAGATGATTCAGGTGAGTGTTTTCTTTTTTCTTATTCTCACTTAATCGCCTGTGTGGGCTGGGGAGCAAGTCCAAAAATAATAGCTAAAACCATGTGGGTCATTGTAAATGAGCTTCTGCTGGTCAATTCTTGTGGTGACATGAAATTTCAACTTCAAACAAGGACAAGTTTTACAAAAATATTTAGTCTCCAATCGAACAAAGCCTATCTGATAAAAATCACATATTTGCCAGTTCTAATTTTATTTGTATGTACAAACTATGTTAAAGTGCAACAGCAGGTGTTTGGATTTAAGAACGAACTTGTCTAAAATAATAAGGATAATAACATTTCTTCCCAAGCTTGCCTGGTTGGTTTTCTTTGTAATACTTTTTTATAGAGTGCTTATTTACATTAAATAGCATAGCATTTCAAGAAATACCACGTAATGGTGTATTATTTTGGCCAAAATGCAAGCATTACTGACTAAAAAACATAAAACAACATGGTGCATTTAGCATGCTGTTACAATGTGTGATATGGCAATGGAGACATTCATAATTCCTTTCTTGGAATTATTAACACCTAAATAAATATCCTGTTAGACTCTCCCAGGCTCTGTATGGAGTGGGCTACCTCCAGGTCACTAGATGAGCATTTGTTATCTATGTGGAGGAAAGAAGCCCTAAACACTATTGGGCTTCACAGAGAGCTGGAAAACACACACACACAGAGTCCTAGCTTCTAAACCATGCTCAGGATTCAGCTTCCCTCTCGGTTTCTCCCTCTGTTGTCTCAGCGCACACACACACACACACTCGGCACCATCCAACATGGAGCCGAGTCCTATTAGACTGAGTCCTCGAGCCAGATTACCTCATTGGCTAATGGGCTCTGCTTCTCACCTATGTGGAAAGTTGCTTTGGGCACAGAGAAAAACTGGATCAATCAGTAAGAGTCAATAAAATCAAGTCAGATGACAAGAAACTTCTTCAATTTCTTCAACTATGGCTAAAAGTAGTAGCAGTTTGTCCCTAGAGTGCCATGGCCTTGTCTCTACCTTCCTAGGGAAAGAAAGTGAAAGTCGCTCTGGTCATGTCCGACTCTGTGCGACCCCATCGACTGTACAGTCCATGGAATTCTCCAGGCCAGAATACTGGAGTGGGTAAACTTTCCCTTCTCCAGGGGAATCTTCCCAACCCAGGGATCGAACCCAGATCTCTGCATTGCAGGCGGATTCTTTACCAGCTGAGCCACAAAAGAAGCCCACCTTCCTAGCAAGAAACTCCCTAGGGAAGTTTCAAACTATTGATAATCTGTTTTTAGGTGGGATTTCATGTAATTGTCTCACAGGAGTTTTGAGTTCTCCTTCTGCCTTAACTTAGAGAAACTCCCTCCCTCAGCTATTCAGCATGTTAAATGTGAAATGCTTTGAAATTAGGTGCTTTATTTAAACTTTCTTGATTATCACAGCAGGGATATATCACTTTACAAAGAAGACTGCATCAAGGTTACATCTTAAAAATGAATAAAAGATTTTTGTAACTAATTCTCTAAAATTAAAAAAGTGAAAAACAAATCTTTCTAAATTCACTTAAACCACATTCTTCCAATCAGCAAAGTGGTCATGATGGTAATTGAATAAACATTTTCAATCAGAGAATGTTTACCTCTATCAACAAAACAGATGTTTAACAGTCCTTTTTCGTATCTTGGGCTTCCCAGGTGGCACTGGTGGTAAAGAACCTGCCTGCCAGTGCAGGAGACCTAAGAGAAGTGGGTTTGATCCCTGGGCTGGGAAGAGCCCCTGGAGGAGGGCATGGCAACCCACTCCAGTATTCTTGCCTGGAGAATCCTATGGACAGAGAAGCCTGTTGGCTACAGTCCATAGCGTCGCAAAGAGTCGGACACAACTGAGTGACTAACACAAGTGACAACACATTCACATCTTATGGTTGTTTTCTAATCCATTGCCACCACTGAGCTGTAAGCTCCTTGAGGCTGGGAGTAATGTCTTTCATTTCTGCAGCAGCAGGACCTAGTCAAGACCTACTTTCAGATATGTTTGTTGATTGAATGAGTGAAGGTATTGCCTGGATTTCATTAAAAAATACATGTCTTTTCAGTTCTAAACAGTAATCAACATGTAGTTAAGCCATTTGATTTCAAAAGCATGCTAAATCAAAAGTAACCTTCAAAGGAGCGATCAGCGGGTACAGAAAGTAGACTGTAGAGGATGAGGTGAGGTTAGGATGAGGGAACAATGAATGCAGCATGTGCCCTCTCAAATTCCGTAACAGAAGGAAGAAAAAGGAGAGGATCATGGCACTAGGGAAGGTTGAGAGAGAAGACTGTGTGACTGGAACTTCAACAAACCAGCATATTGAAAGCAAAGAGTAAATACAACAGAAGAAGTTAAAGGTACAGGGAAAATAAAGGCTACTTTTGGAGAAAGATTCAGCAGGAGACAGGAGAGTAAAGGATCAAGAATAAGAGAGGAGAGAGTGAGAGGAATTGGAAGACTGGCATTGACACATATACACCACTGACCCATAGAAGCAGATGACCAACAAGAACATCCTGTATAGCACAGGGAACTCTGCTTCATGCTCTGTGGGGGCCTGAACAGGAAGGAAGCCCAAAAGGGAGGGGCCGTGCATACAGGTAGGACTCATTCATTCTGCTGCCCAGCAGGAACTGACACAACTGTGCTTCAGCAAAGATTAATTTGAAAACAATAGAAGAGGAGGGAGGAGATTATCTTAGAGAGGAGAAGACACTCTTCCTTTCAGGATGAGGCTGACAGGAATACAGATTAATTGAGAACAGAATTCAACTAGTTCACACATGGACCTAAAATATTATATAAATGTAAAATAGATGATACAGTAATACTGAGTACTCTGAGGAGCCATGAAATGTCACATGAACTGTAAATCTAACATTTTCATGGATTCTGGGTTCACCTTATTCTAAAAATGGTATTTTGTTGCTGCCCTGAAAACAATAAAATTCTTCATTCATACACATGTACATGTTGTTCTGGAACAACAACTTTTAGTTTGCAGTTTTTCAAATTAGCAAGTGTTAGAGCAAATATCAGTGCCAAAATTAAAACTTGCAAAACTCATTTATGCTTATTTAAGCATAAAAATTTTTAAATCATCCGTTTATTCACATATTGCTTCATGAGTTAATATACTAAAAAAATAGTTTCTATTATGGCTTCCCTGGAGGCTCAGTGGTAAAGAATCTGCCTGCCAATGCAGGAGACGTGGGTTTGATCCCTGGGTCGGGAAGATCCCCTGGAAAAGGAAATGTATTCCTTGTATTCCAGTATTCTCGTCTGAAAACTCTCATGGGACAGAGGAGCCTGGCAGGCTACAGTCCATGGGGTTGCAAAGAGTCAGACATGACTTAAGAGACTAAACAACAATATATACAACATAGGTTTTCTCTGGTTAATTAAACTTGGTTGAAAGCAAAGCAACAACAAAAGAGAAAGTGTTTTAGAATCACCCAGCTGTTGATACTTTTCCCAGTGAACCTGAATACACACACACACATGCACACACAGCAATTTGGGAAAATGTTGCAAAATCAAACAAGACTTGGAAACCAAAATAACATGAAGCAAATAGCCATCAGTTGACTCATTCTAGGGAAATCCTCTATTCATTTGGTGGCTTGTTACCACCAGGATACATGATAAAGTGTTGCTGATACAGTACGGAGAAGAGCACACGCCACACTGATGAGAAGTAGCAGACCGAAGTCCCATTCCTGTAGCAGCCAGCCTGAGCATTCCCAACAGCAGCTTCCCAGCTTGGAGGAAGGCAGTGAGTGTCCACCTTCCATCATAACCAAAGAGCTTGGATTTCTCAGTCATCTCATCCAGTTTCTTCAGGGTCACCAATAATTATATTCACGTCCAATGGACAGAGGGCTTCCCAGGTGCTAGTGGTAAAGAATTCACCTGCCAATGCAGGTGATGCAGGTTCGATCCCTGGGTTGGCAAGGTCCCCTGAAGAAGGAAATGACAACCCACTCCAGTATTTTTGCCTGGAAAATTCCTTGGACAGAGGAACCTGGCGGGCTTCAGTTCATGGGGTCACAAAGTTGGACACGACTGAGCACGCACACACACCCCAGTGGACAGAAGGAAAAAGCAATCCTCTGGAAGTAAGGTTAATCCTTGTAATTTCCACCTCTGGGCATTTGGAGATGAACACAGAGAAGAAACACCAGGAACCCTGTGCAATAGAGATGAGACTAGTCAAAACAGATGCGACTAAAGGAATCACTTCTAGAAAGATTCTAGAGATGTGCACTTCCGGCAGTAACTTGACCTGCGCCACTCTAAACAGTAAGAACTTTAGTGATACAGTGCCGCCATTTGACCCTTCAAGTGTTGTTACTGGAGAGAATGGTGACCATCAGAGTGTGGGGGAATGGAGCTGCCAGATAGATGGGTTTTTTCTGATAAAGCAGCAAATTAGCAGCAGAAATGGCCATCAAATTCTATGTGGAAAAATCTAGAAGCACCTACCAAGTTCTGGGCCAATACACGAAAGAGCGATTAGTTATATCCTAACATTCTTGAACAATCTTGGTGTTCAACAGTACTTTCAGGATGAGAAGCTAAAAGGCAAAGATGGTGGCACCATCAGGAGTCTGGTTTAGGGTTTCTATCTCCCTGGAGCACGCCCTGTCCAGGATATAACGTGTATCTGTGGATAGGGTCACACCCAGCTGGAGGTGGTTCAAGGCATATTTCTGCATACTGAACTAATTAAAAAATTCTCTTCCTGGTATACTATCATCTATTCTCATTGTTTCAGATAACAGGATTTCAATTAGGAGACTAGATCTTTTTAAAAGTCATTTTTAAAACAACTACAAATAGGAAGATCCCCTGGAGGAGGAAATGGCAACCCACTCCAGTATTCTGGCCCCAAAATCCCCATGGACAGAGGAACTGGCAGGCTACAGTCCAAAAAGTGGGACACAACTGAGCATGCACAGCAGCAGCCCCTTAGAGAAAACACTGTATCAATAATCCGACATAGCGTTCAGATACACTCTACCAAATATCATCTGACATGGCCTTCTGCTTCTGGCCAAGGTGAGCTAATAGGGACCAGAATTACCCTCCTGTCTGAAGCAATCAAGAAAACCAGGAAAAATATACAAAACAGCAATTTTCAAGACAGGGGTAGATATCAGCCAATCAAGGACAGGAATCCTGGAGAGGAAACAAGTCCTGAGTGAACTCAGTTATGTCTGGAAGGACTCTGATCTGTTCCTTGGGGTAAGGAGATAGCTGAGAATCCCGGGAGACCAAGACCCTCAGTCCTGAGGGCAGAGTACTGAAGAGGAGAGAGGTGCAGAGAGAGACCCAGAGATCCGCGGGAGATGGGTAGCCCGAAGGACACTGATCTGACATGCATGAAGACTACCAAGGACAGGGACACAGCCGTCCAGGTGTCCCTCGTTATCTTTGAAGAAATGGTTCCAGGCCACCCACAGATACCAAAAGCCACAGTTGCTCCAACCCTTTGCAGCTGACCATCCGTATCCATGGATGTAGAACCCAACCGGTATCTTCATTTCATTGGCTTAGCCACTTCATATAGAGCAGCTGGTTTTTGAAACAGGGAAAGAAAAAATATTTCAACAGGGTAGTAAGGACAAAAAAGACCCTCTAACTTAATCTCACTAAAACCAACATCTCTAAAGTAGGCCTATTCCTATCCACTGTATAACAACTCATTTATTTTTTGTTTTTGTTGTTTTGTTTCTGTCAGAATGACGAAGACAGTATAGACAGTCTCCAGATATCCAGCACCTTGTTTCTCCCACTACTTATATCTTACATTTATTAAAGTACAACTGTCACAATAAAACAGTGTAGAAACATTATTATTAATTCAAGTCCACACTTTACTGAGATTTCTCCAGTTTTTCCTAATGTCCTTTTTCTGACAGTCACTTATTTGTACAGCCTTGACAATACTATTCCAGTGATGTTATGAACAGAAAATGTATAAAGCATGTGCTCTTTCAAATGAAAAGCTTTTAGTGTTACCCTCATTTGTAAGAAAGAGTTACACTCATCAAAAAATATTGCTATTTCCAACTTAAACTTCCAAATGAAAACTACATATTCGGAGATGTAACACACTCTTGGAAAAGAATAACTTAGAAGACACTTAGGACTCTGGCAAAGATTTGGGGAACTTGGGTTCCCCTAGTCCCACTGGTCCCTCTAAGGACTTCAAACTGCTCTCCTAGCAGATTTGAAAATCTTAGGATCAAGTGCTTCAGAGCCCTCTACTGGCCACTGCTCACCACTGCAACCTCATTTTGGTTCATTCTTGACAACAGCAATCTCCCTGAAAATATCTTCCTCAACCAAGGATATGAGAGACGGCAGCTTTCACGGCACCGTGCTAAACGCCACATAAGTGCAAACAATGTCCTAAAGGTGAGAATTTATACAGTTAAAAAAAAAATGTTTTCAACTCTGCCACACATAATGTGGCAAATTTGAAAAATGTTAAAGTAATAATCAGTAAACAACCACCAATCGGGGCCAAATTCAAGACAACTAACTCCAAAGATGCATTAAAGGACATTGACTACAGTAAAATGATCTTTTCATAAATTTTATTTTCAATTTAACAAGTCAGGAAAAGATATAAACTGAAGAAAATTTTTTCAATTAAAAAAAATTAAACTTTCAATAGGTGAAGACAGAAAAAATTCCTAGATCAGCAACTTGTAATTTCCTCATGTATCTTATTCATGTCTATCAGTTTCAAAAACACTTTACTTAGATCTCTGCCTCACCTTTCTTCTCTTTTGCTTTGGCCTAAGACATCAGAATGCATGCTCTAGAACAAAAATTTGGGGGGAGGAGGCATAAATTGTTAACAAGAATGAAATCATACTAAGTATCTTTACCAACCACAATGGAATGAAATGACAAATCAGTAACAGTAGGAAAACTGGGAATGTCACAAAAATGTAAAAACTGAACAACAAAATACTGAACAACTAAAAGATCAAAGAAGAAATCACAAGTGATTAAAAAAAAAACACCTCGAGATAAGTGAAAATGTAAACACAATGTATCAAATTTATGGAGGCAGTGAAAGAACATGTAAGAGGGAAGTTCATAGATATAAATGTGCACATTAAAAAAGATCTCAAATCAATAACCTAACTTTATACCTCAAGGAAACCGAGAAAGGAGAATAAACAAAACGCAAAGTGAGCAGATGTAATGAAATAATAAACATTAGAGCCGAGATAAACAAAATAGAGAATAGAAAAACAGTAGGGAAAAAAAATCCAATGAAACGAACGGCTTTCTGCCACAGCTGGGGGTTTGGGGAAGCAGGGCAGGCCGCCCGGGCACTCCTGGGGGCAGGAGCCACCTGCTCTGTCCAGGGGCTCTCCCTGTTTCAGCTGAGCCCAGCCGTGGTGGGTGGGAGTTGCCGTGCTTACAGCCGCAGGATGCAGTTTGCTGGATCCTCCTCAGGGACCCTGTGAAGAGTGGGAGCAACTAATAACAGAGCCCGCCTGGAGATGGACTCAGCTGTTCCCCGCTGGGCAAGGGCTGAGCTTTCTTGAGCGCCCTAAGGAAACAGAGAAGAACTGAGGAAAAGGAGATGAACAGAAAAGGCCAGGCCCCTACTGGGTGAAGTGAGCCCAAGGATTTAGCAACCCCCTTTCTTAGATCTATAGTTAGTTAGTTAAGTCGCTCAGCCGTGTCCGACTCTTTGCGACCCCGTGGACTGCAGCCCACCAGGCTCCTCCATCCACGGGATTCTCCAGGCAAGAATACTGGAGTGGGTTGCCATTTCCTTCTCCAGGGGATCTTCCTGACCCAGGGATCGAACCCAGATCTCCCACATTGCAGGCAGACGCTTTAACCTCTGAGTCACCCCAGGAAAGCCCTTCTTAGATCTATAGAGAAGGGTTATTTATTAGAGAAAGGCTTCGATTCTCCCAATAGAAGTAGGACAGAATGAACAGAGGGCAACACAGCTGGGCCCGGGCTAGGCTTAGGCACCAACTCCTATCTCCTTTTGTTAATTTCCTCAAGCAGATTCAAAACAAAGTGAAGTTGATTCTCAGTTTATTGTAAGTTCTCTTTTTACAGTGTTAAGTCTCCAAAAGGTCAAGGCAGTTTTATCTCTTAAATAACATGTCAATCATATAAAACAGCCGGAACCAAAGTAGAGAAATATATACAATATAATACACTAAGTATTTTCAATATTGTTAATAGGATTTTTCATATTAAATTAAAAGAGGCTATTCTGATTTACAATGTCATTTCTCTCATTAAAATGAAACCTGTCAAAGACATAATGTACATTTTTCTTTTACAAAACCAGCAGAGCAGCATTAATGAAACTGCTCATGATTGTAATTTTTATTTTTCTATAATACAACTGCACCCGTGTTACAAAAACAAACAAAGAAGGCATTGCACTAGATGGTTTGAATACTGCTTAAGTCAGTATGTTAACACTTGAGGAATAATGAATGGCCTAGTCGGTTTTACCACCAGCCTCATTCAGAAGGGTTTGTACTCTGCTAGCTAAAGCAAACTTTCTGTAGGTAGATAACTTTCCTCAGCAGTTTTATATAAGTCCACCATTAATGGGTAAAAAGCCAAGGAGAAGTTAATGCCACAAAAACCAATACAACCCTACTATTTACAATACCAAATAAAAGCCAAAGCTAGAAAACCACTCACTTGCTGAATCAAGAAAACAATTATAAGTAGGACATTCTGTATGAAAATTTGAGTATCTATAAATTTAAAACATTCAATAGACTACAAAAGGGCTTGCAACAGTTTATTCCCCTTATTTTTCTCAGGCTTGGGTAAAAAAGAAAAAAAGGAACAGGAAATCCTTTATATTTTTAGTTCTGATGGCATTAAAACAGTTTATATCTGTAGGTAAGATTTTTATACAATGCAACATGTTTACATAGCTTTCTTGTGCTACTATCAACTATTCTCAGAATTTGTTTTTTATGCTACAGAAGAAAGTATTAAGATTCCTTCCTCATTCTTAACTTTTCAGCATCAAGGTTCTCCAGGCCTCGATGGGGAATTCAACAGAGGTAAACAGTCACTCAGTGCCTAACACTGAGGATACAGTATTTGAAAAGCCTTATGTATCTGGTAGTGGCCTAAATAAGAGCAGCAAGAGGCCAGGTATATACAGTTCTACCACTCATGACAAATTAAGTTTTATATTTTCCCTTCATTAATACAGTTTTAAATGGACAGACCACCCTTGCAAGGAAACAAGTATTGCTTCAGATTACACTGGAATTTTTTAGCCACAAAAATACCTAAGCAACAGCAGTACTTAAAAAAATAATAATAATAATTGGTTCTTCAAGTCAAGGGCAAGGAAACCAAAATCAAGAAGACGCATTATTGTCAAAACCTATTCCAATGGAGCACTCAAGCTGTACATACGGTACTGAGACCAAAACAGAGAAACAATCTGATTGCATCTGGGAGAAGACACCTGCTCCTGGAAGTGTTCCTGACTAGAGGTGTGAGCAATGGACAGGGTAAACAATCCTAAGTATCCTGACACACATAAAAATAAACAGAGACGCAAGACATGTTTACATTCGAAATGAGATGCAGTATCCATTGTTCCTGGACACGAGACGGGTGAATATCTTCACATCTTCCAGTCCTGGACTGGTCTTTAACATCAAAACCAACATCAGGGCTTTGTATTGTTCCAAAGGCACACCGTATGTTTAAAAAAAAAAAATGCTTATCATCAGATCAGTCGGAAGTCCTTGGTCAGCTTGTTTCTAGCGCAAACCATGTCTCTAATAAGCACCAAACACCAAATTAATGCTTTCATTTTCTCAAGTAAACTTTCCAAAATGTTCCTATTTCATAAACTTAAGTCTCTGTAACTGGAATGTATCCAGACTTTTTCTTATTATGTGAACGTTGCAAAACAAACATGCTACTATGGGAAGCCTGACAGAGTGGAAACCTTAAAATGTTATAAATCCCCAAATTAGCCTTATTATGGAAAGAAGCCAAGAGAAACTGTCTGGGGTTGTGTTGTTAGCCATAGTTTAGTACTTCTGATCACTTTTTAGACAAACAAAAACTATTAAACAAGGAGTTTCTTACTAAGAATACCTTATTTCTTAACATTTCTCAACAGTCAGAACTGGCCTAGAAATTCGTACAGAAAGTTAGAGAACAAGGATGTCCATACGGGAAACATCTTAATTTTACAGATGCTACATAAATCACCAGTTATACCTATAGTATACTGTAATACACTACAGGTCCTTTACCTCTACAAAGAACAGGCGAGTGCTTCCCTCGCCCAATTTCTTGGATCAGGCCTAATTTTTCTTTTTAGATTAAAAAT
Source organism: Cervus canadensis (assembly GCF_019320065.1). NCBI lineage: Eukaryota > Metazoa > Chordata > Mammalia > Artiodactyla > Cervidae > Cervus > Cervus canadensis. The sequence continues at coordinate 37,658,344 of NC_057409.1, forward strand.
AATCTTCCATTAATAATTATCCCTTTTGGGATTTAGTCATTTTAGACTCATTTAGTAATATCTCCCTGAAAGTGGGAGAAAAACCTAAACTATGAGCATGTACAGACAAGTGCAGTTCTGCATATTACTTGCACAAAAATTGTAAACAGGCTTAAAAAACAGCTCTAGAAAAAGGCCTGAAGTTAATGGCTGTGGCCTCCTGTCACCCACAGACAAGAAGTGACGGAACTTCAAAAATATCAAACATACTTGAAAACAGGGCAAGACAGAGAACACGAGAGGATTCCCAATTTAAGTCAAATTCCTCAGCAGAACAAGAACAGCTTGCATCCATCTGTTTAACTGGCCACTGATAGAATAATTCAGAATTGTTTTAAAGTTTCAGAAATTCTGATAATAGGCAAACATTAAATTGTTACATAATAAACACAAGAAAAATTCACCAGCTCTACCAATCTTTTCCAGATAAAGAATGTATCCAATGTGAGAGTCACAATCTATGAGACACTGTTTGCTTTATGGGATTGTCAACAAACATGACAAACCATTGTTCAACCAATCTCATCTCCAACCATACATTTGTCCTCAGCCCTTTGAAATGAATCCAGATTTCAGCTTATGCAAACAAAATATTTGGGCAATTTCCCAGCCCACGGATAGCTAACTTGTGGGTATCAAAAACCAAAGTGCAAATCCATGGAGTTTCAACCCTTCAGCTACAGATGGCCTACCCAACCTCAGAACTGAAAGGCCTTTGCACACTGTGGTGAATGTGACGAAGAAATAAAACATGTGGCTGACTTGTGGTCCTCTGGTTCCAGGCCCCCTCTCCTCCTGGCCCGTTTCAGAGCACGTGCTTCATATCAGCAGTTCAGACCCAAGCCTGTCCAGTGGTCTGGCACCATCAGGAAATACTTGTCCATGGCTTCACAGAATCTAGTCCTGTACAACTCTGGGGAGACCACGGTCGGCATTTTACCTGGGATTACAAAAGGGCAAAGGGAAAAAAGGAAGCTGTTACGTAACTGACCCGACCACTGACTTCGACAGCTATGTTCTTTCATGTAAACGAACATAAAATGCCATGTCCTGTAAACACACACACTATGACGGGCTCAGAAAAAAGGGAGGGAGCTCATTGTGCGACATGACAAGGGACAGGTCCTTCCTGGTAGAGCTTTTTTATTTTAAAAGACGCTCTTGCCTAGAAACGAGAGAGGTCTGAGCGCACACCTGGTGCTCTCAGTGCTCAGAGAACATAAAGGACGTCAAGCGTTACAACAGGACTACCTCCTGTTCAGGAACTCTGGCCCTTCTTTCCTTTAACTTTTCATTTTGAGAACCTCTGGTTTCTTAAGAGTTTCCCAGATGATGCACTGGTAAAGAGTCCACCTGCCAAAGCAGGAGGCACAAGAGAGGTGGATTCGATCCCTGCGTTAGGAAGATCCCCTGGAGTAGGAAATTTCAACCCACTCCAGTATTCTTGCCTGGAGAATTCCATGGACAGAAAAGCCTGGCGGGCTACAGTCCAGGGGGTCACCAAGAGTCGGACACGACTCAGCATGTAGCAGGCACTGCATCTTAACACATATTTAAGATCCCATATTTCCCCATTTAAACAATTCCTTTTATTATTTGATCATTTTGGAAATGATGATAAAGTCAAAGATAACCAGTTATGTTTTATCATTTTTTCTGAAGTATCCATTTGTTATATGTTAACTGAGGAAGATAATGAGAACAGTTTAAAGAGTAAACAGAACAAAAATTCTGCTCACCTTGTCCTCCTAAAATTCCTGTTGATTTCACAACCATCTCAAGCTTTTTGTCCCAGGTAAATGTTCGGATATAATCTGTCGCAGGGGGTGAGATTATCAGTAAAAGCTCTCTTAATAAATATAAGCAGATAACAATCACAATTACCACTGCTATTACTTCTACATTAGTTAACACTGAGTGCTGGCAATATTGTAGGTGCAGACAATATGCCAAGGGTTGTCCTAAGGGTTTTTCACCATATTAATTCTTCCAAACCTCATAACAACCTCACAGGGCTTCATCTTAAGTAAATTCCTGAATAGAGTTATTTTTGATAAAGATAATGAAAATGAAAAATCTGAATAAAAGTACTAGAACAGAACTATTATTTTTTAAATTTCAAATGAGTCTGTGGAAACATTCAGTAAGCTATTACAACACCAGGTTCAGTATAGTCTTCAAAGATTACTCTGGTTTCAATCATGAACTGCACATAAGGCACACTCATCGACCTACCTATAATTCCAACTACTAGCTCATTGCTGGTATCGTCTCGCCCAACTAGCAAAGAATAGTCTATAATCAGGTGGCTAGAAAGGAAGTGGGAGTCGCTCCGGATCGAGGCTCTCAGCACAGCTTTGGAATGAGAACGGATATACAGAGGGTTGTCTCGAACCATCTTTAAGAGATTTTCATCCAGAAGAACAACATCACAGCTCTCTTTCCCGGTATCAGTTTTTACATTTCGATTCCTAAGTGAACCCTTCAAATCAAAAACCTAGCAGAAAGAAAATTCTCTGTCATTTATGTGAGTTGCTACAAATGGTTAATTAATATAATTAAATTTAAAAGGCAGAAATCTTCCTTGTAGCCACTATCCTTATAAACACTTAAATATTTAACTTTAAAATTTATAACTTATGTAAGTCATTGAATGCATACATTGCAATTGTATAATACAAAAAGCACATGGTGATATAACTGTATCATATGAAACTAATAACTAGGTACCCAAATATTCAAACATGTCAGAAATATACTGACCCATTTAATCAACTATAAGAAACATTAACAAGTAACTCCAAAAATATACTGCTGAATCATAAAGCAGTTTGAAAAACAGATGTAAACAGTCTTAGGAATTTTCAAGTTTGATATCAAAACTGTGCAATTATAAAGGACGATGCAGAAGCAACAGCGTATTTCTAGGAACTTCTAGACAGTAGGAAAAGCAATGCTAGTCAGGGGACTTGGGAACTAGACTGGTGGAACCTGAGGTGTATTCTACAGACCACTGCTAGTCAGTTGTTCCTGACTCAAGATGAGAGAAAAGCTGGTGCTAGAATGTAAACTGATTACATCATTAAACCTACAGTTTAGTTTAGCAGTTGCTTTTGTCATAGCAAGACTTTCTCAATGAAGAAAGCAGTACATTAAATTACATTCTTTAAAAAAAAAATTACCTTCTAGTACATGCTCCTAGCTCCACAGACTGGAAACAGTTCAAAGACCAGCATATTTTGTTCTAGAATCTAGACTAACTTGAATTCTAGGAAGAGCAGTGAGACCTTGATAAAGTATTCAATTCCTCTGAGCCTCAGTTTCTCCATCTTTAAAATGGCCAGACCCATTGGATCTGCCTTCTTACTCTATAATTCTGTGTTTCTAGGATATTGTTTATGTTAAATTTTAGGACCAGTCCACAATATTCCTCTTTATTCTTTCCTAAAAGGTTCAGTAACTCAAAAGTTAAAGCTGACCTAGTGACCAAAGTTTAATATTTACTGTCAAATACCATGTTATTCTCTAATTCATTACGTTCAGGAACCAGAAGTACAAAGGGATCCAGCACCTTAATACTTTGCGTGGTTCATTATCCATACCTGTGCCATCTTTCTCCCGTAGAAAAGATTTTCCATGACAAGGAGATCTAGCTTCTTCTCAGTGTTGTTCTGAGAATTCTTATAACCAATTCTGTAAACTCCAAGAATCTTGGCCAATGCAGTAGGCCTCTAATTCAGCAAAGATAAAAGTAATCTCTTATCAAAAAGGATTACTTATGAATATTATGCTTAGTGAAGTAAGTCAGTGAAAGATAAATATTGTATGATATCACATACATGTGAAATCTAAAAAATATAGACATGAATGCACATGCAAAAGAGAAACAGACTTAAGAAATATAAAACAAGCTTGTGGTTGCCAACGCAGAGAAGGAATGGGGGAGGGACAAATTTTTCCCAGGAGAATAACAAACTACTGTGTACCAAACAGAAAAGCAACAAGAATATGTCATATATTAATATATAGGGAATTATAGCCATTATCATATAATAAATCATAATGAAGTAAAATCTGCAAATACAAATCATTATTCTGTATACCTGAAACTAATACAATAATGTAAGTCAACTATATTTTTTAAAAGGATTATTTATAATTTAATATCAATATCTGGATTATTCGTGTATTAACCAGACAAGATTTTCTATTAATATGGTCAGAAGACCTTAAAAGAAATTCTGAATCTATAACGCAAGTAAAG